>NC_044278.2:92088685-92744642 GCF_004027225.2 Strigops habroptila | reverse complement strand
GAGGGAACCTCCTTCACTGGCCTTTAGATAGCACCAGAGAAGATCTAAACTTTAAGTATAAGCAGTATGTAGGCATCCTGCAATATTGTAATGTTTCACGTGAGACCTTGAAACCCTGGGGGATTGTTATGAGGATCAGATTGGGCCTCAGAACTGGGTTTAACATTATGTTCTCCATGGCTTTGGGGGAAACTGGATTAAAATGCTCAGCTCCATAACTTAGTTGCTGAAATGTCCCTATGATGACCCTTGGGGGATCAAGTTGGGGATCCTGAAGTGATAAAATGGGATGAATATCAAAGAAGCCACCTTTGAAAGACATCTAGACTGGACATTAGGAAGCATTTCTTTATTGAGAAGGTGGTCAGACACTGGAACAGGCTTCCTAGAGAAGTGGTCAATGCCCCAAGCCTGTCTGTTTTTAAGAGCCGTTTGGACAATACCCTTAATAAAATGCTGCAATTTTGTCAGCCCTGAAGTGGTTAGGCAGTTGGACTAGATTATCATTGTAGGTCCCTTCTAACTGATAGTTTGTACTCTATCTATCTCTTCCAGATACATTACTGATACATGGAGAAGACAGTGATGTTCTGCAAGCCAACATTAAATTCTGGCAAAGCATCCTTTAGCCAGCTTCTCTGAGCAGTACTGTCAGTCAATCTGATGCCCTCATAGCCCAGAAAGATGTACTCCATATGAAGTGTGTCACTGCAGGATGGCTGTAGAGCCCTGGAGCCATGGCTATGGGTGAACGCTGTTGGGCATTGCAGCGAAGCAACTTGTGAAAATGCCAGAAGTGGTGCCACTTAACTGTGATAAAAGAAGTCACTATGGTGGAAAAGACTAGTCCTTCTCTATGTCACTTTATCCTAATGACTGGAACAGAGGCTTGGTCAGCTGCATCAGAAGTCAGCATGCTCTTCCCCAGAAAAAGGAAGATGTTGAGGAGACTAAGTGGTGCTTAGTGAAATGAGGCAGTGCAAGACCTGAAGCAAGTTTCTTCGGCTGAGTCATCTTGAAAGAGGATGCACATTTTGCAGAAACTCAAAACCATTTACAGTTAGCAGGATCCTCACAACGGCAGTGAGAAAGCAAACAAGGGAAGGAAAAGCCAAAGGGACACCACATCATCAGGCTAACCATGGGCTCTAGAGGTAAGACTGTGCATAGCCTGGCATACAACTGCAAGCTGCGGCAGAAAGTTGTAGCTGTGTCCCCTTCTTCTCAAATAGGGACTACTGGAGCAGGAGAAGATTTGGTTTCTAACTGCCCAAACATGCTGAGGGTATTCTTCATGGAATTGTAAGCTCAGTTGGCCTGAACTTCTGTTCTCCCAGGAGAGCTTTTTAGCTCATCATCAGCATTGAATTGTCTTGGAGCAGTGGCAGGGTTGACTTTCATCAGTTTAGAGGGCAAGCCTCCTTACTGCACTGTATTTGATTACCACTTCAAGGCCTAAGAGATATACTGTGCAAAACCTCTTGGACAAATGTGCATTTCACCCTGCACATTTAAGGGAGATGAGTGTAACCTTTCTGTTAAATTGCATTTTATGCCCACAAGAGACAGCAATGTTTGATGAAGACTGCAGTATCCCCATTACTAAAAAGGAAATTTCTAATATCTCCTCATGCTATTGCACATAGTGGAGTGTTAATTGCTTATTGAAGTGCGCATGTTTCAGGCAAAACTTGCATGTTCACAACTGCCAGAGCATTGCATTCACTTAAGGAACAGCTATACTGAGATTTAGAGGCCACCCTGTATCGAGCTATGGTACATTTAGCTACACATCGTATACAGTAAATGCTGTGGAATCTAAAGCTAGGAAATTTGTCATAAGAGCATTCTGGGTGGCTTGTTTAAGTCAGAATTCTGGTCTTGAAAGCACTGTTTTATTTAAAATCAGAATGGCTCTGACAGTCAGTGTTTAGTACGACAAAAATGTTCTGTGCTGATGTGATTTGATTTGGGGAACGAGGTTTGGGGAGATGAAGAAGGAAAAGAAGTGTAGAGATATATTCTTTTTGTGTCTGCAGTACCAGTAGTAGCTGGTGTCCACTTTGTCCACTCAACAAAAGCATGTCAGAGTTCAGCATCTCCTGTGAAAGGGTACAAGTTGTTCCTTGACTTGTCACCTTGGTTACCCTGGAGAGATCTGCAGCTCTGTCACCCTAAACTTTTCTTCAAAAAGAAAATAGAAACAGCAGCAAATTCCTTCTGGTTCTGTTCTGTAGTCAATCTCCTTTGGAAGCAACTGCTGAGGTGCTCGGGAAAAAAGAAATCTTCCTACATTTGTCAGCATTAACTGCCCATACAGCACGATGCAATATTGAAGAAGCCGTTCTTTCTTCAGGCTCCCTAAGAGCGCAGTCATTGAGACTACTTGGACTGCAAAGGGTGAATATTTGCTTTCTGAGTTAAAATTGAATGTTTCAAAACCAAGTCAATGGAAAAGCAGCCAAATCAGGAAAATTATGCTTACAAGGTGCAGATCTCCTGACTACATAAACCCATTAGATTGAATACATGGAAATCCTAATTCATAAACAAAATCAAATGGATATGCTCAGGAGTACTTCTGATTAAGTGTTTTGCCTCACACTGGGTAATAAACATTGTGCCTATTCAGACTTAATGGGCTGACTCCAATATCATACTCCCTCTTAATGGGGATATTTGGGGGGCAGCAAGAGAAAAAAAGTATGTATTTCTTCAAACCCAGCAGAGAGCACTCCTGCAATCCTATCACAGCCATATTACAAACATTTGCTCAGATTTCTGGCTGGTAAGTAGTTCTAGACAATTTTTGTACTTTTATACGCATACATTGAAGCCTAAAAAAAACCACATCCACTTGGACTGCTCATATCTTAGCCATGTCACAGTTAATTCTGTAGTGATCCCAATAGCATATGGTGGATTAAAATATATCTCCCATAAAAGCATCCAGCCATAATCAAGGTTATCAAGTGCTGGAAAAGATTTTTTCTTTTTTTTTTTTTTTGCTCAGTAGTTTTTTAGAAGAGATTATCATTGTCAAAATTGTGTCCTTACTTCCTAACTTCATTTTTTTTTTTGGCTTCTTCTAGCCAGTTTTGCTTTCTCTGCAAGATTAAATAATTCTTTAGTACTGCATATTTTCTCCCCAGGAAGATATTTATATTTTGTAATCTATTTACTTCTCAGTATTCTGTCTCATAAACTAAACAGATGATTGAGCTTTTAAGTGTTTTGCTATAAAGCATTTCTCTTCCCTTTCTCAAATCATTGCATCCTGTTTTTTAATATCCTTCCCAATTTTTCAACACCTGTTTTAAAATGTGCAGAGAAAAGCTGTTTATATGAATTAGACTGATCAATGTTCGTATACAGACATGAAGTCTTATCTCTGCTCTTGATTCCTTCAGACTATTAGCTAATCACAAATGTCAAAGCAGTAGCCCAAGTTAATCACTGTTAGGTCATTACCTTCATCCTTCTGGTGTAACAGATTCCTCTGCATACAAGTGTTTCTGTGTGCTAAAGCCTGGCTTTTCCAACCCCACTGATAGGCTTGTTTGTGCAAGGGCAAAGGTCTCACCCCATGAGGGTATTCGGGAGCTTGGATCCCATGCACGGCCTGCAGAGTTTGTTCTTTACTCCCAGCAAAGTCTGGATAATTCTCCAACGTTTATAGCCTTGCATGATTAAAATGGGGTAATCAGATCTGCTGTCAGGATGTTAGCTGATCGCATCAAGCATTCAGAGGGCAATCGCACAGGCTTTGTCTAGACTAGGGTTTAAATGCGTGTCATTAGCACATATTAGCTGATACATTTTAAAAGTCTGATGCAGACAAAGCATAATGTGTTTAATGGGAAAAGCTGGCTGAGTTAGGCCCTTGGGCATTGACGTTGACACTGGTTTGTCTATTTTAGAGTTTTAGAATAAGTTAGCCAAGGGCTTGTCTGCAAAGACTCTAAGACCAGAAAGAAAGAGATTCATTCTCAAGTAGTTGCTCTGAAATAGCTCTATATAATAGTTTTATACACTTAACTAGGTAAGTTTTCTCTCTTTTATTTTCTTTTTTTTGTTTTGCTTTGTTTGTTACCTTCCTCTCTCTCCATATGAGAAGTATTACATTTAAAAATTAACCCTCCGGTGCATTTCTCTTTCCATCACTGCTCCTTGCTGAATACAGCTGATTAGCCTGCTCATGTCGGCGGAGGAGGTTGGAAAACTTGTATACTCCATAAATCTGTTTGCTGACGTTAAAAACTGACTTGCATGTCACAGAGGGGAGACATGGTACACTTGTGAGAGGAATGGGAGTGGAGCAACAGAAGACCATGAAATTAGATTAAAAATAGAGACTGGAGGGATTTTGTTAGAACCTGGCATTCCATCAAAAAGCCGCTCAAATCCCAAGACATCCCAGAAGCCTGTTATAAACTAAGAGGGGAACAGGGAAGAAAAGAGATAAGATTTCAGAGTAAAAGTAATTATAAAGTATATGGTGGTATTGAATGCATGAGAGTTTGTGAGTTTCCTCAGCTGGTTCTGCGCATGGAGTCAGCTTGAGCGGATGTTGTGTCTGAGCCTCTCTAAAGGGGAACCTTCCAAAATCAGTCTGCAGTTGGCTCTATCCAGAAATGAGCTCCTCAAATAATACAAACTTACAATGACAGAGGAGTCCCCCTGCAAGAAAAATCTGCATCTCTACCTCTACAGTTCACTGGTTGATAAAGAATGGTGATGTTAGCAAAACAATTTTTCTTCTCCTTGAAGGCTAGCAAGGACATACATCATTCATAGAAAGCAAATATTTACCAGGTAGTCAAAAGCCATTTCAGTATGTCATTTCCACCCCTCTGCTTTGACTGGCTGTCACCTTGTTAGAACTTCTCACTTAGTTAGATGGAGAAAAAAAAGCTGAAGACTCATAAGGGTGAAATCTACACTTTGTCTTCAGAAGATGAACAGCCATGGATAAATACCATGCCACAGTCCAAGGCTAATTTGTCTAATAAAGAATCACAAGTCAGGAACTGTTTTGCAGAATGATACTGGAAACTTGTTTTGTACAATAAAGCATATCAACAGAGAAGGAAGCCAGAGGGTGGCTCAACAGCACAAGTTTTCTAAAACACATTTCCTACTCTGAGAGGTTCTTGATTGACAGCTCTGGAAACAGGTGTTTTATTTGTGCACAGGGCAGGACAGGGAAGGCATTTAATATTGACCTGGCAGAGGTTTACAGAAATCACCTGCCATGTCTTTTCCATCCCTGTGACGTCCTTGCCTCATCTGTGCAAACTGCAGAGGAAGGAGACATCTCGAGAGGCCACAGAACTTCTGCTAATTTAAACATTCATTTCAGGGCTGGATTTTAATCTCTCATCTATAAAATTAATTCCTACTGTCCTAGTTAAGAAATTATCCAGTGACTGAGGATGGAAGGCATGCACTGGTGATCCTATTCTTCCCCCTCAACCTTCACGATGAGCAAGAAGATTTGGAAGTACATAGCTGGCAAAGAGGTTCATCCTATTTAGAAACACAGAAAAGGAGCGCATACTATGTTCACACAGAATGTTGAGGGATGATTTTTAAGTCTAAAGAAAACCCCTGTAGTTTATAGCTGTGAGATGCTCCTAAACAGAGGTTAGTACAGGGAAATGGAGCAGCAATAAAAAAAAGTGTTGTCTTTTATGAGCACTTTTCTACTTTTCCTCTTTGAAGAGATTTCAGTATGGAGGCTGAAATCCACATTGTTTTCAAAGGTTTACAGTCAAGAGCAGGAATAACATTTGATTACAGCCTTCTTCGATTTTTGTGGTCCATGCAGTTCAAATATCTGAAGAAAAACAAGAAGTGCATTCCCAGGTGAAATGGAACTGGGCAGTCATTTACACATCAGCTCTGCAGTGCAAAGCTTTTTTATTTACAGCAATAAAACATGGGCAGATGGGTCAAGAGTTCAATGATGTATATTGGTCATGAAACCAGAAGAAATCTGTACATGTTCAGGAATCAGACTTCAGATTTTTGTTTGTCTTTCAAGAACAATGAGATTTCTGCCATAACACAGCCTTGTCAAAGACAATGGAGGGTAAACTGGATGGATCTGGGCAAAGAGCACTAATCGAAAGCTAACTAGTGATGTGACTGTCACACAGTACTCTGCAGAGATATTGACATTAGCAGTGAACAGGCTAGTTTGGCCACAGGAGACATCATAGCTGTGTTTGTACAGCCTCCATCCAGCTCAATACACTCTAGTTAATGCTCCCAGGTTAAGTGATTTGGTACTGTCTGGGCTGTCTTTTCCTGGATTCACTTCTACATGTTTTCTTCTTCTGAAAAGTTTACTTTGGATAGTTCAAGCCTTGTTTCAGGCAGTTAAGCTGCACTGTTGACAGGAAAATATGAATTATCTGCAGCAAAAATGGGTGGATCCTAATTGCAAAAAGAACCTGGACACCTTTTTCCTAAATTTGCTAAAAGCCTTGAAATTACTTTATTTGTCAATTTCCAAAGGAGATGGAGCACCAGAAATGTTTCCAGAAATAACCAGAATAAGGGTTCTGCTCCCAGACACATTTGGCTTGTACCTGTCCCAAGTTCCCCAATCCAAGCATGCAAGAACATTCAGAGGACAGAAAAAGCTGTTCAGAGTTTAAGCCATGTAAGTAATTCAAAGCTTTGGGAGGGTTACAAAAAGGTCCCTTGCGGGCAATCCCAAGATCAATCCTACTGTTCTTCTGTGTAACTAATCTAAAGCAAGGTTTCATTAACTCTCTTCATTTGATGCATTGTGAAAGAAACTGAATGAGAATCTTTAGGCTGGCAAAAAAAAGCAACAAAAAATCCCACAAAAGCCCAGCTAAACAACATACATCAATAGCTGAGTAACAAAGAAAATAACTCTTGATACACAAAGTCTCAGTTTTGCAGCTAAGCAGGAGATGGACAAGTTCAAAGCTGTACATGAGAACCAAGACTCTTCTCCCAACAGAGATGTTGGGAAACTGCCATTTTGTGCCATGTCATAAAAGTATGACTCACTACTAAAAAGTTCTTGTTGATCACAGATGTATTACATGACAATGTAATACATCTTGGACTTGGACTAAGCCACAGCCCCTTGACTGTCACAAGCTGTCACAAGATAAATACACAAGCAAGGGAATCTGTGACCCAAACCATTATTAAAGCTACTTAGCAACACTCCAAAAACCAGCCAGACAGTGCATGTTTCTTACTAAGAATTTGCTTTAAAATGACATCAATACCAGGATTTTCACTAGAATGTGGACATAGAGCTAAAGATGTGAGAGATGTTAGTCACTCAATAGACTTCACAGAATACCTTGTGACTGCAGGCATTTACCACTTCATGCTGTAGTCCAGAAAGCAGAGCCTAATTTTCCCTTCTCCAAGTGAGCACTTCATCTGCTCAACTGTTGGATAAGCAAGATCCCACACTGCCCCAGTTTCCACCACTCTGTGCAAGATTTTATCCATTCAACGTGTTCTCAGGGTATCTGACATACCGATCCCGTAGTTGCAGCTGCAGGTACACACCACACTGCTCAGCACTTTTAAGGCCACTGCTGGGTTTTCAGAGTCTTCAGATGTCTTTGTGGCATACGTTTGCATTGCTGTGATTGATAACAATGGTCCTCTGAATTCAAAGTCTGTGACTCACTCACTTGCATTCTGCACAACATAGAGAAACACAAGTCCTTGAAGTGTAGCACATGGATGGGTAGGGCATTCTTCTTGGTCTTCTAAGGAGGCCTCTGTTCTGGTCTTCTTAATCCAGCCTTTACCCGCTCTCATCTTATCTACAGATTGGTGTGGGTCTGTGTATATGTCTGTGTGAGGTCTCAAGACCATTCAAGTGGACTACAACTTTTTATCTCCTCAGCACATCACATCTTTTAATTTGTTCACTTTATAATTTTTGTTTGCTTTACTGGAAGTCATATGGGTAGAGGGGCATCGCAAAAAGAAAAATAATCTACATGTAAATGGCAACCCATCTAATTTACAAAGAAGTAAGGAACAAGCAATTGCAATTGAGAACCTATAAAGATTTATATAAAAGCATAGTATGAAATAATATGCATGAGATATGAAAAGCTACCTACTCAGAGTCGTTTTGTCCTTATGGACCAAAAGCTACCAGTTACTTAAATTTTTGTTCAAACACAAGAAAGAAGAAACCTGAACTATGGTGTCTGGGTGAGACCGTGGATTACCAATACCTAGCTTCAGGCACTGACACTACTACAGACACTACTACAGTACCTAACTTCAAGAGAGCAAGTGTGACTCAAGGCTTCTGCTGTATGACTGAGGAAGCAGCTACACAACCTCTGTCTAGCATATGGCACGTAGGGGCAGAGTCCAGCCTTTGCTCAACAGGTTCCATGTAAAAAGGGCTAGACCTTGCCTTCACAGTACAGCCATGCTGAAGAAGGAGAAATAGTTTTCACCTTTCACTCAGAACACTGTTTTTCAGGAATCATGACAGGGTGCGTGATACTGCAGTTAGCTGAGGAGGAACAAGTATGGGGAAAGTGCACTTGGTCTTCACCACAGGTAGCTGCTAGAAAATCAAGGGTTACAATATCCAGCCAATGACAACTTATTCAAAAGTCTGTCAACAGAGCTGGAGCTTGTCAGTGGTGGTTACTTTATCTCGTGCCAGTTTAGGCTCTCAAGCAGACAGATCTAGTTCTCAGTACAGTCCAAAGCCCTGCATTAAGCACCTCATTGAGGGGGTGCTGAATTTGGTGGACTCATCTTCAGCTGTGGCTCAACAGAAATGCTAGACCACAGCTTGTTGGCCTACATAGAGACTTCTGATTTTACTGAAACAAGGGAACAACTGGTGAATATTGCCACTTCAAGTAGGGGTTTCAGTGGTAGGGACCGCGATTGCTCCTAAGTCTGCAGAGCACCACTTTGCTGCTTCTGCCCCCTGAAAGCAACATTCCTCTGGGAAGGGATCAGTCAGCAGAGAAAGCTGCCACTCCTGACACAGTGATTTATTCACAACACTTACAAAGAGGCAAGTCACACAAAGGTCATGGTGATGCAAACAAAGTAAATATTTTACTATCATGTATGTGGTGAATAATAACGCCAGCCATTCTAGAATAGAGGAGAGGAAAGGAAAACATAAATTTCCCCTTGCTTATAATTTATTTAATGATCAGAATCAGAGGAAAATGAAGCTGAGAGGGCGTGGTTAGGAGAGGACTTCCTTGATTAAAGTTTTTTCTCCTTCCCTATCCCAGCCTTACATACAAAATGCAACATATGTAATAGATGTATAAATGAGCAAAACCTGTAGTGCATACCAAACCTCCAATCCAATAATTTGTATTTGAATGTTTTAGCAAAAACTATGACTACAAACACTTCACAGACTAATTTTCAGATTCATGAGTTTTTGCTTGGTTTGCCTGCATGTTCTCCGAGCACTGTGACAAAAAAATATGTCCTTTCTTGCACTGAAACGTAACACAGACGCGTGTCAAACTACTTTCGTATGGGCTTAAGCATACTTCCTCTTTCTGCTTTTTGTAGATTCATACATATTAGACACACATCTTTGGGTTTTAATTATAAAATTAATGTAGACAGCAACCAGAAATAAAGCTGACAAATCTAATTTCCTATGTAACTCAATATCATCTGAGTATCTCTGAGGAGGAAAAGAAAAAGAAAATATGTCCAAGGAGCTACAAGAATGTTTCTAAAGGGACAAATTAAAAAATTAAACAAAGTAAAAAGTTGATCAGATTAATAGAGGACCATTTCCTCATGTCAAATTTCATATTCATCCCCAGCCAGGGGAATGTGGTAGTATTTTAAACATGAAAATGACTTTTCATGCTGATTTCTATCATCTCAGACACTTAAGGGCAAACAACTATATAGATATACATCATAAATGCATCTTAAAAAAAAAAGTTTCTAAAAATAGTTGTTCAATGACCCTATACTGTGTTGTGCCAGCTCAAACCATGTAAACTCCATCCTAATCCTTACATTTAACCTAAATCATTTTCAAAGGGATTGACCTGTCCCAAGTATTGACAGAAAAAGAGGATTGCTGTAAGGTAAGCGGAGAAAGCTGTCGAGTGACCAGTCACAGCCATGATGAGACCTGCACTGATGTGGAAGGGGCATAGGTAGCTTTCATGTCCCAAAACAAAATGTCATAGATACACAGAGATAATCCTGGACATACAAAAGATAAACAAATTTAAACATGAAAATACAATGCCAGCCAGCAGCTGTTTTTGTTCCCAGGAGCAGGTCAGGAAATACCAATAAACCCTGAGAGAACAATGTAGTTAGCTAAACAGGAATTTGAACGCAAACTTAGATTTAGTGAGGCATTTTTTTAATTCCACTTATTATCCCTTAATGAATGTTTCTTCCATTAATTTATTCTGTTTCATGAAAGCATAGAATGATAAAATTGTTTGGGTTGGAAGGGACCTTAAAGATCATCTAGTTCTAACCCCCTGCCATGGGCAGGGACACCTTCCACTAGACCAGGTTGCTCCAAGCCCTGTCCAACGTAGCCTTGAACACTGCCAGGGATGGGGCAGCCACAACTTCTCTGGCCAACTTGTGCCAGCGTCTCATCACCCTTATAGTGAACAATTTTCTTCTTTAGCTTTCCTAAGCTGATCCCTGGCTGCTTGAGCAATTTCTCTGTATTCCTCGCAGGCTACCTGCCCTTGCTTTTACCCTCTGTAGGCTTAATTTTTGTGTTTGAGCTTGTTTGTGTTTAGCTCCTTTTGGAAACTAATGGAAAATCTTGGCATCTGCTGTGTTATGTGCAGCAAGGAGTTACACAACTAGGCTGTTCACTGTGAAGAAGTCTGGTTTAAAACCAGGAAGATTAATTTGATATTTCCTACTTTTATTGTAAGAGGAAAAGACTTCAAAATTAGTTGATCTACCCAAATCTGTTATAATGACTGGTCACTGAACTGCTGTCAAAATTCATGCTTCAAGTCAGCCTTACAGCTTGATAGAGTACAGCTCTTCTTGGCAAAAGCAGAGGTCCCAAGCACAACCGCCTTGTCCTCAGCAGGGGGATAATCTCTTACAGTAGCGGTATTTTTGCATCCATTGAAGGAAGACTTGCTGACGATGTGCTGCTGGGAAGAGTAGGTGGTGATCAAACCTTCATTAGGCAGTCTGAGGATTAATAGATTAACAGACATGGTCTGGAGATGAATCTTAGCACTTATATATCAGCTGCAGAGAGGCTTCAGTCATTTTCAGCAATTTCTGCTCCACTCAGTCATCATGGCCAAAGGTTGTTATGCTTTTTACATCCACATGTACACCAGAAATGACTCAACCCTGTAATATAAGCAGGTCTTCCACCCAGCATCAGCAGTGTCATCCCATGTAAAGATAGTCTGATCAACGAACGTGATTTTAATGGCAGGTCTGGATGCAACTGGACATAGTAGGTCAGTATAAAAAACATGTTACAATGCTGGCGTCAAGTTACTGCCTCCTAAATAGGCTGATCACAACCTAACCGTTATCAATATGCTTGTTTGAACTAGTCCAAACATGCAGGATAGACTAAGTGTTTCCTTTCTCAAAATAACAATATACAATATACAATAAATTGTAAAACAAACAGTTCTGTAAGGATTCAGTATATCGAGATACAAAGGTCAGACTTTAGTCTCCAGAGAAGTTGGTATCCTTCTCCACTGCCCTCCATAGAGAAGCAAGTATCTCAGTTCAGTGAGGAAAACTGAAGGATTAGGCTCAGAGAGCTGTGGAAGAAACTCACAAAGCTCTTGCCAGGGCCACAAGTCAACTGAGAAATATCTTCATGATACAGTGCTCTCTGAAGCCCTCAGCTCTCTTCTGAAGAACTGAGTTGGAGCTAGTCTATGGACTGCCCAGTACTCCAACTCAGTAATGTGCGCCGAGCACCTTGTCCTGTCTAAACCAGACTGGAAAATAAACATAGAGTGGCTCAGCAGCCTTGAGACAAAGATAAGAAGCTTGCTGGTCTGCTTCTTCCCTTCTCCTTGGAAAGGGATTCTGGGATCTGAACCTTACTGCCCAGTGTTCCCTTGTGCATGAGCAGTCAGGCCATGGAACAGCAACCAGTTTCTCTCACACTGCAATGTCTTTCAGGTAATCTCCAAACCCATCTATGTGTATAAGGAGCAAGTCAGAGAGACACAAGAGAAGCATTTGCTAACCTCGTTCAAAGACATGTAGGTTCTGCAAAGGGTGAGGCTCCAGTTTACACTCCCAAAGGTACAGGCTGGTGTGTGAGCAGAGTGCCTATGTTCCCACTACAGGCACTAACCTAGGCTGAAAGAATCTGCAGGGCTATTCAGCTACCCAGATGTAGATGCCTGCTTTAGGGAGAGGTACACAATCCAGCTAGCTGAGTGGCTCCCCAGACTCCACTCACCAGGAGTATGATAGCAGCTTAGTCATCCTCATTGCTGACACCTACCAGATCATCTGCCTAAGATTTAGCTTAGGCTATTGTCGACTGCATTTACCTGCCAAAGTCAAGGTGGAAATTAAGACCCAGAATTCCTACTTTATTCTCTGGTCTGTAAAAACATTAATATCATCCATAGCCAAAAAGTGCTTGTAGCTTTTCGCCTATGAGCCTCGATAACTTTCCAATCACTCCTTTATCTCATACAGTATCACTCTGAGTTGTGCATGAATGTACTTGGGCTCTAACATGCAAAACTTTTCAGATTCTTGTAACAGCTTTCATTTGGAAGTGGAATTTATGCAAGTGTGTGTTAATGATTTGGCATCTTAAAGGAGTTATTTTGAGTGCTATCTTTAACTTCATTACCATTAAATTATTCTAAAGAGATTCTGGCAGCTTGTGGCCTAATGCTTTGAACCAATTTAAAAATTCATATGTAGAGTTTGTGATAATCCACAGTCAAGAGGACATTTCAACAATGGGAACCAATTAAGCAGCTTTTGGGAGATCAAGAGGTGTTTACGTCAGTTATACAATGTTGATCTTTTCCTACATCTTTTCTGCACAGAGTGAATTGGCAATCAAAACTTGAACAGGTGGAAACCCATCACAAATATCTAAATCATTTGGTAAAACACAATCCACACAGCCTTTAATTTGCAAGTAATTACTGCCACATGCACATAGTAAAGCTGGAAAGCTTCTAGAAATCAAGTTCCATTTGAACAGTCAATCCCAGATGGTTTCCACTCCTAAAGACCATAACAGAAAACAGCATCTTGAGAGAAACATTAATCTCCAATAATTTGGCTGTGCCCTGTAAGGTCAGCATGCGGCCAGCCCAAATCTCAAGACTGTATTCCTTTTCCCTTATAGAAGTGATAGAAAAGGAAAAAATCAGGGAATGATGGTCTTAATCTTTTATGTGATCCTAACATTGGCTATAGGGGCTACTAGTGCTAGGAGTTTTTAATTGGAAAATTTGGGCAACATAGTTATTCCACACACACTGTCCTAATAAATGTTATCCTTATCCAGTGCTGCACTGAACCACTGCAAGGGAAAAGGAAATACAGACAACTTAATGTACAGGTAGATTCACCCATAGGTTAATGCAGTCAGAGTAGTCTTTTAGCTACTGACCAGGAGATCAATGACTTATTCTGATCAATAACCACTGAGAATCTTCGATGTTTTCAGAAATAGGGGGTAAAGGAAACATCTTTAAAGGTAAGATCCTTGCTTTCTGTGGTGTTTTCTTAATTAGAAGAAACCTTGGCTTTCTAAACCTGATTTTTGGGGGTTAAGGGAAATGTAAAGGGCAATTCTGATACTTACATGAACATGTTATTTTCCTGTCATACATTCCAACATCTTCTGAGGCTTTGCTAAGCACTTTAAAGTTATTGTGGGATAGGGGACAATTGGTATTACCACTATAAAATCTTCCCTTCAGTTCTCTACAGCATGAATCAGAAGTATAAATTGCTGTGCCTAAGTGGGAGAAGCAAGAAATAGACTGATCCCACTGGAAAGATAAGTGACTGGAAATGAGCCCAAAAATTTGTGTTTAGGAGTCTCAAAGCTGGAATACTGCTAGAGTGGATTACCAGGGAAACCAGCAATGAGTAGGAACCAGAGCCTAAACATCTGACTCTGTTTGCCTGGCATATATTTTGGAGAGATGCACTGTGCATAAAGACCTCAGATTTACTTTACCACACATCTCAATAAAGAGATATTTTCTACTAAATTGCTGTAGAACATAATTTCTCAGTGGTTCAACCTTTGATTTCTTAGGAGTAGTGTGCTCCTCTGTACATCCAATGACCCTGAGTTACAGCAAACAGCATCTTTTTGCCTATCTGAACACACTGGTGTGGTGAAAGAGGGAAGAAGGAGGAATCTGTGCCAGTTTAACTCCTATTCCTTATTTACAGTGACACAGGCCGCAATACATGTCTTCCTCTGGCCAGTGATGGAGGTAGAATGCTCAACTGCCCTATATTTCCTCGTTTGAAAAATATTGCCTGTGAATCAGCCTCTTTCCAGCAGACAATTATAGCAACAGCACCCCCTTGCCATCTCCCCCTCTCCATCTTTCCACTTGCCGAAAAAAGAATCCTGCTACTTTTATATATCTGTATTTTCTAAATCCCTGCCACAGCTTCTGGGTTTTGCATCTTCAGCTGGCCTTCAATCACACCTTCAAGGGTTTTTTTCCTTACATTTACAAGAACTGTAAATATATTCCAGAGAAGTGTCTTAAAAACCACCAAAGACCCTGAGATGATAAGCCCAGATATGTGCCTGTGTACACACAGGCACACACGCAACTTCTCTGCAATCTAATCTGCCCTAATTCTGAGAAACTAACTTCTAATCCTCCTCCACATTCACACATATTCTAATGCACTCCCTCTTGTACAAATTCACCCCCTCCCACACTGACATATATATTTTCTCTCTCCTTCACCACTCTGTTTGCCTCTGAGCTAAATTACTCTACTGTGGAAATTGCCATCAGCAATTTTCACCCTTTGCTGCTCTTTCAAGGAGTTTATGCAGTGGTGCAGTCATGATGTTCAATTAGCTGCTTGATATTTTTTGAGCTTTTTTCCAATTATTTGCACCCATATGTTACAGGGCAGCTGTGTTTCTCATGCCACCTCCATGGACCTAGGGCATGGACTGAACTGGATGAGGTTGAACTTTCATGTTGATTACTTACTCAGGCTCAAATGGATGTTTTGGGAATGACATAGCTCCCATTATAAGGTCTCTGTAAACTCATGTGTGGTGCACGCTTGCATTTTGTGGGAAGAAGGTTAGTTCAGAGGCTGAAGCGGTGTCCTAGGAATCTGAAGTACACTCAGATCTTGATGCTATTACTGAGGGAATAGATGTCCTTCTGGGCTTTTTGCTAAAGCATGTAGCACCACCCAGCTGCTTGCTCCCATCCTCACAGCTCATGGTAAACAGTGTGATGAATGGGGTGAACACTGTGAGGCTGTTTCAGGGTACAGTCAGATCCAGACACGCCCCATGAGGACACTGCATGATTCCCTGGTCAGAGATGTGAGAGTGGCTGTGATCCATTTTCCCTACATACAAGCTTGAAAGGAAGTGAGAAGGTGCCGGCTGAATTAATGGCTTGAGCTCTTGACCCCTTATGACTTTCGCCATGAGGTGGCCATGAGAAAAGTCTTCTAACTCTTCTGCACTTAAGTTTCTCAGATATAGCACTTTCTAACACATGGAGAAATTTTGAGGATAAACACATAAAAGACTGTGGGCACTATCATGCTACAGTAACAAAGAATACGGTGTCTGCAGAGCTCTGAGATGCTGTAGAACCAGTTGGTGATAGAATCACACCATCATCTACACAGTTTGATGAGCTGAACAAGCCCTAGGAGACAGTTCTTTCCTTGGTTTTTTTTTTTTTTTTTTTTACTTTAAAGCCAGTCCGTTAGATTTATTCTTTGTGAATCACAAAATATAAACAAATGCATGTATATGAGCAGGCTTAATGGAGAAAAAGTGCTGTGGTTTGACAAAGTACATGAATCTTTATTTCACATTAAAATGGTGAGTCCTTCATATTGATTATTCCCAGGCAATAACCTTGGTGGTTATATCTAAGTAGCTGAGCCTCAGCACTCAGTTGCTGAAGGAAGAATAGTTGGGAAAAAAAATTTCTCACCCAAGGGCATGTCAAGGCAGTAGGAATTTAGGGAAACTATAGCTTCTTGGAAGTGTAGATTAATATCTAGTGATTTCTTTCAAATAAGTTTCCACTGACATTACCTGTTCATCCCCACCCCCCCATGAAAATCTTGTGCTGCCAGAAACAGCTTTTTGTTCTTGAGAAATGCTGATTTTGTGGGAAGTGAAGGGAACCTTTACTCAGCTGTTCTGATCTTTCAAGTAAATATTTATTTATTTTCTGTATGAAGTTATAAAGTTTCTTGGGAATACAGATAATGTAGCAGGAGGCAAAGTAATTACTGTAATTTTGCCTGTGCTTTTGGAAAATAATCCATCTGATAAGCACCCCATTTACATTTTATGAATTGCACAGCTCAGCATATGAGCATCTTAACTAGATGCATACAGTCCCTGTTTATCAAATACTATTATTCTCATGCTAACAGAAGTACTTGTCTTGGCCTTTTTGCTTTTCAAAGACCATGTGATTAAGATGTTGTTTACACTAAGCATGCCTTGCATCCATTTCTTGAGGAACAGGCATCGTTGATGCTCAGAGGTGCTCTCTGAGGGTTAGCAATGCTTTGAAACAGGGAAGAAGAACTGCAGCCCATCAGGACAGCCAGACACCAAACAGCTGCCCCTTTTTTTCAGCATAGCTTGCAGAGACACAAAGCAGGTCCAAACCCCTCTTCACTCTGGGAAAGGGATGGTACAAGCATCCAACCAGTTCTTTTCCTTCATCTTTCTATAGGTTTATTTTCTAGCAGAGGGAAATATCAATACCTCTGATTTTCTGGGGATAAATAGGAAGACTCTGAAGGAAAACCTCATTAATTCCCTGTGCTACAGAAGACATCAAGTAAGACATTCTTTAGGACATGAAGTGACAGACTGCAGGGGAGGAGGGAATGAGAAATGGCCTAGCAACCATGTCTGCCAGTTAGCCTGAGGACAGTCAGTTCCCATCAACATGAATGAGGACTGAAGGCACTCAGCACCTTCCATGATTAAGGCCAAAATGAAAGCAGCCTCTCTCATCAAAATTGCACCACCTTCCTGCTTCCCAAAAGGCAAGTTAATTTGTTAAGAATTTGCTATCCTCGGCAGTTGTTTCCAACTGAGCTCTTTTGACCTCCCTTTCTATCATTTGATGGGAGAGCAAGACGTGTGCACACCAGCTAAGAGCTTCCGGGCACTTCAAAGGCAGCCCATGGCTACTGCCATTGCCCACACCATGTTTTTTTCCTGAGGAAATTGCTATTTGGGTAGGTATGGCACAGAGAAAGGTGGACACCTTGTCACAGCAGGAGGGGAGGTAGGAGATGGGCCTCCTTCCCCACCCCAGGGTGGCAACAGTGGCACCTCCATCGGGGAGGCCATGCAGTGAGTCGAGGGAACGCACGAGAAGTATCACCCCACTTTGGCTCAGCATTAGCTGTGTCTGCTTTTTCCAGGCAAAGCCTCGGAAAAGGCCAGGCAGGAGCATTTCCGTCACAGCTTGTGGCTTCATTCAAGTGTGGGTTCCAGGGTTTGCAGGGACACCTGTGTCACACACTGTCTGAGCATGGGAATGAGAAAGGCAGGATGCCATCTGCTTGGAAAGGTCTGAGGGCTCCTCTCTCTAACCCCCTCTCCTCCCTGTTCCTTACCTGCCAAGTCTTAACCCTCACAGCAGCTGGGCTGTGGCTTTACATGTAGGTTGCTAGCAGGAGAGTTGTTTATTATGTTTTATTATGCTTTGTGCAGGAATCTGTAACTCTCAAACAGCGTTCATGTGACATACAGCAATACATCTGCTGAATACTTCCCCCTGTGCTTTTACACTTTCTATGCTCTGCAGAGGAACATACAAAATATTTATAAGGTATCAGGTTTGTTACACAGATTTTTCGTCACTGCCTATATGCCAAAGCATTTCACAGTGATAAAAATTATGAGGCTGCATACACTGAAATGCAGGGAAAGCTGTTGCAGAACAACACTGCACAGCGTGAGTGGGAGAGGGAAGGAGGAGTCAGTCATGAGACCAACAACTGAAGGAGAAATAAATTAAGAGTCATAAAACAAACTGCCATTCAAAACTCCCTTTCCACAGCAAGGCCATTAGTGCAGTTTCTGACAGCTTCATAAAATGAGAATAATTTGGGAATGGTCCTGAGGATACATTTCTGATCCTGTCCTGTGAGTCACAGGACATGTCAGACCTCTCCCATAGCCATGCTCTGAAATCCAGCAGAGCACTGGAATAGAGAATTCATAAAGATAATGAGAGCAGCTGTAGACAGAGCAAATGGATAAAAAAAGGAAAGGAATATAGTTTGGCTTCCAAAGCAAAGCCCTTTGCTTACTGGGGTGCCACTGAAAGCCCCACTGCCTGATGCCTCCTTGCCTGGCGTGTAGTCATGGGATGCATATGTACCATTAGTGGAGACAGGGTAGGCAGGACTCCTGGCTCAGTTTGGTGGAACACCTGCCCTCTCAGCTTTCTGTGTTTATGCATTCAGGAGTCACTAAGTGGATGTGCAATTTTCCAGGGGGTCCCACTTACCCCAGACAGGGCATAAAAAATAAAGTTACAGCTGGCACTACAAGAGCATGGAGCACCCTCGCATATCAATATAGGGTGGTGAGCCCTAGAGAAGGAACACAGATTGCACAGTAAAAATGCTAACGTGGTGGGAGACAAATATAATGCAGCCTATGCTGTTTATTGTCAACTTGCAGATATAGAGGAAAACAGCTGGCTCAGCGACCCCACCTTTTAACAACTTCTATCTGCTTCAAAGTGCATGAAGAAAATAGTGGTCAGAAAATGGAATCATTTTAATACCAACCGGTGCTTTCCTCCCAAACAGCTCCCATTTGCTACTGCCAGCACTGTAGCACAATATAACTCTGTAAAAACATTTGTTGTGATTCTGGTTTTTTGTCTTTATTGCACTTGCACATAAAGAAACACACACACAAAGTACTGATTACTTTGTATGAAGAAAGTGTCAGTGCAAAATACAGAATAGAAGAAACTGTCAGTGCAAAATACAAAATATATACGTGCTGTTGAGAGTTTTCAAAACAAAAGGAGCCTGCATTTGTTTAATGACATCTAACTTGAGTCTTAGAACAGCTCTCGAGACACTAAGCAAACAAAATATTATGTGTATCTCTCATCAAAGCTTGCTGCTTCTGTCAGATTTCATGATGAATCTTCACCGTGCCATGCTCAGCATATATAAAAACACCAAAAGGAAAACTCTTTGTAACAAAGGTTAGACAATCTTCTTCCACCTTTAGAAAAAGTGTCTTCAGAAAAGGGCTTTTCTCTCTCTTGTTTCACACTGGTTACTTTTTACACCCCCTCCTCTGTTTCCCACACACCCTTTCTACCTGTTGCTGGCTTTGTGGACTAGCCAGCTTGTCTTATAAAAAGTTACATGCTCTTGCCCAAAAATACTGTGGATACCAGCAATGCTGTGAATAAATTACGCTGTTTAATGGCTCACCAGTAAAAGACACTGTTTAATGCCCCACCAGTAGCTGCGCCACGTAAAAATAGAGTTCAAAAATTAAATGGATTCTGGAGGCGAATATACAAACTACAGCGGCACCTAGAAAAAAAATAGTGACTTTTACAGAGTGGATGCAATGGGTGTGCTTCCCTATGTAGACAATTTACATGTCTTTCCATGGATGTGATGTGTTTTGAATACTTTTTCTACCCCTCACTGTGCCACATAAGAGAAATGTTTTGGGAATGTCTTTCCCTCCCCATATGTCCATAACTGTAAGATATTCCAGAGCAATCAAGATCATTATGCTCCTGCTGGCTCAGTAGCCAGACTCTTACCCATTCCTCTGATGCATTAAAATGTAAAATCACTTGGATCTTGAAGCAGATAACGCAAGCTTTGATGCTGCTGCTGAAGCTGTCAGCAAGATGGTAATTTGTTTGCTTTTTAAGTGTGCAAAATGTTAGAAGCTGTTTGTGCTTGCATTAGTGTCAAAGCAGACAGAACCTCTTGCTTCCTATGAACTGTATTTAGCTCGCCTCACTGCATGCACACCAACCACTCCAACGCATATTGTTAGGGTTTGCTATTGCTGGTTAACCAAAACTCATTTCACAAAGCTCTTTGTGCAATGCTACAGTCAAGGACTTTACAGATATACGCTATGTGTAGCAGAACTGCAACCTACATGAAGAACCTCCATCACATATGGTGGGTCAAACAGGACTTCCCAATACGTCCATGCAAACAGAGAGATGCCAGTGGTGTGTTGTGCAGATTTTCCTTTCTCTCACAGGGGACAGAGCAGAGAGGAGGCTCAAATCACTTGCAAAAGGGGCAGCATGACAGCAGATGCAAAGTCATTCAAGAGGGAAAGATTAGAAGCTACCTACTGCTCTTTCCACTGACCAGCTGCTGCTGGCCTGTGAAACTCTGCCAGGGTGTAGGTGATTCTGGTTGTGCCTCAACACAATGTCCCCAGCACTGGAGACCTTCAGTGCTAGAAACTCACTACATGCAGGCTTCCTTCTGCCTGTTGCAGAGCAGAGCAGTAGTGGAGGATTCTAGGATCCAAGCTTGGATTGTCTTAATGTTGTTCAATGTGTCTATATTGCAGGTACAGTCATTGCTCACATTTAAACCAGTAGTAGCCTCATTGGATTTTCAATGCATTACATGGACTATAATGTCCTTCCTACTCATTTGTCTTATCTGCTAGGGAAGAGCTCTCCTTTTAAGTGTGATATAACCTGATCTTTCCCAACATTGATTACATTTCTGTCTTCCTTCAAACGTTCACATGTCAACTGATGTGTGTGTTCTTTCGATTAAGTAATGACAGGCTTTGTGGCTAGTTCGTTGACCTGAGAACGTTAAAAAACTTACTGGCAAAAGGTAAATTGCAATATTTTCCAACCGAGAGTTTTGTGATATCTATCTCCAGAGAGTAACTAGGTCTCCCACAGGCTCTATCAATATCTGTTCTTTATGTGCTTAAGGCTGTCTTAACACGAACGCACAACTCCACTATCTTTGCAAGATAGTGTATCTAGAAGCCACACGAGGTAATTAGAAGTTTACAACCGGATTTTCAGCTTGTTTCTAATCAGAGACTGTCTATAGCACTTCAGCCTCTGAACATAAAACATCCTTTTTCACCTTTGTCTTTAGCTTGCCAAGTACAGTGAGTGAATTCAGAAAGCCACTTCCCTTCCTTCTCATGCTCTGCTTCTCTGGATTCCTAAATCTCACAAATGAAAAGCTACAGTTTTCTTCTTTGTCTGAACAGTTCTGTAGGAAAGGATAAGAAGGTTAAAATTCACAAGATAACCATTTTATACCTGAAGCCTTGAAAAAACTGCAGCATAGGGTTTGGGGAGGAGGGGAGAGAAGTCTCTGGAGAATGGTACTTCCTAAAGATTCATCTTAGCAGTTGCAATTAACTTCCTCAACACCCCTTTGGATACAAGTTATCAGATAAGAGATCAAGAGAGCGAACATGATTTAGCTCTAGCAAGTCTCGATTTACAATCTGTCTTCCCTGATCTGAGTTCATTTTGTGCAACTCCTGTGTCATGTTCATCTCTTGCAGAGATGGAAGAAAGAGTTTAAGTCAAACTAGATAAGTGAAGAGCCTCCGGAAGCCAAAATGAAATGTCTCTTAATGGCCTTTTTATGGCACTCCCAGGATATCACCATATCCTACAGGGCTATTATGAAGGGAATTTCATCTGCTTTACTCGAAAAAGCTTTGGTGACATTCTGAAAAAATGCATAATGCAGCAATTTAAAATAGCTAAAATATTTGGTTCGAGTTTCCTTGCCTGAGGTAAGAGTGTGTGGGGAGGGAGGTGCAGAAGGAAAAGGAGAGAACTAGAAATAACCCCCTCTGCCTTTCTCCTTTTGCTCTCTTTTCCCACCACTTTTCAACATTCAAAATCAACCCAAGGCTTGAGGGGGAGGACGCTGCTGTTGAAGAGCACTCTCCACCAGGCTTCTCTGTGGAAAAGTCTGATTTTCATGAGCATGAACAGGAGACCTCTCCCTGATCATGTTTCCAGGCCTGGATTATTAATGGCTGAATTTGCAACTCTTTAATTGCTTCCTTTTCTGGTGATGTCTTTTTCAGTCTTACTATAGCTAATACATGCTTGGTACATACTCAGTAATGAAAATGCACAAACAAGGCACACATGCCTTGCAACTGCTGTTTATACTCAAGGATTTAAAACTAGTAACAAGGGAGGTTAATGTTATTCTTAGGAGATAACACTCGTTGCTATGGTGAAGACGTCTTCTGTCACTCACTGTTGGGAAGATGGCGCCTGTGCTATGAATGCTTGATGGTAGTTTTGCTTTTGAGATTAGCAATAGTAATTATCCCAATGCAGATACCAGTCCATCTGTTTCTGTGCAGATTCTCAGATAGATAGATGCTTTGTAGTTAAACAAGCTCCCCTCTGCCTTCTTGGGCTCTACCTACTGGTATCAATAGGGTTTTTCAACGCCTGAAGAAACAATGGAAAACAGCAAGAGCTTGTGTTTGAAGACAGCAGTGGTCTTGCAAAACAAATAAAATATCGGCCAATTTAATTTTTTTGTTGTTTAATGTATGTTGTCATCTGCATCATATTCTGGAGATCCTTCAGGTTTTTAAAATACATAAAATTTCATTCGACCTGATCTGCTGCTCACAACTTCATGATCTGCACCTCCTGCTAAAAATTATTCAGGCAATAATCCACAAGAAATTGGTTGTTTTCAGCAGTTTATGACTTGTTATTTAACATTCAACAGAATGGCAGTTTATTTTGGTAACAACCAATACTGAGAGGTTTATTGCCATTGTAAACCATAATCAACCGTTTGTATCATTACTAGTTTTTCAAGATACAAAAATGGCCAGCTGCATTGGAAAATTGTTTAGCAGCTATAAAAATTTGCATTCAAGATTATGTATGGGGTTATTTCACCTTAAAGGTCGAAAGTATTTAGAGAAACCACTCACTTCAGTGTAAATTATTCAGCAGATTGGTAAAACCCAATCCTGAAAAGACAATCTGGAAGCAATTCCCAGCCATTTTTTCAATTATGGTCATGAAAAAGGAATCTGCAAGAGACAGACAATACAGAAGATTGCATTTTCTTTATCATAGCATCAGGCCAGACACTAAGGCTTGCTGCTCTTACAGATGTTGCAACTGTTTTGCTGAATAATCTATTGTACTGTACACACAAATAGCTTAATCATCAAGGTTTCCCTTTTCTTCCTTAGCATCAGGCAACAGGCCACAGATTTCATAATTGACATGTTTAGAAAAATTCAAAATACTTCCATTTTGATTGGAATAGTTTTCAAACGAGAGCACACATTTTATAATAGAATATCAGTTTCTCTTTATCCATTACAGTGGGCCAAATCTAAGTGAGTAATTCACAGTGAATAATTCAAATGTACAAATTAGTTTCTATTTTTGCTGTCAAAAATATATTTGCAGACAGGCTTCTATTTCCTTTTTTCTACTTATTTCACTAATATCTCTTTTTACTCCATAGTTGCACAAGTGGTTACTGCGGAATATGTGAGCTGAGTTTAATCACAATAGCTCTTCTATTGCCACTGTCTCAGTGGATATATACATTTGCACAGTTCATGCAAATGTTCATTTATGAATAAAAAAATTGTTTCCTCTTAACACTTGTGCCTGGCTGTAAAGTTCATTTTTCTAAACTGTGCTAGTAAAATTTTCACAAAGTAAAGCCACTGCACACAGAGGAAAAATGGATTAAAAACATCCATTTAAACCTCTGAGCAGGCAAGAGGAGTTTTTCTTTTTAAATTTACGTTTAGTAGTATTCATTCACCTCTTCAATGCTGATTGGAATTTCTGGCAGAAAGCTTTAACTCATTTTTCCCTCCAATCTTCAAACATTATGAAGCAAATTAATCCCTACTATAACTCCAGTTAATTTGAGGACATTATAGAAGTGATTACTTTGGCACTGTATTTCTTGTTTAAAGTGCTTACCTGCTCACACACACTTTTTATAGAGCCAAGAGTGATGGTTGCTGGATTTCATTATTCATGTTCAAATGATGTGAAATATGGGAGACACCACGGCTTTAATTTTTGTGGGTTCCACCTTTTATAACTTGGAGTGGGTTATTAGAATTGCCAGATATATGCAGCTGCTGCCACACTGCTTAGCTGGAAACAAGTTTTCTGAACCTCCACAGAAGTGCCCAGCAGGCTGACAAAGAAAAGAAAACTGAAGAGACATCTCCCTTGGCAGCACGGTCCACCATGTCAATCCATTTTGAAGGGAGAAGAGAATTTCTCTTTTTATAAAAAAAATCAAAAGAACAACAAACACTTATTTTTGCCTCCCTCGCAGGCCGAGAAATAATACACGACATGAAAGAAAACCAAACAACGTATCCAAGAAAAATAAAAATCAAACCCCAAATCTACCCAGTCATACTCAGCCTGTCTTTCATGCCGTTAAAAATTCTTTTCAGCCCTGGGCAGAACTGCAGCAACGAGGCAATCCTGCCTGCCGGTCAGAATCATTACCAATTTGCTGGTTGCAGAAAACCTAAAAATAAAAGCAGAGTATTTGATAAAGCAACAAAAGCAAGGCAGCCTTCTTTCTACTGGGCTGCATCGCTATAGCTGTAGCCTAACAGGTATCAAAGATGAAGAGCATCTAGCCCTGTGCAGTGCTTTTCACAAGTGCAAGCAGGGGGTAAAAAAGCAGGCACAAATGTTGGTGGAAAAAACCCCTGCATTCTTCAGTTTACTTTTACTGACTAAATTAAAACTAGATACTTGCAATCAGAATCATTACCAGCCTCTGCTGACTTGATACAGTAGAGGAAAATGTGAGTCAGAGGGTGGCTTTTCCAGGCATGGATGATTTATTTAATTGGAAAGGTGCCTTTGTCTTCTGTGAAATCATTTTCCCCTCTATACTTCCATGAAACACTGAGTTATTAAACAAAAAAAAAAAAAAGGCATTTATGTTGACACTTTTTGCTGAATTTTGGGAAATATTGCAAACTAATGGTGTTGCCTTCCCACCCTGCTGTCCTTTTGTAAGTGCTCACTTACTGAGGCTCCTTTCTTCTTAGGTGCAGAATCCCGCTGGCTAGCCATTGGCATCATCAATAGTTCTCAGGTTGTTGTGTTTTCAACTTTTAAATTGGGCTTTAAAAGACTATGCTTGCATATTTATTAAGGGCTATTGGTAACATTAGCTTGTATCAGTAGACTCATTTTCAGGGCTGTAAAGCCATTTGTTTAGGAGTTCAGAATCCCCACCTGGGGACATCCCAAGCCATGAGCTCACCAGGCAGTAAGGACACCTCAGCACTCTGCTTTTTCTGTTTCCTTGTCATCCATGGACAGGCTTTTGAAATGAGACTTTAACGATATAGAATGAAATTATGTGCCCTCCCCACCTCCACTCTCAATCCAACAAAATCTGGGTGGTTTTTCAGCTAAGCTTCACATCGACCTGAGGAAACAGGTCACCTTTCCCAAACACTGGCTGCTCAGCAGCTAATGTTGAAGTAGCATAAGCTAATTTATATCCTGTAGGGTCACTTAAACTCTTGAGTGTTAAGCTAAAGTGTCAGCCAGGTCCCAATGGGGCAAGTCGCTGCAGCTCTTGGAACACTTTTTCTTAGGAGGAGAGTTTTGTCCCTCATTAGAATTCGTTTCGTATTATGGATTCCTTCCTTCCTTCCTCCCAGAAGTGGAAGGACTAATTAGGAATGGTTATCACTGCTGACATTCAAACCATTATTAGAATTGCAGCCCACTGAAACAAAAAGGGGATTTATATCTATTGTTGGAGTTCCTGACAACTCAGGCTTTGTTAGACTCCAGTAGGGTCACCTTTAAAGCTTTCCTCAGATTCAGCTCCAGCAACCTGGCTTTCACTACAAACCAGTGAGACCAGAGTACAACTGATGCTGTCTGGACCTCTGGGTTGGTTGTTTAGGGGTTTTTTGTGGGGTTGGGAAAAGCTGTTTAAATTACTATATAAAGTCCAGGCAAGCTTCTGTGTTTCAGAGCCTGACCCCTCATGCTGTTCTCACTTCTACTGCCACATTAACCTCTGCAGATACTTCATTTGCTTTGGTTATACGGCTTTTGTAGGGTGCTACCTCTAGTTTTGTCACTTCAAAATTTCAGCTAAGCATAAATAGGGAAGTATCCATTGCTCTGGTGGACTTGAAGCAGGGGAAAGATTATGCACGAGCCAAACCTGAAGCATACGGAAGATGTTAGTTTGTGATTGGCATAAGCAGATCGAAGATGTGCCACTGCCAAAGGCTGCTCCTGTCCAGCACCTATATATGCCCCTATGCATTCACATCAGTGCAAGCCAGAGACCATGTGGTTACATAGTTCATTGAAATTACAGCTCCTCCACAAGTGCTAATGCAAGGGGGAACCACGTGCAAGCCAAGGGGGCCTTCAGTAGCTACGTGCTGTTAAGGTGGTATAAGTAGGTCATGATGCTGCAACCAGTGCCCACAGAAAGTCTGACAGAGACTCCTAGTCATTTAGGAAGAGGTCTGACATTTTAATTCTGCCTTTAGACTCTGGCAGAGCCTAAAGAGTCTAGCATCACACCTTCTAAGCCGTATCTCTTTGGGGAAGGGAGAGTGCTGAGGGGAAGAAGAAAACCCTTTCCTATTTAATTTGCAGCAGCTGGTAATCTAATCAATTTTCTAACCAGCTTTACATATGCAGCTTCAGTGCTTAGCAGTACATAGAGTACATAGATTCACAAGTGCATGGAAGGGCGAAAAAAACCCCAACAACCTAAAATAAATCACATTTAGAGATTTCAGTATCAAAAGGGAAACAGGGATATAGTGTCCAGAAGCTTAGGAGAAAAAAAGTGTTGTAAAGTCTACCGAAGTCTTCATTATAGTGTAATCCTTCCTTCCATCCCCCCAAATATTTTTATCTTCTCTGTTCATGATTGCCTTTATGTTGTCATTGACATTGTGTTGCATTAAGTCGGTCTCTAATATTAGATGCAATTATGATACATGACATTGAAAGCGTGCCTAAAGTAAGATTCCACTTGAAGGAGTCACCTTAGATCTATGCCTTTATAAGGCTGTTTATTGCTTTTGTGATTGCGCTATCACGTATTCTTTGTATACAAGTACTAAGGTGCTAATAAGCAGATCCAAAATAGATAAAAGGAGCCAAACATTTGAGTAACTTGAATTCTGATGTCTGCAGTCAGATTTGTGCTCTACAAACCCCTCCGCAGCTGCTTCTTCACTTCCATTTTGGAAAGTGCTACAGTTGTATTTTTGCTTGATTTAACTTCTGTTTCCCCAAATCCATATTTTGCCTCTGCATATTGGTAAAATTAAGTCTATTAGTGCTAACTGCCCCTATGCCCAACAGACATCAAGAAACTAGGAAATTAGATGAGCTATGGATGCTGTTTGAGCTGAAGTGATTCTAGACCCACCCCTAGAGAAGCTGACACTTATGCTGTCAAATTAAGAGTTTAAGACATTTTGTAAGAGTTTAAGACATTTTGTGGATTCATCTCAGTATTCTCAGTTAACGGTTTTTTCCCAGACTTACAAAACTGGACAACAGCCTGATCTTTTCATCTCAACATCACACTCAAAAAAGTTTCTGAGGTCAGATTGTGCCTTGGGTGACACTGACTTGTGCCGTCTGTCTTGAACAAATGCTTGTAACACTGCCTCATCAGTGGCAAGACGTGAGTGTAATTCACTGGCAATGAACTCCACTAGGACTAGGATCTGGCTACTTCACAGTTAAAATCATGACAGCAATACAGTTAACAGCAAAACCCCTCCAGATTTAGTGGGAGAAGGGAAAAAAAAAAAAAATCAACAAAAATAAGATGTGACAAGTGCTTATTTATGTAGTCATTTTGCAGGAGCGGAGCTGCACTTTAATACATAAATGCATTGTACCTTTAGTGAAACCTTCTTCCTGAATAGCTAATATGTTACGTTTAAGTGCTTTCACCAATGAACTGACTTTCTTTAGTTACTGTGAAACCACTTTTATTATCCTTCTGTCCAAAAAAGTTGGAGGTTGCTAAAATCATTTTGGGGCACCTCCTGCAAGCTTATGAATTATTGAAGACTGGAAGTAGAGTGGCTATCCTCAGAAAAAAGCGGATAGCGAGGGCATTTTCACCACTACGGAGAAGACAGCTTGAAGGGAAGGCAGGAGCCCCAGAAACATCTGCAGGATTGTATTCTTTATGAAGGTGGTGGTGGAAAAGACTGAAGCTGACTCACCAAATACTGAAATATTCAATTGTGTAATATCAGCATATGCAGATGCCAACCAAGCACGTAAGCAAGCTGCAGATGTTGCTATGTGGCACAGAACCTGACTTCCAGCTCGCTTTCCCAGATATTTAAGGCCCCTGTTGAAATTGTGTCAGGAATATCAGGAGAAATGTAACAAATAAAAGCTTGATAAGGACTTTTTTCTCAAAGGGGAATCCCACTGCTTCTTCCCGAGCTATGAGTAAAGAAAATAAAACTGGGAATCTTGTAGTCCTCTACGCAATTCAGGAAACCTGAATTGCTGTCAGTAACCTCAGCACTCAGATCTTTAAGCCTCTCTCAGCTGATCAATTTGTCCCCTACAGCGGTTCCTACCGCAGTAATTCCCACTGACGCCAGCGAGGGAAGCACTAAACAATTACAGACTGTCTGGCTGCTGAACCCGCTAACTAGGTGCTCATGATTTGAGGAGGTATTTCTGCCTGTTTACGCCACTGGCAGTTTTACATGGCAGAATGTCCTTGCTCTCCGCCCAGTGGAGACTAGGTGGCTTCCCACCACCTGGTATTAAGAACAAAGGACTGACTTAATCAGTGTCACCAGGACTCAACTCAGATTCCTTTGGAGCACTGGCTCCAGGACACCACCACCATGGAGCAGTATTAAAATACCACTATTTTATGTTGTGCAGCTCTGCAAACGTTCAAGACTATTTTAACTACGCTTCTAAATTCAGCTGTACTTTAGACGTTGTAAGAGGCAAGCAAACAAAAAACACTTAAAGAAACAATTACAGGATACTTCCCTGATATGACTATTCTGCTATTATACCTCTGCCATCTGTCTTCCCCACTGGATCTTGTAGCACTTATCAGGGCCTCACACAATATTTATACCATCCAACTATTTTAGAAAGGAAACATTTTGGAGAAGAACTTTGCCACTATTCAAAACTAGTTAATTAGATGCAGTATCTGCTATATTAAAAAAACCCCATAAACTAATTAACCTCTCCTTGTATAAGTTAGTATTTAAATAAGGAAACTGTAATAGCACAGTAGGGGTGTTTTAATGTCACATGAAGCTGTACAGTAATTATTCTGTGTACCATGACTAACCCTTGAAAAATCTTCAGAATATTAATCACATGATGCTACCATTGTCAAAATGATACTTCTCATTCCAAGTATAGTTCTGCGATTTCCTAATATTAAAGGAAGTAGGCGTATTTTTATCTAGGCTGACAATTCAACTTATTCATGAGAGGAGTTTCTCACACATGGTTCGTGGATCACCAACAGTCATTCAGGCATCAAATAATGACCTAGAATTCCCTCCCTCCTACTCAGTGCCCCGAGCAACTGAATAAACTTGTAAAATGAGAGAAAGTAATGTACAAGAGCATATTTTAAATGTAGCTGAAATTTTAATCATTTGCAAATGAAAAATTTGGGCAACATCCCAAAAGGTTCTAGCATTTTGTTGTTGTTTCACAGAAAGTTTTATAGTATCCTATCATCTAAAAAAAGTTGGGAATATTGATCTGTAAATAAAATTAGCTTGTACAAATACAGTATGAAGATGGTAGAAGTACAGAGCCACTATTTCTTTAAAAGACAGAAAAATATGTTGTATGTATCCATTCCAGAGCAAAAATGGATATAAAGAAACTCGATAAAGAGCATAAATTGGAGATGTTTGGGTGGTGTGTGTTTGGTTCGTTTTTGTTTTTATTGACTTCCTATTTATGCAACCATAATTAAAGACCTATAATTTACTTTGGAATTATTTTTTCTGTCTTTAAAAGAATGAGAAGTACATCAGAAACAGCATATACCCAGGAAGAGGGAAGTTTTTCTCACTTTCAAATTTTAATCATCTGATTTGGAAAATTCAGTAAAAAAAAAAAAAAAAAAAAATCAAGAAAAATGTAATTTTAACTGTGGGCAGTACAGATGCAAAATTCCTCATGGGATCATGGAAAGCAGAATTTGTGTGTTTATGAACACACATGTGCTTATACATACATGTACATACACACACCTTCTGTTGCTTGAGAGCAATCACTGAAGTAACAAAGCTCAGAAGTCCCAAGATTGGCACATCATCACTGATGATGCCAATTCACAAATATGTCTTGGCAACCTACATGCCAAAAGCTACTGTTTATGACCCAAGGAAAACATTCACTTTATCACCATTCCACTAAAATGTTCTGGAAGCTGTAGCTGCCAATTTAGTCCCCATCTACTTTACTGCTTTTCAAGGACAGAGACTGACAGACAGAAGCTCAGAGAAGTGTGAATTAAAGACCCTCAAACCTGATATGTGGAAAGTTAGGCTCCTAAGGAAGTTAGCAGTAACTCTGCTGGTGAACTTCTCTACGTTGTTTTGACACCATTCAAAAGTTTTAAGCTGACTGGAGCTTAGTACTCTGGTCCTGAGATCTTGTAGGCTTTATGAATCTTCCATTCTGCAGTGAGACGCAACTTCAGCAAGAAGTAGACAAGTGCCATCACCTCCTCAGCCCAGCTTAACCACCAGCCTCATCCAACTACCAGGTCAGGTATCGGGATTTTCACACCAAGTGAGATGAGGCACCCTCAAATCACAGCTACGGGATCTGGCTTTGCAGGGAACTTAAGACACCAGACACCTAATCTGCTGATTTAAGGATGAAAAAAGTGTTAAACTGAGCAAAGCCCTGGCAAGAAGGAAGTAGTTTTACACCTATTCAGAAGCAGAAATCTAAGCACATAGAAGAGTAAGTTTTTACTTCTAAAATTACCTAGAAGATCAGACAAAGGTTTAGTGAATTGTACCCTTCTATTTATGTCTCAATTCTACCCAAGTCTCATTCTAGGCCAGCAAAGGTTTTGCAAGTGGCGCTTGTGTCACTGTCTGTGCAAACAGATAACCAGATTAACACTGGGTCTCTTTGTGGACCTATGCTTAAGCCTGCCGTGGCAAGGGTAAAGACTGAAATTTGAAAGAAAACTCACGCAGACTAAACGCCAAAACCAGGCAGATGAGCAAGCTGTGCTTCATTAAACAAATTGGGAACTGCCCACAGCAATGCCAAATGAATGCATGCAGGCCTGCCCAGCTTCTGAAGTTACAGATGACACCTGGGCATGGCTATCATGCAAGCAGAAAACTACCTGGGAATTCCTGAGCTAAGAAGTTACAGATGAACACTTTCTGCACATTAAAGCATACACAAAATAGTGAGTTCGCTTGTTGCTGGTGTTATGGATTGACAGAAATCACACCAGAATCTATCAACTTCTATGCAGTTTTCTTACACAAAAAACTTCTGTTTCTGACAAGTAAAGAAAATAGTCTCAAGAGGGTAAATATTTGTAAGGTTAAATTAGCAGGCTATCCTATTTAAAAAAAAGTAGTATCCTATTCTTCCTAGTCCAGTTGAGAACCAAACAAGGTGCTGTTCTACCAGGCAGCCTCCTAAGACGTTCCTTAGCCTGCAGTGTTGACTATCAGTGACAACAAATTGAACAGCATTTACATGATTTGCTTGATACCTCTTTTCCTTGCACTCTCCTATCTTCATCCTTCCAAACACCATTTAGTAGGTAAAGTAAGCTTTGCCAGTAAACAAATGGGGAAAATTAGTTGTTCCCACAGATACATACTTATGCTATTGTATGTGTGATGTTGTGGCACTGGACATACAATAATGATGCTTTCACAACTGCTATTCATTAGCTTCACTCATTCTACAGCATTTTCCAGAGATACAACTGGCCAGTTAATTTGCTGAATTTTGTTATTTCCTAATTTGATAAATTTGCTAATTGGTCAGTTGTCTGCACTGAGAAGAGGGAGAAAGCAGAACTAGAACTTGGGTTTAGCGCATTTTATTGAGGACAAGCTTCCTCATAACTGAAGACCAGGAAAAATGTGTGTTTTGACCAAAAGAATCAGATAAAAATTAGATCAGGAAGAAAATAATTAACAACACGATCTCACAAAGATAAAACAAAGACATGGGAAGTTAAGTTTCAAGAACAGAACAAGTAGCTATCTTTAATGCATTTGTTTTAGTTGGTAATTTAGAATAGCTCTTTACACCTGATTTTACTCAGGAAAAAAATAAAAGGCAACCATATGCAAACAACAATTAGTCACTTCAAAAATCATTAGAGAATGGGTTTGCTACCTACCATACACATCAATTTTGCTTTTGAACAATGACTCTGATCACTTACAGACTCCACTTAAAATTAAGAACAATCCCACCATTTCATTTCTCTCCTTCCAAAATAAAAAACTTCATGATTTTTTTCTTGCTAATACTTACTGATACACCAGTGAAAGGAATAACTAATTTTGAATGTGCATTAATTGGTGGCTTCTCCTTTAACAAAATCCAACTAAGGCTACTGCATAGGAATAAAGCTCACTATCTTTAAATGAAAGCTTTTTCTATTAGAGCATTAGTTAAATGACGCAAGTGTAATACTCATATAGCGTATGCCTATTCCCAGGCAGGTTTTTGCTTGTAGCCTTTTTTGCTTTATCCAGTCAAATTGTGTCATATGTTTTGCCACTCTAGTTGTGAAGAACTCTATAAATTACCTAAAGTTAGTATTTTCTTCCAGGGTCAACTTGCGCTGTTTTCATTTCTCTTTAATGAAAATAAGAAAGTTGTTGACAACATGGGAGGAACCTGGTTAAAAAAAAAAAAAAAAAAAACACACAACCCTATTTTTTCTTCAAGGAAAAATCCATATGATGTGGACACCCACCATGGATGAACAGATAAATGCATGTTCTGGTGGGTAATATGAAGTTGGATGCTTGAATTATTTAACTGCTCTTAGCCACTTTCCTCTGGGTAAATAACTTAGGGATATTTAAATTTTGTATTTGTAGCACTTAGCCAGTTTGTTGTACCTCAAATGATACCAGTTCGAATGGATACTAGCAAGTTTTTCTTGCACTGAACTCACTAGACTGTCTCAACTTATCATCATACTCTTAAGAGAGTTAACTGCTCTGCAGCCAACTTACTGGTAGGAATTTGCAGCAGCCAAGTGCCCCAAACAGCACCTAGCCTCAGCTGTCAATTAAACCTTAGCCTCTTTAAAGGCAGAGACCCATCACTGCAGTATTCCCTGAAGCCTGCCCTAGGTTGCTAGGGTGCTACGTAAGGAGATATGTATGATACTTCACGTAATGAAGTATAATGCAGAGATGTAAGAATTAATGGAGAACTAACCCAGTTAGAACCATAAGCAAAGCAACTGTCATCAGTACAGTCCTGCTTGTTCCCTGCTATACCAGTCCTACACCAGGCTGACATGACTGGACTGACTGAGACAACCACAGCCTATAAAATCATACAACCATAGAATGTTTTGGGTTGGAAGGGACTTTAAAGACCACCTACTTCCAACCCCCCTGCCGCAGGTGGGGACACCTTCCACTAGACTAAGTTGCTCAAAGGCCTGTCCAACCTGGCCTTGAACACTGCCCAGGATGCGGCAGCCACAGCTCCTCTGGGCAACCTGTTCCAGCGTCTCGCCACCCTCACAGGGAAGAATTTCTTCCTAATGTCCAATCTAACTCTACCGTCTATCAGTTTAAAGCCTTTCCCCCTTATCCTGTCACTACATGATCTTGTAAAAAGTCTCTCTCCCGATTTCTTGCAGGCCTCCCTTTATGTATTGGATGATTGTCATAAAGTCTTCCTGGAGCCTTCTCTTCTCCAGGCTGAACAAGCCCAACTCTCTCAGACTGTCTCCATAGGAGAGGTGCTCCAGCCCTCCGATCACCTTCGTGGCCGCCTCTGGATTCGCTTGAGCGGGTCCACCTCCCTCTTGTGCTGGGTCGTCCAGCACTGAACACAGTACTGCAGATGGGGCCTCACAAGAGAAGAGCAGAGGGGGAGAATCACCTGCAAGCCCAGGATACGGTTGGCTCCATCTGAACTCCATGCCACATAGACCTACCTTCTTCAGCTCCACTGTCACGAAAACTCGTGCACCACGCCAGTTGCTACAGAGTAAATGTGTTCTGTGACTCAAAGTAAAAGCATGTCCAAATAATTCTTTGACAATTTCAGAGATCTTTTACTGTGCAAAATACTACTTCACTTTTAGTGTGCAGAACACTAACCAAAACCAAGACACTTCCTTCATATCTTCAAGCCCCATAAATACAGCTACTGGAAAATGCCATCTGTAGTATTTCTAAGTTGCACCTCTCAAACTGCACTCATGAATAAACCCTGCTATTTGACCAATGAATAAGATTCAAGTGTAAGGTGACACTGAAAACTTGCCATCAAGTCTGCCATACTTATTGTGACTCAAAACATTGTCACAAAATTTCTGGCAATAGTCAAGTCTTCATCAATGAAGAAAAATCCTTGTATTTAAGACTATTTTTTAGATTTTAAAGAACTCCAAAAGTTTAATGAAAGAAGCTACTACTTCTGAAGAAAAACACTGACAGTAAGAGAATATTTTCAGAGCTTGTAATGGATCATTATTCAGTAAAAACACTAAAATTGAGACACAGAATCACAGAATATCTTGGGTTGGAAGGGACTCATAAGGATCATCAAATCCAACTGCCTGCTCCTCGCAGGAGCATAACTGTATATAACTTTACATAACTGTAAAATATTTCAGTTTTGTTTTAAATAATCTTAAATTTTAATTATGAAAATAAATAGGAACAATCAATGCAGCATTAGGAAACTGTGCCGAGCAAGCAGAAATGAAGCTGTTGCACAATGTATTTGCTGAATCTCCTACGACCCAAGGCTCTGGATTTCAGTTTTTAGCACTGGATTCCAACAAGTCTTTCGCTTCATTTATTTTTGTTGCTAAGTAAGGTGATCCACCTGAGAAGAAAAAGGGGAAAGGAATACCATTTACACATCAGTATTAAGTACCAAACTACTTCACTTGCAACATCTCCTTATTAATCACTTTTACTAGCTCTTCCTTCCCAAATTGATCCTTTCCATACAACTCCTTAAAAAAGGACATTGATATGAAGCAAACTAATTGATAAATATGAGAAATGTAACCGAAACTGAAGTCACCGAAGAGTAACACTGAACAATTTATCTCAGAGAGAAGACTGAAATCTGAAATCACTTTACATCACTGTGATTTAGACTTGTAGTGCAATGCTGCTACAAATGTATGCACGGTCAGCTGTCTTGAATATTTAGCTAGAGCTAACAGCTATTATTTCCACTCACCCCAAAAAACTAAGAGGTAATATTTTATAAGTAATTTTGACAAAAAATCATTACATTTGTGTACATGTGCACCCCTCCCCAAGCCTCTTGTGTGCTAGATGCCCAAAATTACCAGCCAGAAACCATCACATTAAAGCTATTTAAACACGGTACGCCTTCTAACTTCTAGTCCTGAACACTGTCATTGCTTTATGCTCCACCTAACAATCTGATTACAGTTCAGTGGTCTTTTTGTGTTTGGGTTTTTTTTTTTTCCCACTCTCCCCTTGAGTGTCAACCATCTGCCTACAGTCACCAAAGCCAACCTGACACGGTCTGTCTCAGTATCTTACCATTTACTATAAGACACCTGTATATTTTACATGAAAATGTGATTCTAACAGAACTGTGCACTGAATAGCGCTTTCCAAGGCATCTATTCAATCATATTTTTTCATTCATTTTATTCATCAGAAAAGATAATGACAGAAGAAACACACAAACTAGTTGTAGACACACGTAAAAAAACCCAAACCAAAAAGTAAGGCTGGCTTAAAAACTTCTTCAGGACATTCCTGCAGAAATCCAAATCATTATAAAGTCATTTCATGGTGTAATAAAACAACTAGAAAAGGTAATGGAGTTCTCTTGTTCATGTTTTGGTTTTGTCTGAATGTAAGACACACCGGAAGAAAGTGAGGCAGGGCAGGGGAACAGTAGAAAACTAGCTATTGGAAAATGAATTTATTTATTTATTTTAAAACAACTGGATTTTTATCCAGGAATAGGATTTACTACATCAGGTATTGCTTCATTCAAAGAGTAGGCAGGAGGATCAAACAGTAAAGACTAAAAACTGCAATAAACAATGCATCTCAAGTAATTTTTAAATGTGTGTTGATTTTCTACATGTCTAGAGTGCAGGATCTTAAAGTAAATTCAAATCTGCTGGAAGTGTTTTCACTACATTTACATCCTTAAGTGCCATATTAATTTTGTAGCCCTCCAATGAGAGAAAATTCAATCTCATGATTGCCTAAGTGTTTGTTTATAATTAGGGCAAGTCCAAAGGGCTTCTCTCTCCCTTTTTTTCTGTGAGCAAATATTCTTTCATAAAATTACTGACAAATTAACATATAATTCATCGATTAAAACTCTTTAATACTGAACTGTAAAGGTTAATAAGCAACCATTTTAGTAGTACTCACTGGGGGATGTTTTAATGCAAACTTCTATATATTTCTTATTTATTTCTAATAATTCTCTCCAACATTTTGGATCTCATAACATATGTAACTTTTAAAATCTGTAATTATTGCTCTTTCTTCTGTCAACTCCAGCTGGTAAAATAGTAATTTAAAATAACATTCTGATGTTGAATATTATTTTTAAAAGCACATCTGTGCTACCCACAGCCAGAAGGAATCAAGATATATACATGAGCAAAGAAGTCTCTCTGTGATGCCACATGTTCAAGATGACTCCAGGCCCTCTCTCTGCAGCTGAAGACATTACACAAGCTTTTTTCTATGGCCATGCCAGAAGAGCTGCAGGGCCAGCACAGAGGCACAAATCCCTCCAACTGGTGCTCCTACTGAGAAAATGCTCCACCTTAATAGCACACAGGAGGGCTCACTACATCCATCCAAACCTACACTGTGCCCAACTGCAGGTGCATTACAGCTGTAAGAGCAGGTCATTAAAATGTATGATCTTTGTAATGGGAACTGCCTCTTTAGGTCTACTCAACATCCAGAGATTCAGAGTTCTGGCTCACATCTCTAAGTACTGCTACAATAAGCTTAGAAGTTCGTTATCAAAAAATTTTGACCTAATTGGTACCCTAGTGGTTAAGAGGCCTTTGACCATCATAATACATTAAAAATGCAGCAGAATATTTCTTTTCTATGTCTATGCAGTTTATGTATTATAAAAAGTGTAAAAAATGAAAGCATGGAATTGAATAAGCAGGACAACTTTAGAATTAAAGTGAGGGGTGAAGACAGCAAAGAAAAGCAATGCCTAAAAACTTCCCATGGCCAGTGATAACCGTAATTTTTTCAATTTCTTAAAAGGGGGTGCTGGCAAGGAGCCCTGTAATTCTGTCAAGAAGATATAAAAACCCTCTGATTTCCCCTTTTGACTTCTGAAATACAGTGCAATTCTTCACCATCTGTTATTTTAAAGTAGAAACAGCAATGAACATATGGGCTTTCTTTCTCAACCAGCTGTAGTGTAGTTAAAGTTATAATAATAGCCTTTCTGTAAGATAAATTTACATTAAAAAAACTGGCCATTAAGGCAACATTGCCCAGCTTTACATTTCTTCCAAGTGAATTCCAGGAAGTCTGAAATTCATCAATGATGTACCTAGTGACTGCAGAACATTTGCCCAGAAAGTTACTTTCTTACATGTGACTGATCCCTCTCAGTTCAAACCAGGAATGCCATTTTAATATAAAAATGTTGTAGCTAATTTTGTCTTATCTTTGAGTAAGTTTTTTTAAAGCATGGAAGACTGGTCCCTGAGCTTATAGTTTTAACTGAAGTATAGAAAACAACATTTAAGAAAGATGGGTAAAACTGTGGTTCATAAAGCCTAGTTTATCTGAAAGTAGACACACAGAAGCTCAAGTCTATAAATAAACAACATACATTTGCACTCAGTGGTTATTTACACACTCAGTAAACTTAAAGGATCTCTAAGCTTCTTCCTTTCCAACTCTGGTTAAGAAAAGTAATCATTATTTACCTTTATCAGGATGATTCAAAATCATGATTCTTCTATGGGCTGTTCTGATTTTGGCCTTGTCAGCAGATGGACTGCAAAAATAAATTGAAGTGCTTACCATAAATGTCACTGAGCTCAGGCTATAAATTAACAGTTTATACTGGCTTAAAAATAATTAAAACTTGAGATTTTCACCATCTTGTGGACAAAACATAAAACTGCACCTCTGAAGAAGTAAATAAGAAAGACATGTAAGACACACTGAGGACATTTTTTAAAAGCCTGTGTACTTGACACACAAATATCTTTCAGTTTTTTTAAGAAAACACATCCACTCATTTAAAATAAGTGATTAAAAAAAAGGGAAAACCCAACAGCTCTAGGGTGTATCCAGCTAGTTATTCTGATCATTAAATGCAGAAAATACTTTTTTTTGCTTGTAGAAAATAAGTATTTTTATGACAAGAGACAAAACAACAAATATTTAATATTAGCACATTTTGTTCTACTGTAAATATTTTTATAGCTGCTATAAATAATTCTTCTTTCTGCAGGAGCCTGGAGGGAAAAAAAAAAAAAAAAACAACACAAAACAAAAAAAACCAAAACCCAAACCAAAACCAAAGCTGTATTTGTTATTTTTTCAAAGCTGTTCAGGTATTTGTTATTTTTGCAAAGCTGTTCAGTGTGTTATGTTCAGGGACATGTTGATTTACAAGTGCTACAAGATGTTGTTTCCTTCAGTGCCAGATACATAAAATATGTACTTGGCCTAAATTAAATATGTACCTTACCAGACAAATAATCACTTGAGGATGCAGTAGACCAACACAGTATGGCTATCGTATGCAAAAAGACAGTTTGAATGGTTTAGTTTTTCATAATTTGTTAGCATGCAGAAATGAAACCATGTTTTCCACTTCAGGTGACTTCTTAATCAATGATGATTCCATTAATTAATCTTTTTGTAGGTACAGTTTGAATGCACAGTACCAGTCTAACTAAATTCCAGAAGTAAACAACCTTTAATTATTATTCCATCACAGGGAAATTAGGGTATGTTGCAAAAATAGTTCACAGGACTGCGTAAGAGAAGAGTACTTCAATGGAACAGAAAGTAACTCAGAAAGTAAGAATTAAACAGAGGGTGGAAGGCCTTGAATTATATAAATACAAAAATCAAACAATTTGTTATTGGACAGCTAAAAATAACAATCTATATTTTGATTTGTAAAGCTGTTATTTAGTAATAAAAAGGAAAGTCAATATACCACATTTAGAAACTCAGATGGCCAAAGAGTAACTGTGGAAATGTGGCAGTTGTGTATTATGGAAAATCATGCAGTTCTGCTTCAAGAACAAAATTAGGTAGTTTACACCAAATTTTCTTAGTTTATGAGATATTGCTTATCTCACAGTCAGACTGGTCTCTAAAGATTCTTAATCACTACCAAAAACCCCTTTAATGTGAAAATCACATTTCCGTCGAACTGGTACAGTCAGACAACCTGAGCCACACCATCTCATGCTGCCTTCTAACATCACTAACTGGCTGAGAAGTCCATCACCTTGGTGGGAATAATGAATACACTAGAGAGTATGGCTGACATTCAGGGGGGCCTGGACAGGCTGCTGGAATGGGGTGACAAGAACCCTTCAACAAGGACAGATGCAGAGCCCACTGTCTGGGAAGGAAGAGCCCCTTGCAGTGCTACAGACTGGGGAAAGCTGGGCTGGGGAGTGGCTCTGCTGGAAGGGACCCGCGACACAGCAAAACGAAAAGCCAGAAGCTTGCCCTGGCAGCAGAGAAGGACAACGGCCTCCTGAGCTGTGTGAACAGGGACATGGTCGCTAGGTCAACAGCAGAAGCTGTTCTTCTCTACTCAGCCAACCACATCTAGCTGGCACCTCCAGGTTTGGGGCCTCTCTACAGGAAAGACCAACCACAGCAGGTCCAAGCAAAGGCCGCCACAATGGTTGGCAGCTGGAGCACTTACCCTTTGAGGAGAGGCTGAGGGAAACAGGGCTTGTTCAGCCTGGAGAAGAGAGGACTGCGGGTGACCTCACAACAGCCTCCTGAGCATCTACAAGAAGGATGTGTAATGGGCCAGTATATTGGAAATCTAAAAGCTGCTATTAAATGCTCACCTTTATCATGGCTTGTATTTAGCATTTATACTGCCTGTGCATACTTAGCACTTGAAATACTGAAGAAAGTCTTTACCTCAGAATTTAATATGACTTGGAAGTGGTGACACAGGGGATAAGTGTTACAATAACAACAACAGGGCCTGAACAGATCCAGGAAAATACCCTGGCATTTTCCATAACACTTGTAAAACTCGCTTGCCCTTTTTTGGGGGGGGTATTTATATATATATTTTATACTAAGCAGTGAGTTAAATCTGGTCTAGAAAACTGTGTTTAAATAATGTCAAAATTTCCTACAAAGTTGTTAACTGTGCTTCTACACACTTCAAGGCTCAAACCTTTAAATATTAAGAAGAAATTTCCTCAAATCTGATGAAGTCTTGATACATGCAAGACTGAGTCTAAACACAACAAGCAGTGTCAGTGCTCCTGGTGAAGACACAAGCTATTAAAATTAAAAATTAAAAGGGGACTGATTTCAGTTGTGACGAAACTTCAGGCATATCCACGAGCAGTGTTCAGGCTATGCATTGCCATTGTAAACACACTTTAATAAGCTGTCATGTGCTACTCTGGAGTGTCATTGAATGTGCCCTTACAAAGTGGAAGTGTTAATACATTATCAAACTTAAAGGCCAAATGAAATATTTCTAAAGAGCATTCCTATAAATCTCTTCTTCAGTGTGCAAGCATGAAATATTTCAAATAGATGCAATTTATTCTAAAGCAAATGCTAAATCTGTATAATTTCCATTAGGCTAGAAGTAAACACAAATAGCACACGGCACAGGATTTAAAGTCCCAGTTTTCCCCACCTGAAATAATTTCTCTGGGGATAATTAAAACCATCCTCTTTTTTTTTTTTTTTTTTTTTTTTTAATTCAGAACTGATCTAGACCATAAATGAGAAATCTACTACCTAAGATCAGATCTGCTCCCTCATCTGGACAGCCCTCAAACCCACCACACTGCCTGCTTTACAGAAAACACCACGACGTGTGCTACCATTGGCCATCCAAATGTCTTTTAAAAATCCACTGAAAAATTCATTGAATACTCAGAAACTATTTCCACATAAAATGGAAATTATTTCCCATACCTACTCTAAATGACAAGTCTCTCCAAGTTGGGGTTTTTGGTTTGGTGTTTTTTTCTGTTTGTTTGGAATATGCCACAACCTTTTAAATCCAAACAAATCAGAGTGAAGAAAGAAAAAAATGTTACTGACTTCTGAAAAAAATAAGCAAAATTGATTTGTTCTCCTCGTTTATTAATATAATCTTCAATATTCCTCATCTCAAAGGTTTTTTTGGAGACCAGGCCACGTGATTACACTAATTAGCACAGTATGTGCTATTCTGATTATTTCTGGAGCACCAATTCTCCACTGCAATATGTTACCATGCCTTCAAGCCAAACGCAAGTTGCGTGTTTTATTAGCATTTTGCTGTTTGCTTTTTAGCTTAAGCAGAATATTAGAATAGTTTATAAGCCACTAGAAGTCTTTTTTGAAAAAGTTAAGATTTTGGCAAAAGCATTGCACATTCTTGCAACATGCATTTTCTTCATTCAGTACATACCAGACAAAAACATATTAAGGCAACACACCTACCTTACACCTAAAATAAGACTAGCTTCTCGCCTACTCATTTTCTGTTCAAATCCTCCTTTATAGTATGATGAAAGACTCTAAAAAGAAGAAAGGGAAAACAAGCAATAATTAGCTTCATGTACAAGGTGCCAGGACCTAAATCTTATTTATACGACCTCATTCAGAGCATTGCATTCATCTTTCATCTATAATTTATTTTGAAGGCATGGGATGACTACAAACCAGATAATATGAAAGGACTTCTCCTGAGTGTTAACATATACAAAAAAATGACTTAAAAATAACTGTGTTTTTACAATCTTCTGCTGCTAATAAGAGATATTAATAGCTACAACTGTTAAAAATCCTGCCTTTAGGCAAAACAGTCCAGAATCAAAGTACAAACTAGCACAGAGTGGTACAGTGTATGTCTTGGGGAGGTCAGAGGAGGGAAAGGGGGAAACTTATTTAGAACAGCTTTGGTACCACTGCAATGGAAAATTACAAAAGTCAAAATACTCTGGCATCCAAGGAATTATGGACAATCACTTTGAAGACCAGATATTTCTACAAAATAGGTGAAAACAACAATAAAAGGATAAGAGCAGACAGCTTATATATTCTTTTCATATGAAAGAATGTTACTTCAAAAAATATCTATCTAGAGTTCTTTGAAGGAACCCTGAAAAATACACAAAAAGAAAAGAAAAAAAAAAAGAAAAAAAGAAAAAAGGCTTCGCATAAAGCTACAACCTCTATTTCAGGAAAGCTGGAGAACAGTGGAAAGTATCAGAACATATGGGAAAATCCTAACCAACTTTTGCCTTTACATCCTTCCCTGAACATCGCTGACTGATGACAATCAGATACAGGAGACAGGTTTTTTTTAAACTCATTGGCATGCAATACTTAAGCCACTGGTTTAAGAAGGGGAAAAAAAGACACAAGCGGAAAAAGAACATTAAAAAGGAGGAGATGGAGATGAGAGTAAATGATTACAACAAGTAAACGTTATAGGGAATGGTTTGAAAGTATATTTGTCAAATATTTTTTTTTAATTTAAAATATAAGTTACTGAACCACCACTGATAGTTAGGTGTGATGTCTTCAACATAAACATTTCTGTAAGCAGAATTAAGGACTAGCCCATTGCTACACAGACAATAGTCTAAGCTGCACCAGTCCCAGAGGCAGCAGGTGTAGCTCCAAGCCAGCGTGCCTTTGGGAACTAGCATACAGAAATCACTCAACAGACTGGAGGTTTTTCCTCAATGCAAAACCTATCAACTGGGGAAAAATAAGCTTCTTTTGTTGTTACCAAAGGGAAGTCTGGCCTGAGAGCTGAGATTATTATTCAGTGTTCCTTTTACCCCCAAGTAAAAATGTGCCTGGCCCTTAATAAAGCACTTTTCTCACCCAACATCATTCATATTCAGAGAGAATTTTGCCTTATGTTTACTCAAACTCTTTTTTACATAATTTCAAAAGCATTAAAGCATTTAAAGGGCTTTGTCTACAATATCTAAGCAAAGCCTCTAATTAATCTTGGAGCGACATTCACCCAAAAGCATGTTTCAGAAATACTTCACCTATTGCTACCATGAAATCACACACAGCAGTCACACACGGAGATTTTTTTGGTGTGCTCCTATGATCTGAAACTAATTTTATCTTCCCTCTTCCCACCCCAACCCTTACACGAAATAACCACTACCATAACACTACAGCTACCAAAGCTGAAGCAACTGTGGACGTGTCATGCCTACAACAAAAATCTGTTGAGAAACCACTTCTATAGCTACAGCGTAACACAAAAGAGGTCTGCAATAGCACACATCGACTTTACAGGTTAGAGTATATAACACTAAAGGAATACACAGGGCTTCTCCAGTCCTCCAAGAGGAAATGATGCTAATAATTTAACGGTCACCAGATAACACCCTTGAGGAGGCAGAACTGCACAGAAATTTGCAATGATACTGAACAGTTACTACAGCCAGGAGAGAAAAACACACTTTAATGGCCTCTGAAAGATTTTCCAGGACTTCTCCCAGAGCAGCTTAGGTGCAGACGGATTTCTGAAAAGGTTAATTCTTCTTTGCCCTTCACCTCTGGCATGCAACTCTAATACATGAGGACACTGGTTCACTATTCATGTAAAGACCAGTACTTGAACCATCTCTAACAAAGCTCATCTCTCTTCTTGGCAGATTTCACCTAAAATACTATTCAAAATAAGAGAATAGGGAGAAGTGGCTATAAGCTTATATTCAGAAATACTTTGCCATCTTTTTAAAGACTACTTCCTTGACACTGTTCTAACCTTGGCAAGCCTTGATGCGGTTCACATCCAAGAGGAATGAAAAAAAAAAAAAAAGAAATTCTGTTTTCTGTGTCCTTTGGCACATAAGCAAAACCAGTTTGTTGAATTGGTCATCGAGAAAAAGCATTTTCTTCTTGGAAGTGAAGCACATAGCAAGAATAATCAATTCTTACATTAAGATCTTGCTCCTAAACAGAATTTAAAGCAAAAGGAAATTAGATATAAAAGCCATTTTTTCCATCGCTTAGAATAAAGAGAAGGAATTGAGTCTTCATTTTAGGAAACATCTTGGCAAATTTCTAGTTCCCTAATGAAACAACTTTTGCATGCTACTGAAATTAAAGCTTTTCCCCCTCACTCCCCCAGTTGTAAATTCTGAGTAATGGCTGCAATGAAATGAAACAATACTCAAGCTATTTTTCTGTTATAAGAACTCCTCAATAAGCAGACAGTTCTAGACACTTGATTATTTATTAACCCCAGCTATTGCAAACAAATTCTGTACTGGAAAAATTATTGAAATGAGCTCTCTGTTTCTTCATACTATTTGAGGTGAGGGGCTATAATTTAATTTATTTCATTTCTTTGCATGTTGTTACTGTTTAGCAACTTATGTAAGCGAGTTCTGCTTTCTAAGCAAATGCTGGTGGTGGTGGGGACATGGACATGTCACGACATGACACAAAATGGCTGGACTTGCTCTGCAAATATCTATTCACTCTTGCAAATTCTCACAAAAGCAGTCAGCTAAGAAAATCCAATCCATTTGGACTGTGACATCTTCAAGACACTTTTCCTGGCAAAGCGCAGGGAAAGCATAATCAGTTTCCATGCCAAGTAAGAGATTCAAAACTCCATAATTCAGACCATCCATCATAGTCCAGAAAGTAGTGAATTTTTCCAAAAACTGTAAGTTTTGTTCCACTATCAATACAGTCCTCTACTGGAAAAGTAACAAACACTGGAAGGGAAAAAGAAACCCAACCCAAAACCCAACCAAAACCCACCAAACTACAATAACAAACTATTTATAAGTTGAGTTATAATATAATCTACAATTTGCCAAGGTCAATTTTAACTTCCTTAACTTCAGTTAGAAAAAAAAAATATACATGAAACAAACTGCAATTGCATAATTCTCTCAAAACTTTATTTTAATTGAAGGACAAGGGAGATGGTTGTTACCTTTACCTCTCAATTCAGAACTCTATGAATTTGAGCAGATCCAACAAGGGAAACAGTGCAAAAAATTTCTAATGTACTATAGAAGTCACCCTTTTCTTCTGGAACACAGAATTTTCAGGATTGTGAGGTTTGTGTATTTTTGCCTAGAATTGCTGTTTCTATCTTCAAAATCTTCTGTCTTTCAACATTCAACATCATTGATTCAACAAAGAAATGAAACGAATGCTACTGAAACACTTAGTTTTTTCTTTCTTTTTTAATTTCACATTTTAAGGAAATATTAACATTATAATTAACAGCACTAAGGTGTGAAGAAGAAAAGCCAAATGACTGCTTATTGCTACACACCTTCTATTGGCAACAGACTCTTGCCACTACACACAGGAACAGAACAACGTCACTGGCATTTGTGACACCAGCAACAAAACTAGGCTAAAACTAAAAAAAAAAAAAAAAAAAGAAGAAGAAAAAAGAAAGGGCGTTTCTCTGGAAACGAGCATTATGACTTCTCATAGAGGGAAACTGACAATGTTTCCTCTTATATCTTTCTCCACTGAAAAGAAGATAGTAGAAAAATAAAGGACTAAATCACAGTAGCATTTACATTTCATATTTAGAATATATATTTAGCTGCCATAAATTAGAGGTAGAAATTCAGAATAAAACAGCACTTTTACTTGCCTTTACTTACTATTTCTGAATAAAACATGAGTGCAGTTGCTGAATGTACACATTATTTATTTAGGTAAGTAAATACAAAGTGTCAAATACTCAAAATGCAACAAGCAGGCATTTTAAATGATCACTTCATAACTGCTCAACTTGACCTTACCCAAGTCATTTCTTAGTGAGCAGGAAGAAAGGATAAACAGCATCTGGATTACCTTGTATGGTGACTGCAACCAACATGAACTGTGATTTCTATTGCAAATGGAAGATGAAAATGGGGTGAGAAAGAATGGTGGCTTACAGATAGAACAAGCGAGCTTTTGAATAGGCAACTGCTTCACAGTATCTCAAAAGAAAGTGGTGATGAGGGACAGGGTTTGATTCTAGAAAGCTAGAGTGACAACTGAAAATTATTACAGTGACTAAGTTAGGCACTTCCAAACACCATAGAAAACCAGCAAAGTAACACTAAGCGTAGACACTAAATGTCACGAGATGCTGTATCCAGTAAGCATAGGTAGAAGTACTAAATGCTGGATTTCCTTTGTCACTAGAGTTTAGAAGGCAATATGCTGTAAAGAAACGTGATGGAAGTGCTAATCCACAGATTATATTCAGCAGCTTCAAATTCCCCAAACAAAAATCACATAAAGCCACTAAAATAAGAAGTTTTCACAGTAAGCACTTACATAGGATCTTTGTACCTAATGTTTTTACTATTGTTTTAGAGAAAAAGTTATAAATAGGAAATCACTCATTGTTAAGGGGGGGGAAAAAAGGTAGAAAAAATAAAATCCAAGAAAGTAGTGGCTGTAGAGTAGTAAAGAACAAATAACCTTGGCTAAGAATTATACAAGGGTCTTAACTTTGCACTGTGTAGAAGAAAATATTATTACCCACACAAATATAAAGCTGACAAATACATACAGTTAATGGCAATCAGGAAGAGAGAGTTTTTACTTTATTCAGCAGATCTCATCTTACACTGAAAACTTGTATTTTCAAGTTCAGAAATAGAATAGCAGACGAGAGATACTCTACTGGAAATCAACACACAATTCTGGGCTGTAAGGCAGGATGTGAAGGCAGACAGGATGCGGCTCCTGGGGCTAGGAATACTGTGAATGCAGAAGCACCTGGCTTGCTCTTTATGGCTGTTCATGAATTCTGCAAGACTCTGAAAGTCACTGTGGTAAAAATGAGATAGACCTGTAATGAGCTTGGCTCAGCCAGTATACCAGTACTGAGGGGTACAGTCTCCTAGGAACAGACACCTCTCTGTGCAGTAGCATGTCATATTTCAATGTGTTAAAGAGTCACTGCCTGCTTTCTTATATGAAGATGTCTGAATTTAGATTCTCTAGCCTGTATCTACAAATGTATAGAAGAAATGCTGGAGTAAAACTGCTGGGGTGGGAGGGTGAAGACTGAAGCACTCCCTACTCCGAAACCACATGTCCTTACTGCGAGCTATCTCTAGCAAGCCTGCAACTCAGACTGTATCCATATCATGTGAAAGCAATTTAATTCACAGTACCTAAAGTCCCCTCTGCTGTTTTGGCAGGCAACTTGGGAATCTCTCGAAAAATTACTTTGAAAAGGAAAAAAAAAGTTGATCTCACAACACCAATGCAATAGAGGCACAGAGAGCAAAAACTGACCCAGAAGCACCATTTCTGGCTGATACACACTGCAATTAAGAACAAGTGTGGACCAGCCCCAAGAGGACAGCCCATGTTTAGAATCTTCTCCCTCCCCAGGAAGCTTGCATTGATCAAGCCTGCACCTTCTGCACACGAACAGAAAGTACAGATGGCAAATGTATTCGGACCCTAGCATCTGTCTATATAATGTCGACAGACTGTGTTGCAACCGGCCTCGTATTAATAGGTACAATGCTAGCAATCACTTTAAAAAGAAAAAAAAAAAAAAAAAAAAAAAAAAGCCCCAAACAAACTACCTTTAATATATTTTTCAGGAAATAATAATCTGCAATAACTACTCTCTCAACACCCTCATACAGGAGCATCAAGAGGGGAATTGTATTCCTTCCACTCTGGAAAAGTGTTCACAGAGTATGAACTCTGAAAGAATACACTTCTACAATCAAACATCTACCTCACTGGGAATTACTTTAATCAAACAGGAATGGAACGTATTTATTTATTTACCAGAGGACAGTTTAGCCACTGAGGCAAAAAGTAAATGCTCTCAAATATTCCCTGCATATGCTCCTCTCACAACACCCTATCCCTTGATTTTTTTTTTACCTCATTATTACATTTTTAAGTATATGGGGCAAAACAAAGAGCAAAAACTTGGTTAAAAGTTCAAACCAGATAGGGAAGAAAAAAAGACAACTCATACGAACAAGAAAACAAGCTCCCCCATCTCTATGGCAACCTTTCTTAGAAATTTACCAATTTGTCTTCCTGATTTTAACACTGTATCTGGGGAAAAAAAAAAAAAAACCCTAAAAGAAAAAATTACTAACTTCTTTCATTTTTAGCTTCTTGAAATGAAACTGCACGTCATCACTTTGTAATCTCTAGGAATTAGCTATTTCCTCACAGCACGCTTCAACCATTTATCATACACTTACTAGCAAACAGTTCTGAAACATGGAACATCGCCAGGAAATTCTGTTTATCGAACTCACAAACATCTTTTGATACAGCTTCATCCACAGGGATTTAAAAACATACCAGATAATACGCCAGAACATACACAGTAAGCAGCACCCCTATCCTGGAAAAAGAATAATCAAAGTGGCACTTGCTGTATATAACATAAAACGTCTCCTCTCTAAATACTTGAGACAAAATCATTAATTCAGCATAAAGTAACCTCTAAACTTACAGAAGTTGAAATCCTCTTTGCTGTCTCTGTAATTGCCTGCTCCAATGGTTTCCAAAGGTGGAAAGCATAACGACCTGAAAAAGATTGAAGTTAAATGAAATTATGACCAACATTCACTAAAAGGAGAAAAAAGTCTCCAACTTACATTCATCAGCGTAAAGCAGAAAGAATTCTGGTAAAAAAAAAAAAAAAGAAAAAAAAATAAAAAAAATCAACCCCCTTCCTTTTTAATCTTTTTGTCTCATTTATTTGCTGTACAGCACCATTGCACTTTACTGCTTTTCAAGATGTTCCCTCAACAGCCATTTTTGGATCCTGCCCAGAAGTCATCCTACAGTAAACTCGCTATGGTTTACATTTTTCAGTCTTTGTACTGTTGGGGGAGGGAAGGGAAGAAGCTCAGTATACTTCATCTAAAAACCTAGTCAGGGACTGCAAAGATCCATTGTGTTTGCTCACAAAATAGATAGATTTAAATGCATTTCAATATGATCAATGAAGATATACACCTTGTGAACTTCAAGAAAAAGGGTAGTGTGAAACATTAGCTTTGGATGTACATTATTTATTAAATACTGTTTAAAGGTTATGTCTTTAAAAAAACGAAATCTATGTACTACACGTTTCTTGCTGTGATGTTGTATGCTTAATCACATGTTTTGTAAGTACTGTATTTTTTATTTTGCTACAAAGAGAGGATCTTCTGCGATTCAGAGCCATTCAACTCCCCACTGGTAGTGAATATCTATAGGTAGGAAAGGCTAGAGGAAACCATTAGACTGTGTTCTCAGAAGTACAAAGCAGGTCTATCAACTTAGAATCAAGATTTGTGCCATGTTACTGAAGAATTTTCTCTCTATGGTCCTTCTTCCCAATTATTGTTTTGATTAACTGTTCATTAGCAATGTAACTTACTATTACACACTATGGAAAAATTTTTTATGAAAATGTGGCTCTGCTTCATTCAGATAGTATCTTGCTTTCTTAGAAAGTACACAATGCATACATAGGTTATTTTAGCTATCTAAGCCTGTGCCTATGTTAACACAGAAGCTAAAGCCACTGTTAAGAGGATCACCGCTGAAATGTTGTGATCTTCTTATACATATTACCTCATTTTTTTCATTGCTTTCTTGCTACCACCTTTCTGCTAGCTGCCATTAATTCTTCAGCTCAACCAGCAGAAATTCTAAAAAGCATTCCTCTTCTGCTTCTACACAAACACATATATAAACCAACTGCTTAAAGGTGTACATTACCAAAGATCTTGGCTTTCCTTCCCCTAATCGCTGTACCCACTAAACACCCACTGAAGTTTGGTGCAACTTGTTCATCTACTGCATCAGTTCTTTGTGTATGCATTTGCACACAGCTGACCCTGGCTGCTTTTATATACTGAAAATAATGGAAATCAATTTGTGTATTTCAAAACCAAAATAGACCACAGTCATCCAGTTTGAGTAACCCAAAGTATTACTCATGTTAAGCTGATGCCCTGTGTTCACACTAGAACCTATTTTTGAGAAGAACATACAGTCCAGATGCAAAGAGTTCAGGCAACAAACAATGTACTATGGTAACAGTTTAGTGTGATAAATCACTGTAGCTGCCTAAACCTTTTATTTTTTTCTTTCTGAATTTGTTAGGTGTTACCTTTACATCACAAGATCCTGTTGCACTCTTCTATACTACAGAGCATCCACCTTGCGGTATGTTATTAAATAAACAAAGTAAACTTTCCACATTACATTTTGCAGGCAAAAAGCAGATGGAACCTTTTAGCTGCTGTCCATAAAATTAGTTTCAAGCTGTGACTTCACAAAAAGAATTTTGGAAAATACATCCAGGATTTTGAAGGGATGGGAAGTATAACTGGACACAATTCTCCATAGCACTCTCAAACAATCTTTCTATTTTCCACTGTTTATATTCATAAAAACTTCATTAACCTTTTGGAAATTGCAGCTCACAAGTGACAGTTCCACACTCGGCTGGTAATTTAGCTTACCTGCAAATGCAACAGTTGCAACACCAAGTCCAACAGCTATCATTGTTCTGGCCTAAAGCAGAGAAACAGGAATCAGAATAACATGCAAATTCTAATTTGAAATACATGCACCTTTTATTTTAACAGCAAGTATTTCTGACGTCTGACATTTACAAGAAAGATAAAAGTAAGTTCTGTATTCCACAGGCTACATTAGATTTTTAGAGTTCAGCCCCATTAGCCCCTGCCAGCGCATCAGGTTTAACCTGGAACTACCCATTAGCAAACCAGTAAAACACTGACAAAGCAGCTCACAGTATGTATTGATGAAAACTAATTTCAGGATCAGCTGAAATTAGTCATGCCAAATGATTCAACACATAAAAAAGTATCAGTTTGTTACACAAATATGAAGAGCTTAAAAAATAAACATTGTTTTGCAAAGTCCTTCACTGGGAATCTCATCATGATATCGCTTGAAAACAATACTGGAATATTAACTTAACCTCTACGACCACAAACATGAGCATCTTCCACTGTTCATGCTTTGACTCGGGGAAGCCCCAATAAAGACATGAAGCCCAGAAATCTCTTTCCATTACTTCACGTCAGTCACTGGACTCTACCTTATAGATTCACTTTTAGTCTAACTGGGGTCTTGGAACCAAACCCACAGGAAAAAAAAAACCAAACAAACAAAAAAGGACAAAAAAAAAGAAAGAAAGAAAGAAACAAAAACAAACAAACAAAAAAAGACTAAAGACTTGAACATCTGATGTAGACAACAGTCACCTTTTCCTAACTCAAAGCCCCCAGATTAGGTGTATGTATTTTTCTACACAGTGCTTGAAGAAAGTCAGGCATCTCAAGAAGGACAGTAAGTATCATCTCCACATTGAACAAGAAGCTGCTGAAAGCTATGTAGTAAACCTTGAAGAAGGTACTGACTTTTCACACACCTGCAGAAATCAAGAAGGATAATGAGCACTGCAAGAGCTGGGGGTATCTCTCCACTTTTGAAAAGCCAAAATGTAATCTCTGAAACACATGAAATAGTCATCTGTGGCACTACCTATCTTATCATATAATAGTTCAATGATGCCTTGAACTTTCCCCCAGGAAACATAAGGAATCAAATTAGGCCTGTTTAGCTTGAATTCAAAACATAACAATGAAAATGCTTTTATTACCAGACTGTCTCTTCTAAACATGACTTGCTTCTGTATTTATCCAATAACTGGTTTATACTTTTTCTGCCAACGAGCCTGATAGCAGGACTTAAAAGCGCAAATTTCAACACGAGTGCCCTAATAACCGGATTTGGAGCCGAGCTGCCTTTGCTACCAAGACTCCTGGGGCTAAAATTGTGTCTTTGATAGCACCCAATCTCATTTCTAGACTGTAAAAAAATAAAGGAAATTAGTCACTTAGTGTAACTTACTTAGCATTAGTAGCTAGATGTGCTGAAGCCTCAGGCCGCAAGCTGTGAACTTTCTCATAGATATGTTGAGCTTTTTACCTACTTAAGTAAAAGGAGGCCCCAGAGCCGGTGTAAGATATGGAAGCAAGGAAGGCCACTACCCCGGTCAGCGGAACCTGCAAACTTGGAGATAGGAGGATGAACAGCCTGCCTAGAGACAGTGAAGGGACCTAATTGAGAAGAAGTTGACTCACGACCCTAATATTATTATTGGACCAAACTGTTACAGGAGGGGTGGGAAACTTAAATTGTAAGGGTATAACTGCTCAGGGGTTTCTTTGTTTGAGGCCCCTCTCCAGAGGTAACCAGCTTGAGCTGCTTTTACCACTGCACCACTCAAATAAATTACTTTATTGTATTTAGAGCCTAAGATTCTGCTACAGGATACCTAGGGTAGAGAAGCATTATTAACATAGAGAGGGAGGAGGGGAAAGAGTTGGGAAATACCTGTTTTACAGCCTTCTAGAGCTGTCTTAATTATGGTCTAGAACATAGGTCAACAACTTTCTCAGCAAAAGGGCAGCTGCACAAGATGTAGGCACTGCCATCGTGCCAAGTAGATCCTACGGCTTTGGCTTCGAAGGCAAGCGGCTGTGATTGCTGCTTGTAGTATTGAGCTCAGTATGGAGAAAGTGGTAGTCTGCTCTGAGCTCATCTCAAAGAGGATGTATTCCTCTGTATCTAGCTTCTGGACCCTATGCATTTTAACTAAATTCTTTACCTCCTACTTACCCAGATGGGGCTATTCCAGCTATTCGCATGACATAATGCTGCAATTGCCTAGAGGTTTCTCATAAAACAAAAGAGACTTACTAAACATACTGAAAGCGAAGCTCCAGAGTTAAGACTGGGAGAGTTTTGGCCTTAAAAATCTACCCATTTCAGTAATCTAACTCTTCCATTTCAGTGTAGTCTTCAGTCTTAATACTAGCACTCTTTTCTGAATGCAAAAATAACATAGTAGTTTTATGTCTGTTGTTCCTCTGAGTTCCACAAAATTTCCTCTCATCTTTAGACCATGAAAAAAACATAAGTATGCTACCTTAAACGGTAGAAGATATAAAATAGTGAAGCATACCATCCATCTCCACACTAAATTAAAACTCTTGTGATTTCTTCTCACAAATTGGTTTTCCCAGGCTCTCAATATTCAAACCTTCTAAAAAATTCCTCTAATTCCTGTTTAGAAACTAACCAATATCAGCCACAACATTTCTGAAAAGATCATAACGCTACGGAAATTCTATATTATTCTGTTCTGTGGTTTGTGACTGTGGATTTATATTCAAGAGACTTTCCTTGACTTGTTCAGAATGAGAGCGAGAATCTAAGTTGTTACAGTCAATTAAGAGCTCAATAACGTGCTAAATAGATCATGCTGGGAAAAAAAAAAAATTAGCTTGTGCTTGCCCAAATTAAGTCATACTTGCTCTGCAACCAAAAAGGTGGGTTAAGTTAGCAGTTTACAACAAGGTATGCTGGTTGCAACTAGGCATTAGCAGCAGACACTTTATCACAGGTAAGGCCAAGCACCGAGACCAGGCTAATAAATAATCCCTGGACTCTGTCAGTTCAGTGCAGAAACAGCTTAAGTGTTTTTGCACAGTAGTCTGGGAACGTAATATCAAAGGCCCTCAGGGGTCTCTACAGAGTCAGCCATGTCCACTGGAATGCATTATTTCAATCTCAGTGGAAAGCACAAACAGTGGAAAGCTAGGGCTGCCTGAAAAACAGCAGGCAAAAAAGCGTGACAACAGCTCTAGAATAGGAGCAGGATGCAGGATCACAGGAATATGACAGCAAGCCAGAAAACTAGGTAAAAGTGATGGAAAGTTCAAACCAGAGAGGCATGAATAATTGTCCATGTTTTGAAGAAGCAAAACCACCAAGAAAGCTGAGAAATGCTAGTTTACAGTAACTCATCTCGTTTGCATTATGAGCAGGTTAAAGAGTTACCCGCCACAACGCAGCAAAGAAGTGATAACCTGTCATACCAAAGCACCCTGAATGTTTGTTACAGTGTGAACATATTCAAACTATATACATGTGATAAAAACTGAATTTGAATCAATGTAAGAAAGACTGCAGTTTGTCTCTTACTGACACAGCCCCTCTCTTAAAATTAGTTGCAACTTCAAGTATTAACCAGGAAGTCCTTTAAGTCCAGCTTGACTCGTTTTCCATGCTCACTTAACTCAGTTGATTATTTAGAAGAGTAAGTCGAGAAGAATGGTGCTTTGAAACGCAAAGTGCAAAGCTTTAATTACATGCAGTGCTTTCACATCAATATTAAATAAAAGTAACTATTACTGTTGAATGGATCAGTTCATTTATGGCATGCTAATACAACTACTGCCACAACCATTTTTGGGTCCCATTGCTTAAAAGTGCCTCATTTCAGGCTCATAAAGACTAAATATATATATAAAAATAAATAAAGATACTTGCTGACTTTCAATTATGACTGAATTGATTTCCCCCCACTGCAAAAAATGCCATTAGGAAATTTCTCAGATATAAGTTTTAAATGAAAGCATTCTGTTAAGACCCAAGAGGGAAAAATAAAGAAATACAAGATTAAAAAGTAACATCTGTCCCTTTCTTTGTTCAATGAATCAGCTCCCAAAGGTTAGTCATCAACCCTATGCTATTCTGCTGATCTCAGTATTTTAATTTTACTATGTAGTTCAGTTTTCAGTAACAAACCCTCTTACATACAGAAAACAAACAAACTTCTGGCAAAAAAACCCCCCGACTTTTAAAAAAATTCTTTTCAGAAACATGTACAAGAAAACACGAACATTAGAAAGGCAGTTGCAAGACCTGACTTACAAAAGCATTTGGCAAACAAAAAAGGATAAAGCATATTAATTAACATACAGTATGTTCAGAGGTATATTTCACATACTGTTAGCATACAGACATCTGTGGTCTAATACTTTAATATCTATTTTTCCAGTAGCCTTAATTTTTTTAGAAGAAACAGGCAAGAATGAGATATTCTTTTCGCAAATTCTTAAACCACACTGCTCTGCTAACTTAACCACACTCAAAAAATAAGACTTCCATAATTCTTACCACTGCAGCTTCTCCTTCTATGAAGTAGAAAAAAGTTAAACTTATAAACAAAAGGAGAATTGCAAATGCATAATTTTAAAATTTCAGCACAACACTACTACATCTGACTAAGTACAAGAACCATCTTTAGAAATGTTAAAACATACCTGCTTGCATAGGATTTGGATTTTATACACCAGCTCTTCTACCACAATCAGTGAACACACCCTTAGTCAAATGAAAAATATTTTGCTCTTCTCACAACTAGCTTTCAGACACACAGCAAGAGCTCCACAGTCTTTTGCCCCTGAAACCTACAGTACAATAGAATAAAAAGCACAGAGAAAATAACTATTTGGTCTGATGGATTGGATGGCATTTTGTAGTTAGTCCATGCTTAGTTGTGGATCAGCAAATTAGGAAGTATGTACTTCTATTCAAATAAGTGCACAAGTGTAAAAAGTTTAACTAAAAACTTCATTTTAAGAAGGTCTGGTTGGGTTTGTTTGTTGTTTTTTTTTTCCCCAAGTGCTGTATTCCACTAGGAAGCAGGATACACAATTATAGTAACCAAGTGTAAAAGATATTTCTGAAACTACATTTTCCGTTACATAAAAATTCTTGACTTGAAATAAATGATTGCCTGGTACCGAAGCTAAAAGAAGGTTTCTATTCCTCAGAAGAGTAGCTACAGCTTATTGGACGACTACTTCAGAGCAAATCAGCTAATTAACTCTATGTGGAGCCAGATACGTTTTGAAGTGAGATTATATTATAAACTATCTGCCACAGATTTGATTTCGTAATCTAATGTTTTCCTTCCAGTCTTACCTTCTATAAAACTTAATTTGTTTTCAAACAGTGAACTAGAAGTAATTTCAGTTAGATGCTTTTCTCCATATTCCCCCAATTCTCATGTCAATTTGTGTCATTTATTTTATAGCAACTTTTTTGGTTTGTATATAAAGCTATGCCTACAGTTTCTGACAGTTTTTCATAGAAAATGGTACCAAAGCAACAGATTCACTAATAAAAGCATTACCATAAGGCATTCAAACCAATCTTCTTGAGTATGTATTAACAATGGCCTGTCTTCGTGAACAGATTCTTTATGTTTCTACTGTTCTCTTTCATCACTCCAAATGCTTTTGTAAAACAACTACAAAGGTAGAAGTGATTAAGTGGCTTCAGCTAACATCCTGGACAACTCACAACCAAGATTCAGGGCATGATATTGAACAGAGCTCTTTTAGCCCCATGAGATGAATGCTGCTGTTATCTCCTACTACTCTTTCCTTCCACTGTGGCAAAGCAGCCTTCTTAATCCTGCAGGACATCAGAGGAACAGATGCACAGCACTACAGTTGATCTTGCTGTTTCTCTCTGGATAAATTTTAGAATTTGATTATACACAACTTGACCTCCTTCTAGATTCCTTAGCTGGGAAAGCACTATGTACAAATACTGTCCTCTCTTCTATCTATCTAACATTATCCAAAGAGACTCTAAAATAGCTTCTACTACCAACTGTACGCTAATAGTTTACAATGTATATATGCCTGAAAAACACTGCATTCTCCACTGAAAGGTCTGTCTAAACAATATATTTCAATAGAAAACTGCAACAATCCAGATTCTACTCCTCTAAAGACCTACCTGAGTCTCTGGACCTTAGTAAGAACCTGACAAAAAACTCACACCAACAAAGCAAGCCACATTAAACCCCAGATGCAATTTTTATCCCAGACAGGTAAGAAGGCCCAAAGACTCCATAAAATTCACCAGCAACTTCCCTTCTAGCATTCCACAGACAGAGAGCACATGGATGTGACAGTAATGACTTTCAGAGTCAGCTTCTTAAGATTACATAGGTTGCTGTTAAATACACAGAAAGATTCACCTGGAGGAAAAAAAAAGTCCTAGACTGTAGTAACAACGGATTAATAACTTAGAGAGAGACAACTATGATTTTAAAAATTGTGTTAAAAAATGAAAACATTGTAGAGACAACAACAAGCACACAATGGAAGCAAATACATTTCTAAAGCCATTTTAAAAATGTGAAGACTTCACCATCCAGTACGTTAAGCTGTGATCCAAATATTTTTGCAAATATCCAATTCTTTTCCAAAGAGAACTCGCTGTCGCATGAACTAGTTGATAGAAGACCAGAACGAAGGAGTGGGATAAAGTTCTACCACCCTACGGCACAGGAAACTTTAAAGGCGTTTTGCCTTCACTCCAGACCCATCCCCCCTCTCCGGTGCTACAAAATAGTGATGGGAATCGCTTTTCTGAAACAGCGCTCTACAAAACCATTAACACTTAAACCAGCCATAATAAAACTTGCACAGTATGTGAGAACACTACCGGTATCATCCCTTTGCAGCAAGAAAACACAACTTTAGGCCTTGTGTGCTCACGCCCGTGAACACGCAGGACCCGAGGCAAGGGGGCACGACCCGTCTGACCCCGGGCACCACGCCCCCGACCTGCCTGCCCACCCCGGCGGGCTCGGAACGCCGGCCCGCCGCAGCCACCGTGCTCACACATGTTGGGTGTGAAGGGCCTAGAAGCAGTGTTGAAGGGGGAGATCCAACCGCCACCTGGGCCTGCGCGGGGGAACCCCTCGGCGGCACCAGGCCGAGGGGAGGAGAGACCCCCACCCTAGCTCTGCGGGCAGCCGGTGCGGGGCATGAAGAGGAGGAGGAGGAGGAATGGCAGAACTGTTGCCCTCCCCTCTCCTCAGCCGCCACCCGCGGGATGGGCCCTCCTCCCAGCCCCCGGTGCACTCACCAGCCCTCGGTCCAGCTCGGCTTGTCCCTTGCCGGCGCCCGTAGGGACCCTGGCGTACTCGGCATAGCGCAGGCCTTCGGAGGAGGCCGCAGCTCCTTCCATGATGGGGGGCGGGGGGACGGACAAGGGCGCTACGGGCCGGCTGGAGGGACAAACCAGTTGGAAGGACGAGCTGCAAAGCATCTTCCTCCCCACGCCAATCTTCCGCTCGAGGGGCGGGGCCAGCGCCGCGCGTCACACAGGCTCCGCCCGCCGGGGTGAGGTGGGGGGAGGCGTGCGGCGGGGTCGGGGCCGCACGGCGAGGAAGGAGCCCAGCTTAGTGCTGGGTCAGAGGCCGGGGCCGGTGTCTCCTTCATTTGCCCTCCTGCGTGGTTTAGGGAGCGGCAAGGATGGAGGTGGCTGGTGGGTCTAGATCACAAAGCAACCAAGAAAGAAAGCCGGGGGGAGGGGAGAAGGGAATAAGGATATAAGAGATAATTTGTGCATTAAAAAAATAGGATAAGGAGGAGGAGAGAAGGCATTTTCGGGAAGGAAAGGCCACACAGAAATGATTCGTGTGTTGTCAATAATATCCTGGGCTGCATCCAAAGGAGCATGACCACCGTGTCAAGGGAGGCGATTCTGCCTCTTTTCTCTGCACTGGTGAGATCCCACCTGCAGTACTGCATTCAGCTCTGGAGTCATCAGTACAGGAAAGACATGGACCTTGTGGAGTAGGTCTAGAGGAGGGCCACAGAAATGATCAGAGGGATGGAACACCTCTCCTATGAGGAAAGGCTGAGAGAGTTGGGGTTGTTTGGCTTGGAGAAGACTCTAGGGAGATTTTATTGTGGAATTTCAGTTCTTAAAAGTGGCCTATAAGAAAGATGGGGAGAGACTCTTTAGCAGCGCCTGTTGTGGTAGGACGAGGGGTGATGATTTTAAAATAAAAGAGGGGAGATTCAGGCTGGATGTGAGGAGAAAGTTCTTTACAATGAGGGTGGTAAAACACTGGCACAGGTTGCCCAGAGAGGTGGTGGATGCGCCATCACTGGAGACATCCAAGGCCAGGCTGGATGTGGTTCTGAACAACCTGATCTAGTGGAAGATGTCTTGCAGGGGCATTGGAACTAGATGACCTTTGAAGGTCCCTTCCAATCCAAACAATTCTATAATTCTATGATTCAGAATATAGGATTTTAGAAGGGGGAAAACATAAGGAAAGGATAAAGAAAAATTCATCTGGAAAAAAACCCCAAGCAAAACCACTAAAACTGCTTTTTAAAATTTATATGTTTGCACCTTATTTCGTGTCCATATATGTTTCAATATGTTTATATCTTGATTTCCTGCAAGTGCTGACACATAGGGTCATAGTTCACCCTTCTGAAAATCTTCAAGCGGTAACTCATAAGCAGAAGTTGTCAATCACCATTAGTCCTGTATCACAAAATGTAAAATGCTCAATCTCATTTCTGTACAGCAGCATAGCAGCTCATCTCTTGCCCTTACGCTGGTTTTCCTTCTCTCCTACCTGGTAGTGCTGGCAATGGAATTGAATTATCTGCAGATTGCTAAGCGGTGCGACTCAAAAAGAGAATTACTCTCCTCATCTGCTAGTTCAAACATTGATTGCTCTGCTGAGGCATCTTTCGGACCACATACCATGGTTTTGTGTATCTGACTGATACTCATCAGTCCTACAACACCAAAAGGCAACCGCTTTAACTCATAAGTATCTTTTTAAAGTACAGCTGCTATTAACTATAAAGGTGAGTTGACCATATGTAGCATTTCATCTATCTTAGACAGATGCATAAATTTAACTTTCTACAGCACAGAAGTCATTGGAAGTTGTATGATGATTTACTTGGGAAGAAGTACATTCCTTTTTACTCCTTCATTCAACATATAACATACAATTATATATGGTTAATTTTTTAAACCCTCAGAAGAATTTAATTTCTCGTAATCTTGAAACCTATTTTAAAATCAATAAAAATGTCCTTGAGTAATCATTTTTTGTTCATTGATTTGCATAGAAGTAATGCAGAATAGCATGTCACTTACTACTTTTTAGATTGGTAAACTCAGTTTGAAAAATAATAAATTGCAAGTATTGGAATTTATTTTTTTCCCTTAATTTTCCTATTCTGCATTTTATTGCAACTTGTTGAAAAAAATCTAGGCCTCTCCTGATGATGTAATGCTCTTTGTTAAAAGATAATCAGCCATAAGAAAAGTACCTATACATAGAAGTAGCACCTTTGAGTCCAATGGGACAGCAAAGTGAATGAGAGTTACACCTTTTAGCTGCCATGTGGGTTTGGCCAGGCAACTAGGAAATACACATGGGTGGTTCTAAACAAGAAGAGCTGCATTGCCCTGAAAAACTCAAAACACTCAGTGGACAAAAATCAGCAGAACAGCAATAGCAATGAATTTTAATAATGCTTTGCAATTCTGGACCACCAAAACCCAAAGTAGTCCAGAAGAGTTTCTCTAATATCCAGGTATACAACCATAATTTACAAAATCTGCCTAAGTGGCACCACATAAAATCCATGTGAAATACAGGAGGGTGAGGAATCGCAAATGTTTTGCTGTCTTACTGTCAACTTGCCCACCAGGAATTATTTGCTTCACCACCTTCATCCTCCTCCTTGTACATTCAGACACTGGCCACCTGCCCCAGCTCCCACCTCTTGTACACTTCCTTTTTATATTTGAGCTTAGTCAAGAGCAGCTTGTTCATCCACACAGGCTTCCCACCACTCTTGTTTGACTTCCTATTGTCAGGATGGACTGTTCTTGAGCTCTTAGGTAAGGAACCTTGAAAATAAAAACCACTCTCCTGGACTTCTCGTCAGTACTGTATCTTATGGGATCCTTCCAAGCTGATCCCTGAGACCCCTGAACAGGTCAATGTCTGCTCTCATTAAGCCTAGGGTTGTGATTCTGCTATTTTGCCCTGATTCTACTGTTTCGTGGTCACTGCAGCCAAGTTCTTCCCCACCTGTAAGAATCAGATCCAGAAGATCACCTGCCCTTGTCAGCTCCTTGGTCACCTTTTGCAAGGAAGTTATCATCAATGCACTTGAGAAATGTATGTTATTGTAAGGGTCGCAAAATTTGGTCTTTTAAGGCACTGAGTGGTACTGTGGTCGATCCAAATACATCTAGGCAAGCTCTAAGGAAAACATTGCCTTCTTTTTATCACCAGCTATGCTACTACTACTGTCTTTCTGGAAAGTAAGACTCAGGAAGCATATAGATTAAGCAGACCAAACCAGGTAATCAACACAAGGAGAATACATCTTTTACTAGGAGTGAAAGACCGTAGGTTGTTTCCCCTGGAAGCAAGGAGGCGGGGAATGGAAGCAGCTGGGTCTTTCGTTATGGTTCCCTCCCAAAGCTCCTCTCAGCATGGCACAGCTGTGTGCTACACTATGCACAGGATGGTGCTGGTAGAGACAATCTGTCCATACTATTTTAATTTAGTCCTAAACACTGGTATGTTCCAGCATATTGTCACTATTAATGTGTAGCAATGTTGTCCAGATTTGTTATGCCGTTTAAGTTAATTGTCTGCATACTTTTCCTGTAAATTACTTTCCTAAACAGTCTGGTGCTATAGTATTCCATGTTGCAGTTGGGATCAATGCCGGCAAGAATCTCTCAGGAATGAAGGAGAATCTAGAAACAGAAACCAGATTAAAGCTTGTTAAATTGATAACAAGGAGGGGAGGCCTTTTGGGTTTACTCTTTACCACTGAGAATTTCCAAAGTACCTGTATGTGTGGCACATGCCCAGTGACATTAAGATGGTAGGCACTAAAGTTTCATGCTGAAGATTAAAGTTTCTGAGGTCAGGCAGAGAAGAGAGCATAATTGAGAGTTATCAAGGAAATCATAAGGCGTATCATATAAAACTGGTAAAGTCAGTACTTGAGCCTTGCTGAATTGTCATGTGCATACAAATGAATAAAGAATAAATCTTCCCAGCCACTGCACCAGGATTAGAGGTTGGAAGAGTTCATTGCTCCTAAAAGCATTTGTACGGTTCTTTCATTACTGCAATATACTATAAAAGCAAAAAGAAGCATGAGCTGTGGACTTCTACTAATTTCTTTAAGTAACATATCCTGAAACATTTAACAATAAAAAATGTAATGTTCTTTCTAGATACTATAATAATTGTCTGTATGACACCTTTGGTTGACTAGGTACCACAGGGTAGTATATTATGCAAAATCTCAAGATGGAACTAATCATGGCCTTCAGGAATTACAAGAGCACAATTATTCCTTGAAGAAGATGGTATATACAGCAAAAGGCTCAGGTATCTTTTGTGAATAAGAGTGTTAAAGTAATTTATGCACCAGTACATCTCCTCTGCTTTAAAAACTGTTAAGAAAGAGATATATTCAGGAATTTTGCAAATCCTATTTTAATATTGTCAGACTTCTGAAGGACTTTTTCCTTCTGGTCACAATGCTACAGCAGTAGCTGTAAGAGGTCTTTGTTTCTGACAGCATGTGTGTAGTTTACCAGTTAATTTTGCCTTTTCCAACAGATTTGTGGCAGGCATTTTTAATGGCATGAAATATTCATTTGTAGCCCTGATTGGTTTTATAACATCAGACCTTTAAAATAGCCCTGCTCTGTTACTTATTATTATTTATGTAGCAATGTAGATATGCATAGCACTCTCCAGGCATAAGAATACTCCTAAAATATAGCAATAATTTTCAGGCACTACTTCAGGACCTCAATGTAGCAAGTTCTGGACATCAGGTCAATTATATTTTCAATTACACTTCCTTTTACTGAAGTAGTATTAGCTAAAGGAGAGGTGGACCTCCTCTAATGCTGAAGGATACTGCAGAGAAACCAAGGGTCAATTTTCTTTTAGAGACTAGGAGATGATAGTTTTTGACAGGGACCATCAATTTCAGTTTTTTGCAACAAAATAGGAAGTGTGTGCAGCATTTTACATCACCTAAATGGATTACCCAACACAGACACACACACGCACTTGTCAGAGCTAATGGAATTCTTTCTGCTGAGCCTGACAAATTCCAGTCCTAAATCTAAACAAGAATAAATCTTGGCTGAATGTTGACATTTCACCCTCCTTCTGGGACTACTTCTCCAGGGAGCAGAGAAATTTCTCCAACATCCTGAGTTGGAACAATTAGTGCTGTTGGCCCTGCAGAATGCACTGCCCTCACAAAAGAGGACAGTCTTGCTCCTAACAGAATATCTTCTGCGAAGTGCACAAAACCAAAAGTGATACTACAGCTTTCATTCATATTCATGTTTTGTGGTTTTGGTCTACAGTGAACTTGGATATTTTGCTTAACATAAGGATGTCTTGTGTCTTTTCAAAGTGGAGCTGAACACTGCTTGTTGTCGAGTTTAAGGTTTTCTGTTCTCAACTAATTGTGCAGCAAAATAGGGTATTCAGCCAGTAAAACTTTGGTAAAGTGAAAGGCATCTTTAAAAACTCAATTTTTAATTTGTCATTATGGTATAAAACCACTATATGCAGTGCTAGGTACAGATATGCTTCTAGGTATATTTGCTATCCCTTGCATTTGCCCTAAAATACAGGGAGATGTTCGCGATGATAAATTGCGCATATATGCTCTGTAGTGTATTTAGCTGGGTGTCTTACCTACTTAGCTAAAATATCCAGGGAAAAAACTACCTTGAGCATCATACTCAGCTGCAGGACTACGTATTTTAGCTGACAGCTAAGGAAAAAGCAATTCTCTAGCAGTCAAAGCCTTCTGATACCATTTGCTGGCTCCTGGGAAAAACAGAGTGGGCTGTAGGAAAGCTAGCCTGTCCTGGCTCTCTTTCTCAAAAGTCTCCTGCAGTTTTACACTTTTCTTCAGGCTGTAGGCTTCTCGTTTCCTTGGATTAAATGAATGTCTTAGCTTTTAATGAAAAATGTCTGTGGTTGTGGAAAAAAACTTAAAAATGCAAAACCTTAAAATCCATAAACCAACAGGAAAATAATGAAAAATGAACAGGTGTTTTTAGGGAAGGAAAGGTAGGGGCCATTACATTGTTTTAAATAGTTCTTTTTTTTTTTTTTTTTTTTTAAATACTATTTCTTTCCTAGAAGAGAGTTTTATCCCATCTGACATTTCCAAAGAAAGGTTAAGGTGGCTGGCAGGGATTCTCAACATCCTATATAGTGAGAAAAGATTTCTGGTGTCTCTTGTTTTTTGTATAGTTCATGGTGCTGCGGAGTTGGAAATAAAGATTCAATACAGAATATTTCTTTACATAAGTTATTTTGTTTTATTATTGTAATCTCATGAAAAACACATGTGAGAGAGGGAATGCAGTGATTCTTAATATTTCATCTGTCCACTGAGGGATTTTCTCAAAGTAAAAGAAAGACCATTTTCTATCTTTTGATCTCCCACAAAAAAAAATATATATATATATAAAAATTGTTAGTAGCTGGAGGCAACAGAGCTTTACAGACAAAGAAGCTTTATTTTGTCAGATGAATTTTCTCACTCTCTTTCCTGTTTTCTCTCCTGTCCCACTGGCAGGAAGGGATGGAAAGAGCGAGCCACCAGCTCTGTGCGTGCTTACCTGCTAGCAAGGGCCAATGTACCACAGCATCGGACCCCGTTAGGGATGTAAGACTACTAAAAACATAAACCATCAGATAGAATAGGCAGCAAATGTTTGGTGGGTCTAGAAAAATGTAAGTACTGATATAATTCTTTCGGAGGATTTGGGAAGGGTTGAGATTTGGAGGGTTTGCATGTTTCAGGAGGCCGAATACGTTGGCATTCTGATACTTAGGAAGCACAGATGCTTTAGCATCTATTTAGCACCTATGACCCTAAATAAAATAGGTCTGGAGAGTGATCCTTTGTCCTAAAACCACCTAGCACAGGCTTGTTCATATATATGCTGCCTAAGGCTAGCCTCCACTAGGCTAAGAGGAGCCTAAGTGGCTAGGAGGAGCTTAGTGGAGACAATATGCATGTCCTTACTGCACAGCGCTTAAGTTAGCTCCAAGTGTCCTGAGAGGCGTAGGTGGTACTGCTGTGACCCTAAAACTTAATTTTTATTTTTGGGGATATTTCAGCTCAATGTGTCTGAAGCAATGCGAGGGATGGGTTGCAGCCCATTGAACGTTGTGGTTTAGTAGCATGAGACTGAAGGCATGCCGAATGACATACTGGGGAGCACCACACAGAGGTATATTGGATGTGTTTGAGATGCAGAGATTGCTGGGACATTGTTGGAGGGGTGTTTAGGGTGGAGGAAGATAAATCTGGTGCAGTCATATTCATACTGGTTTTCTGGGGGTTGTGTCTTGCATGAACCATCCTCAGAGCCAGGCCTGGATATTGTCCTGGAGAGAGTTAGTTTGGATTGTCCACAACAGAGCTAAGAAATAAAAGAGCATTGAAGTGATGTAGGTGATTGAACTTCTAGTGCTTGGGTTCATTTTACATTTGTCTTTTTTGATCAATATAGATTTAAACTATTCAGATTCTACAGTTATTTTTTGCAGCCAAAACTTTCTAAATTTCAGCAAGAAACAGATGTTAGATCTGAATTTTACATAACAATGTGGGATTGAAGATGCAGCAGCAGTGGCCACATTAATTATAATCAATTTGTGTCATTAAATTTTGGTTATTAAGACATCAATCTGCATCACTTAAAAAGAAACCAGATGTCGAAGATGGTTTTTTTACCAAATAGGGTGTGGCTGTAGACACAGCTGTTATCCCAAATCGTTGCAGTCTTCAGACATGACTTTGCTATCATTTTGTACTGCTTCTAGTCTCTCTGCACTCATGTATTTACCCCACACTCCTGCATAAAGGACTAACCTTTGTGTTTACTTTCATTTGCCAGTACGTTGTATGTAGTGTGTATATATATATATATATATATGTGAAGAGGAGGAGCAACCTGGGTGAAGAGGTCATCCCCAGGGCCTGCCTTTGTCTTTGCCAGGCAGCTCATGAAGGAAGACAGCAGGCCTTGAGCCTTCTGCCCTACCTGAACACCTTGGTCAACTTAGGAGATGGCTCAGGTAGTGAAGTGCCATGCATTTGATTCCTCGTAAGAGCCCAATCACTATGCAGGACAAAATGTCTGTGTTTGCCACAGAGAGGTAAAGAATAACTCCACACATCTAGTCCAAGGCTGTAATGCCCTTTGTCTTTTAACAGGTCCTGAAGACATCTGGCAGAGAAGACACTTTTACCCAGACCATACCCAGACCAACCTGGAACACCCTTAAACAAGAAACCTGACTATGTTGGCTGTTGGCAATGTCTAGAGTTGCCTTGGAGCTATGACCCAGCAATGTCTTCCAGACTAGATGTACTCCTTTGCCCACAACATACAGCTTTAAATGAGGCAAAGAAGGCTGTTACAATCCATGTTTATTTTCTGCTCTGGCCTCCTGAGCAGTTTCCAAACTATAACAGAGGCTGCATGAGCAAGCAATCTGATGCTGCACTGGGATTAGAGAGATCAGGGCTTGGCTGAAGATAGGCAGAGGGCTTTTGGGTGATTTCTGCTGTCTCCAGGAAGTGGGCATATTGGACTCTCCCGCAGTGTTTCTGTGTGTTCATAGACCAGACTAGACCCACCATGTCCCAAAAGTGAGACAGTTCTGGGAGTGGTGCAAATTATGGACTATGCACCAGTCCATCCCTTTGCAACACACTGCCATTGCATGCCAGAGTCTCTGCAGAATGCTTTGTGTACAAATGAAGATCATCCCAGCTGCAGAGCATGTTAGGAGGGAGGGTGGGAGGGAAAGACTACTGGTGCTGTCTTCATTGGGCAGCCCTAGGAGATATGTCCTGCTGGATGTGGCACCTCTTGGAGGTGCTGTTGGTGGTGGCATCCCATATGGCACCCCAAGGAGCAGCATGAACACCAAGCAGCCTTGGCTTTTGGTGGCTCTCCATGTGGCATTTTATTTTGCTACTTTCCCAGCATGTGTAGGGTGTGCTGTAAGACCTACACAGTCTGGACAGTCAGGACACCTGGCCACATAACAGTCCCTTCAACAATGTGGGGTTCGTGCAGCTTGAGGAGCTAAGGACCAAAAGCGACAGGATCTGTATGTGTGGAGCTAGATTTCTCTAGCTCTGCTGTATAAAGCTTGAGCAGCATTACTAGTTCTTTTTCTCTTGGGTTAGGAACTGCCAGACATCTTTATTTTACTAGTGATATTAAGCAGGTTGCTGGTTTTCTCCAGCCCTGCAGACCCCATAGGTAACAGTAACAGTTGTTAGATGTATTCACTGAAGGGATCTGTGTTTTTGCTTAAGAGGATCCTGTATTTGTCCTCTATTTATCAGGCAGAATTAGGAGAGTCAAAGTAAAATGTTTTCTGATTGAGCAGAATTGAAATGCAGAATTGGAGTTGTGCAGGACCATTGCCTTAGGATTTATCTGAGGGTTAGTTTTGAGTTTCACTTTCCTCCTTCTTTATACACTCCTGCAAAATAGAAACCAGCAAACCCTCTAGAGTTATTCCCCTCTGTCACAGGGAAATTTGAAGTGCTGGGGTAAAAAATTGTCAGAAATATGGCTTTCAGCCAGACCTCACCATGCTTATCATAGAATCATAGGATCGTTTAGGTTGGAAAAGACCTTTAAGATCAAGTCCAAACATTAATCTAGCCCTGCCAAGTCCTCTACTAAACACATCTTATGATGAAGCAGTCTATTCCAAGACAGCACATACTGCTGTTGACTGTTCTATTAGGTTTGCTGTCACCCCATGACTCCAGTCTGCCTGGGTGCTGTGGTTAAGATGATCAATCTGAGGTTCAGCTGGAGGGTGACTCAGAAACCAGTGAGCGTATTTGCATATCTTACAGCTGAGAGTCCAGGCAGGGGCGGGTCTTAATAGGAATTGAAACCAACTTGTGAGAACTCAAAAGTTTTGAGTCTTTCTCTAGCCTTTGCAGCGATACTCCTTTCTGACAAGGCAAGGTACTCCTGAAGCAATGTCTGGAGTTAGAGGATGGAGGGATGGCAGCAGGTACAGGATGGCTGGTGCCTCCGGTACCCTGGCTTCCTCTCAGGATTACCTCTCGGATGGCAACAATAAAAGAGAGGAGGCAGAAAACCCCCAGAAGCCAACAACATCTAAAGAGCAGCTAAGTGGCCAAGCATTGGACTACCAACAACAGCAAAAGCAGTAGTAAGTAACAAGGAGCCTAACTAAGATGTTTCATGTGTCTGGTGCCTGTTCTCCACTTTACTCAAGGTGTGCATCTTCAAAGGTGGAAATACTTTATGGAGAGCCTGTGAATGGAACTGGGTGCATAAGCAGCATGTCTTCATCCTCCTGCAGCTGCCTTCTTCCTACATGGGACCCGTATTCTTCTGGCAGGCTTCCTGATAGCATGGCTTACACCTCGTGTGATAGCAGTGGCAGGTTCTGTAGATCTGGATATTGGTGTATGTGGTGTCTGTTTCTTGGCGTCCTTATTCAAAGTGAAATTTCAAATGTGATTCTAGCTCCCTGTTTTCTGTCTCCTAATATTTCATCCTGGAAAGTCTAAAAATACTTCCTTTGGCTTAACAGATAGATATAGGCTACATTCCAGCACTGATCCAAATGCAGTCCAGGACACAGAGCAGCTTCAAACAACTTATGCTGACAAAAGTAAAACCAAAACTTCAGTCCTCAATTTCATTTTAGGCTTTATTGGCACCTATGATCAGCCCATCTCGGATTTTCTAGTGACAGTTCTTAGATGGCTTTTATAAGCTCTAGCTTGCAGATATAGTACAGAATAGAAACTGAAAGTAGTGTGTGTATTTTATGTGCGTGTGCTTACTACAAATATGCTTAGCTGACCAAATCTAATTCTTTACAGTGTTTTTCCCCAAATGTGCTTTTTCTGACCTGTTAGTAACAGTGCATGTAACATTGCATGCTATTATAAGAGTTGAGTTTGCTTAGTTTTCTCTCCCCCCACCAAAGTGCAGCTGATGAAATCTGAAGACTGTTTCGGTTTCCTTTCCTTGCTTTTGGATGAAGAAGGTGAAGCCACGCTGCAAAAAAGGTGGCAGGCTGCAGATTGCAAACGGCGATCAGCAGCTTTCCATTATAACCCACAAATGCTTGCCTACTGGACAGTAATGATAGAGGGACTATTAAGAGCTGGGTAGCTTTGAAATCTGTCAGCACTTTAATGACTGACTTTCAGAAGAGCAACCAACCATTCCTGAGTTACAGTCTATGTTTATTTCCTGCCACTTCTGAACATGAAAGACCCTCTTTCTTGCCTTCCCTAACACTGGCATATATCCACAGTAGAGTGCAGGCAGCCCTGAGTTTGCTTATATATTTGTGCCATGTGCAATTTTTTGTTGTTTTTTGGAGGGGCAAGGAGGCCAGGAGGTGGATAGTGAGAGTTTTCCCGTTGGTATAACTGTCTTCGCACAGATTTGGTCTGAGATACAAACCCCCTGCTATAGGTTAGGTAAATGCTTAATCAATTGGCCAGCCTGAGATCCCTGTAGAATTGAAAGCTAGAGCAAATATATTCACACAGATTCTGACCAGATGATCATAGAATCATAGAATGGTTAGGCTTGGAAAGGACCTGAAGATCATCTAGTTCCAACCCCCATGATGGAATCTCCTTAAAACTAAATAAGCTTTGGGGGAAGAATAATATAAAGCCCTGTTTCCTTTTTCATCTTTATATGGTGCCTACAGAGATAAAGCTGTTGTGCATCCACTGCTGAATGTTTTTTCTGCTATGTGATACAAGAGATTCTGTGTTTTCATAAAGTTGTAACAAAGAATTAATTCCTAAACATGCAATGTACAAATTAAAGTCTGCATTACTATGTAGCTAGTGAGGAGGAGAGGTAAGGGAAAGCCAGATTCAAACAGAAACTACGTAATATGAGTGGGAAACATACTCAAAAAGTGAACAAGACTGGGGTTTACTTCCTTCCCTTGAGGAGGGGGATGCTAGCAGTCAGTCTGGATGGGATGAAGCTGCTTCAGCTATGATTTCCTTTAACTAAACTGGATTAAAGTGGTAGATAGTGTCTGGAATACTGAAGGAGACAAGGGCAGCTCTTTATTCTTAATAAAATGACTATTTCATTCATCGTTGTCTTCTGCTATCTCAAATTATGTTTCAAGAAAGATCTCAGATTAAAATGTGATTTTAGCAGTGATCAAGCTGACTCAGTCTTTTAGCCAACATGCCTTTTGAACATGATCTTTAAAACTAAAATGCTAGAACACCCTCAAAGTAGTCCAGATTTTCAAGCTCTGAGATAACTAGGGGTTGAACAAAGCAGTTGGAGAGCTGAAGTCATAACGTATCAGTAGAAGAAAAAATGCACAGACTAGCGTTAACCTAGGAGACTTTTTGGAATATGCATAGCAGAGGGAGCATGAGAGGCCCAAGCTGGATACCTCTGTGCCAGTGAGTGCCTCTATTTGAACTTGTGTGCTGCTTGCTATTTTTTGAAAACAGCCAGGATGTGGTTTTGCTGCCAGCAAAGCAGAAGTTGGAGTCTCTTTCAAAGTCTCTGTGTGAATTGTTTCCATGCAAACCCTCAGTCTGATGCTGTGCTTCAGAGCAATTGGGAGCGGGAAACCCCCTTTTCGGTGTATTGGTGATATCTGGTGACCTTTCACATAGGCTGGACACATGAAATACATGTGGGATGTGGCATGTTGTGGTCTCATCCACTAGTCAATATTCAAACTTGACTATTAAAAAGTACAAGGTAAGCAACTGATATTAGAGGGTAATTTTTCTCTTGCTTTGAAAAAGCCGTTATATGGTACATCAAGGCTGAGAAGTGATAATAAAATGGTCCTAGTTAAGTTAAGAAAAATACTTTTTCAAATGTAAAATTCAGATCAAACTTTGCACATCCCCTTACAGTTATATATAGGATATGATTTCAGGCCACAGAGAAAAAATCACCAGGATGACAAGTGCTTGAAACTGCATAAAATAATAAGCTTGAATTTAAGTTACTTCACTTTGTCTGCTAAGTACCATGAAATTAACTTGTAGAAAGTGAATTCCCAAATTTCCCCTGTTCATGTCTATTCAGAAACAAAAGCCTCTATGAAGAAAAAGTGGAGGAAATTGGAGAAATTAAAGGCTGAACTATAGCTAGTGCCTGAAAAAGAAAATGCTGCCCTCATTCAGCTCTCTGCCCTTGGCACCTTTAAAGCTGGCAAGAATAATATTGGTTCTGGTAAAATCCATTTAAAAAATCAAATTCAAATAGTAAAATCTGAAGACGCATTGTCACACAGCTGGTAACAGTCCCTCATCATTTTATATGAAAGGAGAGCAGAGAATGCTTAACTCGCGAAATTGTATTCTTTGACTGCTGGAGCCAAATCCATCAGGGCTTTCTTTCCTTCCTTTTCCATTCTTCATCCTAAATTAAAAGAAATAAATAAAAATATATCTATAGTGTTGTCAGACTTCTCAATCTTTTTCTGATAGAGTATATTTAGCAGTTCTTCTGAAAATTTTGTTTTGTTTCACAGTCTGAAATTTCTTTTTAAAAGCACCAAATTAGTCTATGAAATGGGAGGCAGATGCTTAGCAAAATGCTTCTTTTACCCACTGCCCTGTCACTGGTGTGAGTGCTAGAAGGGTAATTTGAATTATGGGCAATCTGTTTGCAGTCGAGTTCTGCTGCACAGGAGAAATCTCCCAACTCTCTATCTTTCAGGTTGATGTACTAACCTTTACAGCCCAGAGATGCTTGGCTTCGCAGTGGTCAGTAGCCAGCCTTGTCTGCAGCCAAGTGTTTGGTGGCAGGTCTGCACAGAAGGATAACTGTGCAGTAAGATTTCTGTTAGTCTGGATTGTGGGGGTTGCTGTGTTCCTCGTAGAGGTGGGGAGGAAGCCCTTCTAATTCCTGTATTAGAAGTCTTTCTTGGAAGAGCGTGATTTGCACAAGACCTGGCATGTTCCCTTGGTGCATAGCTTGATGAGGAGCTGTGGTGAGATGGTGGATAAAGAACATATGGGAGGATGCTGTGTTTGGGCAGGGGAAATGAATGGGCAACAAATACTGTGGTGCAGAGGTGGATGAAATATATTGTTTTAAAGAAAGTGGGGGAAGCAGAGGTGAACATGCCACAAGTGTAAATCTTAATCTTGATGTGACACTGCATCTGACCTGCTCAGCTCTCCAGGCATGCTGGCAAGCCTGACTCACAACACATGGATACCTCTGCATGAGGTAGCTCTGCTCAGGACTGGTATTACCAAGCCCATTGCCCAGCCTGCCTGCGTATGGATGTTTTGTGCTCCTCATGGCTAGTGACTACCAGGTGCTCCAGCTGGCTCTGGCACACTCGCTGCATCCCTGGCACTGTGCTGTGCTGAGGTAGCTGAGCTGCTTTGCGACCTGGGCACAGCATAAACACAGCTGTATTTGACTTCATCAGACTTTGTTGGGTCTGATATTACCCTACCACACTGGCACAGCGAACTCTCTCACACTGGTGTAGTCTGCCCGCAAGTGTGTGCTGACTAACAGCATGTTAGCATTTCCAGGGAGGAGAGAAAGCTTCTCTGTGAGCCAAGTTTGGGCTGAGAGATACCCCTTGGCTCCCTGATTTGATCCATCACTGTGACAATTTCCTTAGAGCTTTAGAAGATGGTTGAGATCGTCCAAAATGGGGTGCTGGCTGAAGCACCTAGTGTTCTTTCTACTGTGCCAACACATGCTGAGCCCTGACCAAGGTGCTGAATTTGAGCCCCATCTTAGCTCCTGGAAATTCAATTCTGAGATTTACTCGTTGGACCAAATTGTAACTTCAGGAATTTCTCTACAAGCTTGTGGGTAACAGAATTGAGATTTGATTGCCAACAGCAGAAGCACAGGTCTGTTGCTTTCCTGCTTGTTTCTGACTCCTACCTTCTCCTGGGTCTCTCTCTGCTGCTGTTTTCCTCTTGCTCTTCCCCCGCCCAAGTTCACTCCTGCAGGATTTAACTCACTGTGGTAAAAACATTGTCTGTTTTAATGAAAGCTTTAGCTAACCAGAGGGACCAGATACAGAAGTGAGTTACTCTGACTTAATAAGCTTCCAGGCATCAGCAGAACTGTGGTAATTAAGTGCACACCTAGCCTGTGGCAAAAAGAGGACAAAATCCATGAGCATAGACTTTTGGTGATAAACATTTTCTACTAATGCTGTTTATTTTCTGCCTCTCATGTGAAGAGTACACATGCAGCTAGGATGAATCAGACAGTGATGTTTAGGCCCAGTAATAATAATGTTTAGGCCTACTAATTCACTTTTGTCTCTGAGCTGCAAAGTAGTAAGATGTTGCCTCTGATAAAGATGGAAAGGGAGATCCTCAAGCCTGCATGCAAGGTTTGTACACCCTCCTGAAGCTCTGCTTGTGGCACTGCCATGGCACAGAGCATATTGAACTGTGGCTGTCAGTTATTAGCATCTGACCTGGTGTGCATTGCAAAATAGGGATACCTACAGGACAGTTGTCTGCTCACTGGGATTTGGCATCTTGTAGCCCTCTGACTTGGCAGCTTCCATGGTGCTTAGCAGCATATGGCTGATTCATCAAGAATGGGAGCATTGGTGAAAACAATACTTTGTGGTGGTGTGGATTCGGCTGCTCTTAAAACAGTTCCTGATAATTGAATGCAAAGTTTAGCTTGGTGCATCTTTGAAGGAGATTTAACAATTGTGTTTGGCACTTTGGTCCCTTTTCTCTTTTAAATTCATTCTTAACACATTATTTGATGAAGTATTTCACCTATATCTTCCCTTGAGTCCTTCCTCCAGACTGAACCTGCCCAGGTCTTCTTCCCAAGCTTTAATCATTTGTGTTGCTCTCCAACTACACTCTCCTCGGTTTCCATCTGTTACACAGAGCCCATTGCCCAGCAGAGCGAAATATTCAGCTTTCAGCTTTGCGGCATTCAGGTACCAATGCACTGCAGCATAAAACACAGTGGAACTGGAAATAGTTTATAACAGCCATTACTTTTGTAACTCTTTAAACTACTTCACACTTCATTTGAAAAGCTCTCCAGTGGTAGGTGGCTGGAGTAGGCTTGAGGAAAAGCTCAAGGGCACAGCTCTGCAGAAAACATTATTGGTGAATGACACTTCTCATGATTTTTCAATGTTAGAAATAAGCTATTTTATACAAATCTGAAAGAAAGTAGAACAAAGGTTTCTGTGGTTTATACCCTGAAAACATTGAAAAGGTGCTCTTGAGTAGTGTTAGTTAGATAAGTAGACTTAAACATAGGATTCAGAATTTAAGATGGCAGACATGGTGTTCTCTGTGTGGCCGATCACTCAAACTCTAAACTCCCTTTGGCAATTTTCTGTGATTGTATGTTTCTCCTGACTGAAATGTTTCTCTATATATACCTATTTATATATATTGTGGTATAGGTACTTATCTTCCCACTACTGTGGTATTTGACATCTATCTGAAAAATCATATGAGGTTGCATTTTGGTTTTATTTCAATACAGATACATTCTCTTACTGGGTTATAACTTTCTTACTCTCATTAGTATCTGTCCAGTCTGTGTAATTAGTTAATACATTCCCATGTTATGTGGACAAAATAAACCAAAAAAAGTTTTATCAAGCTTAATATGATCATAAAGGTAGAAGATGATTTGTTATAAACTGGGTAAGATGCTCTCCCCACCTCCTCCAGTGACTTCTGTATTTTTATTTATAAAACAACCCTACTTCAAAGATAGGCTTAAGTCATATAACAATAAGAATTACTGTTAGGGAACCTGTAAAGTTAAATTCTTTATCATCTTTTCTGGTTATGGATTTTGAAGCACTTCATGTATTCATAGAAAGTATAAAAAGTCTGTACACCACTGATAGCTTCAAATTTTCACATTTCCTTAATTGCTACTCAGGTAAGTAGGATAATTTGCTCCAGACTTATGGCTACTGTGGCAACTCAGAAACTGACTGGAATATTAAATTGGCAGGCTGTAGAGGGTTTTATAGGCTTTACTGGATCAGAGGTTTTGTCTGAACAAAGAAATTACATGCAATACCCTGCAAACTGGCTAAAAACGCCAGGTGAAAGCTGGTGGTGGGTTTTTGCATTAACCTGCTTTCCTTCAAAATAATCTCAAGAAAATAAGGGACACTAGGTATGGATTTTAATTTTAGCATTAGAACTGGTAGGGTAGATGAAGTCTCTAAGGCAACAGCGTGTCTGTCTCCTCTCCTGCTGTAGGCTTGGAAAGCAAGGACCAGTTCGACCCTGACTTTCACCCACTCCACAAGAAGTTTACCATGTGCATGCTTTTCCTTTCCCCCGGTCCCAGTACCCATGCCTTACATATCTACCTCTCCAGAGACAAAGGTGAACACTGTAAAATTAGATAAACTTACTAATGCTTTTAATTCTATTTTATGTACTCTTAACTTGGAGTAAAACAAAACATGCAGTATAAGCACTAGGTAAAAGATAACCAAAAGATGGTATCCTGTTCTCCCTTTCCCTCTCCCACTGGTGACTTCAAATCCTAATTTTATTTTAATTTTGCCTTTATTTCAATAACATGGAAACCAAACTGGCCTTTTATTAAATACTCTTTTAACCACAACAACTCTTCAACCTCTCTTTGGGAAACAGAGCAGAGCTTTTTCTGGCAGTAAGTGTACTGTCACCTCTACCCCTTTCATAAACTGATTGATCTTTGCTGTATTTCATGTGCTGTCCTTCTGAGCTCAGAGATAATGACCATGGTCAGATGTCAAAAGAGTGGCCCCCACTTGGCCTCCCAGACTCTGAGCCTTCCAGCCAAAAAGCAGAAGCAGATAAAGGAAATGATTCATGTCATAAGGACTAGAATTGATACTGTGATTTCTCATGCATGTGCAGACAGGCAGATGTCCCTGGAAGTCATCAAAGTGCATCTGATGATGTAGAAACTCTTCGGTTCTCTAGTGCTGTGAAGCAATGCGATGTCTGAGATGCCCTGACGGTTTTTTTGGGGGGAAATAGGTAACCTTGCAACCCAGCCATTTTTTATTTTTTTTTCACTGACAAAGGGAGGGTACTGTGAGATCCTTATTTTTTGTGCGTGAACTTGAGAGAAATATGATCTTAATATCTGCAACAGCCAAGAAGAACTACTAAAGAAAATCTTGAAATCTTGGCACTGATGACTGCACAGCAGCTTGTCTAAGGGAGTTTGGGATAAGTTGTAAATGCTACTACTCAGTCAAATAAAGAAAAATCTGAAAAAACATCACTAATGGGGAATGTTATGCCATAAGCAAGAGGGGTTGTCAAAACTTCTTTTAAGTAACTGTTGCACTTGTGAAGTGAATGCTAGAGGGGTGTTGCTGCTCTCTTAGCTCCTGCCATTGAGGGCCTGGAATTTGGTGGAAAGGTGAAGAGCAGTCTCGTGGGCACCAGACTATGCTGGCAGGAAGGGAAAGGATCATACTAAATGGCACCATTAAAGTTCGCAGCTCTATCTTTACTAGTTTAATCTCATAAATTAATCCACAGCCTCCTAGAATAAGTCTTCAAAGAGAAAGAGGTAATTGGATATAAATACTTTCCTTCCCAAACCCTGAATTACAGTGATACAGCAGCAGGCAGCTTTTTGCATTTTGATCTCTTTGCATGATTTTTATTCCCTTTTTAGCCTTAGTCTCAGGCCTCATTCTCTCATTACTTTTCCACAGCCAACAGTGGTCTCTCCACTTTCTGTTTTGTCCTCTAGCCAGCCTCTGTGGCCCTTTCCTCTTTTAAGAGGCTCAGCCTTTGCCCCTCATTATTCTTTGTTGTCTGCTCTTCTCCTTGGGCCTTCTCCATAATGAAGTCAAATGAAATACTTGTGCCCGTGCATGCAGATAAAACCTTGCTGAATGCTGCAGAGAGACCGAGCTTACTCTGGTACATGGAGCCAACTGCTCTTAGTGCTTTTCTGGTAAACCTGCACCCCTGTGGCTCAGCCTCTGCTGAGTGGGAGCAGTGTAAATTCCTACCTACACAATACATCATCTGATAAACCCCTTTGTTTTCTCCAAGTGGAACTGACATATTTTCATCACTCTTTTGATCACCTGGAGTCTCTAATACACTCTGAACCCTGTCCTGCCTCTTTGCTGGCACGTTAGATTGATAGCTCCTTGAGACAGCAACTGCATTTTGAATTGAGTCTAGCAAAACAGGGCCTTTCTCCTGATTCAGTGAGTTGCACCTTAGGTATGACAGCAAGATAAATACGCCCAAGGAATTCCTGCTGCCTGACAAAAACAAGGCTGACAAGGAAACTAAGGCTCAGGAAGAGAGCAAGTCACCTGGGTCCATCATAAACAGTGTAATTTTGCGTGTTCCTTGGACAATTTTTGGGCAGACTGCCTAAACCCACAAGGCAGTTGGTGCCCGCAAGGTGCCTTCGATGTATGGGGTGGGACTGGAGCAGCCAGTGCTCTTCCCAGTAGACTGATCTTCCTCTGTGCTTGAGCAAGCTATGGAAGTAGTTGTCTACTGCATGGAACATTTGATTCAAGGAAGTAATTTGATTTGAAATGCATGAGGTTTGAGGTCAGCAATCTGGCATGAAGTTTGAGTAAGAAAAGTGAAGGCTATGCTAAAATGTTATCCTTGGTATTTGCAGCCAACTCCAACAATAACAAGTGTTCCTAGAGTATTTACAAAAAATTCCTGAAGAGCTGAATCAAATTAAATTCTGGGTTATACTGGGTATAACAAATAAAGTTATTTGTTGCACCAGCAGAAAGCCGATGAAGGAGCCCCCTTCTAGTCGTGGTTTTCTGCAGACAGGAAACAATGAGTGTTTTCTTTCATTTTAGTGTCGGCCCTTATGTCGTAATAACTCCAAACGAAACCAGAAGAAGCCAATTGCAGCAAAGTAAGTTGAGTTGTCTAATATGGTAATACATTATATCTACTTGAATAAATGTATGGGTTTGTGCACTTTATTGCCCTTGCATCTTTCATCCTCATTTTCACAATGCTTTTCTACGTGCAGTTGTAATAGCGAAGTCAGTGCTATGAGCATTCTTCGTCATAATGTAGGCTTTTCTTAGGATTAACTTCTCATCTGGCTAAACTTCATGCAGAATAAGCCTTGTTCAGGAAAAGGTTTATAGTAATTTCAGTGCTGGAGCTGTTCAAGTTGGATTCTACAAGACTCAGCTGGAATTAGCTCTGTCCCACTTTTACAGGATTGAAGTCAGATTGCAGAACCCAACTTTGAACACTCTCCGGGTTAGGGGGAGGAAGAAGGAAAATGTAAGTAAGAAATGTTTTTGAAAATATGGTGATGTTGAGACTAAAGCAACTAGAACCACTGTTGGTTCTTGAATCTCCATTTTAAGGATTGTAGGTGGCTTTTTTAACAAAGCTTGTAAAGATCATTTTAGATGGAAAATATCTGTGGATATAAGTCCACTTTTGCTTGGCTTTGAGTCTTGCCGGTGAAAGTAGCCAAGCAGGAACACCCATAAGTTCTACCAGAAAGATTTGGTGAAGTTACAGCAAGAGTTGGTCATGAAAGAAATTCTATATGCAGAGATGACCAAGGACTGAAGCCCTACATTCCAGTCTGTTTATTTGTGCAAGTTATGAAAGCCTGAAGGAGTGTCAGTCAGCACTACTCACGGTTTGAGCCCTCAGGGAAGCAGGGCAATTAAATCCTTTCTTCTCAAACATTGTGAGTTCAGCTGAAATGCTTCACCACCAGGCTGGTGTGGGATTGGGTTTCCTTTGGTTGCAAGAAAAAAAATGGATTTCTCCTGAACCAAACTATAATCTCCTGGAAGGAGAAATAAAAACAGATGATCTTAGAGCTGACTCTGATGCTAACAGCGAAGATGCTTCTGCTCTATTAAAGATCTGTTTTCACTCTGTGCCACCAGTGTGCAAGTCTGAAGCATGCCAGGTATTTCTGCCTTGGATACTGGCAGAAATACGCCCTCAACGAATCCAGTCTCTACATAAGTGCTTGTTTTAAAGGTGAAATAACAAGCTGGTTTCTCTCTTGAGCATCTTTAGAGACTTGCCCAGGAACTGGCTTTGTCCTGTTAGAGGACAGCTGGTGTTAGCATCTGATAGCCACAGACTGCCATTAGAAAATATGATTCATATTAGTTTTAGTAAGAGTTAAATGAGTGCTAGAGGAATTATGTACTTCTGAAAAAACATAGCTCCTCTTACAGTAGGCTTTGTCAGCCTTGCTATTGAAAGGAATTTTTGGTTTTTTTCCCTTTATCAGTCAATTTGATAGAGCAGTTTAGCGAACCAGCCATCCTAGAGCATGCAGCTGGTGCCTCTGGCTGTATTGACTAGACTTCACCTGACTACACCGGGAACTTGCCACCCATCTCACATTGGTGAAACGTTGAAGTGTCTTACTCTGAAGCTGAATCATGCATTCCTCCTGTTGTTATTTAGGGAGCATGTGGTTGGGAGGGAAGATCACTCATTTTTTATTTCCCTGCTGGGGAGCATTAAACTACAAGCATTTCCCTCCATGCAGCCGTAACATCTTAAATGTAACAACTTCTGCTTTAGCTAGAGGAGTAAATACTGTGGCATTTACCTACAGGTTCCCAGGTGTTAAAAAGCAGTCTATTATCTGTCCCTTTGCTGTTTTTTGTTTTGCTTTTGGGGTTGAGTCCTAGGGTTTGTTCACCATACAGTCTCAAGTTAGGCAAAATGTTTGTTTTGTTAGCTGATCATTGCAGTGACTGTGTAACCTCCTGGGGGGTGTCTGCACCCCTTGGGAACAAGTTTGTCTGTTCCTGGGTGGTCTTCAGGGTTACATATAAGTAGCAATACTGCCTCCTTTTTAGCATTGCCTCTAACTTCCATATATTTTTTCTTTTTGTACCTGCTCAGTTGCTAAGAAAGAGCTGGATGACCTGGAGCGGTGGAAGGAAGAGCACAGGCAAAGGCCAATTAACATGGTTCCACAAATACTAGGTAAGACATGTAAATCAGCTATTATGAATTGCAAAAATTTATTTTCCAGGTCATAAGACATTTTTCACTCTTTCTTACATGCTACTTAGGAAAGAGATTCAGTGTCAATCAGGGCTAACATGAGCCTACTGTGTGTACTCTGTGTTTTTTGATGGTCATGGCAACGAAGATGTTTCTGAAACAAAACAGCACAGATTGTCGCCCAAGAAATCTGTCGAGATCAGTATGGAAAACCTATACTAGCATTTGGGAAAACCAGGTGGATTATCCCTCCTGCTTGTGACACTGTGGTTGGTGTTGGTGTCTCTGTTGGGGTGCGCACTTGGTATTAGGGTGCAGATGGACATCATGTGTCAGAGACCCTTCAGTTACTGACAACAAAACTCTTCTGTGTTAGGGGCCACTACGTGTGCTTTCCTGACTGCTGGCTCTTGAAGAGGCAAAAGTGATCCCTGCAGCTTCAGCCATTTGCAGGCTAAATGTGTGAGGCTCTGTATTACGTTTTATAAAAATAACAACAGAGGCAGGTAAATGAAAACCAGGATAAAAAGCTGCAGGAAGTTAAGTCACTCTGAACTGATGTGTTTGATAAGGTAACCAAGTTTTTTTCTAGACAGGAGATCTCTTCAATTGTAAGCACTATAAAACATTTAATTTAGTGCTATTTGGGTGTTAGCTTAAAAAAAAAAAAAAATAAAAGGAAAAAAACCAACGAACCCACCTCCAGTCTTGTACGGAGAATAGGACTGCAAATTGTGCTGAAGCAAGAGGAAGGTTATTAGAAGTGCTTTTGAAGTACCAGTCTTCAGACCTATCTCATTTTACTTTCTTTAATGTCTCTGGCACAGAAAGTGGGAAAGAGCTGGTGAAACTTGCTATCAGACAAAACTTGAAAGCATCATCCATACAGAACATGATGACAATACTGCACAGCAAAAATGAGATGACCTTGAGGAACTGCACTAGTAGAAATGGGGCAAAATGAATTCTGACAAAGTGAAAGATTAAAATGATGCCTCTATTAATTTTGTAGATCTGGAGCTGCTCTTTCTTTGCTTTGCTGTCATAGGAAAATTTGGGGTAAACAGTGCAGGTTATCATTTGCCTTGACCTGGGAACTAAGTTCTTTCTTTGCCATGCTACACAATATAAGTTTGGTGTGGTGCACTGTGTATAAAAATTTGTACCAGGTGGGAGATGGAAGAATTTGAACTGACTCCAGTGAAGATTTGTGTTTGTGATCAAGAGGATACTGGTCCCACAAGTTTGTTTTGTCCAGCAGCCGGAGTCCCAGTTGTTTTCAGTGGTGAACCTAACCTTGAAAGTCAGTGTAATGCCCTGTATTCCCACCATTCATCTGCAGTCATGTAGCCAGACATGCTCTTTATGAGTTCAAACTGCTGCTTCTTGCCTGTGAGCAGTTCCTAGAAGACATACTTCTGTCCCAAGAGGAACACAAAGCTTTTTGCTGAAGAAAGTGAAATCTAAACCCAGAAGTTTGGTGTGTGGTGTCCATGCAGAATGTGTGCAGGCTGGCTGTGTGACTGGGAATGTGGTGGCGAACCTGTAGTGACTGGGTGTGGGGAGTTGTCTTCTGGTCCCACTGCATTTCTTTGGAAAGAAGCAAATTAAGGGGGGAAAAAACCTGAAAAAACTCAAAGAGGTTATATGAGCTCTTCAGTCAGTGTCTAGCTGCCACTTAGAAAGACCCCTGGAGACTGAGACACATGCACTGTGTTCAGTGCCTCCTGAAAAGTGGTCAGTTGCAAAGATTATTAGATCTTATCATTCCCACAGGAACAAGTTTGGAACAGAAGACAGCTCAAGGAAGGAGAAACAAACATAAGTCGCACCTCTAATTTCACAACTGTAGATACTCATTAAGGTAAAAGAGTATCGTATATTATTTTCTTAGAGTGATTTTAAGAGACTACACATCTAGTCCAAATCACCAGAGAATGCTTAAAGTTGAAGTTTCTTAACACTCATGCTTTCCATAGGGAAATAGATATTCTGGATTTCAACTCTGTAATATTTGACTGGCAAATTTTCAGGTATCATGGAGGGTTGAGAGCAATGAACAATGCATGTTCCTCTCTTCTCCATAAACAATGAGCAAAAAATCATGCCTGATAAATGCCATGGCCTCTTTTTTGATCATATTATATAAAACCAGTCACAACATACTCTGACTTTGGTGAAACTTTTGACACATTACAGCCAAGCCAACTTGAATGAATTAAACCTGGCTGAAAGGCTATAGGCAGTGGCTAATAATGATGAGAAAAACACTTGTTTAGAGCTGACGTCCAGCAGTACTTGCAGAAAAGTGCAGTGAACACAATAGTTCTAAATGTTGCCAATCTCCTGAAAGATTTAGTATAGTTGTCTTACATTTCATAGATCTACAGAGCGGTTTTGGTTGGAAAGGACCTTAAAGACCGCCTAGCTCCAGCCCTTCTACCATCTTCATGGCCCTCCTCTGGACTTGCTCCGACGGGTCCGTGTCCCTCTTGTGTCAGGTCCCCAGAGCTGAGTGTGCTACTGCATGTGGGGTCTCACCAGAGCAGAGTAGAAGGGGAGAATCACCTCCCTTGTCCTGCTGGTCATGCTCCTTTTGACACAGCCCAGGATTTCAGGCACCTCACATAGCACAGGTTGGTCCAGCTGCTTCTGTAGAATTAACAGTCATAGCAGGAAGCTTCCCAGAAAAACACTAGGTGAAAATACAGCCCTCATCCTCAGAATGGGCAGAAGGCTGCTGTTGGTTTTTTTGCAACGAATGAATGAATGAATGAATGAACGAACGAATGAAAAAATGAGTGAACGAATGAATAAATGAATGAAATGAATTTTTGGCTTTCCTAAAGCAAGAAAATACTTTGGAAAAAAGTAGACAAAATGACAGAATCAAACTCACTCTCTCCATCCCTTAAGACCTATTATCACTTTCTCTGTGTGATTGGTTTTTTGTTTGGGTTTGTTTGTGGTGAGTTTTTGTCATCACTGTTGTTTAAAGGAAGGCTGAACATTATGGATAGAGGTTTAGATGTTCTCAAAAGAGTTTATACCTTTGAAAAGGGCACCTTCTGCTACCTGGATATGAATATGAGGTCTGTTGGAAAAGGCTTTCATTTCCATTTCAGAAAGGGGATTCTTCCTCAAGCTCTGAGACATTACTTAGAAGATATTCAAATGATAGCATCCCTTTAGCTGGCAGACTCAAGCTCCTAAACTTGATAAAAGAGAAACTTTTTGGTAATAAAATTTCTGACTCTATATGTGTATGTGTGACAAACTGAGCAAAGGTGGCAAGAGCTGGATCTGAAAATGAAGACTCACCTGCAAAGTGTAACTGATTTTCTGAAAATGGAATAGTTCCTCAGTAAACTGATCATCTACCATAGGACTTATTTGCTGGTAGAATGGATGATACAGTGGATGCTCTATAAATAGCAAGCTACTGCTTTTGATGGATGGATAAAATGATCGAAAAGGTCTCCTATCTGTTCTCTTTAATGTCAGGCAGCTACTGTAATTATGAAAAATTTCCTGTATATGCATACATCCAATCTGCTATATTGCTCTGTTCTGAAATGGCTGGTATTTGAAATTAAAATGCTCATGCAAAATGCAATTTATCCTTTTTTTTTTTTTTTTCCTTTAAGGTGGAAAGGAATCAGAAGCTCAAGTAAGGCAAAAACAGCAAATGATGCTCATGCAATCAAAATACCAGCAAAAGGTCAGGAAGAATAAATTTGTTTATTTATTATAAGAACTCAAAATCCCTCACTTTTCATGAAGTGTTTCATATGGCTATAAAAGGAACTCACAGCTGCTTGACAAAAGCAAGCCATGAAACCTGAAGGAAGCAGCAGAAAACTGGAAACAAATGTTCTGCACCAAAGAAAATGAGAAATCTGGCTATAAATATGTAGCAAGCCATATCACAGATCATGTGTAAAGTGATAACCCATACAGTTGTAAAGCTACTTATATGTCTTCCTGTATCATCTGGCATGCTGCCTACACTTCAACTAATTGATCAATATTCCACCCCATTCAGTGCTTATGTAGAAATGTTGTTCCTATTATAAAAGATTTAAATGCTATGAAGTTATCAATCAAATCAGCTGTGTGATTCCTTGCATGAATACCCTTTTATCAGTCCTAGACTTCTCAGCCATCTTAAGGCTGATATTGGAGTAGCTGGTGCACAGCCTGCTTTATTCAGAGTCTCATTTTAAGAAAAAAATTCTGGAAACTCTCCTCAAACACACTTTAGATTTGAGAGATGTGCATTACAGGAGTCAAGTCAAGTCACCTTATGTCTTCTTTGTATTCGTATATATGTAAAATAATTTTCTATGATGTTTATGTCAATACAGCACAAGAGAGAAGAACATATAAAAGCAAAAAAGGAAGCTGAAGAAACTGAAATCCTGAAAAAGAAAGCAATTCAGAGAGAAAAGGTAAGTATGGTTGCTGCACAGTTGGAGCCATATAACAAAGGTCATGTCTTGATACTTGATTTTGCTGAACTACATGGAAGAGACAAATTAAATAGTAGCCCTGGATTGCATCAAGGAGTTAGGAAATCTAGTTCTCCTTTGTCGCTGACTGAAGGATGCCTGACCTGGTGTTCTTTGGGGCTTGAGCATTCCTCTGGCTCTTCAGAAACTCCAGTTTTCTGAAGTTCTGGAACTTCAGAAACTCTCAGTTGCATCTATCCTGAAGAGTTAGCAGAAAGGGAGTACAGTAGGGTAAGAGGAACATAGGTCATATACTGTTGTGTATATAGATTATATAGTTCACTTTGGTATGACCTTTCTCTGTGAAATCAGATTGTGGCAAATCACACAAAAACCTTATAGAAATCCATAGTTGCCTGCTGTACACATGGGAAGAATACAAGAAAATCCAGCCTGTCCTGGTGGAAAAGAAGTGCAAATCATGAAGAGGTCAGTGTAGTCTATCTGCATTGTGCTGAGCTCACCCTGAAATTCAGATGCCCCTCCAGCCCCTCTGGGGCTTACATGCCCAGGTGTATTGCTAATATGTAAGGTCACTTTTCCTTCTAATATTCACCATACATTGACACCAATGGTAGCTCTCTTTCAAATATTATGTTTTATTTTGTGTTTCTTTGGGTTTTTTTCTTAGTTATTCTCACAAAGGATCATACTGTGTGCTGCATAAACCTTTGCAAAAGTTAACTCCTGTCTCCTCGGCGGCAACTAAGTAGCACCCTCTTGAGAATGTCATGTGGAATTTAAATAAAAAAGAAAAGAGGAGGAGCATGATGCTGACACGTGCAGTAATGATGAGAGAAAGGGAGATTTCAGGTTTGCAGGTTTTGTCTTCACAACAGTAAAAATGATCTTCTGTACAGAAGCTGAATGTTGAGTTAATTAAAAAAATCATCACTACCGGATGGCTTACGAGGGCACCCACAAACAAAAATAGCATTAATTGCCTCTAGGTAAGGGTTAGTCTGTTCCCAGTCATTCAGTGGTTAGCATTGCTCTTTGAGGGTAAGCCCATACCCAATAGCTCACAGGGGCAATAAATACTGTCATGTGAAAATGTCATTAACAGTTATCAGCTCATGTGTAGCTCCAGAAGCAGTGATGATAGGAATTGTAGAAATGGGATTAATTATACTTTATTCAGCTATTAGATATATTGTTTGCCCATGGGCATTTGACACGAAAGATGTTGCAAGACTGCTATAATTTAAAGTTACGCCTAGAAAATATATTGATGTATCAGTTTTCTTTTCATGCTCTTTAATTTCTTTCTCTTCACTCCCACAGATTATAAAATCTTTATAGATGTTGTAGGTAGTAAAACTGTAACTATCAGTTTCTTCTAAAGGAGAATGCTACAATGTGGCAAAACATCTTTGCCAAACAGACGGTTTAATTTGAATAAGCAAACATTTACTCACAAAACGAACAAACAAAACAGAGGAGCATGAAAGAGAGCTCTTAATTTGAATTTCTTTATTTGGCCTGTCTTCCACAATAGTGATTGAACTGATGATTATTTCTGCTTGGAAGATGTTTATATATTAAAAATTCAGCTCTTTGTTTGAGGAAAGCATGCTGGAAAGCCTCTAAAAGGTGTCAATTTGGCTGTCTCACCCTGCCTGCAGATGAAAGGCTCCCAAGAGCTGAGCATGACAGGAAAGGGATCCTAAAGAACTGGCACTGTACAAGCAACGTCAGGCCCTGGTTAATGCAGGAGAACTTTAAAGTGATAAATCTGTAGACAATTGCACCTGCAGGAACTCAGTGGAAAGCATGTCTCTCTACAAATGCACAAGCTTTCTTGATGGCCAGTCCTTCTTTTGCTCAAGGTTATTATTCATGGTCTAGTGTGAGGCGTCCCTGCCCATGGCAGGGGGGGTTGGAACTAGGTGATCTTGAGGTCCTTTCCAACCCTAACTATTCTATGATCCTATGATTCTATGATTCAATAAAACCCAAATTGTTAGACAGTCTGAAAGGAGATAATGGCTAGCCAGCTTTATCAGCAGGGCCCCTGAAACTTTCACAGCTGGAAAGCTACTTTGCCAACAAATGTGAATGGTGAAGCCCTATGGACTAAAGTACAGTGACTAGAATGGGTGCTGATACCCAGCTCAGTTCTTCCTTGATTGTAAAGATGATGTACAAGCCAGTGCTGCTTGTAAACACAGGATCTGCTTATGTTACTGCTTTAATGCTGGTTTTGCAGCAAAAAGCAGTATCCACTCTCCCATTATCTTTGTGACCAAGAGAAAAGCTGGTGCCTGCCAAAGCAGTATCCAAATGTGGAAGGTCTGCCTTACCATCTGTGCGAGTCCACCTGCTTGTCTCTGTCATATTTTCATTAACCATGAGGTTTGGTGCTGGACTACCAACGCTCTTGGCATCTGCCTTGTCTCTCTCCAGCTCCCACAGAAAAGGGTGGATACTTCCCCCTCATTCTGTGAGGTCCCTCTACAGGACCAGTTTGTGTGAACTGGAACTCACGTGTCCGTGTGGAGCAGTGAATGGGATTTGGGATCCTGTGCACTCCATGTCAGGCAACTTGTCCTGGAACTGCTTTGATTTGTTCATGGGCTAACTCTGGGCTGCATGAGTTTGGATATTCTTCTAAGCTAGTGATCTTTGAGCGCTCACTGAAATAATTTTGGAGAGACTTTGTAACACTAGCAGGGAAGTCCCTATTTCTGTATTTGTCCCTAATGCTGAGATATGTGTCTATTCTGCAGAAAGTGTGAGAGTACATGGGAAGTAACATTGTTATTATTTACCCATTAGTAGCAGGCATCTGCTGTTAGATATCTTCTGTGTAGCCCTTCACAGCGCAGATTTTGATCAGACCCAATTGCTCTTTCTTTGTGTCTTTAGACTGGATATTAGGAAAAATTTCTTCACCAAAAGGGTGGTCAGGCATTGGAGCAGGCTGCCCAGGGAAGTGGTGGAATCACCATCCTCTGAAGTGTTCAGAAAACAGTAGATGAGGCTCTTAGTGACATGGTTTAGAGGTGGACTTGGCAGTCCTGGGGTAACAGTTGGACTTGATGATCTTAAAGGTCTTTTCCAATGTAGTTGATTCTGTGGTTCTATGATTTTATGATTTTGGGTGAAAGGATTGTCGAAGCTCCCAAGAAAATAAACAAGTGGGTGATATTTGGCTTCTTGTTTTTTAAGCTTTCTGCATTTGTGCTGTACAGAAAATAGCATAACTTAGTGCACTGGATATTTGTTTCCTGCCATTCAATCTCTATTCATATCACCCTGCCTTTAGTCTTTGCTTGTATAGTCTAAATCTTGATGAAATACTTAAAGATTCAAAAGATGCGAAGTGAAAAGGCTTAGTGTAATTCTACTGTGTGCAACTTTCTTTTGCTCTTACATTACATACTAACAGTCCTGCCATCTTTAGACAGAAACCGTCCTATTTAGAATAAGCTGTAATTTCATTTTATTCTTTATCAAATCATGTGCTCTTTAATTTGACTGTGTTAATCAGCATGAATGGCCTTTTTTGGGAATTTGTTAAAACCAGGCACTTTACAGACCTTCTGCTAATGCTTTTCAACATGTTTACCTTCAATATCACAGCTGTTCTGCTCTTGGCTTTGTTTTTTGAAGACTGTGCCAAATGTGGAGTACTTTGGCAAAGTCTAGTGATAGATTGTTATTAGCTAGAGAATGTCCCAGTCCCATTGCCTGTCCTAAGCAGGGGTCCCAGAGTAAACCTCTAGAGGAGAAAACAGTCACACCAGCCACAAGTAAATAATTTCAATATGCTGGAGTTTTCGTCAGGCACCATTCTGAATAGCTGTAGGGTATTTCCTTCATTTTTATCTACTGTGAGATGGAGGTGATGTTGAAGAACTGTCTTTATCAAAATTAATATCAGTGTCATGTTCTACCTAGGAGCTAGACCACAGCAACTCTGATGAACTTTGGGTTTGAACTTTCAGGAGCCTTGCAATATGATGGTGGATTCCACATCAAGTGTTTTCAGAGGTGAAGGCATCAGCTTGCAATGTTGAGCGGTGGTGGGGAAAAGCCTGGGAGCTATTACTGGTGTCTCGAGGGTAGCAACATCACTTTTGGCAATAATAGATGCCGTCAGATTTCCTTTCTTTCTCTGTCCTTTTTTCCTTGTAAATTGTTAAGTTGCACAGATGAGTGGGAGCATTTTGCCTGAAAAATCATCTGTCTCTGAGTAGGAGCAAACTAGATATCCCTTGAACACTGTCAAAATTTACCTATACTGTGGGGTGAAATCTCTTACCTTAGTTTGATTTTTTTTTTAATTGCATCAGTACTACCACTGTCTCTGCTCCCTGACTGAGCAATGGGACATCTTATTCAGAGATTCATCTTCCTCCTTTTGTTTTTTTTCACATTGCTTTTTTCTAAATAACAAGTCCTTTGCCTTCCAACAGTTTATATTGTTGCACAGCATAGTGGCTCTTTTCCCATCTGCAGACATCTGACAGGATTTTTTTTCTTATTCAATACATGCGGAGGAGGAATTTGCACTTGTTTTGCAAATCTCTTCCAGACAGTCATTCTTTATCCAATTAAAAAATACTCACCCTGAAATCACTGAAGGCAAAGTAATTGAGTAACTGCCAGTAGAATTGTAATTTTACTGAAATGTTATTGATTGCAGAACGGGAAGAAAATGATCAGGGTGGAGGTTACAGCCCTGTTCCTAGCACCACTTTCCCCTTTTCACAAAGACACACCCCATTCTACCTGGCCCTGCACAAAACCTCCACCCACGTGCAGTGTCCTGTCACTGATCTGGGGCTCTGACCAAACGGGCCATTCTCACTTATACCTCCCTTCTATTCTCTGCAAGGCATTGTCTGAAATTGCCTTACTGAAATTTCCAGGGCACTTTCAATAGAGCAAAGCCTGGTTGCTGGGTTACCAAACAATTACTTTTTGTTCATTCGAAGGGGGGTGATGAGCAGTGACAGTCCAAGGTTGCAGTTTGCTCAACATGCTACTTGTTGTGAACCTTGGGTAGGAGCTCCTGTTGGAGCATTCCCCCACCAACTGCAGTGGGGGAGCTTCTGCTCAAAATATAGCAGGGCTGAAATCCCAGTTTGGCACTTCTGATTTGTGCTTTTAATACACTGAACTGCCTTTTGACTGCTTTTCTCACTGGACCTACAGCCTGTGTGTCAAAAAAAAAAAATTTGGCTGGCCTCCTTTTGACTGGAATTTAGCTTGAGCTATATATTGCTATTGCAGCAGGTTTTCTTGTTTCTGCTTTATTTTAATGTTTTATTCTACTTGAATTTGGGGGGTGGGACAGCTTAGAAAAACCTTCCACTGAAAATTATGTGCCATTTTATATTAAAGGGCTTAATCAAGTCCTTAATGAAGTCCTCATGCTTGTGTGGTATCCAGACTTCCAGAGGATTTTTGTGTGGCAAGGATTTGGTTGACTATTTCACTTGTCAGTTGTATCTGAGGCACAATAACACTGGTTAAGTACAAATGTCTCCCACTTTCATCCATCTTAACGTGTATTCAACTGGCCATACCTATGCTCCTGAAGGCCACAGGTCTATGTACAGAGCTACATGTACTTGTATCACTTTGCTTTCAGAGCTACAGGACTGTCAGCTGGTTTGGTGAGGTGGTTCTCATCCTCTACCTTCTTCGCAGGACCAACATTGGATCAGCTTTACAAAGAGATGGCCCAAACAGTGGTGTGGCATGAGAACTGTGAAGGCTCACAAGGCCCTTTACGAGGATAGATGGGTCTATGCCAGGAGCACAGTGTGGTTTTCTATTTCAAACTGGTTTCTTGGCTAGAAGCTGTTGGGTCATGTCTGAGTACTTTTAAATTTGAGATTGGGTAGCTTCTGTATCCAACTGCTGCTATAGCTGTTTAAAAAAAACCCCTCATAATATTGAAATACTTGAATTGAAATAATCAGTGTTTGTTTCTTACTTACTAAAATCTCAGTTATGTTTTCCTGTTTTTAATGCTATAGGCAGAAAGACTTGAAGTAAAGAAAAGGCAGCAAGAAATGCAAAGAAGAGAGATGTTCCTTGACGATCAATATTAGTAAGTAAAATCTGAAATTTATTACCTAAAATTCCTCATCTACTTGTCCTTCTGTTTTGGGTGGGTTTTTTGTTTTATTTATTATTTATTTGCTTTTGTCCAGTTTGGGACTCGGGAAGGGTTTGGCTTCTGTTGATGTTTTTTCATTTTTTGACTTGAAACTTTTGACTTCAGGGGAAGAGGCAATGGGCACAAACAGAAACACAGGAGGTTCCTCTTAACATCAGGAAACAATTTTTTAACATGAGAGTGCCTAAGCATGGGAAAAGAGTGCCCAGGGAGGTTGTAGAGTCTCCATCTCTGAGGATATTCAAAAGTTCTGGACAACTGGTTCTGGGTGGCTCTGCTTGATCAAGGGGTTGGACAAGATGGCTTGCAGAGGTCTCTTCCAACCTCTATCACTCTGATTCTGTGAAATATTCCAAGCCTTGTCCATGCCTTATTCTGTGAGAAATTTGGTTCAGCAGATTTCTCTTAGCTTCCCAAAACATACACTTTCAAATGAAAACTGTGAATTATAGAATGACTTTGTTCTTTCTTTCTCCAACTGAATCAATATGTGATCGTTCAATCCAAGACTAATTATCGAAATGGGATCTAAATTACCCATTTATTTTAGTGACTAGTAAAGAAATCCAACCCACATGGAAATAATGAGAACTTCCTATATTTAGCATGGTCCTACAGCTTAAATGCAGAGATCTGCTGTGAAGACTTATTTCCTAAGAATACCTCCTTAATGTCAGATTTAGATACGATTTAACTTCCAGCATAATTAATTCCATTGGCAGTGAAATTCCTGCCTTGCCAGTTCACTCTACCCTATTTATTTAGTTTTAACTGATCCAGACCGATTCTATCACGTAATTAACACACAATGCTGTTTAGTCACCTTTACATTTTTTATCTTTGGCTCCTGAAATTGCTCGCCTGTGTTCTTAGCATGATTGATTACTTTTTTCCTTCTCTGTGACCTTTAAAGGAGTCAATTTTGTCCCATGCTAGTAGCTCCAGTTCTTTCATCATTTGCCCAGACTGTTCTCTGATGTATAGACATTTTAGTACTTTCTCACTGATCTCAGCCTTTCTTGACTTTTCCCTTTTATATCTTCCCATTTGGCTTTAGGTACAGCTCTTTCCTTAAATACATTGCCAAAGTTACAACTCTTTCCTTAAATACATTGCCAAAGTTTGTCTCTAGATATTGGTATTTTGCCTGCTCTTTGTCCTCTGCTTGTCCCCTGTTTGTCCCAGTGTGAATTTCCCACACACACCTGGATTCCTCAGGATTTCTGAAGACCCTGCACAGCTTTAGATCTCTGCCTGTGTCTGATAGACCAGACACTTTCATGCTCTTTGAGCTTAACTCAACAATGACCTCATTAGATTTTTTCAGTGCAGGGTCCTCAGTTATAGGACTTGCTTTTTCCTGAAGGGATTGTCAGCTTCCCATTTAAACTGATTTTTGTCTTAAATCTTATTCAGCTATGAACAGAGACATATCACTTCCTGTCGCTCACCTTCACTGTCAGTGCATTTTTTTGCTTAGGGTGAAATGAATTCTGCTGATCAGCACTTTTTACATTAAAAGTAAGCTTGGTTCTGTCAAAAGCAGGCCCAAACCATCTGAAACACCTTCTGATGGGCAGTCAGTTGGTCCCCAGGTGGTGCAGGAGCTACCTGGGCACTGAGAAGGAGACTGCTTGGCAGCCGTTCTGTCCACTGATTTAGGAATCAGTGAGCATTCAGCTGGTGTCATCTTAGGAAACCAAACTGACTGATGCAACTGAAGGTAAAGATGGATTGTTGAGCTCCTTAGCTCGAGATTACATACGACTGTCGGAAGATTATTTCTTCGTACCATGTATTCAACATGCACCATGAGGGCCCTGCAGATACTGCACCTGGAGGAAGTGAGCTGAAAAACTACCTACAGTGAATGCCATTTTGGTTAAGCAAAAACCTCCCATGCTGTACAGTGGGGATGGCCTCTGATGGACGGAGGAAGAGGAGTCTTTACCACTGGATGTTGTTGAGATTGTATTGCTAAGAAATACTGGTTTTATGGAGCATAACATCCAGAAGTAATGGAACGATAGTGTGTGACATCTCAGATCTTGTAAAGTAACTCCACTGAAATACTGACAGTTATTAGAAATGTTCACATAGAAGTGCTTAGTATTTAAAGATGTGCTTTTGCCTACCATGCAAAAATGAGTAACTCGTTATTTCCATCATTTAGGACCCTATGTCTAGAGGCAAAGAGAACAAATATGAGGTTATGCCCCTTTCCTTGCTGTCTCTGTTAGAGTATTTTGATCTCCGCCCCTGCTTGCTGGGAGAGAGGTAGGAAGGTCATGTGCTGCATATAAATCAGCATGACCTCTGCAAAGTCATGTCCTGTGGAGCCCTTTCAAAAGATAAGCTGCCTTGTTAGTCTGTCCTCTGTAAGCATCTGCAGCTGTAACATCACAATTTTCCTGAGGAGATCAATGCCTACCAGCAGTCTCATTAGCTGGGAAACCTTTTAAAATTGATCACCACCTCTAGCAGTATCAGGCTTCATGGGGTACAGCCCAATCAGTACCTCTCCTGTATTAAATGCCGCTTCTATTTGATAAGGAAAGGCAATTAAGATTCTCATGTCATTAACATACTCTGGTAATGAAGTTTGATGCTTCCCAGAAGTTTGTTGTCCTGATTAAATTCCTGTCACTATTAAAAACAAGAATATCTCACTGAAATCACCTTTCAAAGGGTATAACATGAAGTAAGTGTATGCCAAAAGGAAAAATTGTCTGCAACGTTGTCCACTGTCTGCAGAATGCAGTTATTTCCTATCTCGTTAGCTTCTTTGTGTACAACTAGCCCTTGGAAGTCAACTGCATCTGTTGTCACAGTTGCTTGGATATGTGTTTATGTCTTATGAGAATGAGGTCTAGGCATGCATACAGAATGCTGTGGAAAAGTCTGCAAGCCTCTCTTTTGGGATTAGCAGCTCCTCTGACCCTGGTGGACTCAAACTCTCTTAGGTGACCAAAATCGACAAAACTCACAAGGTATCTCTGAAAGCAGCTGTGTATGAACAGCCTGAAGAGGAAAGGAACAGACTTTGGGCTGGGGGAGCTGCTGCGTGACAGGTTTGTACTAACAGAGGAGAAACGCTTGAGGGATTTGTGTTAGTATTGCTGTGGTTCTGCCCTTTGCAGATGCCAGATCTAGAAAATGAGTATTTGTCACCTTTTCTACCAGAAACTGCTTACACATGAAACGGAGCCCTTTCTTCTGAGTAATGGTGTCTTGGATGTATTTTACATTGATGGCCTGTGGCAGAGGGTGCGTTTCTGTCAGAGTGCATTAAAAGGTAATAAATGATTGTGTAGTCCTTACTTTGCAATTTCTAATCCTGGTGAGGAAAGGACTGACTGTCCATCTTTTCAAGTGGGAACAAAGAAGAGGTTAGATGGCCGGCCGAGGACATTTCAGGACATCCCTCTTTAAATGGGACACAAAAATTGTTATTTAAACAATAATGAGAGATGGCTAACTCATGACTTGCTTTTCTCTGTAGCTTGCTGTGCAGGCTGTGTGAATCTGTGCCTGAACTGCAGGGTGTCTCACCATATGGTTTTAGCCCAGCTCTCTAGTAAGGTGCTTTTATTTAATTTGGATTTGACTTGCCAGTAACTGTAATGTTGGATGGGGTCCACTGCTTTCCTAATAGCCATCTACCTATTTACATAATGAGAAAAGCAGTCTAGAACATAGGGTTACTTTTTAATAGTACACCATGGCTGTTATATCACTTCATCCTTCCCTCTATTACGTGTTCATGCCTCTGTTTTTGTGAAGGTTTTGCTCTTGCAAAAATGCCTGGCACTGCTGCACTCAGGTACATGTGTGCACTCAATATGTTCTGCTCAGAATCTGGAGCTGGAAACAGAACTTGCCAGCATGCCTCTACGTGCATATTCTGAGTACAATGCAGAAGGTTCACCAAACCAAGCTGATATACAATTGCCTGCCAAAGCAGTTTTCTCAAAAGTCATAAAATGCAAGAAAATAAAACCTGAATCAAACCAGATTTTTTTTTTTTTTTTTTAATCTATTTTCATAGGATATATACAAGTGTCCTTGCCAGTTTTCAGTCCCCTATGATGTGTGGTTCAAACAGCAGGCTGGTAACAAATTTTCCCCACAGAAGTACAAGTGGAAACCTGACCAGACTTTTAATACAGATTGCTAGAGAGAATGAAAGAGGGCTTGCACAAAAAGGGTTTGCAGCCTTGAGAATCTTTTGTTTACTTCTTTTCACCACAATGGTCTTCGTTTTGTTCATTTGCTCCTTATTATTTTAAGCATTGTCAATTATTTAGCTAACAGGCAGAAAACTAGGCTTTTATAGACATCCAAAGGGACTCTCTTGAGTGTAATAATGAAGGCAGTTTATTGAACGCCTGTGAGGTTGTTTTCTAATTGTATGCATTATTCTGCCCATGCAAGCTGGCTGAAAATACAGAAGCAGATTGTACATGCAGATGGAGCACACAGAATGGAAGATCTATGCAACAGACTTCTGCAAAACTGCATTTTCCTTAAAACTGAATTTATGCTTATTACTTCAGATAATAAACTAAACTTACATCTGAAATAGCATTGAAGAATATTGGATGAGTTGGTGGGAGGAAAGAATAGCCTAGCTGTATTATTTCATTCAGCCAGGGAAAAAAAAAAAAGCAAGTGGGTTGACTGGAAAGGTTAGTTTTGGGTGTGGGTAGGAAGTGACAAAAATAATTCTGCTGAGAATTTTTTTTTTTAAACCTATTTTTATACTTTGTTGAAGACTTATGCCTAAAATGAAGTAGTGCCACATTTTTTTGTTCTTATCCCCGAGAACAGGAACACATGCTCAAGAACTTGCAGACGAGAAAGCTTACCAGCCAAAGATAGCACAGTTTTGATCTCTATAATTAGATTTGTCCAAGTCCTTCTGTCTATGCTTGTGCATTACTCCCACTGAAGTCCATGAATACTGCATTAAACTTGGTATGTGGCTACTGGAAGGATTTGTTTTGGAAAGCAAGTGAACTAAATACCCAGAGAATGGCCTTTCTTCCCAATCAAGGGCATTGCAGAAGAGCCATCAACATCATACAGGAATTTAATGGGTTAATTATGTCACATTGTAATTTTTCACCTTATAGCTTCCAACAAAAGATGAATCCCCCACTCACACACACACCAGAAAATGGACATTAGTTCATATCAGCAACTTTGCACATGGCTGATGTTTGGTTTTCCTTCTTATGCAAAACTGGACTCTGTCCTGCAGGTGTGGGTTCAAGTTGAGGTACAGGAGAACCAGCATCCATGTAAAGTCCAACATAGAATTTGTGGGAAAACTGCATAAATGGATCACAATCTCATTGATCTTTGCATTGACTTCAGGAATTTCTCATATTTTAAATTTGATTTTGTTATGCAGAGGAACGCCAATGGCCCTAGTACTAGTCAGGCTGGATTGTGGCACATAGCAAGTGCCTGATCAGGATGCGTATGGTAATTCACGAGGCAGAGCCCTTGCTGAGGAAGAAACAAGGACATCAGTAAGAACACAGCCACCATGGACCTTACTGAAATGAAGGGCAGCTTTTCTTGTGGGTAGGCTTTAGTAGTGTTAAGCAGCTGAGCTAAATTCCTGCAAAAGTTAAGAAAGTTGTTATGCTTGGCCAATTAAATATGTTGAAGTGGGGGGAAGTGTAGATGTGTTTGCTGCTGCTGCAAAAAGATGCATCTTGAATGAAATTCAGTTTGGGGTTTTTTTATTTTGTTTTCGGGGGAATAGGCCTGCTATTGTTTAAAAGCCAACATGAAACTTCTGGGCAGATGTGAAACTAACATTATGTATGCATTATGCATGGTTCTTAGTTTTTCAGCTGAATTGGAAGAAAATGATGAAATATCACTTTAGTATTGCTGACTGACAATGAATTTGGAAGCTGATGTGTCTGTGTCATTCAGCACTAGATACTACTTCTATTGTTTTAACAACTGCTCATGTTGTCTTCTCTCTGAAACTGCTATAATGATTTACCTGTCTTGGGATTCTTTATTTCTACTTTTTATTATTGTTTCTGAATAACTCTTAGCATGCTTGTGGACATTCATTAGAGTAGAATTGCTGGAGATCCTGCAGCTTGAGAAAACAAGGAGCTGTCTTGTTTTCAGCAGTAATAAGTGTGGCCATTAACTTTTAAAAATTGTCAAGAGAAATAAATAAATTTATGATATATGCAACAGTATTGTGCTGCTTTTGTTTTCAAAAGCACTGGCATAAAAGCCAGTATATTTTTCTGTATCCTGGCATTTCAATATCCATCAATTTAAGCAAAAGAATTAACTGTCACTGGTATCATTGAGAAGGAATAATAAAGATTACAAGAAGCCCTTTTAATTGATGCATTTTTAATGTTAGTCTGTAAAACAGCCTTAAACCCAAGAACTTTATGGGTAGGCAGAGAAAATTATTTTCTTACATCCTTATTCTGAGAGGAATACAATCTCAAATTGTATGCACTGCTTAGCAAGTTTCTTGTGCAACTCTTGGGTGGAAGAAGCTGCTGGGGCATGAGTCCGTGTCCTTATTCATGTCCCTAAGGATGAATCCTTTTCAGGACTAGCTCTTCTGTTTGCCTTGTAGATGTGACTAGAGTTAAGACCAAATGACACACAAGTTAAAGACCTTATTAGACCTCAGGTCCTGCAGTAGATAGGTTGTGAGTCTTCATCCACAGTTGCTCGTTGGAGCCTACCATGGAGCTTTCTGCTTCTGGCTGTCCAGGGTGGTAACCCTTTTAGAGCATGGGAACTCTAGGCTGGAATAGGCTGAAAGAACCTAGGCTTGGTTCAGGTTTTATATCTACCCCCTTATCTCACGTCGGTGGCAATGTGCATAGGACACTCATTTAGTCCTGAACAGTGAGGAATGTGTGTGGATTCAAGTTCACGTTTCTGCATTTTACATGTACTTGTTGAGATTCAAGTATATACTTTTATGGAAAAGCTTTTAAGAAAGGACTCTGCCTCAAGAATAATTGTGAAATGTAAACCCTTATAACCTGAGGACCCATAGAAAGCATCTGCAACTTGTACTGATTTCCAGAGTCAAGCACTGTCCTCTCCTAGCATGTTACTCAATGATCCTGGCAGCAGAGTCGGTATTTTCCCATGACAGATCTTAAGAGCTTTTTAATCCCCAAATCCAGTATTGTGCTTTACTCCCCCATGGCTGCATTTGTACTAATAAACTAAACATTGTCAATCACTGCCACTTTTGAGACCAACAGGCCTGAGGCTGCCTGCTTCCACTGCTAGCAAACTTTTTTATCTCCCGAAATGGAGCGGTTGCATCCAAAGTGCCTGTTGGGAGTTAATCGTGGTTGATCCTCGTTCCCGAACAGCAGCAAGGAATTATTTGGGAAAGTGCTGTTTGGAATAGGCAAAACTATTCCAGGAACTCTTACCACAATATAGATGGCTGAGTTCCCATGCTAAGAGTATGCCAATTTTAATTAACAGAGCAAAAGGCTTGTTCCCAACGGCGTAATGGGAAACAGGGCTACCGGGAAGACAAAAAGCAGAAGATTGCTCCAGCTTAACTGGTGCTTCTGAACAGCTCTCTTCCCTTCAGCCTGGTACTTAAATGTAGTCAGAGCTCAGGTTAGCAGCCTGTTAGGATGCTGCCATCTTCTTGGTTTGTTTAAATTTTGGGTCTCCTTTTGCCTAGCTATTTTTGAAGGGTATCAGATTCTGCTGTTTACAAATTAATTTCTCCAGCTCATGCTCTTCTTTCCTTAATATTAATTAGTTTAGAGGAACATATTTCATTAGCATCTTTGATTAGCCCTTGAAGTTTTAGCGAGTGAGATGTTGCTCCAACTCTCTGAATGTGGAACACCTATGGACACTTTGATATGCTGATTTCCTTCTGAAGAAAATGCTTTTCTCTCTGGAACATTAATTGGACTGTCACCTCTCTGACTTCCCCCTTTCCCTGCAGCATGGCTTATGCTATGTTCTGCATTGTTATGACTACAGGTTTAATATTATGAAAAACACCATTCAGACAATATTTTGATAGTCTGGCAACTCCAGATGCTTTGCTGGGTTTCCATAGAGATGCTACACAAGGAATTAACGTATATGACTGACTGGACTAAGTTTGTCTTTAGTCAGGTTCAGAAACCTGAGTCCCTTTCTTGTGACAGGGACGCTTTACTAAGGTATTACTTAATTGATGTAGTAGGGTGTTTTCTGTATTCAAAGTCAGGGCACAGTCTTGCTGAGAAATTTTGTTTGCTTCCACTCTTGTAAACATCTTTTCTAATACTGAAGCTGAGTTAGCTTTTCATCGATCAGTGTGCTGATCTGGAAAATGCAGTGTCTTAAGCTTCCACCCCTTTTTTATGCAAATAATGAGAACTCCCACATGCACCATGTCATTCTTTTGCCACCCATAAGGAATTAGAACATCCAGGTATACCTCCAAGTTGCCAGATATTTCTTTACAGAGCTTCAACCTTCTCAAATATATTCCAGACTTTCTGTAGGAGTTCTTACTCTTTCTGGTGTAGAAATAAATTATTTTTGCATAGGTAGAGCAACACAAAGTCTGCAATGTAAAACCTCAAGTTCCCAAAATTGTTCTGTGCAATCTCACTACTCAACCACTCATCTTTCATGTAAAAAATATATGTGCTTTATGCTTGGTTAAGAAGACTATTAATTTATTTAACTTCGATATGCTTTGTACATCAGGGAATCTTATGCGTCACTTGATTCTTTCTGTATTGTGCGCTGGCTGAGGTCCAGGTAATGGAAGAAAGGGAGTGAACTGGGAATGCTGAGAATCTAAAAGCATGGCTTGCTACAGCTTGAGCAAGTACTGTACCTGAATTGGTAACATGGTTTTGTGTTGTGTAGAGTAGCGGAGAACTTGTGGGTTTCTGCTCTTTTTCACCACTTCTCAAGTGAAAGTCACCCACTGACCAGCAGGACATTTTCCAAAAATGCATCTACTCACCTTTTGAGATCATGGAGTGAAAGAAAAAAACACACTTTATATAGTCTGTTTCAGCAGTTAGTCATCATCACTCATAGGCCAAAGCTTTTTCTCCAAGGTTAAGTAGCTGTCTTTGGTAGCAACATCTTCCCCTGCCAGAGCTAGCTGGTTGTGCTGTTAGCAGAGTAAATCTTAATGTCAAATGTCTCTTGAAGCACTCTTTCTGCTCTCACTTCAGTACTTTCATGCTTTCCAAAGCTGTACATAGAAATAAAGTTGCCTCTTTCCTCTAACTGTATTCGTTTGAGTGAGCGAAGACTTGAATAGATATGCCTGGGACTGCACGTTTGGAAACTGGTTCCTGATCATGACAGTGAAACTCCTATTCTTGACACTTGGTTTTGTTGCTGCTTGTGACTTTATTTAACTGTACTTTTTTAAAACTGTGAACAAAGCAATGAGACTTTGAAAATCTTGTTTATAAGGGATGCGATTGGAAAAATAAAATTGCCCTTGCTGGAATAAGAAATGTCAATGTTGTGCAATTCTGCTTCAACTAAAGGCAAGCAATTTTTTTTCAGTGCTACAAAATGCTTCAGTCTTTCTGCTTCATTAAGAAATCTGTTGCAAGTTTGCATTGTATTAAGCATGAAGAAAAATTCCTTAAAATAATGTTTTAAATTACTCATCTTAGATTTACAGATCCGGTAGAAGGATTTGCAACAATTCAGTGAAGCAGTTGCATGCTGGTGAAGTCCAATAGTATGTGAGTCTGTGTTTTAGGTGCTTTACAATGAGGAAAGAAAGCATAGCCACTGTAAACCATAAATATGCAAATAACAAGAATTGTTTGCTTAAAAATTCCTCCCAGCAAATGTCTTGTCCAGACAGAGGCTCTGATCCTCTGTCCCATTTCATTCTGTCTGTCTCCGTAACCTTCTGTTCCACCTGTGATGTTTTTAAGCCGGCACATGATAAAATGTGTAGGCTAGATTCCAAAGGTGGAATAAAAACCTGTATTTATTTTTATGGAAACACTAACAATTCTATTTGGATTGGATTTCTTCATAGCAAAATCCATGAATTATTGAACAGATTGGACTTGAGTTTGCCAAAGAGTGATTCCTGTCAGATTGCTAATCATGGCCCAGAATCTACAGCATGGGTAAGCAAAACCATGGCATGTGCTATATTTTCTATCAGCTTTCCAGGTGCTGTCAATAGTGTAATATTAGAATATTCTAATTGAGCTTAATTGCCTAGACAGAACTCAGCGAGTGCCAAGGACTCTTTCTGGGTGAATGAGATTGTCTACATTGTTTCTTACACACTGACAGAATATCTTACATAGTAGGGGACTGTCTTCATTATTCACAGTCCTCTCTTTGGTAAATAAGAACCAGATTTATATTCTAAGGTCAGATCAGAATCTTAAGTGTGCTCTGAGCTTTTATGAAATCTCAACTAGTTCGTGTCAGCAGATGCTTAACTGCATTGAAAATCTAGTCAGAAGAGAAGCTTATTCCTCACTGCACCCTAAAAGTGATTCCATAGACTGCTTGGGGACTTTGCCCCAGTTTGAATGAGCCTGTTAAGTATCAATGTAACTAGGAAATAGATAAAGTACTGCTTAAGTTTCATTATTCTAATTGCCTCAGAAAGGCTTGTCCACATATGATTCATGTCTAAACCACTTTCCTCCTAATGTAAAAACTTTCAGTGATGGATATTAAGCCTGAGACAGAAGTATTTTTCCTTTAGGGAGGTTCGTAACTGGGGGAAAGACAAAGAGCAGGCAGCCAAGTGGGCAGAAATTGTTGTTACAAGCAATAGTCCTTTGTCAGCAGAAACTTGGAATTATCCAACCTGGGTAGTCCTCAGTTGTGTACAACCTTGAACAGGTTTGAACAGAACCAACAGCTGAGTAAAGAGAGAGAAAGCTTTACTTCCATATTTCCTAAGAAGCCTTGGAAATGCATAGGATCCTCCTGTTACAGAAATGGCTGCAAACAGAATATATGACAGCTCTGTCTTGCCTCTAGTATTGCTTCCTGCTTTTCATTGCATGAAAAGGTAAGGTGATAGAAAAATGATTCTTTTCCCCTTTGATTCCTCAGGTAATTTTGTGTCTCTAAGAACCCTAAAGAAAATTTAGCATGTGTAGGCAGGTATACAGTTTGAAGGAGCCAATCTCTGCCTAGCATTGTTGGGCTGAATGTCAATTGCAAGGAGGGTGGCTTTCAGAATGTACTTTGTACTCCTGGGTGAACAAGTAAGATGAAGGATTATGGGAAGGAAGAAAATATGTCTTGAAACAACTTCTACTTACCTCTTGAAGCATCCAACATCCCCACTGAAGTGGGGAGCTTGTTCTTTGGTAGGGAAAACCCAGATCTGCAGCCCTTCATATGTTGTGAACATTGAACTGCAAAGACAACCAAGCTCATGTTCTCAGGACTGAGTTGGACTTCAGTTTTCTGGTGTCTTCATATTTGTACAGAAGTGGGTGAATGTCTGAGGGAACACTGAATTCTTTCAGGTGTACAGGTCCTACTTTTAGTCTTTGCCTTCTACTTCACTTAACGATATGTGCCTTTGTCATATCAGTTTTTGAAAGGTTTCTTTATGTTATGCCAAATTACATACCATAGTTCATCTTTGGCTTTACTAGTATCCAAGCAAATAAAATACGTCGTTTATCTCTACTGTTCTTTAATACTAGCTGATATTATACATGTCTTTTGAATGGCAGCATTTCTATAGCTTTGTGGATCAATTCATCACTTGCTTATAATGCAGCAATGCAGTTAGCAAAATGTCTTCCCAACCAGCTTGGATGAGGTACGGCCTATAGGCTTACACGCAGCCTCTGTGCTCTGTGTGAGGACCCTGAAGGACATAGCCAATGAGTTGTTGTCTAAATAAACTTGGCGTACTACCAAAATGCTAAACCAGTGGAAAACCTAAACTCTAATTTTGATGTTATCGTGGACCTGTCCCTTGTCTAGAGTAATTAAAAGATTCAGGAACAACATACTTGAAATAGTGAAGTGTGATAAACTTAGGAAGTGCCTGACATGCATGCTAAAAGGGGGGTGGTGGATAAATATATGATTTTTTAGAAAAAGTTTGGGACAATGTGAAGTTGATTGATTTTTTTTCACTCACATAATTTCTTTGGTAGTTGTATTCATTTAGCACACTTAGTTCAAATATTAGTGTTAAATATTACTTGATGTACATGAACAAATTTAACTTCTTTGGAGTGACTCTGTCATTGTTGACTTCTCTGGCCTGCTTATTTAATCAAGCCCATAATTAATTTTAATCCTGTCTTTCAAAGTGTTACCAATCCTGTGTAGATTTTTACTGTCTTCCAACTTGATTAACACACACTCCACACAATTCTCCAAGCCGTTACAGAGAGTAATGAATAGTATTGGACCTAGAATGAGTCTCCCTGGACACATGCAACAACTTCTCCCAGCTCAAAATTGAGCTATTAATAATTGCTTTCTCTATTCAGTCTTTTTAACAAATTATGTGCCTGTTGTTTTAATGGTGTCGGTCTGCATGCATATATCAAATTTCGAGAACATTGTGTAGACCTGCAACAAATTCCTCACTAAAGTCAAACTTGCACACTTCTTGTATTAAATTATACTGGCTCATCATTTAGTGTGCTACACTATGTCCCTGCTCAGTCTTTGGACTTTACAGTGTAAGGTCCTAAGGATCCTATAAGATCCTGATGGTAGGCTGGCTCTTTGCTAACTACAACTTGTGAAAGACCCGGGTTAGTTATTGTATGGAAAACCTACTACATAGTTGAATGCATTATTCATGATGTGTAGTTCAGATTTTCAGTTTTCTTGGCTGCCCCACAAATAATATAGCAGTTTTGATTTCTCAGTTTCTGTTGCCCTACCTCCACAAATGCCTTTCCACAAATAATCCACAAATAAGAAACCACAAATAATTCCTCTCTGTTACCAGGCCTCCATTCTGCTTTGTTAGCTTGGTAATGTTTTCTTTCTTCCCAGAATACGCCATCTCACTATCATATAACCTGATTGTGCTTTCTGACTGCTTAGGGCATGTTTATGCCTGCCACTGGGACACCAAGTAGGATGTGCTCTGGCTACCTGGTTGTGATGTGCAGGTGGACATTGAGCCAAACCAAATGACCGAGAGAATTTAGACCACTTCTTGTTTAAATTCTAGTCTTGAGACTAATCTATTTTTTAAGTAACTGGAATCATTCAACTGGTTCTGTTTTCTTAAATGCCTGTATAACAATTTGGGAATAAAATTTTGGATTTTTTCCCCCTTCTCCCCTCACCAATATGTTTATATTCTCAGCTGAAAAATAGATGAGAAGCCATACTTATAAGCAAGCTCTTCAAGAGGATGAAAACAGAAGATTAGAGGAAATGAAGCAAGAACAACGGAGGAAGGTAATTATACATTAACGGTTTACATCATTTGTATCGTTTGCATTGTATCGTTTTTGCATGCTGTGAAACCAATTAAATACATTGATTACTTGTAGCCTACGCACAGAGCTTCTCTTTAGCAAAAGTGATTCAGTCACTGTTTTCAAGTATTGTGAGAGAGATGAGCCAAGCTGTAAAATTTTGACGGGGACAGGACGATTACCTTCTGGGATCAAGGCTATTTACATCTGAATGACTGGCTCTGTTCACCTCTCCATCTGAACAATTGTGCAGAGAATTTTTTGACCATGGCACCTGATTTCATAGGCTAAGGAAACCAATCATCTCCTCTCTTTCAAGCAGAAGTAATCTTATGAGATTCTGAATATCATTCATGATATTCATGGTGATCTCAGACTCTGAATAATCTTTTTTTTCTAGAGAATTGAGGCTTGCATACTCTGTCTTCCCAAAAGGGGATGTGGAAGCTCTCAGTTTTGCTTTTAAGTCTATGTTCTTCTCTGCTCCCTTGCTACCCACCTAAATGAAGAGTTTTGTGTTGTCTAAAAAACAGGCATGCCATAACTGCAAGTCTGAACTCCACCTTCTGCATATGTAGCACACATTGCCTGACATGTGTCTGAACCACTGTAGTCCCTCTGGCATAGATTTGGGTGCCATGTCCACATAAAGTTTACTACAGAAAGCGATGGCACTGTGCTGCTGTCTGCCTTGCTCCAGGTCTGACTGTGCAAGTATGGGGAAGGCAGCATTCAAAAATCATATTAGCAAATAATTTGAAAACATATTAGCAAATACTGAGCCTCTTGCTATGCCTCTGCTGTTGCTAACATCCAAATTAATGTTAAACTACTTCCCCAGTAGCAGAATCTTAACGCAACAAATTCCACACAGTGAGCTTCTACTACAGCTGGACAAGCCCCTCTCATGGATATATCTTTCTTTAAATGTCTGGGACAAGTGTCCTCATTTCATAGTATTCTAGCAACCAGGATTCTGGAAACAAAAGGTGGGGGAAAAACGAGGCTTTCCCGTCAGATGTATGCTTATTCTCAGGAACTATACAGAGGAAATATTTTTGAAAGCCAGTCCTGATGGGTGTAAGGCTGGTAGCTGTTGTATTCTTTACATTAATTGTTCCATAGAGAAAATAACTACAGATGTGAATTAGCATGCCCCTTCTTTATGAAGGTTTGGTTTAAAGGACTCATATAGAGCTTTAGAGTCTTTACCGATTTCCACACATTGCTAAGAAGGTATTGGCTGCTTCTAAAGTTGCTCTTGCTTGGCACACAGTTCCAAGCGCTCCTTGCCTTCATAGTTGCTATGCGCAGAGTAATGCACTGCCTATTGCGCAGAGTAATGCACTGCTTACAAACCTACTCTAAATAATGTGTATTTTAACAGCTCCAATAATCATCCCTCAGGTATATGTTGGCTCATTTCCACTTCAAACTAATATTTATTAATGTAATTGTGAATTGTGTCATGTGTGTACCTCCTAGCACAGTGTAGCTATAAAACATCTGGGTATTGTAAGTTGCCCCCACCCCCTTTTTTTCTCAGAGGATGTTTTAGTATGTATTGCTTGATTTAGAAATTTTCAGTATGCTTTGAACACCACATCATACACACACCATATATTTTAGAACATTACTCCAAGAGAGGACTCAGCATATTGGAAAGTCAGATACTGGGTTTTAATTTTCAGGTTGAATGGTTATTTAAAACAGTGAAAATTAAGGTTGGCTTTTTTATTTCTTAATCCTGTTTCTTCTTTTAGGGGGCTAGACAAATATTGATACACAACACATTCACAGATATTGATTTTCTTCATACATCTATTGCATAGTTTTTATTTAATGTTCCACTTAAATTGATTTTTTTTTTTTTAACTTTCATGGTTCCATTCAGTTATTGAAGCTTTTCTCTAACAGCATCATTTTATTTTAGTTTCTATTCCTACTGCTGCTCAGTTGCTATGGAAAATATGAAAGATGGGTCTGTTCCTATCCCTTGCCTCTCACCCTGCAAGCCAAATTTTCTTCGCAGAAAAATCAGCAACTTCAATTCTTGGGTGCATTGCAGAGAGCAAGAGCCAGACAAACAAGCACACATGCAAAGCAGAGTAATACAAGCTGTATGACTTTCCTTCGCAGTTCTGACTAAAATTGCACAAGGAAACTCTCCTCTAAAAAGAATTCCCTTTGACACTGTTTGTATACTTTAATATTAGGTAATGTAAGAATGGTAGGCTGCTGCAACACTGGGAGCTTGCACACTGTTTCACCACCCCAAGAGAATCATAGAATCATCGAATCAACTGGGTTGGAAATGAGCTTAAAGACCATCAAGTCCAACTGTTACCCCAGCACTGCCAAGTCCACCACTAAACCATGCCAATGAGGGCCTCATCTACATGGTTTTTGAACACTTCCAGGGACGGTGACTCCACCACTGCCCTGGGCAGCCTGTTCCAATGCCTGATCACCTTCTCTGTGAAGAAATTTTTCCTAATATCCAATCTAAATCTCCCCTGGCGCAGCTTGAGGCCGTTACCTCTGTTCTGTCACTTGTTACTTGGGAGAAGAGACGGATTACCTCCTCACTACAACTTCCTTTCAGGTAGTTGTAAAGAGCGATAAGGTCTCCCCTGAGCCTTCTCATCTCCAGACTAATCAATCCCAGTTCCCACAGCTGTTCCTCATCACACTTGTTCTCCAGACCCTTCACCAGCTTTGTTGCCCTTCTCTGGATCCACTCCAGCACCTCAATGTCTTTCTTGTAGTGAAAACTGGACACAGGATTCGAGGTGCGGCCTCACCAGTACTAGTACAGGGGATGATCACTTCCCTGGCCCTGCTGGCCACACTATTGCTGATACAGGCCAGGATGCCATTGGCCTTCTTGGCTGCCTGGGCACAAGCTGGCTCATGTTCAGCCATCAATCAATCAATCAATCAATCAGCACCGCCAGGTCCTTTTCCACCAAGCGTCTTTCCAGCCACTCTTCCCTGAGCCTGTAGCATTGGTGTTGTGGCCCAAGTGCAAGACCCAGCACAGAGCTTTGTTGAACCTTATACCATTGGCCACAGCTCAGGTACTATTTGCCCTTCCCTCACCCTTGGGGGAGCCCCAGAGAGCTGGAGGTGACACACCCCTGTTCCTATCTTGTCCTTGCACACCATGGAGGCAGGAAGTGAAGGGCATGTCTCCTTAAGCAATCCAAGAGGTTCCTCGGTTGTGTGGAAGACAACTTCCTCTTTCAAGTAATAGAGGAGCCGACAAGGAGAGGTGCCATGCTTGACCTCGTGCTCACCAACAGGGAGGGACTGGTTGGGAATGTGACCCTCCAGGGCAGCCTTGACTGTAGTGATCACGCGATGTTGGAGTTTGAGATCCTCAGGACAGTGAGAAGAGAATGCAGCAAGCTCACTGCCCTGGACTTCAAGAAAGCAGACTTTGGCCTCTTCAGGAACCTCCTTAGTAAGGTTCCATGGGATATAGTCCTAGAGGGCAGGGGGGCCCAAGACTGCTGGTTGATATTCAAGGATCACCTGCTACGTGCTCAGGAGTGTTGCATCCTGACTAGAAGGAAGCGTGGCAGGGGGCCAGGAGACCTCCATGGATGGACAAGGAGCTGCTGAGGAAACTTAGAGGGAAAAAAGAAGCTTATAGAACGTGGAAGCAAGGACAGGTGGCCTGGGAAGAATATAGGAACATTGTCTGGGGAGCTAGGGACCAGGTTAGGAAAGCTAAGGCCCAGTTAGAATTAAATCTGGCAAGGGATGTGAAAAATAACAGGAAAGGATTCTATAGGTACATAGCAAAAAAAAGACAGACTAGGGACAACGTGGGCCCTCTCCGGAAGCTATCGGGAGAACTGGCTACCATGGATTTGGAGAAGGCTGAGGTTCTTAATGACTTCTTTGCCTCAGTCTTCACTAGCAAATGCTCTGACCACACCACTCAAGTCTTGGAAAGCAGATGCAGGGACTGTGAGAATGAAGACCTTAGGCCCACTGTAGGAGAGGATCAGGTCTGAGGCCATCTGAGGAACCTAAACATGCACAAGTCCATGGGACCTGATGAAATCCATCCGCGGGTCCTGAAGGAGCTGGCGAATGAAGTTGCTAAGCCTCTGTCCATCATATTTGAAAAATCATGGCAGTCAGGTGAAGTTCCCAATGACTGGAAGAAGGGTAATATAACCCCCATTTTCAAGAAGGGGAAGGTGGAAGACCCAGGGAACTACAGACCAGTCAGCCTCACCTCTGTGCCTGGCAAAATCTTGGAACAGATTTTCCTGGAAAACATGCTAAGGCACATGAAAAACAACAAGGTGGTTGGTAACAGCCAACATGGCTTCACTAAAGGGACATCCTGCCTGACCAATTTGGTGGTCTTCTATGATGGAGCCACGGAACTGATGGACAGGGGCGGAGCAGTTGACATCATCTACCTGGACTTGTGCAAAGCGTTCGACACTGTCCCGCACGACATCCTTGTCTCTAAATTGCAGAGACATCAATTTGATAGATGAACCACTCAGTGAATAAAGAACTGGCTCGATGGCCGCACGCAGAGAGTTGTGGTAAATGGCTCGATGTCCAGTTGAAAACCTGTAATGAGTGGTGTCCCTCAGGGATCGGTGTTGGGACCGGTCCTGTTCAACATCTTCGTCAGCGACATGGACAGTGGGATGGAGTGCGCCCTCAGCAAGTTTGCTGACGACACCAAGCTGTGTGGTTCGGTTGATACGCTGGAGGGAAGGGATGCCATCCAGAGGGACCTTGACACACTCGTGAGGTGGGCCGATGCCAACCTTATGAAGTTTAACCAAGCCAAGTGTAAGGTCCTACACCTGGGTCGGGGCACTCCCAAGCACAGCTACAGGTTGGGCAGAGAAGAGATTCAGAGCAGCCCTGCAGAGAAGGACTTGGGGGTGTTGGTTGATGAGAAGCTTAACATGAGCCAGCAGTGTGCACTTGCGGCCCAGAAAGCCAACCATATCCTGGGCTGCATCAAAAGAAGCGTGACCAGCAGGTTCAAGGAGGTGATCCTGCCCCTCTACTCTGCTCTCGTGAGACCTCACTTGGAGTATTGTGTACAGTTCTGGTGTCCTCAACATAAAAAGGACATGGAGGTGTTGGAGCAAGTCCAGAGGAGGGCCACGAGAATGATAAGAGGGCTGGAGCACCTCCCGTATGAAGACAGGCTGAGAAAGTTGGGGCTGTTCAGCCTGGAGAAGAGAAGGCTGCGTGGAGACCTCATAGCAGCCTTCCAGTGTCTGAAGGGGGCCTATAAGGATGCTGGGGAGGGACTCTTCCTTAGGGACTGTAGTGGTAGGACAAGGGGTAATGGGTTCAAACTTAGACAGGGGAAGTTTAGATTAGATATAAGGGAGAAGTTCTTTACAGTGAGGGTGATGAAGCACTGGAATGGGTTGCCCAGGGAGGTTGTGGATGCTCCGTCCCTGGCAGTGTTCAAGGCCAGGTTGGACAGAGCCTTGGGCCACATGGTTTAATGCGAGGTGTCCCTGCCCATGGCAGGGGGGGTTGGAACTAGATGATCTTAAGGTCCTTTCCAACCCTTACTATTCTATGATTCTGTGATTCTATGATTCATACTCTACAGGCATGACAGCCGTGTCTGCTCCTGCTAGATGACTTTGGCTGTCTTCCCTTTTAGGCCCACAGAGAAATGCAAACCTGTGGGCTGCGGCAAGGGGAAGCAGGCTGGTGACTGGCATACCCCTTTAAATGTAAGACTGTAAATGTCTGAATCCTGTTAATTTGCAGTTTTTGAGGCACAGAGAAAACTCATGCAGTGCAATGCTGAACAGAAAAGTTAGCTCAGTTTTTAACATAGTGCTGTCACATAAATAAAATGCTGTTGAGAGAAGTTCTGGGAATGACACATGGCTCTATCTGAAGTTAATACCATGTGGAATTAATTGGGTTTGCAACGTAGGTATGTTAATTAAAAGTAAGTTTGTTGTTTGGTTGGTTTTGCACTTTTATTGTTCCCAGGCTGAATTAATGGAATTTAAACAAAAGCAGGAAGAGGAAGACAGGATGAGAGCACGTCAAGATGAACAGAGAAGGTATGATGCAAAAATGCAGAGCACACTGTAATTGAATTCCTATCTGGAAAGGGTCTCAAAATTGCAGGCATTCATGCTTTTAGAAGACAATTGCAGTAAGGATCCCTGCCCTCACCTCTGGTTTAACTTTGCCTTCAAATGAGCCAGTAATATCTGTCATTACAACTGCTCATTATAATGCAGTGTGACCCAGAGTGCCATTTTGACTTTATTTATCCTATCAGGGTAGAATATTGCATAGAGTAGAAACTATTAGTAGTTTCATGGGTAACTACTAGTACAGTGGCTTCAGCTGGGAAGCACTTTATTTATCTATGTATTTATTTATTTTTACCTTGGTTTAGAACGAGCTGCTTTGTCCATGCCATGTTTTGTGGCTGACTGTCACGAAGTTTGACAGGCAGAGCTAAGTGTGGGATTTGATGTTGATACAGGCAGAAGCTGCAGTGCCTCAAGGCCTTCTGCAGCTGTATTGCTTTGCACCCCAGGCTGTGCCCCACTGCCGTGCCCTCTTTGTGCTCAGCGGTTCTAATCTTGCACATCTGTCACTTACCTGACTTTCCATTATCTTGAAACACAGATGTATTCTCAGCTTTGTTTTCTGCTGGCAGAAAGAAACAATGCCCAGGCTCAAAAATAAGATCACCATTTGTTTCCTTTTTTATATCATTAGGGAAATATAAAAAAAAAAATACTTTTGTAGGCAACCACTTTCCATACCATTTTCATTTCTTTTTTTTTTCTCCAGCAAAGATATTGAGATAATTACCCATAGAAGTTAATGAAGGATTTTCGATTCAGTCTATCTATCTCATGCCCCTACATAGAAATAATCTGGTATCTTGCATTTTACATCATCCTTTTTTACATCAGCATTGTAAAACATTTACATCAGCATTGTAAAACATTAAAACAACAGGCATGTCTAAGCATGTGTGTCAGTCCTAAGTATGAATAGGGGAGAAAAAAAGACATAGTTTTTAGAAGGTTTGAAAATATTTAAAACAGATCGAGGAAAAGTGTATTTGCATTGATGCATGCTGTCTAGATTGATGGAGCAGTACAAGAAAATGCTAGAGTGGATTTCAGAGCTGGATGGTAGGAAAAGTTGTCAGCTACATGAATTGTGTCTATTAGAAGAAGCTGAAGTGGGTTTTTTCATTTGCATTAGGAAAGCAGTATTTCTAGAAACTCTTCTTCTGTACTGAAGAGTGAAAGTCTACCTCAGGTGAATTGTCAAAAGCGCTAACCTCCCTAATAAGGTGGGTGGTGGTATGCAAGTTGTCTTTCTGTGGAGAATTTTGGTGCATTTGTCACAGCAGCCAAGGTATGCCTTTAAATCACAAAGGGCTGATCACAGGGTAAGGAAGTATCCAGTGAACTGAAAATGAAATCCACCCTATCTCATGCCTGCCCATGGTTTTGCAGCACAGGCTTGAAAAACATAGGAAAATAGGTATTGAACTGAGAATAGGGAAAGCCACCAAATTTCAAGTTTGTGAACTCAGATGCTTTCAATCATTATTCATTTTTTGTTGTATTTTAAGGGTAAATAATGCTTTCCTGGGCCGACTCCAGAACAAAATGCAACCTACTAGCATCGACCAACCTGAACATTTTGGGAGCCTGGACTAACGCAGTAACAGTGCCTGGGTAAGGTTTTGGGTGTGGAACATGAAAGCAATGAGATTGTTTAAAAGTTGAATTTTTCCCCAGATACTATTATGTGTTTGTGTGTGTTTAGCCTGTCTGACAGAACTCACCATCCTGGCTGTCAGTCTACAATAGCTTTTAAGAAGAAATTCTATCTTAAATACAAGCTGTTCAAATAGGAGGGAGGAACAGCTGCTCTTGCAGCAGAACTTGCTTGCACATGTTTTGCATGCAAGGTACTTACTGCAAGGAACCCCATCCAAGGTATTTCCTTGAGTTCAGAACAAGGGTACTGAAATTGTAAGGGATTTTTAAAAAGTTTTTAAATGAAAGATGTTTGGAAATGCTAGAAACGTTTTCATGTGATATTGAAATTGAAGGGGAAAATATGAAAGGTAAAGCTGTTAATTTTATATCTATATAAAATTGTGACATAGAAGACCCAACTGCATCAATTTAAAGTACATAATATTTGTAAAGATTCTTTGAAGAAAAGATATCTTGACTGTAGCCTATTAAACATCCATTATTTTTTCAGCTGTCCTAATGAGGCATTAATGTGACTGTTATTTAGAATTGCTTTCTTCAGTGTAAAAAATAAAATTATGTAATATGCCCATTATGGAAATGTCTATTAGATTGAAATTCAGTTGCTGAGAGGATCCTAGTGCAGAAATGAAAGATTTAGAAAGACTGAGCAGCAAAAGGTTGAGAGTCTAAGAAAATTTAGTTCCAGTGTGGATGCAGATGTTTAGTTGATAAACCAGAAAAGTTTGAGTTGGATTAGTTGGACTGTATGTTGGTAGATGAATGCCAGGAAGACTTGGGTTCAAGCATCTATGATGTCAAGGCATGATTAAGAAGCAAATATTCTTGCTGCTGGAGTTTTCCAAATACTAGAAGTGGAAAAGGAGTGTCTTCATCACTACAAGCTTTGGGGAAGTCCTGGGCCACAGCAGAGGGCTCAGGCATCTAGGACTGCTTCTCTTGGTCTTGCTAAGAGGAGGCAGGGTCTGCCAGCTCAACCTCCCATAAGGTCTGCAGGCAGCTGCTTGGAGAACCAGTTGGTCAGAGGCTTTACTGGTAAAGCCTGTATCACATGCCAGGCAATCCAGGAGTTGTTGGAAGCCAAACTACAAATGCCCAGGCTAGTAAAAGAGTGTGAGTAAGAGAGCACTCTGTATGACAGGCTTGAAGCATCTTCTGAAGGATAGCACATCTGCAGATGGCAGAATTAGACTTCATGATAGGAAAGAACTGAGTGATGCTTAGTAAGGGGCAAAAGGTAAAGTCTGCTGAAGGGTTAACAAAGGCAGCAAGGGCTGAAATTAGTATTTTTGTTTCACTTTGTGTCCTTTGTCCCAGTTTGTAAACTGTTTCCTGATAAACTCAAAAGAAAATGTGTGACACAGCTGAGATTCCCAATATGTAAACTCGAGCACCTCCATCAGAATGCCCGCTGTCACTACTAAAAGCCCTTGTCATTGTCTGCAGAGAGAGAGGAGGTTTGCCTTTAGCCAGATGCCATATGTCATCTTCCACGGGGTGGGTGTTAGTACCACCAAACAAGTGCATTCAGCCCAGCACAGTTTTAACAAGACAACTCTGTGACATACGCAGCCAATTTATGCCTTTTTTTTTTTTTGAATATATATTCAATGACTGCATCAACATAAACGCAATAAAACCCAGTGTGTAGAAATGATAAATGTTCTACTCTGATGTTTACTTAATGGCTCCCAAGGAGCCTGCCTTCTGTTGGATAATGCTAGATTATCCATTTTTCCTTAATGCTGTGATGTGAGATTTGAAAACTAAACAAAGCAGGGAAAGAATAAGCCATGAAAGAATATGTCATCATGGAAAGGAATTATAAAAGGGTATTGGTAACAAAAGCAAGAAAGAAAAATAGTTCTCAAAACATAGGCTGGAGGCTGCAACCTCACTGTCTTTGATTATACCAAGATTCTTCTCCCTTCCCTTGGGGTTTTAAGCAAAAAGAACTGAACTCCAGGTGGGGCTTGCAAGTCGTGTAGTCTGCAGCGTGACATTTTACATTACAAGCGAGCCAACTGTAGCAGGTCAGACTATAAGCGAAGATTAAAAGAAATTAGAAATGTTTCCAAAGTTAAGCCCTGCAGGTAATTTTTGAGCCTGCTCCATCTGTGCAGTGACACTGAAAAAGAAATATTTGTTCTTTTTCCTGCTTCTTTTTTTCCTATTTGAACTCTACAGTCACAACAGCTTCACAAAGAACAGAAACTGAACATTGCACCATGTTGTCAATATACCTGCTGTATTTTTCACTATTATACCTGTTAGATTGATTTCCTAAGGAAAATAAGTTTGTATGATCATGCTGTCTGTCTACATGTAATAAGGTTTTCAACCTGCTGGCCAATCTTAGCCAAATTTGAAAGTGAGTATAAGTCTCAAAGGTGATTAAGTTCCAGTGCTGGCAGAGGAGAGACCCCAAACTAGTGCCCCACTCTGAGGGGTAGTGGGAAGGATTTGGGCACTCTGTGCATTGTTCAGCTGCAGCCCTCCAGCTGACTGGCATGGGCACAGCTCCAAAGCAGCTGCATCTCTGCCCCGTTTTCCTGCAGGCTAAGGGACACAAAAGGGGACATGGAGAGGAGGGGGAAGGCAAATTTATTATGTGTGTCTGGGTGGGGTGGAGGAGAGCAGTTGCATTGCCCAATTGTCCCCCGCTCGATAGGAAACCAGTTTTCATTTATTCATCTGCCCTCCAGACATCTTGTGTTTTATTAGGAATATTTATAAGCTGTTATTTCCAGAAAGATCTTCGTGAAAGTAATCTTTTCTCCCTTTTTGATTATAAATGCCAGGGCACTGTCTGGGTGATTGTGTGGTTTCCTTTTTTAATGGGGAGACAAATTAATAAATCTCCACTTCTGTCTGTGAGATATTACACCCTTGAGAGAACATTGAGTCTTATTGTATGCTATCAAGAAATTTTTGATGTCCTTTACAGTGCCATTGCCTCTAACATAAGGATAAACCTTTAAGGATGGGAGGGGATAGGAGGGTAATAAAGTAACAGTTGTCATTTTGACATCAAAGTTTAATCAATAAGATTTAATCTTTACACAGCTGGGACCTATGACTGGAACAGTATCTGTTCACTATAGCAGCAAAAATTGTCAGTTTTATTTAAATGTTGAAACACTTCAATTTTTACAAAATAATAACTTTAAAACAGTTGCACATTTTTGTATTCACTCCCTCATGAGATTTGCCTATGTTCAGGTATGAAGGGACTTGTAGAGGCTGAGTGCTGATGCATGGCAAGCCTATAACAGAGCCCTTCTTTATTTTTTGTGTGGAAATGGAGTATTGTCAAGGACCCTTTTGTCTATTCTGAGAAGAGGTCACATGGTGAACATATGAAATTTATTTGTCTACTCTTTAATGAAATACTAGTTGTCTTGTTGAAACTCTCTGAGCTATAGTAAACCCAGAATCTAGGAGGCAACATGACATATTACACCTTCCCCTTTCATGTCTCCATTACATCCAGTGTGATGCATAAGAATAAGAAATGGTCTCTTGGATGCTGACTCTACTCTTTCAGTGGGTGCATAATTCTAGATGTTTGTTGTGGGAAGCAACTATGCCCTGAGCACAGAGGTGCAGTATGACAGAAACCCCCATTCTCTTCCTTTCCCATGTGCAGAACTCAATGGATGCTGGATAAATCTGTTTTGAGGAAACATGATTTATGGATAAAACTGTTTAAAATAAACATGGTTTGTGGGTTATACTTGGTTTAGTTCTTGTAGCATGATCCATGGGAATGTTTCCTTGGAGCCTCAGCCAGCACTTGATTTATGCTATTTGCTACTGTTTTGAGAGGGAGCATGTCATGAAGTCAACTGTTGCACAGCGAAGAGCCATAGCTCAAAGATCCCTGAAATTACAAGGACAGGATGCATGCCACAGTTTTCCATACACGACTAGTCTTTAATGCAGACGTTAATGAACTTTTAGATGGATAAAGTGGCACTTAAAATGCTGTTTTCCCAATACAAAGAAAAATCTTTTACTTTACATGGGCATATTGAGAATAGAATATATATATAACAAGGTTCCAGAGCACAATCCACAGTGGTTATGTTTGTTTTAACAAAGAATGTGGTTTGCTAACTTAGCTTTAAACTGGTTAGTCTATGTACAATCTAAGTTGGAAAGTTTTTTTTTTTCCTAAAACTTGTTGTTTTGGGTTTTTCTATTGAGACTAATGTGCTTGTCTTTCCTGGCAGAAGGATGGCAGAAAATAAACTACTCAACAGAAGTATCAGCATCAATATAAGGACCTCAGAGGAGTAGTGCAGGCATGCCATAGCTAAGTTTAATGACTTGCCTCTGACTCAAACAGCATATGCAGATGTGTACTGCCTGGCTTGACTTTGAGTTCAACCATTCTTTCTTTTGAAAATCCTATCCTAAAAGAGATTAGTAGGAGTCCGGGGAGGAACGGTAGAAACTTTTCACTCTTTCAATTTTTGTGAGATCAAGGCAACTGATCTCACAAACTGAGGCAACCAAAGATATTTGGAACACTTCTAGATTGATTTTTTTACCAGCAAAAGCAAGATATGTTTATCTCCTGAATCGATACATCTTGCTATTCATATTGAGTTCAAATCAAAGAAATATTTATTGCTAGAACTGGAATCTTGCAGAAGGGTTTACTTGTTATTTTAAGCGGAGTTTCAAAAGACAGGAAAGGGCATCAAATAATCAAGAAAGCTCCACACAACTGGATAACCATAATTCCTTCATAAATACGTGATTGTTCTGTTTGTTGTACTGTATTAATGCATTTGTTTTTCTTTATCCAGGAGCCCAAGCTACTTGGAATAAAGGAGGAGAAAGGTAAGAATAATGAATGTGTTCATTGTTTTTAGTACCAATGCTGGTGTTAATTTAGCTTCATATTTGACATTTCATTATGACAGCTTAAATTGTTTAATTCTCAAGTAACATGAGAGGGGATCTTAAAATAAATGCTTTCCACCTCTGTGTTTGGGGCCATGCAATGACACATACCTATTCTGAAACACGTTCTCTCATACGGAACTGCAGAACATGTATTTCAAGCCAGAGGAAGTGCTCATGGCATGGAAAGCATGTGTTAGGGATGCTTTGATATTTAGGTTAAAACTTCAGTACAGCCACGTTCTCTGTATTGTGGACGGTGAGTGGATAAACCTGGGCAGCTGAGGAATGTGGCTGGAAATGCAGGAGGCAATTCAAGCTTTCAGTGATCTTAAGTGAAAGGGTGACTCTGTTGTGGGCTGCATTCTTCGTGCTATTTCCCACTGGCAAAAAGGGAGACTATTCATATCAGTGAAGGCTGTTGGTAGAACACCACTATTGAATCAGAGAAATCAGGCCCTCTGTTTTCAAATTACCTTTTCTTAAGGCTCACTGCACCTTTGTTCTTTTCTGAAAGGGATTCCTTACCCTGATTCCCAGTTCTGATATAAAGATTTCTGCAGAGCCTTTACTTCTAGGCTTAGAGACTTTTGAAGCAAGTTCAGGTACTGACACATGTTATTCTTGCCTTAGGAGATGGCTTTGACAAAACTTTTTTTTTTTGAGAGCTAGGATTTTATAAATAGGAATTTTAAAAAATCAAACTTAAACCAGCCCTTTGCTTTCGACTCTTCTCCCAGGTATTCTGCTACTGTCTTCCTCATTTTCTGCTTCAACAGTTATTTTAGTATTTTTGCAGCAGGGCTGTATTCTGGAGATGGTATCTAAATAACATTGTTGGCCTCCCATGAGTTGTCTTTTCAGTTTTATGAAGAGTAAAATTGTTATTAAAAATTAATTCAAATTCACTAAAGAAATGACAACAAATAGATAAAAGCAGTTCCCCATAGGGGAAGAAATGGCCATCTTTTTCAGCCCACAATACTATTAGGTTTTGCAAACTATGGGCAGCTGGAGGAATTCAAATCATGGCATTCTTTGTTGTTTTTAACAATATCTACAATACCAATAATATATTTACATATGAACTGTACAAGAATTATGGATGGGTGTACTTTTTTAAGTGTTAACTGTTGTTTTGAAAACACATTTCAGCTTGCTACAAATATGTTTTTCAAAGTTATTAATATGTCTGCAGATAATTAGGACATTTTGTGAATTAAGTGTACAAAAACTAGAAATCCCTTCATGAAGGCTTTACATAATTAAAAGCTAAAATCTGTCAGAAGAAAAGGGAGACTTTATTTTCCAATGGACTTAATCCTAGAGAAGTTGACTTTGATTTTTGGTTTTGCAGCAAAAGACAATTTTTAATTCTGTTTTCTCCTTCTTCTTACAGGATATTGGAGAAATACTCACTTTTATCTGGCCTAGACCAAATGACCTTGTAAAAGCTCCAAGAAAGCACTCTTTTATCACTGTGATTTTTTTTCTTACCATGACTTCAACTTCACACCCCCTTCACAAGCAATCTGCAGAGACTGCTTTCTAGCTGTCATTCTTCACTCATATTTGAAGCAGCTGATTATGAAAGTCCTATTTAATTTTTAATAAGAGAATGTGAGGGTTTTTTTAATGTAAATTGTTTTGCCTCTTGCAGAATATAATTATCCCAGTCTTTAGGATCTCAGAAAAAGAAGACATTAGTGGCTGCAGAAGCTGAAGTAATATCTGTGTTTACTTACTGCTCTATAGCCAGCCAAAACAGCCTCAGAGACTTGAACTAAAGAAGCAGGTAGAAGTTTTCTCTTGGGATGAGAGGGAGAAGTGGTTTTTTGTTTTGTGTTGGTGGGGATTTTGTGGAATTGTTTTACCATTGTATTCAACAGCAGACATTCAAGAGGAAACGTGTGTATTGTAGACAGGATCTTTTAAATATGTTCTTAAAAAAATACAACACATGAAAGAAATAAAACTTGAAATAACATTGAAATTTATTTGATTTCTCCCACATCTTCTGTGATATGATGTACCAGTTTTTCACTTTGCCTGTTTTACCTTCATAACTTCTGTTACATGAATGGGGAAGGCTACTCCAATGTTAGCTTTAGTTTCTTGCTTTTCTTTGTCCCTCTAGTCTAATGGAATTTAATTTATATCTCCCTGTTTCTGCAGGGGACAACATTTTAATGATTTCCAAAAGTCAGATGCATGACCAAGATATTTTTAATGGAAATGAAGGATCCACAGAATGTTACATAAACCATGCAGACAAGAAAAAGCAGCTGCAGCATTCGTAAGTACATCTTATGCAAAGTTGAAGGTTTCCTGAGCAGTTTTTTCAGTGTGCAGGCATGCCACATTATTTTTCCATAACCCTTGCAGTATGGAAACTTTGTAATTGATCACCTGAAGTTTTCTTTTGAACCATGAATGTTGCTATGTTTCCTTTTGCCTCTGGGACTTTCTGCAGTTGCCCTGGGCTCTCTTTGCCTCAAAGAATTGCTCAAATCTCTTGTTCTACTAGCTAGCTGATGTTAATAGGAAATACTGGATATTCTGGTAATGCTTTGTGGTTTACCCATTTTTAGAGTATCTGACACTGGGAAGAATCTGTGGGAAGGCTTCTGCATACCTACACAATGGCACTGTATTGCAGGTACTTGGCTGTGCTAGCAGACTGCTGCTTTGGAAATGAAATTCACATCTCCCTCCAAGGACTCCCTCACCCAGCCTCCTTCAGTAGTTATAAGGGCTGGGCTAAACATCTGCAGAGTGTGTATATGTACATGCACACACATATATTTTAAAGGATATTTCTTTGCTTTTATCAGATCCTTGTGTTGTACTCTAATGAGACTAAGACTTGTAGGTGGTCTTTTTGAAGTGGTGAACCTGCAGCCTCTCTGGACTTGATGTACAATAACCCTAGGCCCTGCTGACAAAGGCTGAGTGGGAGGGGAAGTCACGATGGTCACTGACAAGTTAAAATTCAGCATGATCCTGTTGCTGTTTCTATATCCAAAAAAAATCCCCCAAAACCAAAACCCAACTTTTTATTAATCTGCTACTTTCACATTCAGGAACAGTAATGGCAAGTCACCTAGAGTAACCTCTTCCATTAAGCTTGTCTACTTTCTTTTAGTTGTCATCAAAGATGAAGCTTGATCACAATCTTCAAAGTGCTTCCCCTTATCCAGCATTTCAATCTGTTATTTGAAATGCTTTCTACAAACTGTTTCAGACATTAACTATTCCAGCCCTTTTTAATGGCAAAGTATCTGAATTTTTCCTTTCCTAATCTTTCTGAATAGAACAAACAAATCTATATGAACAGTGGCCCAGGAAGTGTTTGAGAGCTATGGCCTGCAATGGAGATGATAAGAAGTAATACGCATCCACAAAATGATGTTAGCAGGATGTCTGGGAAATGCTGTTCTTATTCTGTTGGAAAGGTTCCAGTATCTCAGAATTGCCACCTCCCCACACACACATCCTGCAAAACTTTAAGCTTGAAGGCTTGACATCTCTTAAAAGGGGTTATAATGAAATGAGCTGGTGATAGACTGGGAAAATGGCTTCATGGCTGTCAAGAGTTAGGAACCGATAGTTTGGTATGTTTGCTATCTACCTGTTAGAGTAAAACTTTCATAAGGGTTTTCAAATACAGATAGGTTCCTCTAGTTATAATTTGCACTGACCAAAATAATTACCTAGTATGCAGTGGCATAAAACCAGATGTTCTTACTATATAACAGTAAATGGAGGTTGTTTTTATTGTTTTGAAAGTCGTCGTCTCAATATAATCTGCACTGATGATTTCCTTGCTATTTCAGAAACAAACCTTCCAACAGAGAGTGGTATGGGGCTGGAAGTTACAAAAGAGACCCTCTTGCTTTTTCATGGCTGAGACAAAATCGTTTTAACAAACTGACTAAAGCATTATAATCAGCTATTCTGAATTCCAATATAACTTGACAGCAAGATTCCTATGTTTAGATTTTATGGTCTGCCTAAATCAGAAACTACCTTCCTATGAAGAAATGCAATATTCATTTAAGGACTTACTTACAAAATTGAATCTCTATTATGTATCTAAAAGTTCCAATGGCTTATCAATGCCTGCTTTTAAAAATATCTGCCTGACTCCTAGTTCAAACTTGTGAATTTTCAGGTATCTGTTACTGAATTTTCTTAACCACTTACCTGGTAAATTAAAGAGTTTTATGCTCTTGGATCTCTTTATTTTGTTTCAGTATTTGTATATTTGGACAGCTTCATTCAATTTGCTGTCATTGTCAGCTTTTATTCTCAAAAATATCCCAGATTTACAGAAAGCCTTAGATATGATAGGATTCGGTATAAATGTATCTTCTTTTTGGTGTGTGCTGCACTACTCAGACACTGAGGCAGAATATTATTAGCTACTAGAAAGGGACCCAAATACATAACTTAGATTTTATAAGTTCAGTTCACACCTCTGGTTCAAGAAATCCAAATCCCTGTCTCCTGTGTGGGAGAATATCTTAATTACTGGGCTCTTTAGGTTAGTTCTCAGCATCCAGGCAGTTGTGCCCCTTCTGCTTTGTGCAAAAGAATAGAAACTCATGTGAAGTCAGAAGGCACGTGGCTTTATCTAGCCCAAGAGCTGAATGTTCCTATTGTGGCCCATGCCATGACTCTTTTTCCCTTCGTAGTCTTTCCTAACAGCTCCCTCATATATTGCACTCACTCCCTTACACTTTCAGATATTTGTTTTTTCTAGTCTTGCTCCTTGCAGAAATCGCTTTTGCTCCCTCTGTTAAGCATTCCTCCTCCTTTCTCTTCAGTCATGGCCCTTGTCTTGTTTAATTGCTCTACTTCACCAGCTGAACTGAATCGGGTGCCTATAATCCATGGATTTTCCCTTGGCACTCTTGCCTCCTTCATCAACAAACTCTTTCTCTGCTTATCTTATTGAAGAAGGAATGGAAAAAACACTATTGCTATTTGCTGCTTCACCTTAACTTCTTTCTTTTGCAGTCATTTCTCTCTCTTATCTATTTGAGAGGCAGATGTGTTTTCCTGACTCCTTTCTTCTGCTTGTCCCATCCTTTTCCATCTTGGTATGGGTCCGCATTAGGAAGAGCATTGCCAATGGTGAGGTGAGAGGTGATCATTCCCCTCTACTCAGCATTGGTGAAACACATCTGGATTGCTGGATCCAGTGCTGGGTTCCCCACTACAAGAAGATGTGGACATGTTGGAGAGAGTCCAGCAAAGGGGCAAGAAGATGAAGCGACTGGATCATCTTCAGTAGGAGGACAGACTGAGAGAGCTGGGCCTGTTGAGCCTGGAGAATATAAGACTCAGAAGGATCTTATCCATGTGGGTAAATATTGGAAGAGGGGGAGTAAAGGAGATGGAGCCAGTCTCTGCTTGGTGCCCACTGACAGGACAAGAGGCAATGAGCAGAAGTTACAATATAGAAAATTCTGTCTAAACACACAACCCCCGTTTTTTTGTGCTGTGAGGGTGATTAGGCACTGGCACAGGTTGCCCAGAGGGGCTGCTGAGTCCCATCCTTGAATATATTCAAAACCAAACTGGACAGTACTGAGCAACTTGCTGTAGGTGACCCTCCTCTGAGCAGGAAGATTGGACTAGATGACCTCCAGAGGTGCTTGTGAACCTCACCTGTCTTTCCATGATCTCCCAATGTCCACAGCTATTTTCATCTTCTGCTGTCTCCAGTCATCTTCTGCTATCTTTCCACTTTCAGCTCACAACCAAAGAAAGAGTTGTTGCTTCATCCAGCAGACATAAACCGAAATTTTTGTGCCCAAATTAGCTTTAACTGCTTTCCACCCTCTTTTTTTTATTATTTTGCAGCTTGTTTACAATATTTCTACACTTTTAAAATTATTTTTTAAAGAAATAGGTTATATCAAATTATTTCTTTTTGTCTAAAACTTAGAGTTGACCTTTTGTCTTCACCCTCCTTTCTTGTTAGCAACAGCCAGTCTTGGACCTCTTGAGCTCTGCCCATGGTGGCTCTCCTCCCTCTCTGCTTGCTCCCTTGGGCAGCTCTGGATAGCTCTGCAGGACCCTGAATGCTATCTTAAGTGCATCTGAGGTCTGAACTACTCACTTTCCTCCCTCAGCTGTGGAGGAGGAACCTGTAAGTGTCTCACGTTATCTGGAATAAATACCTTCTCTTGTCCTGGCCTTAAAGGAGTCACCTCAGTCACAGTCATCACAGGCAGGCACTCAACAGATGCTGACACTCTTAGAGGGGGAGCACTTGCTGTGGCTGCAATGAAGTGCAAACTTGAAGATGAGAGAAAATTCGCTTGGGCTTCTCCAATCTCTCATTAAAGGCTTTGTAAATTTCGAACTATTCTAGGGATCCCATCTGAACTCTCTCCAGTCTGCTCTCATTAAAAAAGGGTGGGTTTTTTTTTCTTACCAACATTAATTCAGTTTTTATTTCACTTACAGATCACATTCCCTGTTCCTAGCTGTTCGATCTTTGCACCTAGCTCTTTAATTAAAAGAAGAAAAGCCCAGATTTTCCTGCTGTCTGAACCTCTCTCTAGAAGCTGTCTTTATCTCTCATTCAGTCAGTGCCAAACACAAGCTTGCCTTCCCTCCCCATCCATGAACTTCCCTGAACTATAGTTGGATAAGAAAAGCCTATCAGAAATGTTATTTTTGAAAAGATCATTCCCATTTTGTTTTGGTTTTTTTTTAAATATCTCTAGTAATTTTTTTATTTGCTTACCTAGACTTCCAAGTTTGAATAGTTCTTTTTTTTTCTTTTTTAATGAGAAAGTTATATGGCCTCATATAGCTCTGCTATTTTAGCAAATGCACATTTTGTCAGACTAGTAATCCCACCAAAATTGCAACTTACCTATCTTCAAAATTTCATCTTTCAGTAAACCATGAGGTCTGGTATTAATTATGCTGCTCACCCTTAATTCTTTATTGAGCCTGTCCTATTTTGCCTTCCTGAGATTTTGTCTTCCTGAGATTTTGCCCTGGGTAAGCATTAAATTGACAGACCTACAGTTACATTTTCATCACATTATCCCTTGTAAATATTGAAAAATTTGTTTCCTGTCTTCTCTGTTCAATCCTTTGGACATTCACCATATCTCAGAGGACTTACCCAGAATCCTACATTGAAAACATCAGTTTAACAACCTCATCAATCAATAGCCTACAGCCAGTGGTCCAAGTTTTCTGCTTTGTCGACATTTAGTAACCCCCTGTTTTACTTAAGGAATAAAAAAATATATGTTTTCCTATTCTAATCTGGTAATAGTAACCAGTCTGTTTCCCAGAAATGAATAAGAATCAATTTCATTACCAGAACCATTTTGCACTTTTGCCTCCTCTTTGGCACAATGATTGTTACTGAGCCAATCTGTGGGGGTGGCAGTTTCTTTGCTGGTGCTCCTTGTCTTGGATACTTTGGTCTCTGGAGTGGGGTGTTTCCCTGGAGGCACACATGTAGTAGCAGTAACCCCCAAAATCATAGAGTCATAGAAAAGTTTAGGTTGGAAGGGACCTTCAAAGGTCACCTAGTCCAATACCCCTGCGAGGAGCAGAGACATCTTCGACTAGATCAGGTTGCCCAGAACCACATCCAGCCTGGCCTTGAATGTCTCCAGGGATGGTGCATCCACGACCTCTCCGGGCAATGTATGCCAGGATTTTACCACCCTCATTGTAAAGAATATTTTCCTCATATCCAGCCTGAATCTCCCCTTTTTTAGTTTAAAACCATCACCCCTCATCCTATCACAACAGGCCCTGCTATAAGAGTATCTCCCCATCTTTCTTATAGGCCACTTTTAAGAACTGAAAAGCCACAACGTCGTCTTCCTGAAGTCTTCTCTTCTCTAGGCTGAACAACCCCAAATCTCTCAGCCTTTCCTCATAGGAGAAGTGACCCATCCCTCTGGTCATTTTTGTGGTTCTCCTCTGGACCCCCTCCATAGCTTCCTGTTTTTCCTCTGCTGAAGGACAGACATTTCCAAACTACGCTTAGGTTACAAATGTTCCCAGAGGTTCTGTTTTCACAAGCCCTGGTACATGACTAGTGACCGCTGGAGAAGCAGAGTATCTAATTTTTGTAAACTTTGATCCTCACAGCATATAAGCTTTTAATAGCCACCCTCCATATTTACTCCACCAAGGAAAAGTAAAGTCTTGGATTTCAAAAGTGAAAACAAAGTTATAAAAACAGGAAAATAACAAATACAATCTTGGTGTATCCCTGATAGCAAAGCTCTCATCTAACTGTCACTTCAATACTTTGAAGTATTTGAAGTGTTGGGCCCAGCAGCCAAGAGGAAAACAGCCAGGTCTACTCTTCAATACCATCCTGTCAGTTACAGCCAAAAGTGTTCTGGTTTGTTCAATTGCATTTGTTCAACACAAAACCAGAAAAAAAGCACTTCTCACCTTGAGAATCTGCAATTTCCTCCTTAATGCAGAATACCCTATGCTATTTCAGTTTTGCTTTGCTCTTGTGGAGACTTTGTTACTATTGATTCTCTCTCTTTTTTTTTTTTTTTTGTTTTTATTTTTTAAAAAAAGGATACAAAAAGCTTGTTGGAAAGCTTTTGTCTTGATTTGTAATTGTTTTGTTGATCTACACAACTGAATTGCTTCCTTCTTCTTCATGAAGAGTGTGGGAAACAGATGTTGTGCTGTTGTAGGACATCCTGAAGGTCAGCAATTGCTAGCACAGCAAAGCAGAGACTAAAGGCTTCAATCCTAGAAACTGGACTACTTCTCCTTATTCACGTACCTGTTCCAACCCCATTTAAAAAATCAAAAAATTTAAACTAATCTGGACCTTTTACTGGAGGTTAAGGTAAGTGGATTGCAACTGCAAAGCTGTAAAGGAAGTTTCTTAGGTAAGTTTAATCTTTTTTGCCCAGTTTCTTTTTAACCTGAATAAAATAATGAACAAAAAAACAAGCCACAAAACCAAATAAAATAAAATTAAAAAGTCTTTCTCCCCCCCCCTTTTTTTTTTCTCTCTCCTTTATTTACTCCAAAAGAGAAGAAATTATTACATTTGACAGGCTGGAATTTTGGGGGGTTTAGCCTTTAGTTTACATGACTTCTCAGAAGTTTTGCAGTACCTTGTCACACTGGATCAATTCTGGTGAATTTTCTGTTCTCTTGAACTTTTACGTTTTCTATATGTGAGATCAAAACTTGAAGTGCCAATTGCTTTACTCTTTAAATCAATGTCTCTCTTGGCTCTCCTTCAAAAAAAGGCTGTTTGAAGCAGTGATTCATTGTGCTTTCTCTGTTTAATCTGGGAAAATGCATTGCTTGCTCTTTGTTCCCTGCCAATTGTCTCCAGCAGAAAGCAATTGAAGATACTGGAACTGAAATATGTTAAACTGATAAGAAACCCAACCATAAAGATTAAATAATTTAATAAACAGATTCAATGTAATTATTGCCTTACAAGTTGCAGCTCCTTTTGATTCAAGTGAGATAAGCCAGCACTTGGGTCCTTTCCAGCTTAGCTCTCTGGTATCACGAAATGGATATACAAAATGACAGCTTGTATGGACTTGGGTATATGGGCTCATGAGCAAGTACTGAAAACAACTGTTACCATATTAGCATTTTGCAAAATCTATGATTGTTAGAGGATATCGTTCTTACTGGGTCTATTTCCTATTTAATATAGGCAATGGTAATCTTTATAGCAGCCTTTTAACATCAGACAGGATAAACTGAAAAGGTAGGTGGAATACAAATATGGCGGTAGTACAAAGAGACCTCATATTAGGTTTATAGTTTGCATGTGAAGAAGAGAAATGAACATAAATTGACCCTGCAGGAGCAGGTTATTTTCTGTTCCAAGGAGTGTGTTTACTGAGGGAAGGATTCAGTTTTCTGAACTGTCTGGAGAGCAGATCTGTGGAGTCATCTGGTAGGGGATCTTTGACACCTAAGATGAATCAGCCTCTGAGGATCTCTGTCTGTCTTTGCTGACTACGAAGAGAACACAAGTGATCACCACAGACTATGTTCCTAATTTTGGGGTGATATGAATCCCAGCTGTAACAGCCTAACCACCTAGAAAAGTGATTTACTTGCAGCATACTCCCATAGTTGCAACTATATATGTAGTCCTGGGGCCTTTTTAGAAAATTGCTTTCACAAAAAAACACAAGGGTTTTCCACGAGGTTACAGGACTCCACTCTTCAGTCTGTCAGTTATCACAAATCAGTCTTTAAGGCAAATACAGGGATCACAGTTTAAAATGGAAGCCTTGGTACTCATTGATATCTATTAGCTGAAATTATATGTTGATATTTGTGGCAGTCTAAGCTTAAGGGTTGTTGAAGGGTCAACTGAGATTAGAAGCCTATTGTGTGAGCACACAGGGCTGTGTATTGCTGCCCACTGAGAGTACCTGACAAAAAAAGGCTTTGTTTAAACAGACAAGGCAGAGGGTAGGGGAAAGAGGAATATAGTATGTGAACCTAGCGATGACTGGCAAACAACAAATGAATTCTCAGATAGATACATTTTTTAATTATTTAATTCTTCAGGAGCTCATTAGAGAGGATTAACTAAACAAAGGAAATAAAGGAAGGTGAAGAGGAACCTGGAGTGTAAGAAACATGATTGTTGTGGTGCAAAAGAGAGCAGAGGAGCCTGTAGCTGAAGTGAAAGGACTGTGGAGACAGTATGTGAGCAAACAGCCAGCTTAAGTTTTGTGGTCCAGGAAGGTGGCATCTCCCTAGAACTGCTTTCCATCAAGTCCACATTGCTTGAGAGGTAGAAAGAAATTACTCTGAGCACAAAATGCATGGAGAGAAATGGCTTAGTGTATCCTGGTTGTGTTAGAGTTGGAGAGGCACTAGTCAGTAGCTCTGGACTGGGATTGCTACAAGGGAGCTCTGACTATAGGCTAACTGGCATCTTTCTCGTTCTTCCCTTTCTATGGCCTGCAGAGGTGCCTTTGCCACTGATGGGCTTTCATTCACATCCCAACTAGGAGGCATCTAGGCAGGGTCAGGACTTAAGAAGATGATGTGTTATGACTTTACTGTTCCTAAAAAAAACCTTTTCATCCCTGAGCCACCTTGCTTCACTCTGCTGCTATTTGTCGGGCATCTGTTTGAAGGGGACGACAGCATGCATAAATACCTAGTACCAGTACTGAGGTTTTTGTCACTTGATACACTATTTCATCCTAAAGGCAATATGGGCCACACAGGCATCTAAGATAATTTGAATCTGACAGCATTTTAAATAAATACTTATGGTCAGATCATAAAGAGGGATAAATCAGCATAGCCTCAGTGAAATTGGGTCCTTTAAATTCCACGAGTTACAGATTTCAGTGCAAGCAACCCTGAGCAGCTGAGTCTCATGCATTGTGAAGGAGTTGCACAGCTGGGTCCAGGCAAGCTGGAGAGGAATTGCAGACACGCCCTATGGCAGATTGGACTGGGAATCCTTTCAGCAAGCTGCAGCCCATTGCTACCGTACCTTGTTGCACCCACCTCTTAAGCACACCAACTGTGCATCTGCCGTGGATGCGAAAGCAGTGCAGCCATGCACATCAGTGAAGGAGATGATAGCAGAAGTACCCAGCAGGGCCAGAGATGTGCCAAGCCACTGCCTGATCTTAGTTACAGCTAAAGCCCAGAGATAAAGGCAGAACCAGACTTACTGTGTTTAATTGCAAAAGGACATTAACCACAGAGCTGTGAAGCCAAAGATTTGGCAGTTATGTTCAACCCTTCCACATATCAGGGAAAAAGGCCATTAGCATTATGTGCTAATAGCTCCCAGTAGTGACAAGTTAGTCTTTTCCTTGGACTCTTCCTTGCTAATGGATCTAAGTTAGTCTTTTCCTTGGACACTTCCTTGCTAATGGATCTATGAAGTGTTTTCCTGCTATAATAAGGTACAGTGAGCCTGTCAAACGTGGTCCTCTGTGCCAAAGCCTATTCAAAGAGGTTCCACAAATATTTTGTCCAACGATTTCCCCAAGCTCCCAGCAAATGATTAATCATTCATTCACCAAGGATTGCATTCCTCAAGTGTTAAGGGGGTAGTAAAATCTGCCATAAATTTACTAATGAGCTTCTGTACTGAGTATTCAGCAGTCTCACTTTCTCTGTTATCTGGCCTTGCATGTGTATGGATCAGATCTAGCCTGTTCTATGGTACCTCTGTCTGTTGCCAGGAATAGATCATGCTGGAATTTATTAATCCACTTTGCTCAGCTCTGCCAGCCCGCTCAGCACTGCAATATTAGTTGTGTTCTCTCAGTATTTCTACTCTTATGTGATGATTACATCTGAGCAGCAGGGACTGGTGAGTCATGAAAGGGTATAAATTCCAGGCTCTGTTTAAATGTTAAAAAGGTGGTAAATGCACGATATATGAACTGTTAAAATCTTCTACAGTTGGGAAAGCAGTATGCTATAAACAGGATTTATTTTCAATATATTGAAAAATTCTTATTAGGCTGATAAATATCACAAGGGGATGTATTCTTATTGTGCTGTAATTAAAATGAATGTTTCAAAAATGCCTGCCCCCAGGCTGACAACAATGATAGTGGAAACAGGTGAGGAAAATAAAAGTTAATGGAACTGGACCAGAGTTAAGAGATGTCACAAAACTGACTTTGTTCCATATGTGCACAAGTTTCATTTAGAAGTATTTAACAGTGAGCATATAACTATTATTACACTCATAAATTAATCTCTGCTGACAGTGAATAGTTCATTATTGGCTACTCAGAGTCAGAGTTTAACACCAAGCACACAGCTTGCCAAAACCTTTCAGCTAAGGGACAACAATCTTTGAAAGATGACAGTGACAAATATCCCACACATTTAATCCAAAAGGTCTTTGCATGCAGCTCTGTGATCTTTGAAGAAGCACCTCAAGACAGCCTTCTGCTAGAAAGCACAGGCCTGCATGCCTCGTAGGGCTTCCCCCCTAGTGCAGTGGAGGCTGTGCATTCAAGTGTGCCTATGGCACTGGTGTGAAGTCTGTTGCCATCCCACTGTGCCATCGGGCTGGCTGGAAGGCATCCATATGTCTGGGAACTGAGCAAGTCAGGGAAAGCTGTATGTTGCTTCCTGCTCTTAAAAAAACAAAATAAAAAACCAAACAAAACCCTAGAATAAAACCAGAAACAACAACAAAAAGTGCTGATCCAGTCTTTCGGCAGGGATTAGCTTTCAGTATTCCTAGTTTGATCACCAGCAAAAGAAGAGGACCTAGTTGTCTTTGTTGTAGGGTTCTACAAAAATGCAAGAACACAGCAGAATACAAAATTCTGTCTTAAAACTGTGAAAGAGAGGCACTGGATGTATGACCAAGGAAACCTGAAAACATCTATGTCTTGGGATAAAATAGCCAGCCAGGAATACCAGAAGATACATAATAAATAATTAAGAAAACCCAAACAAACAAACCAAAACAAAAAAACAAAACAAAACAAAACAAACAAAAAAAAAAAACCACAAACCAACCAAAGAAAAAACAAAACAAACAAAAAAAAAATACAAAAAAACCAAACCCAAAACAAACAAAAAAAACCCCACCAAAAAACCCCAACCAAACAAAAAAGCCAACAAAAAACCCAACCAAACATAAAACCTCATTTGATTAGTTACGGTAATTAAGGTGTAAAACCACCTAAACAATGAAATAAGAAGATTCTTATCTTGTATGGTCTAAATAAAATTCTTAGAAGCAACAAATGCACTTTCAACCTAATGATAGCATGAGAAGGAGATCAGGAAGAAGTTTACTCAATTTATGAAGGAAGTCCTGAAAGGAAACAAAGAACTGAAAGTCATAAGAAGATAAAGGAAAGAGAAAGGAGACAACATGAACAGCTAGACAGAGATGAAAATTTAGTGCTAGTCAAGCCCTTAATGGCAAGATCCATGAGCACGACTGAGGTGTGATATACAGCTCAGAGCTATTGCAAGTCTTTCTTCCACGTCCCTGGGAGATAAAACTTCATTCCAAGGTGCATCTTTGGAAGAAGTCTTGTAAAAATGATTGTGCTAAAAACAAATTGGTCAAAAAGCCTATACACTTTCACAAGGCATTTATCCATCTTGTTTTACTGACCCAGAGCATCAACTAGTAAAAGTGCAGTCATTTACCAAGTGCTGTGATACAGCTTTAAAATGCAACAGAAAGCTTTACAAAATCTGCTGATTTCTATATGACTTACAGGAGGACAAAAGTCAAAGAATAAAGGAAGAAGGAAATACCTGGAAGAGATAGAACCAGCACTTATATTGGTAGCAATGGACTGACAATCAAGTACAGTATGGAAAGTATATCACTAAGATGGGACAATGAAACAGAGGGATTTTTGTCTATAGAGAAAACTTTAATGTCCTCGTCTGCTTTTACTTGTGTGTCACTCCACATACCAGCTGTATTGTAGAACAATAAAGAACAAGCTACAGGACTTATTAGTTCTAGTGAACTGTGATGACATCCACAAATCCCAGTCTGATGACATGAATTATCTTCATTTCTTCACTCCATTACAGAAATACATACATATGAAGGGAATGGAGTTTCTTTGATACTGCCAAGTAAAGCAGCAGTGCAGACAAAAGTGAGAACTGTAAGGCATGAAATAGGTAATACACTAGTAGGAAAACAAGTGACAAATCCTTATCCTTACCATGAGAGAGAAGAAGGTAAATGAAAAGAACTTACTGATTTGACATGACTCCAACAACGTGAAACTCAGCTTAAGATAATGATACTACACAGCAGTCCTAGATATGATTTTTTTCTTTTTCAGCCTGGGGAGCTGAGCTCTTAACCGGATAATTGTTTATTGCATACATATTATTCTGACTGTGGACAATACTTCTATCTCAGCTAAATTCTTCCATGGAAACAGAAAACTGCCCCCTAGACTGTCACTTGAAGAACTTTCATCATTGTGGACATTTTTATTTTGGTGTACTGAGATTTATAATGGTTTCAGTAGAAAATGTAAATTTCAGATTTCCACTTCTCAAAAATCCTATTTATCCATCTCTTTCTAACTAGTCCACAGATAGATTTCCTCTTCTTCTAAAACCGAAACACATAGATCTGAAATGATTACCGTGGCTCCTTTTGGTGTAGTTAAAAACCAAAAAACCAAGTGTCTCTGTTGGGTGATGAATCTTCTCCTAAAATAATATCTCTGTTGGGTGATGAACCTCATCCTAAGAGAAGTTTATAATGTAGGTAATTTTAAAAGATCTTTAGAGGCCCATCTCTCTTCATTGGCTGCAGAAGGAGCCTCCTGGAATTAGCTCAGCTTTAGATGTCCAATGCTGGATGGTGAAAATAGGCTGACCTGGATCCCTTGAAAATTGTGAGGGTTGGGTCAATCATGGGTTGTGGGTCAATGGAGCATGATGAAACTGCATCAGAAATCAGTGGGTAGCATCTAGGAGTCCAGATGCTCCTAGTCCTATCAAGTCCTCTGCTTTGTTCATAATGCTTTGAAGATCTTTAAATTGGGATCTTCAAAGGTCAGATCAGACTGCAGGCAACCTGTCTTTGCGAAAACCAAGAATCCTGCCTGGGGATGATAACAGAATTGCTGGGGGGAAAAGAAATCATACAGTAGGTAATAATAATGAAAACTAGCAAGGATGTTGCATGAGAAATTTTGTACATTTAAATGTGTGTTTTTGTTAGGTTGGCTGGGATACAATGGCTATATCATATTAGCAAGGGGTTTTGCTCAATAAGATCAGATTTGTAGGGCAAAACTGTTGTTGCTGAGGAACCCAGGCAACACTATCCTTATATTCAGTGGTTTCACTATGGACTAACTGCAGATGGAATGCTCATTACTGGTTGGAGCATATTGGAGGCACTACAGGAGTCCTTCTTATACTTTAGCTTCATTGGGGAAGAACATGATCCAAGACTGTTCTGAAATGTGAGTGACTGGCATGTGAGTGACTGAAATGTGAGTGAATGTGTGGTGACTGGCACACCGAGATTTGCTTCAATTGTACACTGCTGACCTGAATTGAAATGCTGATATAGACTCATCCAAAATTTTAGTTCCATCGGAAATCTCAAGACCTTGAAGAAGATGTTCATGCAGAGGTCACAATGAAGAGCCAAAGCATTTCCTTCCCTTTCCTCTTTCTACAGTATTTTATTTCAGAAACTCTGTGAACAATTCATTTTTCTTATAACGATGAATGAGCTCCCTGGATCTATGGGAGAAGAAAAGCAAGGCTTCTCTACCTACAGTGCACAGAGGACTCCTTGGTTTGGAAAATCTTAAGGCAGCTTGCCTGGAAATATGGTCAAGACATCAGACAAATCTCAGGTATAAATTTCATCATACACGATATGTGTGTCCCCACCATGTCTTTTTGAGTTTATTGAATTAGCATTTTTTTCACATGTGGTGAAAATTCTTACATTATTTATTTAAATGCCACTAAATATAAAGTCATCCCTTTAGAAATAAAGAACAGAGACCAGTCTAGATGATAGTCTTACAAAGCAATAACTTTGAGAAGACCTTGGATATCTTGTTAGATATCCTTATTGTATAAATAACTAACCATTATCTCCTAGCAGTTTACTCTTAACTCCTGGGGATATGGCTGCTTGTGGGAACACTAATACATTTCTTTCATATAGGTGTAGGAAGGTGGTGTTTACCCTTACTCTAGCAATGGGAAAAATGTCATGTATGTCTAGTCTGATTCTGTTGTCAGTGCTTTTGAGAAAATGACATTAAAAAAAAGTTAAAGTTCAGAGAGAAAACACAATAGACACAAAGTCTGAAAACTGCATTTCAGCATGACAGGCTGAACCATCTGCATTGTCTGTTGAGAAGCTTAGGTGATGACTTGTTCAATTTCAACAAGCTGTATTGTAAGGAGAAAGTATAGGAGAACGCTCTAGTAAAGCGTAGAAAAGAACCAAGGATGGAAAGTTAAGAAAACCGGATAAAATTACATGGGAGACTGTCAGGGCCAAGAAAGGGATATCCAAGTGAAAAAAAAAAAAAAAAAAAGAGAAAGAGACACCAAAGATTGCAAGTCAAGAGTTTTTACCCCATTTCCAAGATAATACCTTCAAGGGTCAATGTGTTCTTAGCAAAGTGATTTCTTTGTGTACTTTTCCTCGAAGGTGCTAGCAGGCTTTACGCTTTTTGCCTTTAAATCACTGTCTCAGAGTGATGCCTATTGGAGTAATTCTGAAGAAGCAAGTGACCAGACAAATCAGAATCCTCTCTATCATAACAAGTTATTAAGTAAAGCCAGATGACTTTCTAAAAATATGTGTTTCTTATTCCCTGAGGGAGGCAAGTTTGGTCTTAACAGTTACAAAAAAGGTGTCAGGACTAACATTAGCAAATTCTAGCATAAGAGCTTTTATATGTGGCAGTGCCAGCTGGGAGAATTTAGGCTATGACTAATAAATTCTCATTATGACCATCTACTTGAAATTATGACCCCACAGGTTGAAAACCATAGCCTTAGTTCAATTACAAATGTGCAGTACTGATGGGAGAGCACTATTTCAATGTAATTCTATGGTCCTTGCTGATATATAAGACACATAATCTGGTGTCCCTTAAAATTAGGAATTATTCCAGGAAACTGCATGGAGATCTGAGTTGTATTTGCCATATTTCTGGTTGAGTGTTAATGTGGAAAAGACACTCATATGAATTGGAAAAAAGCTATGCCCCTCGCTTTCCAAATCATTACCTTCCTTTAACATAACCAGGGAAGGGAAATGATGGGGTGATCCCAAATTCAGGTATTTTAATGTATTTCCTGGTACTGGTTTATGGACTAGGAATACCTCTCCTCTACTGAGGTTAGAAGAGTACTATAAACAGTGCAATAGAAATAATAAACAACATTAATAAACTCTGCAATTAGATATTATAGTGTTTTCAGCCTTTCTAAAGTACATGCACTCCTGAACTGGTGCTTTAAAAGTGAATAACAATGTGTGCAATCTGTATCTAAAAAATCATTAGAGTTTGAGTCTGAACTACCACATTTTCACATCCCAATACAAGGCTGAAAGATTTGGCAAGACAATTTGTTTGTGTTTTTTTTAATTCCTTTCTCTTCATTGCATTATGTGTGCACAGACCCATCCCACCTGCTCTCCTTGCGACAGTGAATCTATTGACACAATGAGACCACTTTTGATAGAACATTGCCTGCTCTAGGACTCCTGGTGCAAACCAAAGCAAATTTGATGTAATTTCAATAATTTTATGACATTACAGCTGCTTTTCTCCGTGCTGGTTTTGGGTCTCCACAACCTTACATCTCCCTTCCTCGATTATCCCTGCTGGAGAGCTGACTGCCATCTAGTGATCTCTTAACCACCTTGTTCCCTATAGTCACTTTATAATATGCTTGTCTTACAGCTGCAGTCTTTTAGTTTATAGCATGCCCTCTTTCTCTTTTTCCCTGGTGTTATGAGCAATATCAATTATAAAGCTTTGAAACACAGCCTACCAATCCCAGCAAAGGACAAACTAAAAGTGATATTAAGCCATAATTTTAGTCCACATAATTTTTTTCTCCATCTGTATTTTATAGAAGGGAGATTGGATTTCTGTGTTTCGCTATAACCTTGCTGTCAAATAAAATCCTTCAGCAAGGGATGAGGTTGTTTAACCCACCAGCAATGGACCATTGATTATGGCTGAATGTATTTAGCACGTTAATATGCCCGTCTACCCTGGTACATGCTGTCCGTGCTTTTTGATTGTTTCTCTAAGTGACTTGGTGCAGCTGTCTGTGTGTTGAGGGAGCAGGCAGAGCTCAACTGTTTCTAGCACCATGCCAAGAACACCTGCTCGGAGCAAACCCTAGTGACTCCATGCTGCAAAAAGAAGTATCCTCACTGAACGAGCCCTTAAATGTCAGCTATCTCCCAGCAGGTATTTCCTACAGCAGCAACAAAATGAGACACTGTATATAGGAACAGGGTCTTTTTCCTGAGTTGTTTAGTCACCTAGTCCAAATCAGATGCAAACTGTCCTTAATTCATTAACATCTGAGCAAGGCTCAGAGGAGGTAAAGCGCTCTCTAACTGCTGAGAATCATGATAATTAATTTCTAAGTCCAATCCAATTAAAAAAGAACTTCAAAGGGACTTTCAGCAGGGAAATCCAAAATGTAAGTTATTTGCAATATGAGATCTCAAACCGTCTTCCCATACAATCCTAGATATTCCCACTTAAACAAGTGGAGGTCTTTCTTTCTGTGTGCCCATTTGGAAATGGATGGAGGAGGAGGAGGAGGATGACACAGTAAGTAATTTACAGGCAAGCAGAATACTCTTCAGATAGATTGACAGGTAACCAGTCTGCATTTAAAAAAGCCTCAAGCAATAACTAACTGTGAGACTAATGTTGAGCTAGCAAGTTTTTCCATGCATTGGAATAGCAATCGTATGAAAAAGACAGGTGCTCAAAAACACTAGAGAAATCAGTGTGATTTATTCTACGCATTCAGGGAATCCTAGACATATGTTGATTCTGGGAGAAGAGTTAAAAGCTTGATTTCTCAGTGAGCAGAGAAAGAAGACACAATTTGTCTGAAGACCATGACAACTCTAGAAAATGCAAATAGTATCAAGGCATTATGAATACATCTGCTACAGGCACAAGCATCACGCATATCCTAGTATAAACCAACCAAAGCTGCAATGCAACATATCCAGTGTAGCCACACTGAGCATCCAGGTCAGCTTCATAGGTCTAGGACTGATGTAAACAACATAACTAGCTTTGAAAATCACTCAGATGAGATCCATCATTTCTCTTCTCTTAGCACAAATGACTTCCCAGGGGAATTGAAGAAGCAAGCAGGAGCAGATACTAGGAAATAGTGCACCTAGGAAGGATTTTGCAAATGACCTGGATTAATTTTCAGCCTCCATGTCTCAGTCTTCCCGTCTGGTAAAGGGGATAATTGTGGCAGTCTTTGTCAAGCATCTCAAGACCTATCAAGGTAAAACACAATTTCATAAAGAGTTTCCTGCAACAAAGCAAACTGCCTTCAAAACTTCCTACAACCCAGGCAAATGGGATGAGCTGTACACCTCCTACTTTGCTAGCAGCGCCTCAGCTGCTAGTTTGAGGGCAGTTTGTCTATAAAATCTGAAGTCATGGGATTTTTCCCACTGACTGGAAAAGGGGAAATATAACCCCCATTTTTAAAAAGGAAAAAAAAAGGAACACACAGGGAACCACAGGCCAGTCGGGCTCATCTCTGTGCCTGGCAAGATTATATAGCAGATCTTCCTGGAGAGTATGCTAAGACACATGGAAATTAAGGAGGTGATTGGTGATGGCCAACATGGCTTCATGAAGGGAAAATTGTGCCTGAACAGATTTGGTGGCATACTACAACAGGCTTACAGCATTGATGGACAAGGGAAGAGTGACTGGCATCATCTACCTAGACTTGTGCAAAGCATTTAACACTGTCCCAAACAACATCCTTGTCTCTAAACTAGAGAGACGTGGATTTGATGGATGGACCACTTGGTTGATTGGTCAAACTGGATGGTTGCATTCAAAGAGTTGCAGTCAATGGCTCAACGTCCAAGTGGAGGCAAGTGAGGAGTAGCATTTCTCAGGGGTCAGTATTAGGACCGCCGCTTTTTGACATCTTTGTCAGTGACATGGACAGTGGGATGGACTACACCCTCAGCAAGTTTGCGGATGACACCAAGCTGTGTGGTGTGGATGACATGCTGGAGGGAAGGGATGTCATCCAGAGAGACCTGACAAGCTTGAGAGGTGGGCCAGCGAGAACCTCATGAAGTTCAACAAGGCCAAGTGCAAGGTCCTGCAACTGGGTTGGGGCAATCCCAAGCATAAATACAGGCTGAGGGATGAAGGGATTGAGAACAGCCCTGAGGAGAAAGACTTGGGGGCGTTGGTTAATGAGAAACTCAACACAAGCAAGCTTGCAGCCCAGAAAACCAACTGTATCCTGGGCTGCATCCAAAGGAGCATGACCAGCAGGTTGAGAAAGGTGATTCTCCCCCTCTACTCCACTCTTGTGAGACCCCACCTGCAGTACTGTGTTCAGCTCTGAGGCCCCCAACTTAAGAAGAAATGGACCTATTGGAGTGAGTCCAGAGGAGCACCTCTCCTATGAAGAAAGCGAGCTGGAGTTGTTCATCATGGGGAAGAGAAGGTTCCAGGGAGACCCTTTAGTAGCTTTCCAGTACCTAAAGGGGCCTACAAGAAATCTGGAGGGACCTTTTACAAGGGCAAGTAGAGACAGGACAAGGGGGAATGGCTTTAAACTGAAATAAGGTAGACTTAGATTAGATATAAGGAAGAAATTCTTCATTATTATGGTGGTTGTCCAGAAAAGTTGTGGATGCCTCATCCCTAGTGGTGTTCAAGGCCAGGTTGGACGCGGCTTGGAGCAACCTGGTCTAGTGGACAGTGTCCCTGCCCATGGCAGGCGGGTTGGAACTGTATGATCTTTAAGGTCCCTTCCAACCCAAACCATTCTATGGTTCTACGATTATGTTATGGAGAAAGCACCCCTGTATGCCCGGCATTTGCATTGCTGACAGAAAACCTTCACACTTAGCAATTTTCTGCTAAACATAGCAGTGAATAGTGGAGATGTTTCGATCCTGCTGTAGCAGCAGGTGGCTTGGAGATAATTAGTCACATTCTTCTCTCTTCACAAAAACCAATTCATTTCTGCATTATGCCTCTGTGTCTGTCTTATTTGTTAGTGATACACAGCACAACTCAAGGAAGCCATTTCTGGTCAAACAAAACTCTCAGTTAACATGCAGGAAAGTATGCTGTGAAAACTGATTACCCAAGCAAGGTTCCCAAGCGAAATAGAAAGCAGAGTTACCAGGAGACAGCCTATCATGTCTGTGGCCCTCTCCACATGTAACAGGCCACAGCCAAACTGCAAACCTAAGTGCTGCAGGGATCTGCTCAAGAAAAGCGTTCACAGAGAAACATGAGCCCCAGAAACCCAAAAGGTTATGTTCCCAGGAGCTGGGATCTCTTGCTTCTGAGGCTCAGGGTTCACCCTGGTCAAAATTGAAGCAAGACCTTGTCCCAGGGCAACCTGGTGCTGGTGCTTTTCTGAAAAAAAAAAACCAAAAACAAAACAAACCAACCAAACCAAGCTGTCCTTAGAGGTGAAACCTGGTTCAGCAGATGTCATCAGTAGCATTGCCCTCAGCAGGAGCAATACTTCACACAACAGCAGACAATGTCACGGAGGACCATCCAACTTGCAGATTGGAATAATTAGAGGACTGCTACTGTGCCAGCTGGACAATCAATGTCTTTTGTACTATTACCAAAACAAATCATTTGCTGGCTACCTTTATGAAGTAGAAGAGCTCTCAAGGCCATCAGATTTAAAAAAGAACAAACAAACCCTTTGATGGATGCAGAGAATATTTCCTGTTTTCCTGGGTTCGTATAGCACCAGATTTTGAGAAGTCTTGAAAATGTTGGTCTCCACACAATTGAATGAAGGATTTAATTCCTTCCAAATGATACCCGGTATTCAACAGGACTGCTGAGAAAGCACCAGGAATTGAATTGTAACATCAGTTGTTTCATGTGGCTTCCAGTGATGATGAAGCACTTTTTCCCTATTATATAAGTGAACATTTTATAGCTCACTTGTCTTATTTCGGCTGTAAAAGTTTTGCCATGAAATGTTTATTATTTACTCAATATTTAATTGCTACGCTAGAGTGCATTCACAGAAAAGCACACACCAATTTTTATTATCAATTGGGTGGTTCTGTTTTTCTTTAAGAAGTAAACAAAATATTTCCTGTTGTGTTCCAATTACCCATCAATCCTTAGGCAAAGATAGAACAAAAATTCAGAATAATATGGCTGTGATATAATATACATACAGTTTTCTTGTAGAATTGCTTTTGTCCATTTATGTTTCTGATTTGCTGCTGGGCAGATGGAAATTAAGACATAAAGAATAAAATGCTATACATGATATTTCATTTCTGGAGGAATGGCAATGGAAATGCATCGGCTGGGGGTTCCCATACATTCATCTCTCTTGATATCCAGAAATGACATGAAATGTCACATACAGCTGCCCTAGCCCTCCACAGCTTATTTCACTGTAACATTTCAGGAAAACAGAGCATTAAAAGGAAACCCTAAACCTCAACCAATGTTCCTTTGAACAGCTTCTGTGTGACTCTGTTCTTTAGTACACAGATGACAGCCCCCTACTTTATCTCTCTAGCCATTCCTTTTAAGTCTGTCTGACTATCATATCATTTTACCCAGCCCCAAATGGGCAACAGTGTGTATGTACTCTTATTACTTACAGCATAGAATGGTTTGGGCTGGAAGCGACCTTAAAGCTCATCCAGCTCCAATCCCCCCACCATGGGCAGGGACACCTTCCACTAGACCAGGTTGCTCCAAGCCCTGTCCAACCTGGCCTTGAACACTGCCAGGGATGGGGCAGCCACAACCTCTTTGGGCAACCTGTGCCAGCGCGTCACTACCTCCATAGTAAAGAACTTCTTGCTTATATCTAATCTAAATCTACCCTCTTTCAGTTTAAAGCCGTTACCCCTTGTTCTATCACTACATGCCCTGCAGAAACTGGTTTGAAAGTTTCCCCCTAAGCCAGGGTGTATCTGAACAGTCCTGCTCCTGAACAGTCCTTGCATGTCTTTGAGCAGGTGGCTAACCACAGCATGACTGTGCTGTGAGAAATCAAACCTGTTTTGTGATCAGCACTTCTGCTTTCTTTTACTTAATTTTCTTTTTCTTTTTCTTTATTTTTTGTATAAGAACAACCAATTACCAAGAAACAGTAGAAAGAAAATAAGTCTCTTAAAATACCTAATAACATTAAAAAGTACAGATTTAAAATGCAGTTTGATAAGTAGCTCCTTTATTCTTTTTCAGACACCTTTGCCTTTTCCTGTAGCAAAAGGGAACATTTTCTTTTCATGGCCACTGGAATGCCAGCAGGGGGTTGACTTCAATGAAAGCTACATTTAGCCATAAATTTAGATGTGGTGCCAAACCATCATGATTAAGGAATTACATTACGCTGGGTCTTGAAAGGTGAACAGAAATATTATTAAGAAAAAATGGCATTGCACTATATAGTCAGGCAAAACGTCCTCATATGTATTGTTAGCAGACACTTCAGTCATTTTTTCCTAAGTATAAATTTTTCTCCCTTAATGAGTTCATTGCACTGCTGGTACATTGCTAGTCTCCTGCATGGGGCCAGCCCAAAGACTCCTGTAGTCCCCAGGATTCCATCTCTGCTCATCAACAGGTACTGGACAGCATTGGGCATGAGTGTCGTGGTAGCTCCTGCCTGAGGGGATCAACAGAATTCCTGATGACTGCTGAAAAGCAAAACCTGATGTTATGAACAAGGGAATGCATATTTTTTTCCCCCTGAATTTCACAAAAAAAAAATTATAAAGCATTATTAATCTGAAAAATAGTTTCTCTCTTTTTTATTTTTTTTTAGGAAAGCATATGTACATATGTAGAAATATATACATATACATATACATATACATACATTAAACTAATCAGGCAGTTTCCTTTTACAGGTTGACAGTGGATGCACTGAAGTGAAAGGAGAGCAGGACTCAGCATCACCAGTGCTGGCCCAGCACCCATGAGGAGTGGGAAGGGTGCTAACAACGCCAGTGTAGAACAAATGTAGGAAACATTGCCTGTGGGTTGTGACATAGTCACCACCCGTGAAGACATAGGCCAGTAGACCTCACCAGGGTCTATTGCAGGCCATTGCAGCCCCCTTGACCTGACTATGAAACTGAAGGAAAACAGGCAGAGCAGAGCACTGGAGACTGGACAGAGGGGACCTTTTAATCCACATTGTACACCACATGGAGATATCTTTAGTGAAGGATGAATCAGTGCTTTGGATAGTATGCTCCACCAGATATTTGCTTCTGTGAGTGCTAACCCAGAAGCTTATGTAGGCTAAGCTCCTACATTGCTAGCCTTGCCATGGCTACCAACGCTTCTTATTAGTGGTCCCAGTGAGTCTGGAGCATATTCTGTTTGTGAAATGAACTGATTTTTTTGCCTGCAAATGCCAGACTCCTGAACTACTCATGCAGGGTGAACCAGATATTCACAGCTCTTCAAGAAACAAAGGAAAAGGAAAAAAGAACATGCTGAGATGATATTTTCTGCGGTTTTGGAGGTTTTATGTTGCCTTGGGGTAGGAACCTACGCTGTGTTCAAGGCAGGGTCTCCCTGCAGCTGCCCACCAGAGTAGAAGGTAGTGAATTGAGCTCTTCAAGGGCTTTAGCCATCAGTGATTTTTTAAAGTTTTGCTTTTGAAAATGCTCCTTTCTGATCATAGGTCTCATCTGAGTACGCTCAAAAGAACAGAAAACAGCTATGATGTCTACTGTGTCCTGTAAAAGTAAACAAGGTTTTCTAATTTTTCTGTAGGTGAAGGCAATATATTGACTGCAATTGGCTTCTGACATTCTATTCCTCTCTGTTCTCCGTATAGCCCTTTGCACTATTTACTGCACTCTCACAACCAGTAATTCTTGCCATATACTTCTGGATTGTCTCAGTACCTGTCTATCTCATGACAGCAGGAATAACTGCTTGGGTGTACTAAACAACATCCTTGCTTGCACATACCCAGCTGTGCTTTATATGAGAATAGTGTCTTCTGCCAGCACGTCTTTGAGAACTGGCCAGTCCTGGATAAGGGTGGTTTCTCTGCCTTCACCCTACTTCAGGTTTCACTTGATTGCGTGGGTCCCACCCTCTGATATACACAAAGAAGCCTTTTTCCAGGAACATGTACTTGAAGGTACTTGTCCCATTTACGGGAAAAGTCCTGGGAAGTCTTCAGTCCATGGCATGTTTAAGACGCAGTTCTCAGGAGCACTTGGCAATGGCTTCTTCATCATCATTTCTGATGGCTAGTGCACCCAGCCTTATGCCTAGAAGTGTTGTACTGGCATCATTCTCTTCTAAGGAGCAGAGCCAACAATATTTTTTTTCCTAGGTTTTTTTCTGAGCAAATCATTTCGTTGTGCCCCCGGGCTTTTTTGGCAAATGTTTGAGTCAATGGCTTTGTATAACTGATGTTCTCCGCTGGAGCCTCAGACTTCAACTGTAGCTGGTCCACAGAACTGTAACACTGCAGAAATGATGTTTACTTGGAACTGCTTTTAATCTTACAGAAGCTGCTTCTCTGGTCTTCCCCACTCATTATGTAGTGTCTGTATTAATAGCTCTTGGCCTTCTGACACTATGTGCTCATCCATGGATGGCAAACCTTTTAGATATTGGCAGCAAATTTAGCTTAAAAAGCACCCCAACTCTCTCATTACTGATGGTGCCAAGACTAATCTCTGTCAGTGTCAAATTTGGTAACAGGGCCAAGGACTTATCATTGCTTCCCTAATTTGAAATTTAGATCTATTCTCTTCCTTTCAATCCCATCTTGTCTATTTAGTCCTTTTCCCTGGGTACTTAACCATATGCTGAGGAATCCAATTCTTTTTATGGTTCTAAATCTAGACAGGGAGACCTATTATCTCTTTAAATGCCAAACTCAGGTTGGTTAAATTTCTTCTTTTTAAGCTGAGCCTGATGATGCAGACTTCTCTGCTCTCTATTCCCTGCTGAGAGGAAACGGAGTGTGCATTATCTTATGTGCTGTCAGGATGCATGGTTTCTGTTACTGTACAGTGGGTCTACACATATGTGCAGGGAACTATACAGACTTCCAGGAGAATGAGCCTCTGGGCAGCACATGCTCACAAACTCCTTTTATTGTAGATAAGTGAATCTCTTCTTTTTGCTCTATACTACACATTTTTCCACTGTTATTTCCTGCCTATCTTTCAATAATTGTGTAAAAATTAATTGGTAGATGTTTACAAAATACTCCAGACATAAAACTGCTAGATAAGTACTAAGTATTATTTTAATTAGAATTAATAAGAATAATAGAACTAGATTGAGAGCCTTTCCATAACCATAATACTCGTTTTCAGAGGGAGACCTTAAAATGACCTGAATATTTAGCAAGTTACAGCTACACAGTGTAAATAATTGAAAATAAATTACTATCAGGGTTCTAAAAGTAATTGAAAATGTTAATAAATTTAGAAGCGAAAATAAAAAGATCCCAATGCAAAAACCAAACTAGCTCAGCTAGCCCTCCCAGGGGTTTCTGAACAAGTGCAAAGGATTGAAGCCTACAGGATCTAGAACAAACCTGTAAATCTTTGAACACCACTGGCAATTCTTATTGCTTGCCTAAAGACCTGACCTCTTAAGAAATGGAGCAGAATCAAATGTGGCCAGGTGTGTCTAGCAGGAAGCAAGATGTAACCACCCCTTGAGACAAAATAAAGAACAAAATATGATGACAGCAACTTGCAGATAGATCAGGTTATGCTCTGTTTGGATTAAGTGCTGTTGGAAGCTGAAAGGGGCCTTTACTGTCTTTATCACAGAATCAAAAGCACTCAGATGGTTGATTGTAACAACTCCCCTGTGCTATATGCACAGCAATGGCTTAAATTGTCCTCTCTCCAGCTCAAGACAGGACCCTCCATCTGGAAATTCCAGGTTTTACCACTTGGGCTTAAAATAAACATTGCTGACAAAGTGGACAGTGAGGTGGTTGGGAAACTGCCTGGGTTGACAGGCCCAGAGGGCTGTGATCAGTAGCACAAAATCCTGCTAGAGACCAGTCAGTAGTGGTGTGCCCAAGGCATTGATACAGGGGCCAGTAATGCTCAACATCTTCATTAATGACCAGGATGATGGGTGAGAAGGCACCCTCAGCAAATTCACAGATGATACAAAACTGGGACAAGTGGCTGGTACACCAGAGGTTCATGCTTCCATCCAGATGGATCTTGACAGACTGGAGAAACAGGCTAACAGGAATCTCACTGATTTCACCAAGGTGGAATGCCAAGGGAGGAATAACCCGAGGGACCAGTACACACTGGTGACCAACTGACTGAAAAGCAGTTCTGCAGAGAAGGACTTCAGGGTCTTCGTGGACAGTAAGCTGACTATGAGCCAGCAATGTGCTGTCATGGCAAAGAAGGCCAAAAGCTCCTTGCATGAAGAAAATCATTGCCAGCAGGTCAAGGGAGGTCATCCTTGCCCTTTAATCAGCATGTGGAGTGCTGTGTCCAGTCGTGGGCTCTTCAGTACAAGAGAGACATGAACATGCTGGAGAGTCTAGTGAAGGGCCACAAAGATGATTAAGCAACTGCAGCATCTTTGACACAAGAAGAGGCTGAGAGAAATGAGACTGTTCATCCTCTAGAGAAGAAAAGGCTGATGAGGATCTTATCCATGTGGATAAATGCCGGATGGGGGGAATAAAGAAGATGGAGCCGGGCAATTTTTTTTCTGAGCAATGGGCACAGAGGCTGTCACATTGCAGCTTCTATCCTAAGGTCTGCTTTACACACATTGTTAGGTAAAGGAGTAAAGCAGAAGTTCTGTCTCTGAAGAGCTCAGATTCAGGCTACAATTTGCAAGTAAGAGGACAGCAAATTTTCAGGATTAGCATGACACAGGATTTTGTAATTCGAAAACCTGTTGGTGCTACCAACTGCCCTTAGGGAAATCTCTCAAAGTCAGCAGGAACCCTACCAATCAGGTTCAATAAGAAGGAACACAGAAGAATATGAATTCAAACCCTATGTGCTAGCTTTGGATATTCAATGGCTTACTTGGGCCAAACAAACTTTCCTGTTCACAAGGTAGAATAGGAAGTAGAAAAGACTGATCAATAACTCCTTTAACAGCCTAAGCATTATTCGCCTTGTAGAAACAGGTGACTGCTACACGGTGATTGCTACATGGTCACTGGATTAAGACCCTGAGACAAGTGTCCAGATTTTGTTTAAAGAGAAGCTTGAAGAAAGACAAAATCCTGTACAGAAAGAAAAGGTTGGGTGCCATACCCATGAGAAGGCTGGGGTCAAGAAGAAGATAAAAAAGAGACAGAACTTAGACACCCTCCCCCTCAAAAAAAAAAACCCAAACAAACACACAAGTGTGTCAAAAAGAAAAAGAGGCCAACATGGTGGGAAAAAAGAGCTGTTGCTTTGGACTAGGTGCCAAGGGAGAAAATCAAAGCATTGCTCTCTAAAGAGGCAGAGCTACCCATACTTCTGTAGATGTGCATCTGCTACTACAGGGATGAGAAAGATTGAGTCTCAAGGGCAAGGGGTAAAAGGAGGTGTTGCAGAGAGTGGTAGTCAGGAGATCAGTTCCTCACTAACAAGGAGTTTGTGCCAGCCACACACTTGTGCAGTTGTATTGCCACCAGTACTACTAAAGATTTCTTTCATCTCTGATTTTAGTATCTGTGCAAATGACCTCAGCAGTGCATGAATTATTATTAATAACAGTGGTATGATTTTTCTTCATCTACATAGACTGTTATCCAACTCTTTTCTAATTCCTGGTAGGTTGCTCATGCCCTAAGCTTGGCAGCCAAGAGCTGCTGCACTAAACGTGAGTGAAATGAGAGTCTTGACTGTTCATGGTTTAATCAATAATAGATTTAGGAGATGAAGTCGCCCATGCTCTTCATTTCTGAATCTCAAGCCCCATCTGCTGCTCACTCACTGATTTGGTCTCTCTCCTGTGAATGCCTCTCTGATGATCTTGTTTACTGCAAGCAAAATACTTGCTACTCAAGAGTTCAGTCAAGTACATACTTTTGCAGTCTTACCAATAATAGAAAACGTTGGAATTGCCAAAATACACTCTCTTTTGCATCATAAATGCTGCCTGATAACACATGGATGTTTATTTTTCTCATTTTTCACCTGAAAAAAGAATAAATCTACAGAGACACTGCAAGATCATAAAGAGATCTGGATGAGGAAATCCGTCCTCCATCTAGTATTTAACTTTCTGTTGATGAATAAGGTATAAGCTAATCTGCACTTCTAGAAAGTAAATTTGCATAAGAAAGTTACTGACACAGTCCACTGCACATAATGGCTACAGAACTGGGCCAGAAATTAGGCCAGAAATGAGGGCTGTCTTTTGCTACTCCAGTGCCACAGCTGCGTGCGGAGAGCAGGCATGAATATGTGTTGCAACTCTCATGGCTTTTCTTAGGAACAGTTGGCAGTAGACTATTAATATAGATGTTCCAGTGCTGACAATTAGGAATAGGGAAGGACACACATCGGTTGCACTAAGCACCCCATCAGCAGAGCATCTAAATGCTGCTTCTTTCTGCAGTGGCTAAAACTGGTCCAGCTGCACCAACTGCTCTCTGCTGTCTTCTGCATCAGGACTGATCTAAGCGTAAACGAGCCTCAAACCTTCTTCATGCAAAGTATATTCAAACAGACAACAATAACATAGGAACTGTACAAGTAAAAGTGCGGGCACTCTGTTCTTAGGTACCACTTTCTGGTGTCCACTGAACTGTGGTTTCTGCTCAAATGGTGTGACCCCTGCTTCATCCAGGCAGATCCCAACAACATAAACTGCTATGGGCAAGGCACAAAGGCATGAGGAGCTTGGTCCCTGAAGTTTTAGAACAACCTTCTAATAATGTTTCAGGGTGTTATTGTCTCCAGAACACCGCGAACAGAATCTGCAAGATCTATTGTGTTGCTGAATCAACAAACTCCTCCTACCTCCTAAAAAAACCCCAAAAACCCAGATCAGTAAACAAAGAAAATCACCTTTCAGATTTGACCTAAAAATACAGCTTTGATTCAGCCATAATATAAATGGGTGCAAACCCCTTAAGGTGGATGAAGCCCCACCCTTTCACAACAAGAATAAGCATTTCTCCGAACAATCAACTCCTGCTTACAACAAGACCACTCAGTGCTATCACATAAAGAGTTATCACTGAAATACTGAAAATCTTCATGAGAAAAAGAGGTGGGGCACCTGCAGTCTATGGACTTAGCACATGCTGTCATTTCATTCCATGCCAGCTATGGGGGCATCATTTGTTTTTTATGGCATTCATGTGAGATTACAGGAAGGTGTATGTTGATTTGTGGCTCACCAATAATGATAGAAGAGTACAGTACCTCCAACATCTGAGGAGGACCCAAACACGTTTCCATATGTAATTGTAGAGGATGTATTTACAGAGTAACCACAGAGTGACATTTTAAAAGCAGTTATACTGGTTCAGCTTCTAATACACAGGACAGTCTATTACCTCAAAAGCTGCTCATTGCAGCTGTGTTCATACTGGAGAGAGTTTGTATTGCTTTAACAATATCGGTCCTGTTAAGGGACAACAACGTCTGCGTGTGGACTTGAAAATTGAAATCAGCGTCCTAAGTGAAATTGATGCACCCACTCAAAGACTGTCTTGTTGCAGTTGTGCAGAAAAGCTTTTTTAGCTGTCTGTAGCTTTTCCTCCTTCACATACTGTGTGTTGCTCCTTAGTCATCTCTCTAATTGTAGCATATTGGCATGAATATTGGATGATGATTTAGAGGTGCTTAGCACCTCAGGAAAAATAATTGCAGCGTGACCTCAGATTTAAACCATCACCTTATTCTTATGCATGGCAGCTACATTACTCTGTATTTTTGATAGGGCTAACATCTTATTTCCTTCATCTCATTTATTGGAAACTGCTATGTGAAGGAGATTTGGGCATTTTTTTCCTAAACCCAGTAGATTGCTGGTCCGCCTCTTTAATGTGGATGTCCTCCTTTTATAGCATTTTAGCTTCTACCAAACTCAATTATCTGAGGAAAGTGAAAGGAAGCCTTGCTCCTGTTAACAGGTTTAGCTGCCTATGACAAGACAGACAATGACTTAACTCTCCCTTCTACTGCATCTGAATTTTATGGTGCCTGCATGAAGCTGGTGTAAGAGAAAAGCTGGAGTCAGGCCCTTCACCTGCATTCCCCACACACCTTTTTTCTCCTTGCAGAATCACAGATACAGCAGCTGCTCTCTGTGTGCAGAATTACACACTATTGTATTTCTTCTGGTTTAAATGTCATGTCATATTGTATAGCATTCCCACAACATGACATCTATCTGAAAAAAACCAACCAACAGAACTGCAACAAAAGAGTGGCACAATAATAGGCAAGTACAGAGCATGGAAAAGATGAACAGTTAATTGCCATTTGCTAGCACGTGCCCCCACTGCACACAGGTGAAGTAGAAATCTCTGTACTAAATTTAGTTATAATATAAACATCTAATAACATTTTCTGTGAGAGGTCTGCCTTTGTTTCTTTGTGTTCTCAGATCCATTGTTAATTGAAAGCAAACATTTTTTTTTTCTTTAACACATTCCTGAATTGAGACTTGTGATTAGAGTTAGACATATTTTTACATATACATTTTTTATTCACTAAAGAAAAACATGCTTTGGATTGCCAATATTTTAATTCTTGTCTAAATGCACAAATATTTACAGATTAAATCAAAATTTTTTTTGGGGGGGGTGGGGGGATGCAATTCTAGTAATTTCTTTTTTAATACTGGAATCAAACAATCAAAATATTTTCAAATTTGGAAATATATATAGATTGTTCTATTTCGCACAAGTAGTATTAATCTAGTGGTACTTCAAGACTAACCAGCTAAATTTTATTTTTTAAAGTATGAGAAAAATGCACAAAACTAAAAAAAAATCTCATTTGGGATTGAACGAAAAGGATTTCTGTCAGTTGAAATACATTTTCTTTATTATATTTTTGTTTTAACAGCCAAGCTAAAATAACAAATGAGGTAGTAGTATTAGCAAGGCCATAGATTAAATAATATTAAATACACAGCATTACTGGAATGGGCTGGGAGATAGAGAAACGGTGCTTTGTAATACCCTTTGTCAAAGACAAGTGAAGCATTGGGGAGAGGACAGCTGCTTTAGCACAGGTATGCTGCTGGGAACAAGAACTTTGTGTCACTCTTTAAAGCAGCTTTTTCCTACTAGGAAGCAATATGTGCATGCTTTGTAATTCACCCTTCTGGAGAAAACGATCCGTGGCTGCAAGCAGCCAAGTTAGTGAGAAGAAAAGGGAGTAGACACTGTGCTAATAACAATCCCCGTGCTGGCACACAGGGCAGAGACAGATTAAATACCTCATGGATCCCAGGACCACCAAGATATATACCAGTAATTTCATATGAAATAAGAAGGATCCCCAGATCCCTGAACAATAGCTCTGGTCCCTAGGAGACAAGATGGAGGCTGCAGGAGGTGACAGTAGTGACAAATAGAGAAGTCTCAACAGATGCTGCTGAAGTTTTGTCCTGCTGTCCCCTCAGTGGGGTAACAGCTCTAGCAGTAAGAGAGGCCCATAGCAGAATGTTGTCTTGCTTCAGACTGCAAGTCTTTATTATGGCATTTCTCGGAAAGCACTGGGGTACCCTAGCGATTGATCTACAGATGGATATTATTTTGTTGCAGACTATCAGGCTATCTGAGCAAGGGCTGCAATTGCTCTTGCTGCTGTTACAATACAGGGAGAAGAAATGGAGGAAATTGTGATCTGGTTGTCAGATTTGGCCTGGGTACAAGCCAAAGGTTTTACACTGCAGAAAGATGTAGACCCTTGGTTTTTTTTCATACTTCCAGTGTTGGGCACTTTATTTGTATGATATTCTTTTAGCGTTTTCAGGGAAATATTTAATCTGCGGAGATTACCTACAGTATGTGCAGCACAGCAGGAGGATACTACTGGATGGGTATGTGATTTCTAGACTAATCAGTTCACTTCTCTGGTAAGCTTCCTTCTTGCTTGCTGATGTCTTGGTCAGTCAAAGTAATATATAGACTTTACAGTTAACTGAAGATGAGTGATATATCATTTAAAGTATCCCTCTGCTAGACAAGAACTACATACAGTTTCTGTGCTGTCAGCCTTTAAATCTTCAAGACCACAGAGGTGGTCCCCTTGGATCTAGATGATGGCATACATGTTTGTTTGAATGTTCCTCTCTAAATCATGAAGATCATGTACTGTAGATTTGTAGTCACTGGAGAAATCAGTACCGTTTATCTAACATTCCAGAGGCAAGGCCTGGCACTGTGAGTTAACATCCATACTTCAGTTCTACATAACCACGGCATGTTTTTTTTCTCTTCTTTCTTTTTTGCTTGCTTTTTTTTTTTTTTTTTACAGTTGTAAACCTCTCTGACCTGAAGAAGCTTTTCAAATAAATTAGGAAATGAAGCCATAAATTTGCTAAGGAAAAAGCAGACAGCCATCATGAGTACTGCTCCCAGTCATCTTTCCCGTTTGCTACTGATCATTTCTTGGAAAAGCAATTCTGGCCAGGGCCTGAATGTCACCTGTTATTTCTTTCTCCCTCTTTTAACTTCATGCCTGACCTAACATGACATCCGTTTGTCCAAAAGGTGGCACTGCATCTTTGAGCATTTCGTGGGCTGAAATTGCTCTGGCGCAGAAGAGGTCTTCTGTAAAAATAAATAGAGCTGCTTTGCAGATCTGCTAAACATTTCCATGAGCTTTCCAGCCATGGACCATTTCTAAAGTAAATCCGTACAGTTTTTAAAAATTTAAAGCTTTGATAAAAACTAAAGCTTGATCTTGAGTTTTCTTACATCTAATTTTAATGTTGTGACTAAAAGCAATCTCTCCAACCAAGCACATGCAGGTAAGAGATAGCTCCTCTTTGTGAAGGTCTTTAAGGAGAGTTGCAATTCTGAGCTTCCAGGAAAGCTCAATGTCTTCCACTACGACAGGGAAATTGTTGCCCCTTCCAATCGCTTGTTTTCTCTCTTAAATTTACCAGCTGTTCCATGCAAAGAAATAAAATATACTTTAATATAAAAGGTTAAAACTGTCACTTAAGACAACTCTTTCTCCTCAAGCCACCAGGCACAAGCCACAGCCACGGTTTTCCAGGCCCATGGTAGTCTTAGGAGTATACAGTTTGGTCTAAGAAATACAGAACCATCCTTTCCACAACATTCCCCACAGAGCAATTGGACTCTTGGATCAAACCACAATGGCATATCCCAAATTGGCTCCTCTGCTGAACACCAGTCTCTTTCTCACAGTTGTCTGGTACCACGCAGATGACAGGACCGCCACTAACCCTTCTCCCTGTCTTTTGTCAGCTTTCCCTTGAAGGTTTTTTTTACACCTTCTTCCTTGCTTGCTTCTTGCATTTCTAGGTCTTGCTGAGACCTGGCTCAAGGCCCCTCTCGTCTGACTCCCAGAGCCCCTGCAGAGATGCTAGACTCCTGCTTTTATTGCCTTTTCCTGTCAGGTCAATCTCTATTCTACTTTTATCTTTCTTCTCTTTGGAAATTCAACTACTATTGTCTTTTCTATCTGCCAGGGAGTTCAGCTTCCTTCCTTTTTCCTGATTTTTTTTTTCTTTTCTCTATTTCAAGTCCTCTCTTCCTTAGGAGACCAGACTTCAGTTTTCATGTTGACAATCAGCCTGGCTCTAGTCTTTCACTCCTCGAATTTCAATTCTTGGATTGCTGTCAGCTTTCAACTCTTCTATTGATTGCAGGAGTTGTTCTATCCAGTTTCCACTCAGTATTTCCACTCCCTTCAGTCACTTTTTGCTTTTCTTCCTTATATTCATTCCTTTTTGTGTCTTTCTTAAAAGCCCTCTAATGAATTTCATTTTCCTCTTTAGCCTGCCTTCTCCTCTACCAAATAACATTACACCCTGATTCTCCTGCTTCCTTTCCTGTGATGTTTTTCATTTTTTTACATCTGACTGCAACCAGTGTATACCCTTCAAATTTTATTTTTCTTTTCTCTTTTCTGCCTTGCTGCTGTTGTCTTGTTGCCCTGATTTACACTTAGGATCCAGCAGAGCAAGAAACCCCACACGGGGACAATTCAATTTCAGGAAGCTGTGCTCTGCAATTGGGAAGGAAACTGAACTCCTTCAAAGCTTGAAAAAGCTCTATTTTGGTGTCTGAGGTTGATCAATGCCAGAAATCAGAATTCCCTCAAACTCTTGTCAAACTCTTGTCAGACACTTACCTAGCTTTTAAAAAATGCATAACATTATATAGTGCTTGTATGTAAGAGGTGTTTCAATAGTACTTATGAGCTATAGGGCAGATGATGTAGTTATGCATGGCTTTGTGAATGTTTTATAGTGATCTTGTGTTCCTGACAGAGTGGCCAGATGAATAATGCAAAGTGCCAATGATGATGAGAACTGCCTAACTACTTACACAGACATGGGAGCTATGCATGGGCTGTGTAGTGGGCATTACCAATAAAAGGTTTATTCCTGAGAGTCTATTGTAGCCAGAAAGTATATTTTTTTACATTTTTTGTTTGTGGGGTTTGGGGTTTTTTTTCCCATTAATCCAATCATCCTCATGTTTAATTCACTTCTCTTGTGAGAGGTAACAGTATTGCATAAAAATGCCTTTTCCAGTTAAATGCTTCTTTAAAAATTTGGCCATGATACAAGTCCAGATTCCCACCAGAAAAGATTTTTATCTCCAACCATATTGCAGCCAGTTTCCTTCCTAATTAATACTATATCCACCTCCAAATTCCATTTCAGTTCCCAAATGAAAATTGATGAGGCAGTCAACCACAAATGAGCACAATATACCATTGATTATTCAATCAGCACAGTTTCCAGCATAGTGTGTAACTAAAGTACAACCAGCATTTATGTTTTCATGTCCCTTGGACATGAGCTGCTCCTAGTATGTTACTTCAAGTTATACTCAAGGTTTTTATCATGAAGTTGGTCAAAAAGTCAGCTATGTATGTGTCAAAATGAAACAAGATATCTAAAATCTTTCTAGGAGAGACAGCAGGGCCTGAGTGATGGCATGCTGGAATGGAAGACCACAGAGGCTGGAGCAGAGAGATTTTCAAAGACCACATATGCAACTGATGTACTGGATAGTTTGCAGTACCATTCCCATGGCATGATACACAACTGCAAGGCAATCCAGCTGTAAATAGCCCTGCAAAAGAGGACTTTAAATGACTTTTCGTTACCAGGCTGAATGGTATTGTGCTCCTGATCAGATGCGATCTGGACTTGTCTCACACCAGTGCTACCAGTCAGTATAATCAGTGCTGATTGTGGTGCCAGTATTTGCAGCGTATTCACCTGACCTTGAGAATGAAACTATGACTGGTCCTTGTTGGCATGCTTGTAAGACTCTTCTTGGAAGCTGACATCAGGAAATGAAGCAATAGTTAATATGCTTAAATATGCTGGCTGCCATGTTCCAAACTATATACAAAACTTAAGTGTCTACAGTGCAATTGTCCTCTTCCCTGAGCAGAACCTATGTGAAACTACTTACTGCCTTCTGGGAAAGAAAACATGTTTACTGAAAGAACCCAGACCACCAAAGTTTTCATGTTTTGGATAAGAGCACATTCTACATTGATTGTCAGACCCACATTCATACAAATTAAAAAGCTTCTGTTTAGAGTACCCCTATGTTTTCTCACCTTGCCTGCATACAGAAAATCATGGAGGAAATTTTGAAGGGTATTGGTTCCAGTAGAGAGGATATATAGAAACTAAATTACTTTATTTTAAAGCTGCAAAACACTTAAAAGGAAGTGGCAAAGCTAGATATTGGCAATAGTCCTTTAAAGTAGCTGTAACAGCTATGGACATGTTTTCCTCTGTTGGGGCTTATCCATGAAGCACAGCTGTTTGTTGGTAAAATAGAAAAATCCTTTCATGTAGATGAAAATGCTCTGACTCTAACGTTCCTAAATCTATTTGCCTAGGTCTAAAAAAGATTATTTTAAAGGGCAGTTCCTTCTTTAGGAATTTCTCAGTAAATAACGTATTTTGCATGTCTTGGTGGAGGTATTCTCAAAGCTGCCTGCAAAAGCTGCTGTAATGCTCCAGGAATTGGAGGAATCCCAGCCAGAGGAAGTATGCCACAAGAAAACTGCCTTAACCTTAACTCTAGCTTTAGCCAAATAAATTAATGAAATAACCAAACAGATTAATAAGCACATTAATAGGGGGAATTAGGGTGGTGTGGGTAGTGGATCTTGCACTCCCTACAGACTTCCTTCTTCTAACACTAAATGATAGCAACTCCCTTGAGAAAGGCCAGTCAGCGAATGCCTCCACATTTATTATTGTAACTATTACTATTACTAGTACTATTAGTAGTACTACTACTACTTCAACTACAGCTACTACTGCTATTACTACTACACCACAAATAAATGTGGTGCTTGTAACTTGCATGACCTGGGCTTGTGCTCCATGCACAGCAGTATTGCAAGTTTGTCCTCCTCAGTGGTCTTAATCCTGACCCAGAGGAAAGAGAGGACCAGCACCTTCCAGCCCTTTGCAGACCTTTGGGGTCTCCTCAAAGCAGGGGATAAATGCCAAATGTGATCTTTCTTTCTCATTATTAATATTACTAATGCCATCCATCAGAGATCACTGCCCATGGACACCAGTCAAGCTAAGGTAATAATGTGTTGTACAAGCATGTAGTACTGGATATATTATCATCCTGAAGGAAATAGAACCCTAGAAATATTAATTAATTGTTTTTTGTGGGGGGTTGGGAAGTGAGCCTGAATGCCTTGGTCTAACGCAAGCCTTGAGTCACGTTCTCCCCAGGATCTTCCCTAAAGTATACCTGAAAGTGGAATCTAGCTAACCATTTACTGCAGGTGGCCACTATAGATGGAAAAAAAACCCCATCACTGACTTCAGCAAGAGCTGGATCCAACCTTATTTCATTACATTTCCTCTTCATTTTCATTGAAATGGAAAACAACTTTCATAAATAAAGTTTGCAAGGCTGCTCAGGCTATCTGCCATTCATGTAATGATGGCTAGTCCTTCAGTGTTTCTACTCATGGACTGTTGATCTTTTATCTATCAAGTTTTCAATTAAGAAGTATTTACTCTATGGACTCTGTTTACACGTGTGTTAAGCTTTAAAAAAAATATGATCAATTTAGTAGGTGTATCACCCATTACATAAAAATGTACTGCTTCTATATATTACCTTTCAGTCAATTACATTTGCAGTTCCCATTTTCTAGAAATCAACATTCATTCTCCCTGCATTTCCATTTTTATTCATGCTGGTTTAGAGAAACAAAACTTTGCCCAATGGAAAACCACCATGGCTGCCTTCCAGATACTTAAGGGACATGCTCTATTCTCATAAAATGGAGGAATTTGCAGTTCCTCATACATTGTAAGTAGAAGAATCCTGCTACAGATACAGCCTCTTAATATTTTTTCCCTGGGGAGTAAATGAACTGCAGACCACTACAGTTTCTAGAGATAACTTCCTGTGAGGACAAGTCTGATCTTGACTTCAGCAGGAGCTGATTTCAGTCAGGCTTCAATGCATGGATGACATAGTCATCCTCCAAAGTCCTGGAGGCCAGAAGACATAGTCTGCTCACCTGTGTAGTTCATTGTATTCAGGCCTCACTGGCTAATCACAGGATCACAGAATGGTTTGGGTCAGAAGAGATCTTAAAGCTCATCTAGTTCCAAGCCCCCTGCCATGGACAGGGACACCTTCTACTAGACCAGGTTGCTCCAAGCCCCATCCAGCCTGGCCTTGAACACTGCCAAGTGTGGGGCAGCCACAGCTTCTCTGAGTAACCTTTGCAGTGTCTCACCACCCTCACAGAGAAATTTTTCCTAATATCTAATCTAAACCTACCCTTTTTTACCTTAAAGCCATTCCCCCTAATGCCTACACATTTACAATTTATTCTGCTGTTTATAAAAAATTAATATCTCTGACAAAATAAAACTTGGCTGCATGCTCTCCTTGCCTATGGAGCATTTAGCTGCTAAAAATAATATGTTATAGCTTGCGAAAGCCAAATTCTGCATGTCATCGCAGCCAGACTGTCTAGACTGCCTAATAAGGTGGAGGTTGTTCTGGGATGGCCTCATACTCTTTTTAACATCGACTGTTTGTTTCATTGATTGTTTTGTTGGTAGATATTGCCTATGTCACATTCATTTCATATTCGGTGGCTTTTTGTGAGGGATGAAAAAGAGTGTAGGTTTCCTTCCTAGGATAATTGCTCTATAAATATTAGTCTTCTCAGTTCAGTTAAGCCCAGAGTTTGAAAACATTTTGAACACTTTCTGCCTAAACAAAATACGATGCCAGTTCTAAGCAGTGACATCAGGAATGACAAGTGATTATTTAATATTCAAGGCTCGACCTGGCTAGTCCTGATATACACAAGTCAGTGTGAATTCCACGCATGGAGGCTTTAAACGGTCAGGTTTGTGGTTTGTAGAGCACTAAAAAGCCAGTGCTCATTTTTAAAATGTCACTGCACATGTGGTCACCAACACAATAATTCAGCAGTGCTAGGCGATTGTGTTTCTCTTGACTTGCTGCTAAATGTCATGTTGTTCCTGAAGAGCAACTACTCTGTGATGTGTGAGAAGTCTGGCCTTCATCCTGGCAAGAGGCAAAGCACTCTGAGCTTTTGAGCATCTGCTCAGCCTCACATCCTGCTGCAGCAGACTTTGTGGTCCTTCAGAAAAGGCGTCCTTTTAGTGCCATTTCTGTCATATGAGAGAAGAAGGTGAAACCATGCAGACTATCAGTGATCCACTTTTTCCCCTTGGAGTTAACATATACACTAGGTTTGTACGTATGATTATGTGATTAACAGCAACTTACTACTAGCTGAGCCTACATAGTATCCTGTTCTGCATATAGATTGCAGTCAGAGGTCAGGTGCTTGTTTTATTTGCTTGGTTGATATACCCCTGTAACTGGTAATTCCAGTTACCTCTCCTCTTTTTACTCTCTGGTGACCTTCTGTTCTTCTGTTCAAGCCACTCGACAGAAGCGGAAAACATACAGGCTGTGTTCCAGTCTTCACCACAATCTTCTCAACACTTTCTCAAATAAACAGGCAATACATTTACAAGTCACCTAAAACTCTGTTTCTGCACATGATCTGCACTGCCATGATCTCTCCCAGCTAAGCATAACCATGTTTGTTTGAAACCATGGTCTGAAGAGGAGGAAGGCACCTTTTCCTTTCAGCAGTTCAATGGCAAGAGGAGTTGGACCTCCATAGGAGTCAGATATGCAAGATGGGTTCCTAGGACCTTCCTACCTTAGCAGTTTCAGACTGTATCCCAGGAAAACATCCTACGCTGTCCTGTGGCAAAAAACATTCTGCTCTCTACTGCTTGAAACAGGGGCCTTTGGAAACGAATAATATAGTTCCACCGAGTTGGGACGAGTGAGCACAGATTCACTCAGAAACTGAATTAGAAGGGACCTTCAGAAGCTGTCTGTCTAGTCCATCCATCTGGCTTAATCCATCCATTAATATCATCTGCTTGCCTAATTGCTACTGATCCTCCTGGATACAGACTGCCATATACTCCTAGGAAATCTATGCCAGTGCTTCTCTATGCATAGATTTAAGAGACTTTTCCTGTTATTCTCGTTCATGCTATCCATTATGGGAAAAGGAAGCAGATTATTCTTTTCTCTCTAAAAGTGTTTGCGGTCAGTTGTCATCTCCCTAATTAGTGTTTAAGCTAAACAATCCCAAGTCCTTTAATCTTTCCTAATAGATCATAATTTCAAAATCACTTTCTTATAGACCGACTCCAGCTTGACTTTCTGACACTCATAACTAAACAGAGCACTGCAGCTGAGCTCTTACAAAAGGTGGAACAAAACAGTATGTTTCACAAGCTGTTCTTCTGCATGTAAAACCTGACCTGATGTCTGCCATTTTTGTAATGGAAAAATGAATGTTGGTTTCAGCTTATGATATCTGGTGGTATGCATGTACATTAACATTTCAGTTGTTACAGGAGTATTTTTAAGTGGTTGACTCTATTCCCATATAACATGTCTTATTACATGTTGCAAATGCAACATTACAGAACAGTCTTGAAGTGCATGAGCTGTTTTCCTTTGGGATGAAATTAAACCAAAAGATGCTCCTCAAGAGTGCACTTACTGATGATTTTCTGCTAATGAACAGTCAGTCCACAAGACCAGACTAGAGCTAGACTCAAGTAAACCCTCTAAAAGTGAATCCAAGAAATCAGAGTCTTCAGATCTTGCTCTGTCACTCTACAGACTTACTCCCATTTCAGAGCCCTGCTTGCATACCTCTGCAGCACACAGAAGTACCCCAGAACCTTCAGAACCTGTCTTGAGGAAGAGTGCCTTACCAGTTGTACTGTATACTACATATGTATCATTGATCACTTTTGCCTTAGTGTCATATCTTGCATTTATCTACTTTGAATTTTATTCAACATTTCATTTCTCAGGCTCTCCTTAAATTCTAGATCTGTCCTCCAACGCATTTGCTGTCCTTAGGCCATCTGTAAATTTAATATTTAATATTTTCTCTTCCATCATCTAAGTCATTAATAAAAATATCAAATAAAGTGACATCTAAGTCAGATCCCTTGGGCACACCACTCAGTAACTCCTTCCATCTTAACAGTGAACTAGATAATATATTCCTAGCATATGATTATTTGGTCAATTTTGTCCCACACTGTAGAAGTTCCAAGGTTATAAACGTGTAGATTTTTAATGAAAATGTCATATGAGAGTGTTGAGATCAAAATATGTAGAATTAACTGACTTACCTCTAAGATCTTGTCATAGACAGAAGTTAAATTGGTTTAATGTGATCTGATTTTGAGAAATTCCAGTGGGCTATTATTTATCTTCTTGTTATCCTTCAGATACTTACATATAATTTAGTCAATTATTTGTTCTAGATTTTTTCTAGGAACTGATGTCATCTGATGATTTCCATATTTAAGAACAATGACAATGCTTGCCATTTTTCCTGTCTTCTGGTATCTTATTTGACCTCTATAATTCTCAAAGGCTTCATTTTGCACTAACAAATAAAACAGACTGAGGAGCACACTCTGACCCTGAAGCCAAGTGGCACAGCACAATTCATCTCCTCATGGCAAATCTTTCCCTCACTCATCAGAAAAGAGTGTACACTTTCAAACTGTCCCTTACCCAGTTTATTCCCCATTTACGTCCAGAAACTGTCTTGGAAAATTGTAGAACAAAAAGATAAAAATATGCCAGAGAGCTTTTAGCAATAAACACTTTGGGTGATCCTAGGACAGCATGTTAGCCTATAACCTGTCTCTAATGTATTTATGACTATAGCCGTAGCCAAAAAAATGATCACTAAACCATCTGAGAGAACTTAAATCAGTTTAGTGGTGATGATGATGACACAGTCATGCTCAGCCCAGTTCTTAGGATGCAAGATCCATTTTATCCCCTTAAGAATTACAGTAACAGTATGGGCAGTGGGAGAAGATGATTTTTCACAGATGCAGAGACAGAAAACTGCCTGTATGTGCCAATTTAGTTTAGGAATGTCACTTATTCCTTGGTCTGCACCCACCCCATAATGAATATTTCCTTTCTGTTCATTATATCTACTTTTATTTCCTTGGGTTACTTACTTGCCCTCATTTTCAAATGCCCTTGTTATTGTGATTCTGTAATATTCTCTGCTATCCATTTCGACCCAGACCTTCTTTTTAGTTATCATATTGTTACGTTATGCAAGAAATGTTATTCAGTCCTGCCTTAAAGACAGAACCTGTAGCTGCTACATAATGCATGTACAGATTCAATGCATTTCTAATGTTGAAAATTTCTCTTCTTTTCCGTTGTTCATATAACCAGAAATATTCTGTGGAAAAACTAAAAATAAATCGTCAACTAGCAGAATATGGTTTGTAATGTCTCTTGATATGGGCATTATCTCAGATTTAGCTCAGCTCACTTTGTATGGGAGATAGAGATTCTGCTCTAATTTAATATCTCTGAGATTGATCTGACCTCTTTGCAGTTTCAGTCACATGTCATAAGATGAAGGTACAGTGTCTGACTGTCTGACTGAGCATTTATGCTGTGCTTATCATAGTAAAATACCTGAGCTGCTTAAAAAAACCCCAACAAAACCCAAACAAAACAAACCAAAAAACAAACCTCTGAAAAGCCAGCAAAAATTAATAATGACCTTCCAATATTACTAACCTAGCCTGATTCCTTTGTGCTTGTCACCATTCGTTTTCATTCCTTTATATTGTGCTTCACCATTCTACAAACCTGACAACTATTGGAGTAAGCTCTTTTCCAAGGCTGAATGGAAAGCTGTGTCAGATGCCTTTCTGACAGAGAGCCATGCTGGACTGTGATCCTGATGGAGGCTAGAGCACGGACAGGGGCTAATGCCCATATGGCTACACCACATATTCCAGGGTTTTGGGACTGGAAGGGAAAACACCATAGGAGGCACTGCTAACAGAAGTAGGAGGGAGAGATGGATGGGTACCTAGAGCTGCAGTGGTAAATCTCTCCTTTGTGAGTTCTTATAGAAGATGATTCAAAATGGAGTAACTTCTGAAATACCTAGGTTACAAAATTCAGCCTAATGCTGTGGTCCCTGAATTAGCTCCAGAGCGGTATAATTGCATTGTCCTGTCATTCTGCCCAAGCTCCTTAGTCTTCTTGAGTGGGGATCTAATTACTCTGGGCACAGCACCAGCCTAATGCAGCCACAGCTCTTCTGGGACCGAGCTGGGGTGAGTGTTGACACTGTGCTGGACTGGATAGTCAGACCAAAGCCTGCTCAGTGACAGCTGCAAATTGTCCTCCCAATGCTTTGTGGTGCATTGCAGGTGTGTCTTATAGCCAGTCTGCCAAAGTAGACCGCAAACCCAGATGAACTGGGTGGCAGGATTCTGGAAGAAATTACACTGGGGGTATGCGGTTTCTGCTTGATCTTCGTGCTGCCGAGTAAGAAGCAACTGTGACCTGTTGGCCACAGACAGTCCTGAAGTAGTTTCTGAGGAAAGAACAAAGCCCTGACAGACTACAAAAGAATTGCCTGCAGTATTAACAGGTGTATCCTAAGCTAGCTTTTATTTAAATACTGCTCTTGCATGATGCAAACCAGCATGAGACAAACACTGTAAGTGCTGCAAACAGGATGCCAGCTCCATTTTTAAGGTGTTTGTCTCCCAGAAGAATAATTTTCTGTATTAAGACCAGGACTTTTTTTTTTTCCTGGAGTTATTTTGAAATTGGAGCTTGTTGCCTCTGCTTCGTATCACTGTAACTTCATCACTTACTGTCTGGATTCCCAGATTCACATTATAAAGCTTTTATTTGTTATGAAGAAGACTGCTAGGCCTATCAGTACAGTCATTATAATCTGATATAACACTAGTGCTACCTCATTTAAGCGAGGTACTGTGGATCACTTTCAGTATTGTCAGAAGCAGTGCTTACAAAGACAGTGAAAGCAGCAGGCATTTTTTGTGACTTCAAGCAGCCACCGGACCAGGCTGTTAAATGACAGAGTTGCCTAACTGAGTGATTGTGACTTTTTTTCCATTGGCGATGTAAAAAGTCCCTTCCAATCTGAACTATTCTATGATTCTATGAAGTTGGACCCTGGCAGCTGTGGACTGGAGTTAGTCTGAGCTGCTCACCCTGCTTTTGTTGTCTCACACAGCACGAGACTGAATAAACATTAATTAAATTTTTCAGTATACCATGACTGTATCCACACCACTCTGTTGGAGAGCTGCCTGTTCAGCCGGAGCAGCCTGGATACGCTGCTGTTGCCTGGCTCAGTGGTACTAGTAAAATCACTGGGTGTATTGGTGCCTGCCTTTCAGCAGCATGATTTGGATCCATTTCACCTTTATTTCACCAGGAACCTCAAAGAAACCAAGAGGATCAAGGGTGAAGGAAAGCATTCTAGCACGAAAGCCTAAGAATCTAATCTATCCTGAACCAGGAGCTCACAGAACTCACAATTCTACACTAAATATCTCATCTCTCCCTCAGATTCCATTCAGACATATGTTTAAAGAATAGGAAAAATCTGAAGATAGCTTTATAATGTCTCCAGGACAAGGACTGTTTGTTCATTTCTATTTGTACAATTTTTGGCGCAGCAGGACTCTGACTCTGAAACTTTGGGGCACCCAGGAGTGCAGAAGACTGATAGCAGTTAAGGGATGAGCTGTTCGAAGCTGGGGGATAGTTAGCCACTGGAGCAGTTCCACAGTTCTTCATTCTCCATCGAATTTGGTAAACTGTGCTGAATTCCTCTTGGGGAATCTTGACTCATCTGCGTGACTGTGGAGCTCTCCATCAAGCCCTGACACATTCATGGCTAAACGGACTTCACTGCAGTAGTGGTCTGCTGCTGTATTTTCCATTCCATAAAATAAACTGTGCAATTTACTGTTCTCTCTTCTCCTTTCCAGTTCTTGTAATCTAGAAGAACAATAAGCACATATATTGCTTTTATGAGGGATATTTCTGAGAACCTGGCGACTTGCCTGGTCTCCTCATTTGTTTGTCCAGGGGAACAAGCAGTATATTGTGCCACAGCAAAAGAGTGAACAGAGTTCTGTCCCTCTGAAATCAATTTCTGAGGAGTATAAGACAGAGCCAGCATGTATTGAGGTCTTCAGGGGGGACAGGAGATAATAAATCATCTCATTACTTCTCGTTTCTCACTACAGCCAGTATCAGGAGTAATGTGTCTAATCTCCTTACTGTGTGGTACTGCTTCAGCATGGGTGTGGGAAAGGTAAACAAGGTTTAGAGCCCATTCTGTCAGCTTTACTCTGAATATCCTCCACCTGGAGCAGATTCTGACACCTTCATGGCACTGGAGACAGAGTGTGGATTTATCCTGGATGGATTTCAAAGGGACAAAGAATAGAAATTGAGCCTCAGGAGTATGTGTGATGGATGGGGAGGTGGTGGGAGATGGCAAACATAAAAAAACCCAACATGTGCCTTCTGCTTTGGGAGCCAGCCACTGTATGCGTGACAAAAGCCACTCTGGGGCTGCCTTACCAGGCACAGAATCATTCTGCATATCTGCTAGAGCCCTGCCTCTGACAGTCTTGCCTTCAATACCAGCTCATTTATTCTCCCCCTGGTGTTGACACACCACCAAACTCTGTGATTAGACTTTAGCAAAATGGATGATTTTTTTTATTTTTTATTTCTATGTGCCTCTTCTTCCTCACCTCTACCAGACAAGCCTTCCTACCTCTCTCTGTTTCTAGTGCCCCTTCTTTCAGTGTGGTTCCTGCACTTAGTATAAAGATTGACTCCATTGATTCCAGTGGGATTATGTGTAGTCTAACATCCTGCCTGCTATAAGTAGGCCTGGATGAATCCAAATGCTCATGGGTAGAGTGGGCAGAAACTTATTGGTGAAGGTCTTCTGATTACCTGTTTGGTATCAGTATGTGGCTGAATTAGGAATTTCCTTCTCACACAGGTGAACTATCCCTTGAGTAGTCCCACTGGAATTGTTTGTATCAATATTTTTATTCTGTTATAAGAAAGATGTTCACCATCTGCCTCTGTCTTGGGTGTGGCTGAGATAGAGTTGATTTTCCTCATAGCAGACCTCATAGTGCTGTGCTTTCTATTGGTAACTAGAAAGTTGCAGATAATCAGTGTTTTGGCTACTGCTGAGCATGGCTCACACAGCATCAAGGCTGTCTTTCCACCACTCCCTCCTCACCAGTAGGCTAGGGGTGACAAGATCTCGAGAGGACACATAGCCAGTACTGCTGACCCAAAGTTACCAAAGAGATATTCCATACCATATGATGTCCCTCCACAATAAAAAGCTAAGAGAAAAGGTGAGGAAGGGGGGACATTTGTTATTTATGATGTTTGTCTTCTGGAGCAACCACTACGTGTACTGAAGCTCTGCTTCCTGGAAAGTGGCTGGACATCACCTGCTGGTGGGAAGTAGAGAATAAAATCTTTTCCTTTTCTTCTTCACATGACCTTTGCTTTTACTTTATTAAACCGTCTTTATCTCAACCTATGAGCCTTTTGTGATATTTTTCTCTCCCTTGGCCAGTTGAGGAAGGTGAGTGACAATGCAGCTTTGGTGGGAACCTGGTGTCCAACCAATGTCAACCCATCACAGCTTCTTATTTGAGGACTGGTGTATTTGTCTGTGTTAGACATCCAGGACAGGACTGGGACTAGGTCTGTCTGGCTGTCTCCAAAGGAGAGCCTGTGCAATGCTACTTTCAAGTCTGGCAGCATCAGGACCTACATCCTCACAAGAATTCTCCCCTCTCGTCCAAAGCAGGTAGAAGTGGAAATGGTTTGAGGTGATATGCCTTTTGTGTCAATTTGGAATTGAAACTACAGGAGTATTTTCCTGTTCTCCAAAGCTAGGGAATAGACCACTCACATGTTGGATGAGCATTCATCAGATGAAAAGTGTTGATGGATCTGTCGCATTTCCCTACCTACAGATATACCCACAGTGACCTGGTAAAGGCTTATCTGCACTGCAGCTGGTGTAAAAGCCTGAACAAGCTTCAGGTGAAGTAATCCAAGTGCCAGTAATAGCTTAGCTGTGACACCATGAAGCTCTCTGCCTTACGCCTCCTTTTTTAATAACTCTGATAACTAAAAAAGGAAAGAAAGCATTTGCAGCTTCACTCACTCAAGGAACAGATGTTGCCACCGATGGGCTTAACAAAATTGCAGCAACCAAAACCTGTGAGTCATGTGGTTCATCTCCTTTAGCACAGAATTAGTTTCAAGAATCCATTCATTAGCTCTTTCACAGTACAGCAAGCTTATCCTCCTGTAAAAGTAAGCAGCTGGGATAAAAAAAGGCATCGGTCTCTTAGTGCAAAAAGGTCTACAAGGCAAGGACATGATTTTCTGTAATGCTTGAGAGATGTCTGACACAATGTAAGTGCTACTGGAAATATCTTCATAGTATGAGGATCTCTATCTCAATATTTATAGAGGTGTTAATAAATACTGTAAACTGTAGCCTAGGATAATGTTATAGAATGGAGACTTTGACCTTCTTACATAGATCTTGTTCTTCTTCCTCATTTTCATACTGGGAATCAGCCTGTGGGCTTTGCTGCGTAACTGATTAGATTGTATAGCTCTGTGTTATCAGGGAGCAGGGTCAAGCAGTCTATCTTTGGTCATTTGAATGGCTTATTTGGTGGCTTGTTTTGGCTAGCTCTCTCCAAGACAAGGGTGCTCTAGAGGGCCTTGTGCACATTGCGGACACTGTTCAACCTATCTAGCCTGAGGTTCAGGGTGTGGGTCCCTGCTCCTTTTCTGTTTTAACAGCGTAGATGTGGACCATATTCAGACCATCTACCATTGTACCTAAGCTAGACTGAGATGATGCCTGTTGAGATATCCTCCACTGTCAGAAGAGCAATGAATGACTCGGAGTAGTGGACAAGACTGTCAGACCCTTTGCAACCAGCAGATGTAAGAACTCAGTGGATGTGAGAAAGGATATCACTATCTACACATAATGCCCAAAGTTAGTATCTGTCATAGGCAGTCTGAATGTGGGCTCTACTCCATTGACTACACAGGTAGTCAGAGTTACTGGTTACTACATCAGACTCAGTCACTCTTCACTTTAAGACCTGAATGGCTTTTAACACCCATATCCTGCATATCTGTCATTACAACATGGCCAGTACCAGGCCTCGACCTTGTGCAGCCTCAAGCCTGTGATCGACAAAGATGATGTGCACACACTGTGATCAACCAGACAGGAGGTAGATCACTGATGCTAACACCTGCTGTAGAACAGGTTGGGCATGTGATATGAGGTCTGCATTGAGCCTTTGTTGTTATACCTAATGTTGAAACCACAGGTTATCCTGGAAACCATAGCACTATTTCTGTTTTTAAAGTGGTGCACAGATCAAACATCTGAATCTCTGTTGTACCCATTTGATCTGAAGATTTCAAAATGACCTCCTCTCATTTTTGCTAAATTCATGAAACTACACATAAAGTTTGTGCTATATTAATACGTTACGCAGCAGCAAGTGGAATAATAATTGATTTATTTCTCTGTCCCTGCTTTTTATTCTACTGCATTTTTTTACTCTTTTAAATTATCCCTTTTATAATCAGATCCTCTGCTAGCTTTGATAACTTCAAGGAGGCCAAGTTTATAGGTTATGTATCTTAAATCATCCATTTTCTCAATTTCTGAGTGCTGACTAAAGAGTTCCTTTCACATTTACCCAAACTGTTATGAGATATTATAATGTTCTTGAAAAACAGTTTTCTAAAATAAAACTGAATTATTTCCTGCTGCTTCTGCTGGATGGAAACAGTTGTTTTATTGAAACATATGATTCTATTTAATTGCTTAATTCCAATGCACATTATTGGTTTTCTTATGAATACAATGGATCTGCTTTATTATTGTAATACTGGTGCCAGAGAGGTGTAAATTACTGCGACAGAGGAAGGAGTAAGGTCTTCTAGATCAAATCAATAGACTTACCTTTGCCATCAGCTCTGAGAAGAGATTTCAGCCATGAGATATTTACTGAATTATTCTGGAAACTGTCAGCATGGATTCATGAGAGGTGTTTGTGAAGTGCTCTTCCGCACTAAGGAGAGCTGAAAGGTTGTTCCATTTTTGTACATGGGCTCAGGTGTTACATTTGGGCTTCTTCAAATAGCATCTTACCTAATGATCAGTTTGCATCTCATCCTTATGACCTGGGGGCTATGTTTGAGACTTTACACTTGAGACCAAGGGACTAGGAAGAAAATTAAAAGGATGCTCCTGAGCACCTAGGAAACTTCTCTTTTACACAGCTGGGAAGCTCTGTACTATGGAATCTCACCAGATACATGATGTTTCCTATTTTGTGGCTGGTGTAGCAGAAGGGACAAAGCCATGTTCCCACCTATCCTGGTTTCGGCTGGGATAGAGTTAATTTTCTTCCTAGTAGCTGGTACAATGTTGTGGTTTTTTTGGCTTTAGTCTGAGAATAATGCTGATAACACACCAATGTTTTAGTTGTTGCTCAGTAATGCTTACCCTGATCAAGGACTTTTCAGTCTCTCAGGCTCTGCCAGGGAGGAGGGGCACAAGAAGTTGGGAGGCAGCAGAGACAGGACACCTGACCCAGACTAGCCAAAGGGGTTTCTGAGGAGAGATGACAATGGACCCTACACGATCCAATGTGAATCAAGCAGAAGCCACTTTATTGTTCCCACGATCCCTTTATATACAGAGTTTTCTATCTCTACATGTGGTCACGCGCCCTTTGATTGGTAAAAGCCCTCTTGCACGAGGCAATCACGCGGCTCGGTAAGTGTCCTTATTGGATCACCTAATTCCTGGTGTTCTTCCCATGTATCCGACTGCAGATGTTTTCTTCCTCTTATCTTCTTCTTGGTATGCAGCTACGTGTTTAGAAGAAGCTCTCTGATGGCTGGTTCACATCCTCTTATCTTCTTCTTGGTATGCGGCTGCATGCTTAGAAGAGGCCCTCATATGGCTGGCTCATCACATGCCCACTGTCCTCCAAATACAACCCCACAGGTTTCCATACCATATCAGTAGATAAAATGGGGGGAGTTGGTCAGGAGCCATAGATCGCTGCTCAAGGACAGGCTGGGCATTGGTCAAAAGGTGGTGAGCAGTTGTATTGTACATCACTTGTCATTCTTGGGTTTTGTTTTCCTTTTTTTGTTGTCTACCTTTTTGTTGCAATCGGGGTTTATGATTATTAATTATTATTATTAATTTATTTCAATTATTGAACTGTTCTTCTCTCAGCCCACAGGCTTTACTGGTTCTTCTCCCCGTCCCACCTGGGGGTAGAGGTGAGCAAGTGGCTACATGGTGTTTAGTTGCTGGCTGGGGTTAAACCGCAACACCACCCTGCAGCACCAAGTCCTACATGGTTTTGCTGAGAGAAGCTTTCTTGCATCACACTACTACAGGTAAGCATATGCATTAGCATACTGTGGCCACTTTACTGAAATCTATAGCACAATGACACTCAATTGCTATATTAATTAGTTTTATATACCAAATAGTTACGGTTAACTGGACTCTACCGAAAACCACGTTGTAATAAGGTAGTAAAATTAAATTGCAAAAACATTATGCCACGCTTGACAAAAATTCAACTTGAGATTCTATTAATGTTTCTGGTTTATATTCACTTTTATATATGCCCATTATAGTCAGCAAAAGAGAATGTTGAACTTAGTCTATTCTGTGCAACACGTTATATTTTGGGCAACAGAATAAAATCTAGGGGAAAAAAGAGAGATTTTTTTTTTTTTTAATATTATCCCCTTACCAGTCTCTACCTAATAGGTAAGACTGTTCTCTCTTTAAAAGCAGGCCTCAGAGGATATCTGGGTGGAGGCTGAGGCTGGGTTTCTGCCTTGTGCAGAACAGACTTCTGCTCCACATGTTACTTATTCCCACAAATTTCCCATCCCTAGACAAACGTTTCTTCCTCTCGGTAATCATTCCCTCAGGGACCAAGAAATCTATCTGAAGTATATCTGATATTAGTATTTCATGAGGTCACATGGTGGTAGAAAAATATTTTCATGTCTTCAAAGCAGCCTTGGAGACTATGTATAGAGACTCACAGAATCCTGACCATTGAACTGAATTTCACTGAGAAGCAATTTCAAAGAGTATCTTTACACCTAAATCTATTTACAAGATAGTAAAGGGGTTAAACTACAAAATATAAACTGGTCGTATCCAGATGTCTCCTCCCACACACACCCGGTTCCTACTGTAGCTCTAAGTAAACAACATATTACCTTTTGACTTCCTTGTGTGAAACTTGGTGTAAACCTATCCTGTGTTATATCATATAAACTTTTATGCTGTATCATTGATGACAGAATCTGAGTACTGTTATTCAGTTGCCATGGCTGCCAAGAGATGGCTAGATTGCAATGGTAAATGGATTTTATTTACATCCGCCCACACAGCGTGTTGTTTGGTATCCTGGCCCAATACATATTTGCAGAAGATGAATTTTCTAAGCTGGGATTTTGTGGGTGTATTTGGCAGTGGGGGGGAGAGATTGTACTTACCTCTGCATAAGCATTTGGTCCTGAATTAATTAGGAGTAACCTCAGACCTTCCAGGATACAAAATCCTTTTTCTCTCCATGTGGTGATTTGGGACCCAAAAGGGAGAGGAAAAAGAGCAGGTCAGCAGAAAGTGCAGCTTGGCAGGGAGCTGGGCATCAGATGTGACCATAAATCTGGTCTGGTGCTGCACACAGTGGGGAGAGGGAGATAAGGGACATGCCTTTTAAGACAGTCTTGGGCCAGCAGCAAGTGGAGTTTGGCCCTGGAGTGCAAAATCCCCTCATATGAGAGGACAGCACTGAGCCAGACCTCGCTGCCAGCCCCGGCCCAGTGACAGCTTTACCCCAAGGACAGTCAGTGTAGGTCTGGCTGCATGGTCCCTGCCACACTGGTCATCCCATCAGGCTTTGTGAAAAGGGAAAATTGTGTCTTGCAGAGATGCAATTACTGTAAACCATTTACAGAATGGCGTTTTTGAGGCAGGTAGAAGGTATGTTGCTGGGAGACAGGAGGGTGAAAGGAGCTCTTCTGCTGCTGTGATTTATTAGATGGCTGGATTAATGTGGATGCTGCACCTCACTAGATGGTCATTCTAAGTTTTAATTAATAGGGCATATAAATATTTGCAGATTGGTGTTTTTTTTAAATTTGAATAAATGAATAAATACACCTTTGAAGCTTAAGCTCAACATGGCATTTCCAAGTGCAATTCAGATCTGGCAGGATAGTTTCCATTTTTGATTAGTGATACATCTAATTGCAAAGGAATGGCTGACTTTCAGAGCTGGGACTGTATTACAAGCCATCTGAGAGTAGGAATCAGGCTAAATGAGCCTGATATAATGATTTATTTACAGCAACTCTGATACTTTAAGTAATCCATTATAATTGTGTAGACAGACTTCATTATCCTTTCATGTATCTGTGATCCCTTCGAAGCGCTGGGGAGTTGCAGAGCAAGCCTGCAGAGAGCTGAGCGCTCAGAATACTTCATCCTGCAGTGTGCTGAGCAGGCTGCCCCCCTCACAGGGCAGAACAGGGTATTCAGTTCCCCACGCAATTTCCCCCTGTGAGTTACTCAAGTTGGTAGAATGCAACTGAATTCACTTTATTTAGGATCTAATAAGGAAAGGTGTTTAATTTCCACTGGATGATTAGAATAAATCTCTAATCAAATTAAAGCCAATATAAGTAAATATTTTTATTATATTGCTAGTATATTGTCTGAATGTACTCCTGTGCATGTTCATAGCTATCTTAGTTTGGGGGAGGGAAGTGGTTTTAGCTACTAAAAAAATAATAATTATAAGAATTTCTTTATTTCTTTGGAATTTATTTTTCAATTTCAAATAGATGGGCCTCTTTTTTTTGACTCAAGCCTATAAATTTTTTGAGAGAAATGGGGACTGTATCATAATAGCAGATCACATCCTATTCTGCCTTCTAAACTAAGATTACACTTTCAAAGTCAGAAGTTTTCCTTGGGAAAATTGAGCTTTTTCTTAGTTAAAACCCCAATTTTCCTCTGAAAAACAACCTAGCTGGAAACTTTATGACTAATTGTAGTTGGGCCAGTTCAGTTTGCAGGAAAAGTGCCAGCTAGCACAACCCTTAGATATGTCACTCTCATTGCACAACAGCAGCAAAAAGCATCAGCAGTGCTAGCTTTGTGCTGCTTAAGCCCAACATGCTTCTGCCACTAACACCTGTACCCCATCCTCTGTTTTATCTTTTCCTCTGGAAGATAGTCCATTGAACGCACCTAATGAACTTGAAAATAGGTTTGAAACCTCAATCAAAGAGCAGGGTTCTTTTGCTTCATCCCCATCCTTGTCACTTTTCAAGAGCATTAGGTAGTCTGATGTTGTTTAAAGGGCCCAAGCACAGGGTAAAATCACTGGTGCCCTGTCTAAGTCTGGAGAAATGGGATGAAGAGTCCTAATTGCTCCTTGCTTGGTTCAGGTAGAAACTCATTTTTGAAGCTGTTAAAGTGATAAAAGTTCCCCGGGGAATGGAGGAGTAGAACAGCCAGTTAGCACATCTATCTGTCAATCCTAAGTAGACATATTCACACACACTGAAGACTCTGAAATGAGAGGAAGTACACTAAAGTACACTGAAGTGCTATTTCTGCAGCTACAGCTGATTGGGAGAGCAGAGCAAAACCAATGGTCTCCTTCAAGTCATTTTTCTTCAAAATAAAAGTAAAGCTGATCAGCAAAAACCCCAGGAAGTTCTCAGGGTGCAGCATTTCAGATGTAGGCCATGCAGTGACGCTCTTCATCCCACATTAAAGTCTGAAAATCTGGCAAAACATTCTGGCTTTGGACACATCACTACAACAGGTGCCTTTAAAAATCCCAGCCTGAATCATTGCCATGGACAGATTGGAACAATTTTATGCTGTCTTTTGAAAGCCATTTCTGGACCATTCCTATCACAGATCTGGCTTTTCCCCTTTTGCTCACATCATCACACAGTTCAGAAGAAGCAACCTGGATTCTTTCTGGTTTTTTTTTTTCTTTCTTCTTTTAATGCTTTAACATGGATGTAGAGGACAAGAATACACCATGTGTACCTGGTAGGACTTAATCTACGTGAACTCCTGGATGTTGACAGGACAACATCCTACATAATAATACAGATTAATATATACAGAAATAACACAGATTAATAACAGTTTAGTATTATAACTACTGGAGACTGAGTAAGACTCTAACAGAAAGAGATGGTCAGAGAGAAGCTAGCAGTTTTCCTCTCCTGGGATCTTTATGTCCGTGCAATCCATTTGATTCACACCCAGCTGAACCTCTTCAGTTGAGATGCATTTTCTAACTGAGACTGTCCTGAGGGATCTCTCACAAGCATGGTCCAGGAAGGAGAGGTAAAAACCTGACTTCTTGGGTTATATGACCAGGATGACGGATGGTGAAGATGAAAACAAATCCTTTGTGAGTTGAGTAAACGCTCAGTCCATTGCTGCTGCCCCAGTGGTTCGCAAGGCCACATACCCCAAAAAACACTGAAGAGCTTGTGCAGGAGAAGCCTCCTGCAGCGCATAAAAGCTAGCTTAATCACAGACACAGTGGCACTGGTCAAAGCAGCAGAAGGTTGTAAAACTGGCTGGCCTTTGCCAAGTGTGAATGATGGAGTCTGAAGTTACCATTCGCAATCAAACTCTAGAGCTGCTGCGCCTTCTGTTGGCAGTCAGCGTCTCCTGGTGATGTGACACTACTCCTGATGAGATCAGTGAGAGCAGCAGCATCCCTGTCTGATATATCAGGGCTATGGGCTCAGCCAGGAGAAGGAAACTGGCTACATTCAGCATCTCTCGTTTTCTTTCAGTGCTTTGTGGACCAATATCTCATGCTAGAAATCTAAACGGTGCAACTGATGTCAGTTTTGTCCTAAAATAATCTTTAATTGCCTGGGACCTAATCATCCCTGGGTGATACTAAAACCTTTGGTATTCACTAAACTCATGCTATGCTTGGAAATGCATTGCATATCTTAGGAGGTGCTGTTGGTTGTGCTCTTCCAGGAAAAGGCTGAAACTGTACTTTAATGATGCCACAAAGCCAAGGATTCCAGCTTTCAAGGAGCTGTAGAGTTCAGAGGCAAAAGACATAATGGCTCATTAAAGGCCATGGCTACCAAGGAAGTTGGTGGACAGGACCAATTGCCCATTGGTACACTTATTTACTCTCTGTCTGCCTGCAGAAATGGGCAGGTGTTTTATCAGTGAAGAAATCCATGTAAAAAACAGGAAGCATGTTGTCTGTACCTGTATGCTTCATCCCTGGCAGTGTTCAAGGCCCGGGTGGATGGGGCTTTGAGCAACCTGGTCTAGTGGAAGGTGTCCCTGCCCGCGGCGGGGGGGCTGGAACTAGGTGAGCTGTAAGGTCCCTTCCAACCCAAACTATTTTATGATTCTATGATTCTACTTGATGTGGTCATAAACACTGCTAAGAAGGGCACAGTCCACTAGCCATAAGCTTCCTGAGATCCTCCTCTCCTGTGTGTATGTGTATGGTGACTGCACAGCCTGCAAGCCTCTCCTCATAACCGCCGCCAACCCCAGCTTTATCCTCCAGGCTTTAATTGCTTTAGGCTACTGATATGCATAACAATGCCAGCAGGCACTTATGAAATGAGCTCTGCTGGAGGAATTTAAGCTTGTATTGGTGGTACAGTGTTTCCCTCATTGCTGTCATAAACCTTCATGGTACTGTAGAGATAGAACCTGTGTTCTATACAGTCAGAGCAACGCTGCATGTAGCAACTTGTGAACAATAGGACTGAATTAGCAACTGATTCAAAAGTAATTTCACATGGCTTTGAAAGGGTTTGTTCTTCTAGTGTTCTCTTGCAGGGGGATTTTATTAAATGAAGCAGGGAATAAAAACAAGGAAGAAGACTACAGAGTGAGGGTTATATTGGATTTTTCAACCATTTAAAACCATTAAGAGCATATCTCCATGATGCAACACTTGTTTGAGACCCCTTTTGTTACCTGAAAAAGGATTGGTACTTTTGGGAGGCAGATGGCAAAGGTCTGAAAAATGGCAGCTTGATCTCGCAATATGTAGAATCATGCCAGTGCAGCTCTTCACCTGCTGGGGACTAAAAGCCTAAAGATGAGGACAGGAAGAAAGATGCAGTAAACCATTTTTTTTTTCAATTTTCATTAATGTTATAAAGCTGAGGGTTACTTAAATTCAGTTTTTGGCTCCTACGGGCAAGCACAGTAATGACTGTGGCTCTGCTGCCTGACACTAGCTGGGACTAGAATCTTGGGAAGTGTACACCAGATTTATACATATTCTGTTAGTCTTGAACACTGAGCATAAATGGGAAAGATGCAAGAGGGGAAGAAGGATATTGAATTACACCAATAAAACCCTCCAGCTGGAAAAGCCAAAGGAATGTGTAAAGATTTTTCGGAGTTAGAAATGAGCTCATTAAAAGATGCACCAGAAGTAATGAGATAAGATAGTGAAGGGTTGAGTTTGTCTCCTAAAAAAATAACTAGATGGAGGAAGGAATGTTCTAGAAAAGGCAGGGGCCAATCAACCTGTATTACACTCCAGCAACAAAGCTCTTCTGGACCTGAAGTATCATGAGCTGAAGTAGCTCCATGAGATCCCCACTGACTGGCGCCCTTCCCAATCACATCCACTGCATGGGCAAGGGCAGAGAGATGTGCAATTATCCTGTCTCCTCTTTCCTCAAAGCTCCTCTTCCATTATTTGCCTTTTCTCTCCATCTTGCTCAGCTTTTCAGCCATCTTGAGGCTGACTGTGCTGCATCCAACAGGCTGTTATAAGCCATCCAGAGCTGCCCAGACTGGGAAAGGTCTGTAAAAAAAAATACAGACAGAGCTGACCAGGCCACACAGTTAACTGCAGAAAGGAGCCAGCAACCAGAGCGATAGCTGTTGTGGCTGACCTGCCAGCCCAAAGCATCCATCTGTGACTGACCATCTGCCCTGGATCCTGCAAACATCAACAAAACACCACATTTTTCCCCAGCTCTGCTATCCTTTCTCTCCTCCTTCCTCTTATATTTGTCCATGCTTGGCCACAAACAGGGAAAACAGCATCTCAGAACAAAACAGAAGTAACTGTGGATTCTCGTTTGCTGGGGTTGTTTGACCAGGCACGGATAACCACACACCGGCACACAGAGCTGTGCAGGGTTACTTCAGAGGCAACTTCCTTCCCCATAGGGAATTGAAGTGTTGGTAGCACCAGCTACCTTAAACAGCATCTGCTGGGACATATTATCAAGACATGAGAAGAAATAGGACCAATATGATGAGACTTGGTAGAAAGGTCACTGAAAGGAAAGGTGGAATTCTTACTTTAAAAAAAATAAAAAATGGACAAAGTTTCTCATCTTGAGCTTCATATCATCAAATCCTGACATTTTAAATTGCATTATATTTTGTTTGGAAATAAGGGCAGCGTGATCATAGTAGCCCCTGCTGAGGAGAACAGCTTCATTTTGAGGAGGAATATAAATAAAGGGGAAACTGAAGAAGGCTGGAAGGGCAGAGAAAAAGCAGGGTCCATTTACAGCAAGGTGATCCTACCTGATTTCAGCTCAGCGTGTATTCAAAGTTTCTTGTGGTACTTATCAAATACTGCCCACTGAGAAAGACTCTGATGAGCATTTCTCCCCTATTTCTTTGTTAGTGAAACTGCTCCTAATGGCTACAGCAGTGCACGTTGCTGCTTAATGTCTAAAGCCTGCTGTGTTTGCCTACACAGCCACCCGACTTAGTAGCATTAAATTCACAGCACTGTGCTTTGAGTTACCTTGCTGAATGAGAGACTTCATATATAAAACAGACTCTATTCAGCTCTGACTCACTCTCACTTTTCCACAGGAGGTAGTATTAATATTAAATTCTATTTCTCCCTGGGAACAATATCATTTCCATTCTGTTGACAAATACCCTAGCAACTCAGGAGTAGAGGAAGAAGAGACAGAAAGTGTGACAGAGAGCTCTGGGAACTGTTCTAAATGTTTTGCACAACTCAGCCGTTGCACTGCTGTTTCTTTCAGGTGACCGCATCTTTGCTATTTCACAATGCATCTGACTGCTCTGATTCTCCCTGTGAAACCACTGCCTAGCCTTCAAAAAACACGGATGCATAGGGCTGCTGAAAGCTGGAGTGCAAACGAGTAACATCATGCATCTTAACATCAGGCAGAGGTTTTGGGAAGCAGGACATGCCCATTCTATGAGGACCAGACAGCAAACAGACATCTTCATGAAGGCAGAAAGAACAGACCCAGCAAAAGCTGCTGAAAATATTTTGTGATTCAAACAAGGCAGCTTCAGCTGTGCTAATGAGGCAGAGGCAGAACATTTCATTTAAGTCCTAATGAAATGGAGTTACAGTGTCCCACTGACTTTCATAGGGAGGGTTGTGGGCTGTGAAGTTGGTTGAAAATCTAAAAAACCTAAAAATCCCATTTTTAGATGTGATCCCTAAACCCCTGTAACTTTCTGTTCCAATTTACCACAAACGTATTAGCAAATGAGAAGGTAACTTTCCAATAAGTATTGCAAGATATTAATAGAAATCAAATTTTTAATTCACAATTTGAAATTCTATTGCTGAGATTTAATTCCATCACGTCAGGGGAAAAATGCATACATCATGGCTTATGCATGTGCATGAATATTTGGAATAGAGCTGATCACAAAGAGCCAACAAGCCAAGGATTATTTGTCAAAAGCGTGCAGTGAATAGTGCCAAGTAATGGAAGCATTTGGGATGATCACGGTTAATTCACAGATTATTCAAGAACAAAACAAAAAGAGGTGATGAAATGTATCAGCACCTGTAGGAATTATGCATCTACCTGCAGTGGTACAACTGCTCTTTCACAAGCGGCAAACACTAGGAAATGATGTCATTTACAAAAATCTTGTGGTGAGACTGAAGAGTGGGTAGCAAACTCTGGTCACTTATTTCCCTTTGTTCTGCAGAATTAGTACAGTAATCATCATCCACGCCTGCTCATCGCAAAAGACAGAATACATCTTTCATTGTGTTACTTGGAAGACAAAGCAGCTTTCTGGTCAAGTGCAGTTTTGCAGGCAGTACTTCAGGAAGCTCATCAAAAAGGAGCTTGCTGGTGTGATTTTAGATCTCAATCTCCTGTGCTGACTGTAAGAGGCATCTACCATGCTTGGGGACATGCCCAGAGCAGACTTCCAAGAGAGTGACCCAAAAAGCTTCTGGACACTTAGATCTCAGTGATCACTGAGCAAGCTTTTGAAAACCATCCACACTGCCCAATAAGGGAAAACCCGGATTCCAGTCTGTGGTGTCTGTGAAAAATGCGTCCTCACCCAAACACATCCCATCCCCAATTAACAGTCAAGAGGAATTTTAAGGAAACAATTTATCTGGATCTAGTGGTGTGTTTGTAGCCTGTATTTGTACAGACGAAGAAAAAAACTAATTTCAGCCCCTTTACTAAATATCTGGATTTTAAAGAAGTGCATCTCTGCAAATGTGCACTGTGTCAGTGCTTTTTTAAGGGTCAACGGAAGTTATTTGTTGTACACGAGGATGTTTGAACAGTATTTTAAAAATGGGTAGAAGCCTATGTAAATTTAGTAGAGCTCGAAAAGCTTCTCAGCTCTGTCCCATAACATTGTTTTACTAGGAGACCTCAATACTGGCATTAAGTGAAAATCCTCTCCCAAAGGGTTTTATGCAGAGTTTATGCAGAGTGTCTGTTAGGTGTTGCCCTCCAGCTGACAGAGGGGTGAGAGGGCACCTATCCACACCACAGCACACACACAAAATTGCATACACAAAATCTCCACGTGCACACCCCTCTAGTCTCAGAAACCAACTTTACAGTGCTGGGGGAAGTACTGGGGTGATGGCTGCATCCCATACTGCTTCTTATTCTGAGACAGGAATTTGCCCTCCAGACCCATATGTTTTCTCAATTGTTCAGATTAAGGGCCTGATACACAGAGACACTTAAAGCAATGAACACAAAGGTATTGGGAAGACCAGATCCCACTCACCTCTGTTTGAGGAAAAGCACTTGTACAACAAAAGCTTTCGAGTATAATACTGGGAGTGTTTTCATTTTCCAGAACAAAGAACCATGCTGGCAAAAGCTGTCATAATATAAATACTTCAAGAACAAAGATTTCTCTCCCTACACAGAAAAGGAGGAAGGAATAAAAGGGAAGAAGAGTACATGTCCATAAAACTGGTACCTACCTCTTTTTTACCACATCTTTTCTTATATTCCTCTCAGTTTATTAATAAAGTAGTTGATTTTAATATTCTTTGCATATTTGTAATACTTCTTCATAGATATTATGCATAGGTGTATGTCAGTGTACATATGTACACATACATATATATCTACACATTTATACATACACATCCATATATGCATGTTATATGTAGAAACACATTTATACGTACCTGCAACTTTCTGTCCTATAGAGGCATCGCTTTTGTTTGTATCTCTTCCTCATGACTTCTCTACCTCTTTACCAGTATGGATGTTTTTCCACACAACAGGTATGATTTCAACATATTTTACTTCAGTGTCAATCCACAGCTACATCAATGATTTCATTCTAGGGGTTTCTTGTGGCACAGTGATGATCAAAACACGGGCAAACTGGGACTGTTTTTGCCTCCATTGCCAGAATAGACCCACTTCGCAGTTATTAAGAAGATCTGAGTTTTGGTTTTTGTTGGTGGTTTGTTTGTTTGTTTTCTTTCTTTTTTTTTTTTTTAATGTTCTGTTGACCTTTTCAGAAAGTACTGAGGGGAGAACAGAGGCTAGAGACACTCAGCATGTGACCTTGCCCTTGCACAAGCTTCTCTATTACAAAGCTCTGCAATCTGTCATTAAGTCCTATAATTTATCTACACAAACTAAATCCTGTGGTTTATCTGAGCCTATCTGTCAAACCCAGAAGCCAAGCAATTTCCATGACAGGGACTCCCTGCCTCCCTGCCCTTAAAGGAACCTATGAGGATAGGTTCCTTTAAGGGTTACAGGGGATGCCAAGAGAAGGTGGAGAACTTCCTCTGTGTGTTGTTGAAGTTGTATATGAGGAGAAACACATGACAGGCAGCCAAGGCAGAGCCAATTGTGCAATCGGCTTGGCTTGGCAAGCCTTTGGTGGCATGACACTGTATCAGGGTAGAGAAATCATGACCTCTGTGTTGCACGCTGTCTTATCTTAGAGAAGAAAGGCTATGTGACATGCTGGCTGTTTCTGTTGCAGAGCCACGAGCAGCCCCTTAGCCAACCCCACCACTTGGGATGATCTGAGAACCCAAGGCACTCAGAGAGAGCTGAAACTGTAATGCTGTGAATCTCCTTTCAGGAAACAGAAAATAGAGAATGGGAGCAAGAGAATATTTATCGCACCTTCCTCCTCCTTTTTTGTCTGGATTCGTGCCAAGCACATCTGGCCAAAGAGAGGGGAAATGTGGTTTCCACAAGATGAAACTTTGAATGGCTACAAGCAGTTTCTAAGGAGACCTGCTCTATAATTGTAGAGGAAATTACAAGTTGAATCATCCGTGGTTTGGGGAGAGAAATCAATGATATTTTGTAAGTTGAACCCAACTGTGCTGACTCTTACCAAGAAGGAAACTGGAGAGAAATCAATTCCAAGAACTTTGAACAAAAATCCATCTTAATTCAGGTCTGACAGAACTGTTTTGTTCTCCTTCTTTAAAGCAACGTGATGCATCAACCTGAAATCCCTATTACTATTGCAGAGACAGGCCTTCTCCACCAAAGACAGACTAATAAACTGCACTCCAGGTCTGCCAAATCACTTGCTGCCGAGTCTCGGGAATGCGCAAAGGCCCTTACACCTTTCAGGGCTCGCCTGCCGAACCTGCTGGTGTCTCTCCAGAAGGCAGATCCAAAGCAGAATCTGCAGACTGCGATGCATTGCACCACACATTGAAATGGATTGCTGAAGCACAGCTGCACCCACTGGACCCTGTAATGACAGTAGCAAACTAATTCTGCTTATAATCTAAATGACATCTGACTCCTAAATTAGTGTTCTGCATATGCTGATGCTTTACACATTTTAACTTTTTGTTTGTCTTTTTGTTTTTCAGAAGACAGGGGGAAAAAAGCAAGACCCTGAATATCTATGAGCACTTACTTACCCTTCATTTTGTAATTTTACTTTGCTGAATGTTCTTGTGAAATGCTGAATTCAGTTTAGTTAAATCAGAAGGCTTCAAGACATAGGCGAAAGAGCTTCCCTACCAAATGTAAAGTCAAACTTTTAAGGAATCTGTTTGGAGAGACTGAAGAGTGGAGAACTGTCCCTGTCTATTCCATACCCAAACTATTTGAGAGCAGGACGCTACCTAACTAGAATTGCCGGTACAGATCATAGAATCAGAGAATCATAAAATGGTTAGTATTGGAAAGGATCTGAGGCTGAATTCCTTTGTAAACTTGCTCAGGGACAGAAGAAAACCCAGCTCTGCATGGAGGAAACTTACCTAAAGGCAAGTGTTCTTTGACTGGAAATGAAAACAAACATCAACTAAAAGAACTTTAAGTCTCAACTGGTTAAAAACTGTACTATAAAAATGCTTTTGTTTTCAAGTGAATAGTTTCCCTTTGTAGTCATGGAAATTCTTTTCAGTCTCAGCAAAACTAAGGCATTTCAGTGGTTTTGTGGGGTGGGAATGGGGGAAGATGGAAGTTTTAGAGAAATAAAGCTAAAGTGATAAACTCTGACCAATATCGTATTCCATTTATATAATCTAAAGAAAGAAAGTCAAAGTACAAATTTCAAAGGAGAAGCTGGATGGTGGATAATAAGTTCTCTATTTAATCTCTGTTTGGCAGAATGTCAGGTCACTAGACTAGACTTAGTGTTATAAAAAGCTTGCATGAATATTTTCTTTCAGATTCTTTTAATGAATTCATTCCACATGTCTTCCTACTTCCAAGTATTCCAGCCAATGAATCTACTGGAGCTATTGCTGATATGGTGAATTTAGAATTAGCATTATAGAATACTAAAAGCAAGTGAATTTCAGATTTGTTAATGCATGTTGGAAGTAGAAGCTTGATTCTGTAAGTTTTGCCCATGTAACAGGGCACAACAATGACCTGTGCATCCATCCTGAGTTTCTTAAATTTTGAATGTCACCTACCTGCAATGAATTTCTCATGAGTGCTACAGTCTATTCTGAATAACAAATATATTCAAGAAAATTACAATTTATTTGAGAAGAAGTCATGAAAAGCTGATGAGATGAAATTAATCTAATATGGAATTAAAAATGAATTATTCATGCAGCTCTACAGGACAGTGATATCCCCACAAGCAAAAACTGTATTGACATCCATGTGGAAGAGGGCCTCCATTCGGTCCTTTTTCCATCCCAGGAAATACAAGCGTACCAAACTGCTTTCAGAATTTAATAGAATCTGCGGTTTCTGTTAAGCTTCTGGAGTTGTTTTTTATTTTTTTTTTTTTGCCTGCAGGGGTCTTTTTTGAAATGAAGTGATGGATCTCTGACAACCTTCAGCTAGAGGCCTCTGTTTTCCATTTTCAGAGCTGTTGGAGGACTGGTTAACAGCCAGTTTAACATAAAAATTTGCCTGATCCTGAATATTGGAGTTAAGAAAAACTTCGGATGATTTATGATTGGCATAGTTTACCTTGCTCTTGAACCTCTGCTATCCCTGTGGGATGAGTATTTTCAGGATTAGCTAGAGAAAACATCATCTGATTAAATGCTGTCCAAAGCTGCGATGCGCATACTATGGAAACACAAATGGAAAGAAAATTGTTTTTCTAGAGACTGAGCTGAGATTGAATGAGTTCATTTCAGGAGTGAAACAGTTCCCATTCCACATCTTCTTGCTATCCTTTGTGGTCTCTCTTTTGTCTTTTTTTCCAGGCAGGGGTGAATAGAACCTATCTCCGTGCAGCAAGTGGCTACCATCCATCTGCGTTTACAAAACAAAACTAATGCACTGAACTGTCACTGAACCACTGATGAAACCTGACTGGCTGCTACAGAACTTGGAATATAGTTCAACTGTAATCCATCAGTGCAGAAAAACCTTTGCATGGAAAAATCAGAATCTTATACTAAAAAAGCAGAACTATTATAGCCTGACACTTTTCTGTTCTGTTAGCGTTATTGTGACAATGTTCTTGTAGACTATGTTTAAAATGATGTTATAAAAATAAATTCTGATTAGATTTGAATGCTTGATGAAATCAGCATACAATTTAGATTTTCCACAGGGTGTTCAAGAATATTCATAAGATCTCTTTAATTATTAAATAATTACAAATCACCCATTAAAACATTATTCATTTCACTATTTAATCATGCTAAGTCATACATTTTTAAACCATAGAATTTTTCCTTTCTTAGTGCCAGATAGATCCAAGGAAAGTTAATTGAATCTTTTTAATATTTAAGTAGTTAAATGGCTAGTTTAATAAACTGCAATAGAGCCATAGGATGAGGTCCAAATTACAGAGAGAACTCATGAGTGGATCATTGGGCCCAGAGGGTAGTGGACCACTTTGTGAACTGCACAGGATGACACTTTGTTAAATTAAAAAACCTCTTGCTAGCTTGGTTAGTTTTGTCTAAGTTCTCAATATGATCCATGTCTGTGTTCCCCAAAGGCAAACATTTTCACTTTGTTTTCTTTAGTAGTAAGTAAGTACCCTTACTGCTTTTGACTCCATCAGTTACTTGCAAGCTCCTATTCCAAAAGGAACTTTCCATGACTATCTAAGAAGTTAAATGGAACAGCTTGGGCCAGCGATGTTTGCTTGACTCATCCATATGATGGCAAAACACCCCATCAGTTACGAAGGATGAGGACACTAGCAAAAATTTAGTTAGCATTTCAGCCATCCCATTATCCAGTACAACCTCAGAGAATCGTTACACTAATATGAACAACAGCTGCCTTATTAACCTAAGCGTTCTCTATAAAACAAGTGTCGGATCTGTCCCTTCATGAGTAAACTAAGAGTATGAGCAAGCTAAGAGTAAGAGTGGGTGTCCTGGGTTCAGCAGTAGCAGTCATTTTTTCTCCTTCTTAGTAGCTGGTGCAGTGGTGTGGTTTTGACTTTCAGCCTGGGAACAACACTGGTAACACCGACGTTTTTAGTTGTTGCTAAGTAAAGTTTACTCCGATCAAGGACTTTCTCAGTCTCATGCTCTGCCAGAGAGGAGGGGAAGCCGGGAGGAAGCAGAGACAGGACACCTGACCCAAACTAGCCAAAGAGGTATTCCATACCACAGCACATTATGCTCGGTATATAAACTGGGGTAAGTTACCTGGAAGGCCCAAATTGCTGCTCGGGTCAGGTTGGGTATCGGTCCGTGGGTGATGAGCAATTTTATTCTCTCCCCTTGTTATTTCCCTTATCATTACTATTATTGGTGGCAGTAGTAGTGATTTTGTATTACACCTTAGTTACTGGACTGCTCTTATCTCAGCCTGTGGGAGTGACATTCTTTTGATTTTCCTCCCCATTCCTCCGGGAGCAGGGGGAGGAAGAAAGGGGGGGAGTGAGTGAGCGGCTGCATGGTTCTGAGTTATTGGCTGAGCTTAAACCACTACAGTGGGTCAAGCTCTTCTTGGGGATAGGACTTATCTGCTGTTGGGAGAACAAACGTCTAACATGGGCAGCACATCCCTTTTCATATCCCTGGGCAAGCTGAGGTGTTTGCTTGCCCAGTGGTAGTCCTGCCCAGGAGGGCTGCCAAGGAGCAAAGGGCACTAGACACAAGGCCACTCCAGAAACTCATCTTTCTGAGCACTGGGACAGCTGTCTTCCCTCAGAATCAATGACTTTCCCTGTAATTATCTCAAGGAACGCCAACCATACCAAGACAAAATTATGTTTTATACAAATCATATTTTTTTCTTGGCTGACTGTTATTCCAATATGTTGATAACATCTTCAGTGATAAAATCTGCAGGGTCACAAGGAAAGATGATAGCAGAGTTGGTCACAAAGTTGAGGAAGCTCTCATTCTTATTCTTTAAACCTTCTATCCACCAATGAATGCAGTTTCCCAAAGCAAAGTGACAGGATGAGTTCAAAGGGGAAACAACAAACTGATCAATTAATTCAAGCATCATTTCTACAAATGATACTACATCATATTGCTAGAGATGTGGCCCACTCCTTGACCTTCTGTTTTGGCAGAATTGCTTTCCCCAGAGAGAGCAAAGGATTCTGTGTTCTTGAAGTAGAGTTATGAAGATCCTTAATAATCACTGCATACAGTTTCTTTTTTTTCCCAGCAGGCTATTACAGATTCAATATCTGCAGAAATAGCCATGGAAAGGCTGACAAAATGTCCATCTGCTTTACAAGGTCACCATACAGTGTGGCCACCAGTGTTCAGACAGTAAGAGAGTAAAGCCTGCTGTGCCACAGAAAGACAGGTCAGAAAGGCGGACAACATTGCAAATACGCAGGTGTAGCAAAGCAGAGGTCTGTGACACCTAGAAATTATAAATGTATTAATCAGAATATAATTAACATTAATGTGCCTTCAACTCAAATACGTACAAGGATGGTGTAACTAACAACAAAATGCAAGTATTTTGTAACACTCAAGGCACAGCAAGATGCAATGTATAAGCATTTTGAATAAGTACATGAACAACATGACTACCAAAGATGGGTGTAGTTGCAAGTACGTGGCATCGAACTAACAAAAATTGCCAGGCAGAGGAGAAGATAAGTGCAAGGGACTGCAAAGGACCAGGACAACCTGCCAAATCCATAAGAAGGATGACTGGCAAAGCAAAAACCAAGATAAGGAAGTAGATGAGTTCCTCTTTTCTGAGAGCAGGAAATAGCAGAAAACCATCAGGCGTAACCAAGAAAAATCAGAGAAAAAAAGAATACAAGCCCAATTCAGTTCTAACTTCTCTCATCCATGAACTCTCAAGCTCTCATGATCACCCAGCCTCGGCAACTAGAAACCATCAAAGACCACAAGTATCAGAGCCAGCTGTGAGGCACCATCTCACAGCTGACTTAAAATATAGCTGTTAAAGGCCAACAGTGATGATGTTGAACAATGCGTGGGAATTAGCTATGAGCACAAAGGGTGTTCTTGATGAATGGACTTAATAAAGTCAAAAGTTTAAAACTTCCATGATCTGTCAGCATTCTAAACATTTCCATGATGGCAATCCCTAATTCTCTATGTACGCACATTCAGTTTGCATGGCTAAAACACAAGTTTTTTGCAACAGTATGAATTTCTTTGCACGAAGTCCTAGCTGGTCATCAGGACTGCACACATACTAAGAACTATAATCAGTATTTTTCAAGAAGGAAAGACTTTCCATGAAAAGGGGAGTAGAAGGAGCATATTGGGGGTTTTGTAATGTAAACTATTATCTTCAGCATCGATGAGAACCATACTACAGGATCTGTAGCCTAATCTGCATTCATTGGATCACTATTCAGCTATTTAAACTAAAGCAATTGCTTCAGTTAAATTCCTAATGAATATTTGTTCACACCAGAGAAGCTTTATCACAGTTAGCAGTAACTCACAATTTAGTATATCTGCAGGCAAGGTCAGCAGAAATAGCGAGACCTTGGACAATGCACTTGAGTCTAGCCCCAGAATGAAAATAGTCCCATTTTACAATTCACTGATCCTAAAGCACTTTCTGCAAGTGACCAAAACTGCACCTTGTTTACAAATGGGCAGAAATGAGGTGTGCGAGGGGGTGAGATAAATTTACAGCCTATTTTAACACTGCAGGACAGTGTCAGTGGCTGGAGAGAGAAACTGCAACTCTCAGCTTCCAGCCCTGCAGCCTAGCCTTTCAGCCAGGCTGCCTCCTTCCAGAGCATGACAGCACCAGTTGTCCCATACTCCGGGTGCCAAAAGATGGAGAAAAACTCCCAAGGTGGAATTTTTCATTCCAGCACCTTTAGTCATCCAAATGCTTTTGGAAATGTGACCCACAGGCACCCAAGCAGACTAGCTTTGAAAACTTTCCCACATCCTATTAATGAGCAAAGGATTTCCTTTATGAGACAATAAATGGAGCCTCCTCCCTGAGCTTTACATGTTTAGAAATATTGTTTGTTAATTTCTTTTTAAAAAGTAATTAAAGTGTTCCCAACTTACCAGAATAAATCTGTGACCATGAACTAGAATCATTGCATTAATAATTTATATTATGGTGATGCCTAGAGGTCATAAGCAGGAAAGAGGCTTCGTTATCCTAGGTGCTATCCAGGTTGCCAGGAAGACATACTCTCTTGCTCTGTGAATTTGTAACTTAATTTGTGAAAAAAAGCATTAGGCTGATGAAGTTCTTGAGAAGCTGTGACCTCATTTGCCATTCTGGTTCCCCATGCTCTCTTGCAATGATGATGATGACCCCGTTTTGAAATGTCTGGGCTATTTGTTCTTGTGTGGCAAAACACAACATGGAGGCATGGAGAGGGGAGCACCACTCTCTGCAGAAGACACATTTGGCCAAGAGTTCATTAAATTGTCTACTTGCAGACAGTTGGAGAGAAATGTTAGACAATTCAGCTGAGAGGGCCTTGCCAAACCAACTGAACTTTGTGGTAGCCCCACATGAGGGTTTTATTACCATCAGTCAATCAACCAGCATGTTTGGCCTAACTTGTGGTTCTCTTCCCTCAGGCAGTCAAAGACATTAGATTGGTGTCATGTTAACACAGCTCTCTGAGCTATGCAAGCAGAAGTTTAGTCCTGATTTGTGTAAGTGGCTACTGCAACATGCAAGCAAAAGGAGTCCAAGCAAGTAATTAGGCATAGGGTTTGTTTTGTGATGGAATGGTCCAGAATGGCACACCAGAACATATTTTGGAAAGAAAAGAAAATTGCAAGTACTCCTAGTATTCAATTGGTAAAAATGCTGCTGAATTAGCATTCTGAACCATCCTTTCAGATGGTTCACACAAAACTAACCATGGCTGGACCTGTAACTTCACATTTATGCCAAGATTTAATAGTAGGACTAGGGACATCAAATAACAGTAATAGGAAGCAAATTCAAAATCAACAAAAGGAAGTAGTTCTTTACAAGTAGAATTCCATCACAAAGGACGTTGTAGATCCAGAAAGTATATATAGGTTCCAAGGAAGGCTGAAAAGATTGGGGAAGTCTACTGAAGGTCAAAAAGCCCTGGTCAGGCTCAGAAAATTCCTAATTTTAAAGAAAGTCAAGGCTGAAAAAGTATTAGGGGAAAGCATTACAATTACTTGCCCTCTCTTACACTCTTCCCTAAGCCTCCAGTTCTCATGAGCATTGGAATCAGTATATGGGACCAGAAGAACATTTGATTTGACCTGCCACTTTTGTATTAGATTTCATGTTCTTAACAAATATACCAAGATTATTTGATTTGTTTGCTCTTTGGAGGTTTTTTGTTCTCTCTTTCCTACTAATCAGGAGGCAAAAAACATAGCTCTTCATGTAAACATGTAGGTGTCAGATTTTGCACACTATCTCATATGCAGGCTAGATGTCTATTTGCAGGTACATGGGTGAGATTAAAGATCATCCTTGGATCACAGAAAAAAAAGAAATAATCTTTTTCTGCCAGGTCAGAACTCTGTCTTTTCCACTATTAAGTGCATATCAATGTTAGGGTAAATGCCATAAAATTTGAATAAAAAGCCCACAAGAGTCCACAAATTACACAGATCAAATGCACCTAATCCTGTATCACCATGCCAAAAGGATGAAAAATTACAGCTCTCTTCACTTTGATCTGGTAGGAAATACATAAACCCCTGCCTTTCTTTTTCTACAGCAAGAAATCCATTTCTGTAGCCATGGTTGGTTGTGCTAAAGGGAAGGAAAAAAGGAAAAAGAAAAGAGTGCAGGTTAATTCAGCTTCCAAACCTTTAAAATATACCACAAAGCCCTCAGCTGTTTTACACACAGCCTTCACCTCCAGAGACTCTAACAATTTTCTTCTTGTTTCTAGGTGATGATTAATACACAGGCTCCAAATTCACCTAAGGGTAACAAAACACCCTATGCCATGCACAAATGTTGAATTGAATTCATCATTCCTTGAAGGTGTTGGAAGTGCTGCCAGTAGCTCTTCCTGGGAAACAGTACTTCTCCTCCTGAAAGATAATATTCTGCTCATGAAGGGGACACCTTATTGAAGAAAAAAAACTAGAAGGAAATACCATTGGACAATTTCATTAGATGTTTAGTAGCCCAGAAACAAAATACTTGCTCAAAGAAGGTGCTCCGTCTCGCTGGACAGGACCTGTATTATTACAGAGAAATGCCTCTGCAGTGGAAAAGCAGACAGTAAAAAGAGAAACAAGGAGACTCCTGCTCATAACTGCACACAAGAGAGGCCTGACCTCATTCATCTGGGAACTAAACCATCTGGAAACTTCACATCTCTCTTCTTTTACTGCAAGGAAGCAGATGAACTGCACTAATGTACAAGAGTGGGAAGATAAGTGTGTCTTTTTTGAGACACCTCTCTGGGGTATTGTTACACTAAGTTATCACAGAAGTATTTTCCACTCTTGCTAAAGCTTCTCTTCTTTACTATGCAATCACCATGCTGGGAGCCTAAGTAGCCAGAGATTGAGCCCATCTTCACCTGCTAGTGAAGAACTGTCTATGACCACAGGCAATTAGTGCCAGTCCATGCAGATCACTGACAGCATTAAGCATTAGAGGTTGATCCCCTCACTACCTCACTAGCTAAGCCAGCTCTAACAGCTCTTGCCAAATGTTGGCAAGACTGAGGGTTTTTTTAGAGGTGAGAAATTGGTCACTCAGGCAAAAGCATATCTCATGAATTCAGATTTATAGAAGACCTCCTTTTCTCTGTATCTGCTTCTCCCAGCATCATTATCAGAATTGATTAGCTACAGGGTGGTAGTGCCTTGGAAGCCCAAGCTGGCAAATCACAGCTCTGCTGTGCGAAGTTCTGTACAAACAAATGGATAGTTGGGTTCCACTTATTTAACCCTAGACATCTATGTAGTTATCTAGGGAGAGACAACCTATTCTCCTTCCCTAGGCTCTGGAAAGCAATTGGCCTGTTTAGGGCACAATGCCTCTAATCACAGACAGCTGTAAATGCTAGGGTGAAGTGAATCCCACCTAGAAGGCTCCATTTCTCTGCAAGGCGATAAAAAGAGTGGAGGGCAGACAGCTAAGATATCAGTAGATACCTACATGCAGGCAAATAACACCATCACCTCTGTTCTTAAGTGCTTTTATCCACAAGTGAAACAGTTCACTGCCACAAAGTAAGTGTCACAATTTAAGTGCTCTAGCCATGTCCTCAAGTCTTGTGGGAGAAATGCAGGGACTATGAGAATGAAGACCTTAAGCCCAGTGTAGGAGAGGATCAGGTTCAAGATCATCTTAGCAACCTGAATGCGCACAAGTCCATGGAACCTGATGAAATCCATCCATGGGCCCTGAGGTAGCTGGTGGATGAAGTTGCTAAGCCACTGTCCATCATTTTTGAAAAATCATGGCAGTCAGGTGAAGTTCCCGATGACTGGAAAAAGGAAATATAACCCCCATTTTCAAGAAGGGGAAAATGGAAGACCCAGGGAACTACAGACCAGTCAGTCTCACCTCTGTGCCTGGCAGGATCACGGAGCAGATTCTCCTGAAAACATGCTAAGGCACATGAAAAACAACGAGGTGGTTGGTGACAGCCAACATGGCTTCACTAAGGGGAAATCCTGCCTGACCAATTTGGTGGCCTTCTATGATGGAGCCACAGAACTGATTGATAGGGGCAAAGCAGTTGATGTCATCTACCTGGAATTGTGCAAAGCGTTTGACACTGTCCCGCACGACATCATTGTCTCTAAACTGGAGAGACATCAATTTGATGGATGCACCACTCCGTCCATGTCACGGTGGATAAAGAATTGGCTGGATGGCCACACACAAAGAGTTGTGGTAAACGGCTTGATGTCCAGCTGGAAACCTATAACGAGTGGTGTCCCTCAGGGGTCGGTGTTGGGACTGGTCCAGTTCAACATCTTCATCAGCGACATGGACAGTGGGATTGAGTGCACCCTCAGCAAGTTTGCCAATGGCTCCAACCTGTATGGTTTGGTTGATACGCTGGAGAGAAGGGATGCCATCCAGAGGGACCTTGACACGCTTGAGAGGTGGGCCAATGCCAACCTTATGAAGTTTAACCAAGCCAAGTGCAAGGTCCTACACCTGGGTCAGGGCAATCCCAGGCACTGCTACAGGTTGGGCAGAGAAGAGATTCAGGGCAGCCCTGGGGAGAAGGACTTGGGGGTGTTGGTTGACGAGAAGCTTAACATGAGCCAGCAGTGTGCACTTGCGGCCCAGAAAGCCAACCGTATCCTGGGCTGCATCAAAAGAAGCGTGACCAGCAGGTTCAAGGAGGTGATCCTGCCCCTCTACTCTGCTCTCGTGAGATCCCACTTGGAGTACTGCGTGCAGTTCTGGTGTCTCCAACATGGACATGGAGCTGTTTGAGCAAGACCAGAGGAGGGCCATGAGGATGATCACAGGGCTGGAGCATCTCCCATACGAAGACAGGTTGAGAAAATTGGGCTGTTCAGCCTGGAGAAGAGAAGGCTGTGTGGAGGCCTCAGAGCAGCCTTCCAATATCTGAAGAGATCCTACTGGGATGCTGGAGAGGGACTCTTCACCAGAGACTGTAGCGATAGGACAAGGGGTAATGAGTTCAAACTTAAACAGGGGAAGTTCGGGTTAGATAGAAGGAAGAAGTTCTTTACCGTGAGGGTGGTGAGGCACTGGAACAGGTTGCCCAAAGAAGTGGTAAATGCTCCATCCCTGGCAGTGTTCAAGGCCAGTTTGGACAGAGCCTTGGGCGAGTCCCTGCCCATGTCAGGGGATTGGAACTAGATGATCTTAAAGTCCTTTCCAACCCAAACCATTCTATGATTCTATGAAATACTGATGATGATTTTTTCCAAGGATTCCTGTTTAAAGTCCTTCTGTGTTCATTCAAACAATAACAAGTGATCTTACTGGGCCAAGGCTGTAGAGCCAGATAAAAAATCAAAACCAGACACTTTGAGAAAAAAGACAGCCTCCTTCACCCCCTCAGGTGATTGAATAATATGTAAATCCGGTGTTCAGATCATCAGGAGGACAGCTGTGGAGGTTAACCAGTCACCTTGCTCTAGCTGAGGCACCACAGTGCTGGACAAACTGGACTCCAGCTCTATGGATGTATCGAGAAGCCAAGCAGACAGCTGAGCCCTGAGCACCACCAGCAAGGCCTTTGACGTGAGGCAGGAGACAATGTACCCTTACAAATCAGTGCCTTAGAAGAGGCCAAAGTGACTCTTTGATAAAGCCACAAGGCCCTTCCTCGTGAGCAAAGGTAGCTTTCCGATCTCTCCTGAGCAGCTTAATGAATCTGAGATTTGTGCAATGACAAAATGTTTTGCGTTTTCATTCCAAATATCACAGAGAATACCTATCGTCCAACACCCCATCTCAGCCTGAATCACAACCTATATACTTCCTTCAATACCTATTTTCCTCCAAGCTAATCATTTGCATGTTTAGCTAGTAATACAAATCACCTTGAGTACACAGCAGGTTTGTGGCCCTGGTTAAAGTATCCACATATCGGATAAAAAACTTTGTTCATCTATTGAGCAAGGGAAAGCGATCAGCAAGACCAGCCTTTGAGTGAAAAGAAGATGCCTTAATTATTTCAGACCTATATCCCTGTAACCAGCAGCTCACACTCCAGCTCAGGGAAGGCAGCACCAAGACTGCTAGCAGAAACACTCAGGTTGAGACTGTCTCCTAATATATTCAGGCAAAATATGCTTGTTAGTGTCTAATTAGTCAGCTCTGTGTGCACACTGATGGCACCTGAAAGATGTGTTGTACTTTGAGTTTCAGGAGCCTTCAACACAGGAAACAATATTTTATTATAATGCAGATTTCTGTGTTATTTGCAAAAACCCTTAATGTAGGACAGATCTTTTCATCACTCTCTGCCATAGCTAAAAGAGGGTAGAACGAACTTTGAGAATAAATATTTTAATAGATGAACCAAGGAATTATTAATTCTCTGCTTCTCATGCAGAATAGAAAGTATATCTAATTTCCAAGAGGAGATGATTGATGGTGCAGCTCAGTGTGAAACTTTCTTCATTAGATTGAAGCAGACACACAAAGCATGTGGGGTCACAATGGGCTACTCAAACAGGGCAACACATTGAGCTCTCCAGAAAAAGCGTGGGGAGAGAAGGGGCAAAGGAAGGCTCAGGCAGTGTTTGCTTTCACTCATGTGGATTTCAAGCCAGAGACTTCTGAGCAAGCAGAGCACTCAGCATGCAAGCCTCCTTTATTCCGTCCAAAGTAAGCTGCATAAGCTCTTCACCTGTCAAGAGCTATTTTTTCCCTTCCTCGCATGGGAAAATGTATCTGGATCCTACCACTACTTAGCAAGTCTTTCTCTATTCTACTCATTGGATTCAATGGTTTCTACTATGTATACAAAAAAAGGAAGCTAGTAATTAAGAATTATAGAAGTCTGAGAGGAGATGTGGAAAGGCGTATTTTAACCTCTGTTTAGCTATCTAGAAGGCAGCTGGTCCTGTTAGAAAGTGCCATCTTGCAGGAGGATACTTTTTTGCTCCAGGTCATTTCTGGTTTTGTGGAGAGAGGAGCTCTTGTTTGCTTGTTTGTTTTTCTTTCTTTGTTTTGGTGTGTTTTGGTTTTTTGTTTTGTTTTGGTTTTTACATATTACTTTGTAGTGCATTTTCAGGACTGAAAACATCATGCAAGATAGGTTCCAACACTTAAAGTTAAACTAACACAAAGCCATAACCAAGAAAGCCTCTTTTCAAGTCTTCTGAATTGAAACGGGATACTATCAACATAACATGGAACAAGGAGAGCTTATATCACTGCAGCCTTTCTGTAGATTTTTTTGCATCTGAAAGCATAAGTTAGATACAGATTCAATATGAATTAATATATCCCAAAATACATAATGAAAACAAAGAGTTGAGATTCTGCAGAATCATGCAAATACAATTGTTTGCTGCCTATAAAAGTCCTCTCACTGACATAAATAGGGCTCGCTCTTTGTACAAAAGTTGAGGCTTGCTGGGTGAACCCAGCTGCTTCAGGACAAGGAATGGGAATCAGATGTATACCCTAAAATCGTACTTGCAGATGAGGCGAGGCAGGAATGTGAGTGGCAGCAAGAGAAGCCTACTGCATACACATACTGTATCAGCTCATCATGATCTGTGCTTCAAGCTTTGGAGGGAGATTGAAAAGTGAAACCACAAATGGAAAAATCGTTCTCTGGAGTTTTTCTAAAAGGCTGTGTTAGGGCTTTCACTGTGTACTTTTGTTTTATGTTACAGACAAAACATCGAGTCATCTTTAAAAGCTGCTAATTGATTGGGTTTGGATCATGTGACCCATCAGCATCGTGTGTCCTTTTAATGTATTTTATAATGAGCAAACAAACAGAGAAAAGATGTAGTTGCAATAAAGGTAAGGACAGTCCTCTTTATGTATTTATTTAGAGAATAAATGGACACCATAATTAAGCAGTCAGCCTAAAATACTTTAATGTCTTTAATGTTTTACTTTTGTACTACACATTCAGAGGAGTTCAGTATTCTTTTAAAGAGACTTGTTCAGTACAGAAGAAGAGGTTAGTCTAGACAGATAAATTGAATAAAAACAACACAAGCACAAAGTAGATAAAGTACAGTTCAGCATAACCTGCCACGGGGTTTAGCTGCCCTTTGCAAATCTTTTTCACTTAGACTAAAATTTCCCATTCTGTGTGTCTGCTTCGTGGTGGTTTTTAGATATATATATACACACACAATTTTGCAATTTTTTTTTTTTTTTTCATTTAGACTAAAATTTTCCATTCTGCATGTCTGTTTCAGGCTGTTTTCAAGATATATTCATATATATATACACATATATGGAGCAAGTCCAGAGGAGGGTCAAGAAGATGATAAGGGGGCTGGAGCACCTCCCGTATGAAGGCAGGCTGAGAAAGCTAGGGCTGTTCAGCTCAGAGAAGAGAAGGCTGCGTGGAGACCTCATAGCAGCCTTCCAGTATCTGAAGGGGGCCTTATAAGGATGCTGGGGAGGGACTTCTCATTAGGGACTGCAGTGATAGGACAAAGGGTAATGTGTTTAAACTTAAACAGGGGAAGTTCGGGTTAGATATATGGAAGAAGTTCTTTTTTGTGAGGGTGCTGAGGCACTGGTATGGGTTGCCCAAGAAAGTCATGAATGCTCCATCCCTGGCGGTGTTCAAGGCCAGGTTGGATGGAGTCTTGGGTGACATGGTTTAGTGCGAGGTGCGCCTGCCCATGGCAGAGGGGTTGGAACTAGATGATCATAAGATCCTTTCAACCCGAACTATTCTATGATTCTATGATTATATATATATACACACATACACACACAATTTCATTACAAAAAATCACATTTCTGTGAATGGAGCTAGGCAAAACACACTGATTTCTCTGCATAGTTCCCAAAGAAGCCTTTTGTGCCACTACACTATAGATGTTCAGATTTGACACTGAGGCTTCCTCTTGTTCTAGGATTTTCCCAGTGCTGTTAAGAAAACAAAAAATTATTCCTACATGGGGCTAGGTTATGAAGATTTGATAAACTATTACGTGTGCAGGCTTAGGAGAGGCTTGCTAGCGCTTTACCTGCCACAGCTGCACCCCAGCCCAGGGCTCAGAAAGGCTTTTCCTGCCATTTCAGCTGAACTGAAATTTGGGGGATGTTTTCTCCAGTGTCTTTCCTATCTGCAATGCCCAGGTACTGGAGAGGAGAAGGCCAGCAGGAATCTGGGCCCAGCCTGGAGGGAGACAGCCTGAAAAGTAACCTGGAAAGAAAAATCTAGAGGAAACGGAGAACAGAGTTGCATCAATTCATCTAAAAAGAAGTTACAAAATGAAAGCAAACAGTAAATACAAATAGAAAAAAAAAAAGCTTCTGGAAAGTAGACAAGAAGATTTTAATAGACCCATTCCCCTTTTTTTAAAAAACAAAACAAAACAAACTCGTTATTTTTTGAGATATGCATAAGACTGAAAATTAACATGTCCTTTTTTTGTCAAATCATGAATTCTCATAGAATAGGACATGCAGTTTTCACTGTGCTCTAGACAGCTCTTTGTGCAACATTTAGCGCTCCCCCAGCTTTGCTGCTGTTCCAGAGTCCTTCACAACCCCAGAAGATGAGGAAATGGTGTTCCATCTCTATTAAAGACCAAGAAATAGCTTTGTAGGGTAGAGAGGGGATTAAGTGAGAAAAAATATCTGTTTATCAGGGGATTTCCCATTTGTAATATCTTGCGATCTGGCATTTTATATGTTCAAAGTGCAGCTGCTGGTGTTTACTTGCAGCTGTGAATGCTCAGCTTTTCTGCAAATCAGATCCGAGGCCCAAGACAGGCTCTCAGAACGTAAGAAATACACAGCAAAGCAGCACTTCAGTGGCCTGCCTGGATTTGCTAAGAAGCCGCTGATGTACAGAGAGCTCAAGATAGACATTCTGGTTTGGGTGGTGTCACCCTCATTACTGATTGAAGACACAGTATTTATGGCCTCACAAGGGGTTCTTGTTATGGTATTTCATGGTTGGTTGGCAATAAACACAGTTGGCCCTGTGATTAATTTCTCTGGCGCACTTGTGTGACAGCTGGATTGGGAGCTGGCTGCTTGCTCCCTATTTACGTGCCCAGTGCTAAAGTGGTTTGAATGCACCGTGACCTAGAGGTGCTTCCAGAGGCAAGACTGATCTACTAGTATATAAAGATAGATCTCTCTGAGATTCTGGGTGACACCTTCCAGGCAGATAAATTCATTAAATTACACTGCCTTGCAAAACCACCTCATCCACTAAGCCAAGGAACAAATTCTGAATTATCAAATGAAGTGTGACAGCTCTGCTAACACAAGAATACATTGTTATCTCAGGTGAATAAACTGAAAATCTAATGTATCAGCTGGGGGAAAAAAGGCCTCGTCTCGCATGATATAGTCCATCAGAAATCCTAACCACCTTAGCTACAAAATTTGGACGAGCAAAAGACAGAAACAAAGAGCAGGATGCAATGGACACTTTACTCTCTAAGGATGGAAGAATTTCAATAAACTAAGTTAATTCCGTTGCTCAGTTAAAAAGTATTTTATCTGCTGCAAGGGAAAAATATTGATTCAAACACTGTTACAGTCTAACTTCTTTTCTGGAATGCATTAGAAGTTCAGTGCCATGTGTTAATCTAAGAGGTAAAACTAGTGCAGAGTTAGGCTCTGAATATTTACTTTTGGTTTTGCCTTTAGTGTTACTTTAAACAGAAGGGAAGAGCATGTTTTGCTTCAATAGCCCTTTATCTCATTGAGATTATTGAGTTAGGTCCTAAGAAAATTGGGGTTTGAGTAAATCATATTATGCTCAAAGCGTTTTTCGAAGCATCTTGAAAAACTAAGGAAGGATTAGAAGCCCTTCACCAAACAGCCAGAGAATTAGAGATGCCAAAAAGCAGAAGTCACCATGCCAAAGCCTAACCTGAAGGAGGGCCAAGAGATACCTAGAAAAAAGCTTCACAGCATTTGATGGTAAATACAAGTGTACGAAACTTCTGCAATGAAACCCCAAACCAAGCAGGTAATTCAGCAGAATTCCGATTTTCTTACAGCCACCATATTTGGTCAACACACTGCAAAACATCCACCCGGGTTCAGAGACTGTCTCACAACTTTGGGTTGTGGCTTGAGTAAACCAAGGCTGAGTTTCAGTCGAACATTCCTATTTATAGTTTCCGGCAGACACCAGGCCAAACTCAGTGGGTTTGCATGGTTTCCATCTGAAAGCCGGCAAAAATTGGCCATTTCAGCTGATTTTCTGTTTTGGGTTTTGGAGAGGAGGAGAGGAAAGAGAGACAGTTCATTCAAAAATTGAAGCAATGAGCAAAAATAAGAGTCTACGAACCTCATCAGCCAAAACTACGAAAGGTTGACATAGAGCCCTGGGAGCAGAAACCACTGTGATTTTCCTGTCTCCCATGGTAAGCAGAGACTATGTGGTGATTGGTAGTGCTGTAGGAAAAGGTTTTAGAGGAGCTCCACAAACAGGAGGTGAATTGAATGGACAAGAAGCCAACTGATTGCTGCTGACTGGATTGTGTCCTACATTAAGAACTTCTGCTGTAAAATCACCAGCTCATGCATCAGCAGCAAAAGCTTTACAGCCTTCACCTCTCAGCTGTGAAACCCTGAAGTACGCCAAGAGGAAGCCATGTGGTCTTCTCAGTGGTTGGAATAAAAATATGGGAAGCCTGAAGGTACAGACCCATTGACTCAGAGTATGACTGCAAGGAAGTCACTCCACCTTCTTGTGCTTCAATCATACTAGTCCAAATTAACTTAAAAAGTAGGAATCACTAAAAAAAGTACCCACTCTGACTAACCTATTTGTTGACTCACCATGCATGTGATGTCTCTGGAAGCTTTGTTGACATATGAAGCACCTTCCCAAAAAGATAATACACCTAGATAGTTCAGGTTCACGATACTGGAAAGGCAGCTCTTTTAAAAAGAAGCTAGGAAATGCCGACAGAAACTGTCTGCAGAGGCAAAACTGACAAGTCTACAAATCTAGATGCCATTTTCCAAAGGGACATCTGGAGTCACTGTTATTTTACTGTTCCCCATTTTCACTGGATTAATTTCTATTTCATCATCATTTTAAAAAGGATGGAACAAAACAGACCAGAATGAGAAGTTACTGAAATGTATTCACTAAAATAGAAGACATCAAGGTATACCTTTTTTCCTTTCCTCCAACTGGATGCAAAATCAGTGAAGCTGAATTATATTATCATGCATTTACCTTACATTTGTGTACTGAAAGGTATACAGCAATTTGGCAAGCATTAAAAAGACTTCAGTAAAACTGAAGTGGAAAGAATTAAATAAAATAGTATTATTCACACAGTATAATGGCATGAACAGAAAGTACATTAAAAGTGTCAAACCCATTCTGTTCTTCTGATCCCAGCAGTATTCTCCCAAAGCCTTGACTCCATTTCCAGGTAATGCATAAAGCTATCCATAACAGAATATGAAATGCAGGCTGAGAGCTGAATTAAGAATCCCAAGCACCATGACCTTTTGCACTGGCTTTAGCTTAAGAGGAGCTCAAACACAAACTATGCCTCTAGTGGGCTAAGGAACAGTCGAACTATGGATATCTGCTGTAGCATACCCTTTTTGATCCATCCAGATATTACAAATGAAAGTATTTGACCATGCCAAGGTGCCAAACCTGTCCAGTATTAGACTTGCCAGAGAGTGTGAACACAAGCAGAAGCATATGCCCTCTCCTGCTTTGTTCCTTTGACCATAAATTTGATGCAATACAGAAGAAACGACTCAAGCTCATGAGTACAAAATGTTATTCACTCTCAAGGAGATGGTTTTAGCCTTAATCAATGGATATAATGGTACTGTGTGATTGTCAACTAGGAAGATTATTCAGGGAAAAGAGCAAAAATAAATCCTAACTTTTTTCTGTAAGGAAGGAGGTTTCCAAAATGTATTAGACCACATGCGCTACTAGAACTATGCATGCTAGCTGAACACAGTGTGGTGTCAAAGATTCAAGCAATTCACTCCATGTCCAAGTAGAGTTCAGCTAATGCAGGTGGAAATTGCAAAAAGCTGATTCAGGTGGAAAAGGACCTCTGGATGTCATATACTAATAGCCCTGAACAAAGCAAGACTAGGACCGAAGTTAGTCAGGCTATCCAACAGCTGAGTTTTGGGTATCTCCAAGGATGGAGATTGCACAGCTTCTCTGGGCAACCTCTTCCCTCTCTTAATTGACCTTGTGAAATCCTTTTTGCTTATATTGAGTTATTTCCCTTTCTGCAACTTGGGTTTGTTGCCCCTTGTCTTTTTTCTGTGCATCTATGAAAAAGAGTCCAGCACCACTTTTTTTACATCCCCAACTAGGATGGTGTTATCTCCCCACAAAACCATCTCTTCTCAGGCTGAACATGCCAAACTCCCTCAGCCTCTTCTTGTAGTATGCCCCAGTCCCCAGACATCCGAGTAGCCCCTCAGGTTTGCTCCATTTCCTCAAAAAGCCTACAGCCCTGCTGTGAGCAGTGTCCCAGCCATAGTCAACACCAAATCAGGAGAAGATTTACACTGGAAGGGACCTTCAGCAAGTGGTGCTGGTGTGCCTCTCCTCAACAGCAGCAGCATTCACTGATGCAGCTGCTCCTGCTGCTGCTTTTGATGTTATCAAGCCAACAAAGTTTAAGAAGCTTTATTCTAGGGTGGAAACTTCTAAAATATGCCCAGATCCCGCAACTTCCTGCAGCTGCTCAAAATCTCCCTGCCTTCATATACATGCTTGAACACAAGATGCACGATCTTCATAGTTAAAGGTTTTAGTAGCATGTGTATTACTCCGTGGGAGTCTATTTATAGCTCACCGATGTTTGCAGCACTGGCCTCTTTGTACTGTCCACTGGACATATAACCTGGCTCTTGCCCAGGACGGTGTTACTGGAAGACAGCGCATATCCTGGCTGTGCTTTCAGAAGTGGCCAAAAGGCAGCTGATCGCAGTAAAGAGCATAACATGGACCTTTGCCCTTCCCAAATTGTAGGGCTGGCTGGGCAGTGGTCTGGTCCCCAGAGTATTTCTTCTTCCATTTACCTCAGCTTAGAGGCAGAGCACTCGGGGAAGCAACTAAGCTGGACCTCTCTCCTGAAACTAATAAAACACCTAAACCAGAACTAGATGTGCAGGTTTGGGCAACTAACTCCCACCCCTTGCAGGGACTTAGGGGCTTGGAGGACAGCAGTATCTCACTCTTCCAGGGAAGCCTCATGTGACTGGCCTCCCTCTCAGAGCCATGCTGCAGGCTTGCACACCATCTCAGGCAGACTCACCTTCTCATTTCTCCAAGGGTCACGTTTTCATCTTGCCTTTCACCCCTTCCCCACCTCCAAGAAACAGAAACCTCTTTTTTTCTTTCTCTTGAACACCTACATCTCTGGACTCACCTTCTTCTCCTGTTCTATTCTGAGGAACAGCTAACCAGCCTGATGTTTACATGGTGAAAGCCAGGTAAGATATATCCCTCAATACTGCATTGTGTCCCAGAAAATCTGAAATAGTTTCCAACCTCCCCTTTTTCCAGGGCAAGGACTCCTACGGTTGCTTATGGTGGCATTAATGCAGCTTTTAGCTGCCCAAGAAGCACTAAGTGCATGTACACAGCAGAGAATCAGGTCCCACGTATTTATTTAGTAGATTAAAGATCTTATATTAGTTTAAAAGACACAAAAGTCAAGGAGAAAAAGGACTGCATAGCATAACTCTCAGAAATAGTGAGATTCCAATTACTGTAATTATATCTTTCAAAGGTAAAGTATGAAAATTATCACTTAAATGAGGGAACAAGGAAAGCAGGGAGAACAGTACCTTATTTTTCATCTTATCTTCGTCTCCATGCCATTGTAGTGAATTGCCATGATTAGATTTAGTTAAAATCTTTTCATTTTTCTTTCTGGTTTCTTAGGGATGTAAGGTTAGGTGAACAAAGCAGACTTACCAACCCACATTGAATTTTACAAACTTCTAAACGGAAATATTTATGAAAATGCAGACTTCAGAAAGATCAAATTCAGGTCTAACTTTCCTTTATGTGTTTGATAAGTGCATGAACAACAGCAGATGTTTCAGTGTTGGGGTTCTTTCTGGTTGGGAGAGTGGAGGTGTAGCAAAACTATGGGCACAAAAATGCCCCTTGCAGAAGTTTTGTATGGCAAAACATGCCTTCTTCTTCTTCTTCTTCAGGTTTTGCACTTTTTTGCCTTCCTGAAGCCTCCCTGTGACTCCTAGATGTTCCTCTCTTGAGCAGCTAGAGGTGGCTTTGGTTCTCATTGAGCCATTGCTGCAATTGCCTCTCACAGGCCATGTGTTCCGGCACCAGCTGCTGCTGAGTTCCCCACCAGTTCCTGCTTTCCTCCCATCTACACAGTGTCTCCTTCACCATGAGTTACACTTCATATAACTTCATCCCATTAGATGGTGACTCTGCCAGTGATAACAATACTTTTCTCTTTGTCTCTTTTTTGAATATTGATGGCAGCAAAATAACTCAGGGTTTTTTTCCAGCAAACTCAGTTCTTAAGCTCAATATAAGGCACCCATCCTCCTCAACAGCTCAGGTACCTTCTGCAGACTTAACCCCACAAAGTGCAGAGTACTGAGTACATTTCATGTCCATTGGGTGAGAAGCAGCAGGAGTCAGGCGCAACTTGACAATACCTTCTCTGTGGCAGAGTCATCCAGAAAGACATTTTCCATAAGCCTCTGCCACTCTAAAGCAAATCACAGGCAGACTTGCTGTCATTTTCTCTTTTGGTGTCAGGACAGAAGCCTTTTGGGAGAGGAGGAAGCTAAGGGAAAAAAGAGACACAGGGAGAAATAATGATAGGGAGCAAAGAAAGGAAAGGGGTGTGAGGGTTAAGGTCTCAGACATGAATGTGAAGGTAACAGGAGGAGGCCACCAAGTAGAGCATCTCTGGTGGCATCTGTCATGCACAGAAGGCATCTTTTTTGGTGGCCACTGCCTGACAGTGTCCCACTTGGATATGAAAATGGACAAAGGAAGGAAGCTAGCTGCACAGGCCTGGTTATATTCTTACTAGGAAATTTGTTTTCCTGGCATCACAGGCAGAGAGCTTGATGCAGGCCAGGAGGAGGCAGACGATGATGTCCCAGTACTGGGGAGGTTTTGGATAGGGAGAGCACAGATGAAGAGGTGGCAAGAGGTGGTGGGGCAGCTGGGAGAAGGGCTGTAATGCCATGTGCTTGGGCAAGTGTGTGCCCAGTCTCTGCCTGGCCTGGAGGCTTCTGAGTCAGGAGATCTAATGTGCCCAACCCCTCTGCTCTGCAGAGGATTTCCATCCATCCAATGTCTGCTGCAAGCTGCAAGCAGCACCAGGCCAGGCCAGGCCAGTGAGGATCCTTGGATCCTTATCCCCACTTGTGTCCAACAAAGACCTGAGGGTGAGGGAAAGGGGAGTGCAAAGGCAAGCATGCAGGGGTCTGCATGGGGGAAAGGAGTCCTCTTCCACTGTACATTGGTGAGTAATGAAAGCACCGTCAGCGATGCCACTAGCAGAAACACTCAGGTTTTATTTGCATGCTCCCAAGCTGCCCAGATGACTTTTGAGGAATTCACAAGTAAACTTAACAGGACGCGGAAATGGGACTGAACTTAGAACAAACATACCAAGCAAACTGTTTAGCTGTAATAAGCCTCCTCTACTATATTATTTGTATTTTTCTGCCTCTAGTGAAAGCCCTGCAAAGAAAAGTCTTGGTGAGCTGAGGCAACAATGTGGATCCAGCTCAGCTTCCTAATGCAAATAATTTGTAGAACTAGCAATGACCAAAACAGAAGCAGGATTATTAACATTGCTTTGGACTTCGATGGAACAATTTGACAACTGTTTTTCAGACTGTTTTTGAAGTAGAAATTTGTAGTCATGAAACCTGCATTTCAAGGTAACCCTGCTTAAATTAAACCAGACAGCCCTGAACTCTCCTTGGAACTTGTTAAATTAAGGGCAAAAGACTTTAGAAAAGCCTTTTTGTCTCCATTTTAAAGTGTGTCAAGTGTGGAATTAGTGCTTTTAAAACAAAAATGCAATTTAAAAATTCAAAGTGTTGAAACTCATACAGAGCACTTAGCTTCTCCAGTAATGCCAGACAACTACACACAGCAGGTCAGGGTAATATGGGTCAGAAATGAAACAGTACAGATAAAAGCTCAGTTATAATCTGTAGACATAACGTTTAAAACAAGTAAAAGTATAAACATAATGGCTAGAATTCTAAACAGACAAGAACCGGATGAGAAATTAAATGCACATTCCTAACAACCATTTGAACATGGATGCAGTAGATTCTTGTTTCAAGTCTTGAAGTAAAGGATGTCTGTCTTCTGAGAAGCTATGTTTTGACTAAGGAGGGAATGATGACCACAACATGGAAATCTTTAAGTAAAATATTCTGGTTTTTTTGCTGGGGCTCAGACTTAAGGATGATATATCTACCTTCCAGCCTTACAGCCTTTGAATCTTCACATCTAGTTGTATGTATGCAGAGTGTACCTGAAGCTCTCCATCTAGTGGCAGATGGGAAGAGCCGTGTCATTTGGTCGAGGTTCGGTAAGGTGGTTAATGTGCACTGCACACGTACTGCATATGCAAGTATAGATATAAAGCAGCACTGCCAACACAAAGCCAATCTCAGCCCACTGACCAACTCTGTCTTTGCTGCCTTCTAGCTGGGATAGGAGCAGCCACAGCCTTTCCTGCTGCCAGTAATAATTACAAGGGGAAAAAAGCCTAAAGATTCATCAAGTTCCTCACAGCGTTCTCACCCTACTAGTGCCTTTCCTTTGTGATAAGCAAGTTTTCTGATGTCCAACCATGTTCTGTGGATGTCCAAACCCTGGAGTTGGTGCAGGTGAGATGATGGGACACAGAGTAAAGTAGAGATGAGAAGACCACCAAAGATACTAGCCAGCACTCTGGACCTGTGTCTTTAAAAAACACCTTTACAGGGAGCAGAAAGAGCATGTGAGGGGAAAGCAAAAAGGGAGGAAGGCTACAGGGAAAGAAATAAACATTTCTCATCCAAACTCTTTTGTGTGTTCATCTATAAGCCAAACCAAACCTCCCTACAATTCCATCATGGTCACTGAGCTAGTAAATGCTAGGTCTAGGGATATATCAGAGAGCGTAGAATCAACGTTGTTCCTTCATCTGTGTTTCCAAAGTGAATTTTCACATAGCTCTGAATCTGTGATCAAAGTTAAGAATAGCTCCCAGATGTTCCCTGTTCATGCCTGGCAAGTATGGGCACAATCTTCCCCTCCAACAGAGCTCTTGCTGGATACGGTGAGAATCAGCCCCAAAGAAAGGGCAGAGGTCCTTGCAAAACCATCTGCAGTGTCCCACGCTTTTAGCTCATTTTTGTGCAGCAGATTGTTGGCTGGTTTACAGATTTTCCAGCTGTTTGATTGGATTATTTCTCCCCTGCTCTTCAGCTGATGGAGTTACATACTGTACAGATGTTCTCAAGCTGGGGCTGGTTCTCTTGCCTCCCTCTGCTTCCTCATTCTGCTGTTTCTCCAGAAGTCAAGATGCAGTCTGCCAGTCTCTCTTTTCTAGACTCTGTTGTCTTATGCTTTTTCACGTAAAGATAACCTCATTCCACCTTTGCATGCCCCATAACTAGCTTGATGCATGAGCGGCTGAGAAACAGCAAGAGCAATGAAAACACTTGTATGTGTCATTGCTCTTGCTGTTGAGCACATACAACATCATGTCTCTGACTTCATTCAGAGTAATAATTGACAACCCTACCAGAGGAGAACCGCCTCCTTTTCCAATGCTACAGCTGTGATCCACCTACCTGATATGATCTAAAAGTATGGTGGTAAAATTTGACATTGTCAGTGGAGAGAGAAGTAAGCACTCCGGAAGGTAGCACTCTGGAAGGCACACTCTGCTGTTGTGTCTTAACTGCCCAACCTGGGAGCTGAGGAACACTCTTCAGGGGTTTCTCCCTTTGTATATGTGTTTCTCTACATCAACCCTAAAGGGAGAACAGATTCCTTGGTGCCTACCTTTGAGCAGAGGAATGTCGTCCTAGACTGCAGGACCTTGATCAAAATGTTCAGAAAAGCTCGCTGGCTGGCAAACCAGCAGATTTCTCAGCTTCTTTCAGCAAGCTCTGCACTGTAAAATGAAAAATTTTATTCAACATATTGAGTCTTTCGAAATTTTGTTTCTGGAACTATATATAGGAAGTATTTTGCCCTTTGCATAAAATTAATAATTTCATACAAAGACACAAGTTATACAAACCTGTATGACTTAAGCATGACAAAAAGCAGTAGAACTTCAAGTATTATTTTTAAATGGAAGAAACATAATATTGGATTCATTGTCAATCCAATCTTGTTTATTTTTTTTCTTACTACGACACAACCAGTGAGTAAGAAACCAGATTATAAACAGAACAAGAAAAGGTATCCATGCAGGTCATTTCAACATTAAACAGCTTGCCCCTTCCGCCCTCCCTCTCCCTGGAGGAAAATAGCAGCTCCTGAAGCAATAACATTTGGATATCCAGAAAAAGCATTACAAGTTACCCTTTCAGAACTGTGCAGACATGCATAAACAGGGCACAATTCAATAGATGGGGGTGATTCTTTTTCTTGCCATCAGTCTCTCCTTTCTTAAATGCTTGAGCTTTAAGATGATTACATGGCTTGACATTTCCACTCTGATGACAGATAAAAGAAGATATGCTTCTGAAAGCTATGGCTTCTTTGGGGCAATGTCCTATCCTTCTCTGCATACCCACAATCCTTCCCTTTGAGCTACGAACACATGTACTAGCAGTGGATAGCTGCTGGGACTCTTACACAAAAAGTATCTTGGCTGCTTTTTGACCTGCTTCTGCTCCCTTTAAACTCAACAGAAAAATTCCCCTTAATTCTATATGAGCGGGAACTAACTTGCTGACCTCCTCCATGCGTGTCTTTTGGGTGGCCTTTCTTCTTTGTTGACGCCAAGGGGCTTCCCTGGTTATCTTTGGTATTAAGGCCTGTGGCAGCATCTTTCAGTTTTGATCTTCCAGTTTACAAGGGGTCACACTACAGATTCTTTCACAATAAATAAATTAAAAATGAAAAAGTTGGGAATAAAAAACTAAACAACACAGGAGGAGAAGGGAAAGACTTAGATGTCCTTTCAGTCCCACGGCGTGTTTATTGCCCAGTTTTCCTCCATTTATCCACTGCACTTTGTATTAGCACAAAAACCTCACTTTGTGAATCTAACTCCACCTGCCAAAAGATAAAGAATTTTTGTGGAAAGCAAACAATTGAAAATTCTAATTATACATGCAAACAGCTCATGCTTCTAAAAGTAAAAGATAAACATTTACCAAGTGGCCTCTTGAAGCAGATAGATAAAGAGAATATTACTGAGTCAGAGGATGTTACAGCTGAAAACTGTTTGATTTTTTACAGGCATTGAAGAATAGGTCCAAGTGCCCATCCCTGAAATCCTTGTATGGTGCTTTAAATATTGGCTGTATACACAGAAAATCTGTGTTCACCTGGGAAATTCTAATGTCCCATTAGGGATGGTACCATAAAAATTAATATGAGAGAAAGAATTGAGTATAATAAGACATTATGGACATTTTTTCATACTGGGAATCTCACCTCTGTGAAACACAAAAACAGCAATTAAAAATATTTATGGAAGCACCTCCCTCTGGATATTGAAACATGAAGGGTTCATTATGCAATGCTGTAACTGCAGCAAAAGAGGACAATTTAAAGTAACTAAAAAAAATTTTGACACAAATGCAGTATTGTTCCCTGACTAGATAATAGTTATGTGCATGGGAGGAAAAAAAAAGCCTTTTCTAACTGCAATTGAATCTTCATTTGGAAATTAAAAGAAAATACGATAACGGGCAGAACTTGCATGCAGAGCCATCCAAGAATGCATCTGGCAGTTCAGCAGAGCTCTTGGTTTGGACAACAAAAGTAAACTGAGAAAGAGAAAAGAATTTGTGTTAAGCTTTTGCCATATGAATTTCAGCAGACTACAGAAAACATCACTGGAAAAAAAAAAAGAAGGAGCTGTTACCTTCCCCTCAGCACATTTCCCAAATCATTGGGACCCTGAACCTGCCCTTACCTCGTGTTTTTTTGACCATGACAGTGATGCCCAAGTGTTCCCACAGTTTCCCAGCCACAACCTTGATCCTGGGAACCAAATACCACACGGACTTTGTGCTGAGACCATGGAAAACTTAGGTATTTGAATGTAAGCTTCAGCACAAGTTTCTTCAAGAGATGCCAAAGTCACTGTTCATTCTAATTATGAGAAGGCTGACAGTCCTGTCCTAGAGGAAATCTGGCTTCTTGTAGGTTGTGGGAGTGCAACCAACCACTGGAAAATACAGATTTTTTTTTTTTGTGAGGAAATATGAGCAACAAAATGGGGTTGGGGTTGGGTTTTTGGTTTTTTTTTTTTCCGTCCTCCATATAGTAAATACAGATTTTTTGTTAAACCAGTAAAAGTGCATCTTTTACTGAATGGTTAAATAAAATATTTCAAAGTACAAATTTTAGACTCCCTGCAGCACCTAACACATCTGTACACTGCTAGCAGATATGTCACAGAATTTATGGGGCTTCTGTACTTTTCTGGAGCCACAGCTGGAGGACAAGCATGATGCCCTACAATGACATCTGGCATCTATGTTTAGACAACTAATCTCACAGCAGCTCTCTGTGTGCGCACCTATGGATAACTTTGGTCAATTCTTTATAATAGCCTAAGGAGTTGATAAAACCAGCTGTTGCTAAAAACCTGGCTACATCTAAAAGATTATAAAATGAAATCAAGTTCTGTAATTCAGTACTGCAGCATCTCAACTTTCCTGTTCTTTTATTTTCCTCAGGGTTGCCATTTTAATGGCCGAAGAAGAAATGTACTTTACTCACAAAAGATGTTCATTGATTTCAGAGTGCTGAGGAGTCAGCCCCAGTACGGCTGTGTGTGTTCTGTGCTTCACATCATTTTGTAGATACATAGGCAGTAAAGAAACAGGGTATATTTTGCCTAGGGAGGGTGGAAAGTGAATGCAACAACCCTGCAAGCTTTAGTTGCTTGAGGTGAAGATTCACTGATCAACAGATAGGTTTGAGTTCTCCACCCATGGGTACTTAAAATGCATGTAAATGCTCCATTCACAGATAGCCTGATGTTTTCAAACTTTCCTCATTCTGCCTCGCCTTTGTGCATTACCCTTTCGACTTTCTGAAGAGCATTTGAACAGAACGAAATAATCTTGTTCCTGGCATGATCACAGTTCTCCAGATGAATACATCGTTTCATCTGATGGTAAACTTCTGGCATGTTTTAAAAGACACAGAAAAAAAAAAACCAAAAAAAAACCCAAAACAACAACAAGAAGAAAAAGAGAACAATGGTTTAAAACATGAGAATAAGCATTTTTACTGTTTCCTTCTCTACTATGATTCAGCAAATGACTTCATTGCTTTTACTCTAACCTCTTCTGCATCCTAGTCAAAGTTAGATGACAATTAAGAGTGGAGCAACACATCCAGTGGTTCATCCAGGACTTGGATATGTAAAAAAAAAATATTTATAGAAAAATTGCTAAATATTTGCAATCTGTTATTCTGTTTGTATTGTTGAAAGTATTTTCAAAAATCACTTCCTTAAAATACATATTCAGCTGCAGTTTTATTGACTGGGAAGGAGTGTGCTTTATTTTCTGAAAGTTTCTTTTCCAGCTGTTCATAGTTTCTCATCTTATCTCAGTCACTTCCAAGGATCTGATTCTTTTCCCATGCAAACCTTCCTCTGGATGGTAAGAGCAGGCTCCGAGTGGAATGACGGAAAGAGAAGGAACGTAATGAACTATCCTTGAAATGCTTACAAACATTGCCCCTGCAAGTGATTTCCCAGGTGACTTCAGCAAATTATATGTTATAAACAATTGCTTTTATTACAGTAATGTACAAAGGCACTAAGCAGGGTTGAGAGCCTGATGGCGCAAAATACTGGTAAAAATAACAGAGCAAAATCTTTTTTTGGCCCCAAGAGCTATAGTCTTGCTGGGAAAAGGAGTGAGCTCTCTAATTCAAGGAAACAGTTGGCCTTTAACCATTCTGCATAAAAAGTGGGTGGGAATTGCTTTCTAGAAAAGGAAAAATTTGGGTTATGGTCCAAATCCTGGAGTAAGAAGAACACAACAGCACCTTTTAGATGGAAGACTTATCCAAATCATACTATATTATTGTAAATTCATCAAACAAATGTCTTACGCTAACTCTTAACAAGGCTTGTCTTCCTCTGAGTCTGATAGTCTCTAAGTCACTAGCATTACCTTATCTCAGCTGTCCTTATTCAGTGCTGGCCTGCTTATTCCGGACAGCACTTCTCATAGTTCTTCTTCTAAATAACAGCCTTGTGTTTATGCTGTTGATTATATTATATTGTAATGTTCTATTTGGGCCTTCAATTGTAAAATCACATCTGTGTCTTCTTATTGTATTTAGAATGGAGAAAAGCAGTTGTAAAAGTAAGTGCAGGAATAGAATCATGCAGTTCAATGAACAAACAAATTAATGAAAGCATCTTAATGGGAAAAAAAGAATATTTTGTTAATCCCCACAAATAGGTATTAGGTATTATTAGGAATATTAATACAAAAATTTATGCAACCTGAAAATAAATGTAAATTGGGGATAGATCAAAACTGTGGATAAGTAGAACATTCTGATCCACTGGGATATAAACCTCTTCCTCTCCCATTTACTAGGAATTCATTTAGTATGTAAAACTGGGTTTGGATTGCTCTTTCGCCCAAAGACGCCAGAGTCCTTGCATCTTGCTAAGTGAATGCCCTGTTGTCTTGTATTCCACACTGAGCTATTTCCTACTTTCTCCTGTGAAAATTGCGGAGTCATGGCTCAAGTCCTTTATTCACCAGGTTGAAGGGGGAAGTAAAAAAGGGGAAAAAACCACTCTACGTGCATGAATGAACCTATAACTTGCTGTGCAAACCACCAAAGAAGTAAATAGGGCTTCAAGCCTGGTTACCAAGAAAGCGCTTATGCAAACAGTACCTGCCCCAATGTGTGTGTCATGTAATGCTTAAGGCATTGTTCTTGAAGATGGGATGCTCAGATTTAAATCTATGAGATGACAGATATATTTCTATTTAGACATCCTGCAGCCTGGGTGAGCTCCCTCACCACTGACCAAGGAAGGTGGTGATAGCTACCTCTGTGATGCTTTTGTAAATGGTGCTTTGAATCACTCTGTCTTCATTCAAAATGAAATGAAACTATTCTGTCTGTACCAAACAAAGCTTTATTTTTCCCTTTTGTCGTTTTAGTTTTGTTTTGTTTCATTCTGTTTAACAATAAAGTCTGACTGTTTTCTTTTCAGCATCATCTAAATCAGTTAGTTCTCTTGATTTGGGTTCTAAACAAAACCCGATTACTCACTCAGATATTATTCATACTGGATCAAACATTCAGCCTGTAACGAGCTGGTGCACAATGCCACCCCTGCGGAAAATGGATCTGCTGTGGGAATTCTGGAGTAGAGGCAGACTTTCTCCACCATCCTACCCGTCTACTTAGATATTCTGTCATCATTTGTTATTTGTAACTATGCATCTTTCCATTGCATGATAAAGACCTGAGTGAAAAACACTTCACAATCCTGATGGAAAACTATTTGAAGCAGGAGCCACGTGGGCTCTCAACATTAGAACAAATGAGGATTTGAAGTCTTTGTTAATCCTTGTGGACCTTTTTATAGGGCAAATTTTGTTCTCTGGAACAAAATACAACAAATTAAGCCTGTTAATATACGTTCAATTCTCATTTTGCTGTGCAGTTTGAAGAAACCTTGCCATTCTGCCTGATAGACTTGAAGTTCTTAAAAAACGGGACAGGAAAAGCTGACCTCACTATAGTAAGAAGAATAAACCAGTTATACTTAGTCTTGTTGGTGTTTATAAGAGGTTTTAGCTGGCTTCCTTCCTGACTGGCTATAATTGCCACAAACAATTTCCTTCTTTGAGAGCAGCTGTCACTGGGGTAGTTTTCTCTTAGGTCCAGGAATGGAATAAAGCATTTCTTCTCTCGAAACATCCTTCTTCGTGTGGAGGCCTATAAACAAAGGGTAATGATAATAAGACATTCATCAAATTGTGGGAAGGCGATTAGTGGGCTGCCACAAGAATTAGTGTTAAGCCTAGGTATAATTAACATCTGTAGTCTCTTCCACAGTCTAATAAAATCTAGTTGCTGGAAAAACTTTTTTTAATATTCAAGCAATTTTCTCATTTCCTTGACTTACTTGCGTAGTGTCAAGGTAAAGATTCTTAGACCACCTTTAGCAGTTCTTTTTTTTTACTGTGGATTTTTCTGCTGCTTGTAAATGGCTGTCTTCATAGACACATCTGTTCATACTAGAGAGCAAACCAAAGAAGTTTAGAAGTAACATGACAGTGAAAGATTTTACTATTTAGCAAAATTCATAACCTGTAAGTCCAGAGGGGCCACTGTGTGTAAGCCTGGCTTTCATAGAACTGAACTAAAGGGATTTTTCTGAATTAGGAATAGAGAACATAGAACAGGTGAGACACACTGACCTGATGAGTCTATTTTGGTTTTGTTGACAATTGGACCAAATATCTTCATTTAAAACTTATCAGGTTCCATTTCTAAGCAAGCAACTTTGTCTTTCCTTACCATTTCTTCTGGAAATCTGTTCTAGCACCACATAGCTCTGTTGTTAACAAAATTTCCAACTCAAATTTATTCATGACGTCCAATCTATGACCATACATTTTGAGACTGACTCTTAAGTTTCTGAATTAGGAAAGATAGCTTATTGTGAGAGCTTCCTCAGAGGTCAGGCTCTACTTGCAGTTCAGACTCTCAAAAGATTGGGGCCAAGCCACAAAAACTTACATTGCATTTTTCACAGGTCTGATTTTGCTAACTTTGCTATATTTCCATATTCCCATAGCTGAAAGTGGGAAAAGCTATCTCTCTCATTAAAGCATTCCAAAATTTTGTATAGAAAACCTTAAAATATGTGTTTGGTCAAGGAGAACAGCATATCATTGGTTTGTGCAATTTCACGCAGAACTAAACCTGCAATTAAAATTTTGCATTAGGAGGTAAACAGTTTAGGCTGTCCAAATGAAAGAGTAAACAAAAGGAAGGGTGTAACTTTTGTGGCTGAAAAATCAACATTTTGTAATTTAATTATGTATCAAACAGTCCGTCACCTTAATGAAACATAAAATCAGGTTAATGAGTTAGTAAATATAACAATTAAGCTAATACATATACATATACATACATAATAAAAAAGTGCTAATTAAATGTATACCATTATAACAAAAACATTTTGAAGAACGTTTGGGGTTTTGGGAACTGTTACATCCCATCCCAACAATGATTGTTGTTGTTTGAACTAAAAGCCCTATATGCGTCATTCAGGATGCTTTTAGCAATGTTTGGCCCAAATACAGGTATTTTTATGTAACTAGTAACTGTCTATTTAGTGGTCTCGCTAAAAACAGAACCTACATAAAATATGTACAAGTGCAGTGCCACCTCTAATGTATCATGAAGATGTAAACATCTTAACTCCAACACGTGATTTGCAAGGCTTAACATGGTCCTCAAATGTTTGTAGATATGGACATAGTTTACTGTTGAGAAATGGTATTTACCAATGGTTAAGAGCAAGGCAATGACCAGAGAAACAAATGGGAAGAATTTTGCTTAATTATACGTGATGAATGAGAAGAACAGCCAAAAAGAACATTCCAGTGCAGAGCAAAGCCAGTGCAGGAATAACCAGGAAGCTGTGGTTATTAACTGTAAAAAAATATGAAAGTGCCTAGATTGGAAGAACACAACAGCCACCACATTTTACTTTATTTATGTATTTTTTATATTTTTTTTTGGTCACAGAGGGTGGCATTTATTTTTTGCTACTCATATAAAGGATTAAAAAAAAAAAAAAAAAGAATCCCTGAAATGTATTAATTCATTATACTGGAATGAGCTTAGAAGCTGAGGAGGCTGGTTGATAGTAAGTTTTCATTAAGATACTTACAAGGTTGGAAATTATAGCACAAAGGGTTTTCTTTAAGATACCAATAAGGTCACTATCCCCTAACTATGCTGAAAATATGGAAATTATGTTTGATAAATAGTAGATGATATCCAAACATATTCCAATATATATGTAATGAATAATAATTATATCAGTTGGGGCATTGTCACCTATTGTAAATACTTCATAGCCTTTCTTGGGATGATATCTTCGAAATCTGTTGATTTCCCTGTTTTGCCAGGCCAAGAAAGGTGTGACTATAGGAATGTTAGCAAATTGCAACCAAGATTTTGATTTGTAAGGGTGTCTTAGTGCTAAAGAATTAGTGCTAAAGAATTTTAACTCTTGATCTCTGCTTACAGAAGTAGAGTTTGTAATGATTTTGAAGCCTGAGCAGTATTGACTCGAGCAAAAATATTGAGTGGTAATTAAGTTTTATCTAATCTCAAACAAATCTGATGGTTAAATCATCTTCTGTCGTCGCTGTTCCCTTGATTTTCATCATGGTTTTAACCCCTGAAGTATTTTGCAAGAGAAACTATATTCCTTACTTCATTCAAAGAATCACAGAATTGTACAAATTAGAGAATAATTCAAGCTGGAAGGGACTTTGGGAGATTTTATCCAACTTTCTGTCCAAAGTAGAGTCTGCTTTGTACTATTTGAGTTAATAGAGCAGTCCAGGCCATCCGGGGCTTTATTGAGCCAGATTTTCTTCATTTCTAACCAATGGGTTTCATTTTACACAAAAATTCTTGTTAATAGTACTGAAGCAGTGACCTTCACTTTAATACTGTCAAAACCCATTCCATTTCTCTTTCTCCAGTTCTATCTCCTTGTGTTCATTCTGGAAGGCACCCCAGTTGTTCCCGCTGTTGCGCATGCCCAGCTTCAATTTCTCATTGGATTAAAATATAATTTTTAAAGTAAAAATACTATCTTCACCTGAAGAAAAATAAAACAAACCAGTGATGAATTCACCACTAGCCTCGGTATGTTGCTTCTTACTTAAATTTGCCAAGTTTTAATTTCCAACCTTGTATCTTATCATTTCTTCAACTGATGGATGGGGCAGCCTTCAGGAAGCAACTTCCCATTCTGTTTTTGAAAAGATATGTGAATATAATATATTACATTATGTTTTGCAAACAGAAATTCAGTTCCCCGTTACATCACCACTCACTGGGAAGCAACTTCGTCAGGTAGAAGTAGAGGGCAAGGCATGTCCATCTGGCTATACCTGAAAAGTGGTAACTCAGCAAGACATTTCTGGAACTCTCATTCACACTTAAAGAACTTCTCTAATACAGGCAAATCCCTGGAACGGAGATATCGGTGCTGTGTATATCACTGCCAAAAATGTCAACAACAGGTAAGCAACCAGGCAAAAAGTACCAGGATGATGAATGGCCTGAAGAGAAAGATTCATAAAACAGACACATCAGAAGGGCTGAATGCAGATCTATAGTTTGGCTAAGTGACATCTAAGAGAGGCTGATTTCTTCCAGTTGTATCAGTTGAATGGCATTTCTATGGCAGGCTTGGACCAAAATAACCTCTAATATAATGTCATTTCTGATCCTCTGGCAAATGTGTACATACATGAGAATGAAGTAGTTATATGGGTAGTGACTGGCAGATGACAAGAATGACTACGCTTTCCTATTACTGCTGTTGCTTAGACCCTGCTTTAAATCAGGGGCTGCAGGCCCCTGTGGACACTGATGGACTTGACTGTCCCTGTCCATCCCCCCCTGGGACTCTCTGATTCTTCCTGACTGGGGCAGTGGGACAGTCCCTGGCTGACAGGACCTGACCTGATGGAAAACTTCCACAGCATCCGGCCCCAGGGAGCCATCAGCTTCCCCTGCACCCTGACAATCATACTCGTACTGCACATAGTTAATATGACGGCCTTCTTCTAGGTCCTCCTTCACTAAAATATATAAAAATCTCTTTAAGACTAGAACTTCTTCTAACTACTTCAAATCATGCCAAATTACCTTTTATATTGCAAGATTTTTGGTACAATAAGCAGCTAAATCTTTGAAAGCAACAGGCAACAATGGGCAATGGGAATAGTCTGATGGAATGAAACAAGGGGCTTGTTATCCCATATATCGTTTGAATTTTAGGTAGCATACTAATTGTTATCAACAATAGTTTTGCTACGTTTTACTCGTATAATCATTCCAACTTGGCTGTTTCAACTTTCAGGCTGAAACTAATTTAACAGAGCAGTACCTTGCTTAGTTATTCATAAGTGAGCTGTGATTCCCTTCAAATCTTTCTCATACACTTTTTTTTTCTTCTTAACTAACTCTGCTGGAATCTGCCTCGCCATGTTGGGTGAGAGGGCACTAAGCCATACCCAGGTGACAATGCTACACAGTGATGTAGTGGTGTGGTCACAACTCTCACATGGCAGGTGGACATGATGTCTTCTTCTTGCATGGTGTTGCGCATTCACTGAAGGAGATTCAGTCCATGGTCGACATTGCAAGGCATACACTTCAAGGAAATACTATGTTGGTCCCCTCATTTTGAAGATTTTGCCTTTGAAATTGTTCTTCCATGGCAAGGAAAATCTTGTCTCTGCAATAAACTGTGATCAACCGCACAGCTGGACTTAGCCACCCAGTCTCTGATCTGAATTTTGACACTTCAAATAAATATGACAAGGTGCTTTGCCTTCCATCTGAAGCATTTCATTTCTCATCTAATAACAAATTTGCTGCCAAATTTTTAACTAGGACTCCATCAGAAAACATTCTTCTTTGTCATCAAATCACGCAATTTCTGCCTGATATTATATATTCCTCTACTTCCTGATCCAGATCAACAAATGATTTTTTTTTTTTTAAATCATCCATTTCCTGCCTAATACAGGAAAAAATACAACCCTTCTTCAGTCCTGTATTGTCTGACTCCCAGATGCATCAATCCTTCCGCTGTCATCCCCCTCTTGTATATCGATGTGAGTAGAGCTGCCCTGAGAAGTGGGTGGTCTGGGAGAAGACTTTCTTTGCTTAGAAGAGATAAGAGGGTTACAGACAGGCCCTAGTTTCTGCATGGAGCTGGCAAGCTTGGCACGTAAGCCAGCCCCATACAGCACAGAGAGAGCAAAGAGAGCAACATTGCTGCTGCAGTGAGGGAATCCACCATTCTCAGTGGATGGGAGCCCATCCAACTGCACCACTCTTCCCTGTCACCCCAAGAGCTAGACACGTCCCTATTTGTATGATCAGTATGGGTCCCATGATGGGAAAAGAATACACCAAAACAGCAGTTGCCCTCTTGTATGCGCATGAAGCATGTGGAATAGCAGGGGGATTCAGAGATTCTGCAACAGTCTAATTTTCTCTCCTTAAAAACATGCTGTTGAGAACATAACTATGGAAATTCCTGCACATTATTTCTTGTTGGTATGTACAGTGAACACAGTGTATCCACAGATGGATTTATCTACATTAAGAAGACTTGTAGCAGCTTCTAAAAATGTAATCCTTTCTTGTCTATGACTGTGAGACTATGAGAAGAACAGACTGTCTAGGCTATCAGGCCACCCTGTTATAAGAGGCAGCTATGCACAAAACTGGATAACGATTCATGTGAGGGAGAAGTCTTATCCAGCGGATTCACCAGGAACCTTATATCCCATGCTCTGCTGATTTATCTTGAATGAGAAGTGTGGATGTCTGGAGGAATCCTTTGGTCCCTTCTTGTCTTTGCCTGTAGAAACAGAGCGCAGCTATGCATCCATCTTAATTACAGCATTTGCCTTGCAGTGGTTTGCATTTCCAAAGCTATCTTCCCAAGACAACACTCTTTATTTTCTTCTAATCAAGAACTGAGTCACTCCATTACGAAGCCCATAGGCCAGATACTTTACTAATGCAGTTGTACAAGTCCCTACAGGTTCACTGAAACAGTGAAGATCCAGTTCTGAGAAGCAGCTATTTAAATTGTGTTGAAAAACTTAAAAAATAACACTGAAACAAGTTAAACTATTTTCTTTCTTCTTTGCTTTCTTTGTGCTGCTTTAATGTCCAATATTACCTCCCTGTGACTTTGGTGATTTTGTAGTGATCCTAGGAATTGGGCCGCTGGAGACATAGTCAGACAGTTTCCTTATACTTGCCTACTTTAGGTATTGCAGCTTCTTTTCTCCCCTTGGGATGGTCCTTGAAAACAGGCAGACATTGCTCCCTTGTTTCAGATGCCATATCATCCGTGATGAATAATTTATATGTGCAGATAAGTAGGTCCAGTCCAGATCCTCAGAAATATGCGAGTGAATAGGGAGAATTATATTCCTAGATACTTTTAAAAAACTGAATTTCCATCCCTGAAGAGTGGCATTTGCAAGTGAATTTAACATTGCAGAGGTGTTACCATTAAGTCAATGGTAGTCAGTAAAAGCAAAAGCATTGGTTTCAGTCAATGACTGAAGTAAAGAAACAGGGGTAGAGCCAGAAAATGCCCATTTGAAAACTGAACCTCAAACACACAAACAGTTATTGTTAACTTGTCCTGAGAATCCTGCCTTCTAACTCTGTCTGGAAAATAGGCTGAGATAGAGAAAAATATCTGAATTTCTTTTTATTGCATCAATAATTTTCATTTGAGTATTTCTTTTCCCTAGCATCTATCCCAAACACTACTTGAAAGCAATCTACTCTTTGTCCTGATTTCAGAAAAAGCTGGTTTACTACTGTTTATATAGCACTGAAATCAAGTTAATATCCCAATTCTATCAGTGTTTCTTTCATATCACACATGTACGTAGAACAAACTTCTTGGTGAACTGCCTTTTCTAAGAGGTTCATTACTGAAATTTTAGTCTCAAGTATTACTTTTCCTCACAATCACCAAGCCCATTCCACTTGGGTAGCATTAATCTGCTACATAGATGGAGGCAAGATGTTTCCATTATTCACTAAGAAAACTAGTTCCTCAATTTCTGCTGACAAGGTTCCTTTCCAGCAACTCCAACCCAAAAAGCTGGCAAGAGTTTGTTAGGAACATAAAGACACTATCCTCAGGATTAGTCACTGAATGTATGCAAAATGTTGTCTTTTTATTTCTGTTCTTATAGACCTGGAAATATGGTAGACGGTGAAACTGCAGCTTCTATATTTTATACTTGATATAACAAAACAATAAGGTCTTAAGTTGTGCAGAATCAATTTTCCTCTGCAGGTTGCATATTCACAAACTGGCAAAGCCCAGACAGTTTTTTGCCTAAGGGATACGTGCTTTGTACCAAATTTTCAGGCAGTTTTAAGATAGGCTCTATAATTAGTGGTCTAATTTTGTCGTTCACAAATGACTTTAGCCACCCAAGTAGGAACACAAAACTCATATTTGTGAACTCAAATTGGCTGAATGCGTGTCCTCAAACAAAGGTACTGTGAGTCTGCTGTATACATAATATTAAGCATTGCAGGCTCTGAAACTACAGACAACAAACTAATATGAAACATTCTAAAATTAGTTTTGGTGCAAAACAGGTGAGGCTAGGAAACAGGCCAAAATGAAAACTTAGACTTTCCCCAACTGACTCCTGTCCAGATCCACCAAATGTGAGCAAATTCTCCCAAGAGACTTGGGAGCACTCAGGAGATTTTGCAATGTCGATGTGTTGCCCTATAAGGGTGATAATATATAGTACCATGATTTCATCATTGCTTCAGCCTAGCAGGGTCTAGGGCTCCATTGCTAGACCTTGTTCATCGGGAGCACCATGAGGCCATGCATGAAGGAGGTCTATAAACCCCTATGAACCAGGGACTCTGTAAAATACCAGACAGAATAGACCACTGATAATTCCATTCACAATCCCAGAATATACTGGCACCACACATGTTTTGCACTGGTATTTATAGTCTTGGTTTTCATACCATGCCTGATTCTGTTTTACAAGCTGCATACAGTACAGCTCACAGCTCTTAGTCTGCTCATTCCTTGACAATTGTCCATTCCTGTTTCAAAGCTTCTCTGTTATGTTGAGTTATCCAAATACAACTAAAGGAATGAACAGTGGTAAAAACACTAGTTAGTACAGACAGCAGTCCAAATCTTCAGGAAAAACTATAGGAAATCATTCTGGCACACACAATCGTGTGTGAATACCACCATGGCTTGATCCAGCATATGTTTCTTGCAGTATCCCATAGGGAAGTATATTGCAATAGGAACAATTAATCTTATTCGCCTACCAAATGCAGGGAGGAGAGAGTGTTATACACCTTTCTGAGTAGATATCTTGATTTCATTCTTGTCCATAACCTTTAGTGCTATGTCCACTTTCTGAGTATAATTTTTAATAAATTATAATTATTATAATTAATAACACTTTTTTAAATTGAGGCTATCTTGAATTATACAACATAAAAAGCTTGGAACAGGTGGAATGATTTTCTTCAAAAATCACGAAACACAAACCAAATGAATTTCTTTTTCTTTTTGGTTTTCTTTTGAGCTAGAAACATAGTCAAGTTTCACCTTAGAGCAAATTTTTATGGGTGAGTTATAAATCTCTAAATAATGAGGTTTTTAATGAAAACAAGGCTAACTCAGTGTGAACTGTAGCAGAGCAAATTGTGTCACTATAACTGTAACTTAATGGAAATCTACAGAATATTGAAAATGTTTTCTCATTATTGCTTAATTTATCAAACTCATATCATTTACAGCACACTTTAAATGAGGCAAAAGTATATTCAAGGATGGTACAGAGATAATTATAAAAAGTGCCAAGCAGCCAAGTGATGAGTAGGTAGAAAAGTCACATGAGAGGAGAAAGTATTATTAGGCTCAAAGTAAATCTGGGATTTCGACGGATATATCAGCTATAAGTAAGGGACATAGTAGGAAGAACTGAGAACAGTCAAGTGGCTAGATAGAGGGAGGAATACAGAACATGAGTGGAAATAGCTTTGTGACGGGTGAGTTAGTAACATCATCTGTAATGTTTTCTTCCTGGGGTATGATATAACTGGTGTATATGTAGGCATTTTTAACTGGAAACTTGAGATGCAATTAAGCAAATGAACAGCTAAAACCAAAGGGTCCCACAATAAAGGAAAGGTTAGCAAATTAGCTCTGAGGTAAATAGCATTCATCATTTGTGCAGCACTTTACATTTTCAAGGCATTATACAAACATTGACTAATGAAGGGCCTTTTTTGTTCTGTTCTCCCTGGAGTTCACAGGAATTAAGGCATCCACAAATGAGCAGGAACAGGTTCAAACTGAAGCAGTGCATCAACCAAAGTTAAAAGAGGAGGGGATACCAAGCATACAGCGATACTAGAGAATACTAACTGACTACTGGATAGATACATGGAAGTTACAAACCTAAAACAGCCATTAATGGAGCAGTGTGGATCTGCTACAGAGCTAGCTGGTCAGTTACCTGGTGCATTAACACTGTGCGTCCATAGGGACTTCACCTGAGTGGAGAAGTTCTCCCTCTCAGCCAGGCACAGAACCGTGCTGGGACCAGCTATTGCTCCATCAGCCTCTGTGCCTCTGCGCCTCTGTGCCACTGTGCTGCACTTCATTGCACATGAAAGATGTGCCTGAAGCATCACGTAGTGCACCAAGAGTATTACAGACCAAGGAATTGCATCCACAAGAAGCTCACACAGACTGCTGACTGGGAGAGGCCATAAACACCACACCGACAGCATTGCCCTCTCCTTTCTTGAAAATCAACTACAACCCAGGCAGAAATGGGAGATTCATGGAATGAAAAACACTCTGCAGCCTAATGCTTATGGAGTTCACTTGATAAGGGAACAGCTAAGTTCCTGAGCATTAATTTTATGTTATGATAACAATATGTTAACTATTGTGGGAACAGGGGAAACAACACTTGCCAGTGAATGCCCTTATCACAAGATGATTTTGAAAGGGGTCCGTCCAGTCTCACAAATCTTTCAGTTTCAGCTGTACAGCGATCCAGTTTTCATCTTTCTCCTGTTTCCATCCCAACCAGAAACTTCCCATAGTACCCCAGATTGTGGGAGAAGAAAGCACAACCCCTTTTCAGTTGAGAATGACAGAAACTTGGTTTTACCACCTTAGCCAATCTTCCAGACACCAATCATTTTACAGAAGGTAGGTGTCTCCTTCTCTTTCTTTTAAACAAAAACATTTTTGATACCTCACCAACCTGTGAGCTCAATAAATGAAAACGTAGCAGTAGTTTCTGTTTCATACTGTGACCAATCCCCAGTGTGCATTAGGTGTACTAAGAACAAACCTACCAAACCTCGCTGCCCAGGGGTTTAGGCCTGGGCAGGCTTTGTGGATCCCACAGGGGGTTCAGACTAATCCCACACTCAGCTGAGCAGTTAGCAGCTCTGAAAATGGATACTAGCAAGACTGTCAAGGCCAGATGAAAGTGCAAGCAGTTGAATATTCATTCCTACTCAGGGTTAGGCACATTTCTTGTGCCCCAGTTCCACCTACATAGCATCTGAAGCATCTGAGTGGTTTTTTTGTATCTGAACATGGGTGTTAGAGATGACATTAAAAGCATGTAAACTGAAGTCCTACACCTCCTGGATTGACAAACGTTGAGTTCTTAGGAACAAATGTCTGCTGAGCCATAAATGCTGGATCACAGAAAGAGATGCTGAGAGGGTACAAGTCGTTTTATGACTCTGCAGTGGCTGCTGGTGCAAAGCATACATTTTCAAGAGTTTCCAGAACTACAGAAGCCTTGCAGCTGGTTCTGAGTCATTCTGAGCACCAGAAAAGGTGATGAACATTATAGGAAATGATCCCCAGTTACTTCAAAATATTATTCTGGAATGGAAACTTCTGTGAGCTATTTGTGTCACTAGGTATTTTGTGGTTATTAGGCTCATTTCTGTTCTGGTTTTACAGAAATGGACTGCCTACTCCTGCCCACGACTTTGCAATGACAGACACAGCTGCATCCCATGAAGGCTATCCAAAGCATCATTTAAAGAAAGCCAGTAAACAAACCAACAAATTATAGCTCACTCAGCAGATGTTGAAGATAAGGTTTTATGCTGGCACAGAGTGGGGTTCTTACTCTTTATGCCACTAGAGTGAGTATTCTCCAAAGCTTTCACAAATCAGAGACTACATCACCGAAGAGGACCAGCATCAATTATTATAAACTGAGCCAGCAGCATCACCACCATTGCTGCTCACTGCTGTCAGTTGTCTCTCTGTCTCCATGCTTCCAGGATGATAGTCCGTTCCTTCGTGGAGTAATTTGTTAACCGCTCAGCCAAGGGATGATACAACAGAAACACATGGGGTGTCACTGGAGATGGGGATTGCTCTCAGGTTTAGGAGCTGACACATACAGGTCAGAGCTGGGACTGCCTGCTAATAGTAAATGCAGGGTAAATAGTAAATGCAGTGAAGATACAAAACACCAATCTTGCAAATATTCAGAGAAAATTTTCCTGGCACTGGAAATAGACCACTATTCTATTGTGGTCTAATATCTCAAAGGAAATGGTAAAAGCTTCCTGGCTTTAGACATTTAAGCCTCAATTACTGAATAAAACTTAACAAAATATACTGCGGTGAGTAGCTTTTCTTTGGCAAGAAGTCAGCGTCATCATAAGGGCTTGCCCTCTCGTGCACCTATGATATCTGACATATTACGGTTAGCCAAGTAATTAAGGTAAAGAAAGTAGCTTAAATGGGAACCTAAAACTATAAGAAAGGAGAATGATTATAAACAGTGCCTCTTTTTTCCCTTTTTTTTTTTCTATTCCCCTTTTTCTTTGTAATTCAGATTTAGCAGCAATTTTCCAATGTCTGATTCCCTGGTGTGTGAAAATTGGATGCATTTTCATGACATTAATTTCTTCAACAGGGATGGGGCCAGGTGAGGGAGTTTTGTAACTTTTTACTGCCAGACAGCCTCCAGGACTTTGGTGGAGGTCTTGACACAGGTCTTACACCTTGCTCTTCCCTTTGCTGAGAGGGCATGCTTGCAGGAGGGAATGGCTATTCTATCTGGCTTGAGCTGAGCAGCTGTGTGAGTACTGCTGTTTACACAGAGGGGGTAGATATATGGCACGAAATAATCCTTTTAGTGTCTGGTATCAGCAGAGAAAGATAGCCTAAAAAGAAAGAAACAGAAAAGACTTGTCTGAAAGTAAAATATAAATTTAACAGAGGACATCTTATATGCCCCTATGGCATGGTAACCTAAATAAAAGATGGATTTCATTGGAAAGCAGTTTATAACCACAGCTCATTTACAAGGTGAGTCACTGAAGCACATACTCTAAAAGAAGGCAGTGCCCAGTAAAAATTGACTACATGTGGCAAACCACATGCCAGTCCTGCCTCAATTCATCCATGCTGGCCATGGTCCTGGGTCCAGCCTATGTACCAAACCTACCCGAGAGTGAGCCAACACTTCTCTCAGGCTTGTTGATGCCTGCGACAAGATTTTAGCTTAGACTCAACTAATGTATATCAAGCTATTTGCACTCTATGCCTTTGTCAGTTAAGCAAGGAAAAGAGACCAGCTGAGAATCTGCGTTTATATATAATTTTGCCTGTCAAGCAAGAGCACTCCTCAGTTGGGGGTGTTTAAATGGGAATTGAGGCACTTGTCATGAAACAGCAAGGTCAAAGACACACACACACACACCACCCCCCCTGCTGCTGTTCCAACCCTGCTTCCAGCTCCAGGTCCTGGAGTGACAAGAGAGGAGTTAGAGAGGAGAAGGCAGCAGCTAGGAGAGCTGGGGAAGCCCTGCTGCAGGGGTGGGAGCAGGCAGGTGCCAGCTACTGGGGCTTGCATTCCCTGAGGCCAACATCTCTTCTTGTTTTATCTCTGCTGCTACCCAGTGCCAGTGAGCCAGTCTGCCCATGCATGTACCTAGCTACAGAATCAGCCACCTCCAAAGGTTTTCCCCATACTGAGCTCCCAGGCTGAAGGCTGCCACCAGGAAGGGGGACTTAAACCCCTTGCAGGTGCAGGGATGGGAGTAGCGCCAGAACACCCATCACATTTGCACATCCTGCTCTGTACACAACCAGGTCACATGAACCCAGCTAGACTAACCCTTAAAAGAATCATTCCAAGAAAAACACCTTCTTAAATAGTGGTGATTTGGGTGATTTTAAAAAGCCACTGCACTGCTGCACAGATCTGCTCTTTGTGGCTGAAGTTTTCATTACTGTCATATACTTCCCATTAGTACTGAATCTTGTGGCTCCAGCTCCGTGTACCACTTTTTGAAAATTTGCCCATATGTATCTTCTAAGATCTATCAGCTCAGTTTACTGACACAATCAAATGCTAGCTGCTTTCGGCGCTGCAGAGCCAATATAGCTGAACAGCAAGCTATATCTACATCTTGCAGTATCATCAAAATACCCAGCTAAATTTTGATTTCAGATGCCTCACTGTTGCAATTGAGATTTATGGAGCAAAATGTTTCAGTTCCAGATATCCATCTGAATCTTGAAACTCCTATTGAAACAAAAAATACCCACCTCCATCACCTCACAAAAAGGAACATGTTTTTCCTAAACAGTAAATGAGCATCTAGACAATAATAAATTAGATAAAGAAGAACTAATAGGTCATTTTTTAACTTTAACTCTGTGCAGAACTAAATTTTCGAGAACAACTGTCAGTACTGTGAGCACAAATTTTGGCACCCATGATTGTAGGTAGTTAATAATTGAACATCCTGATGTAACCCGTACTTCATCTCTTTAGGCATCCTCTATGTATTTAATTGAAAGTAAAAATAAACATGACCACAACTGTCCTTTACAAAAGCCAGGCACCCCCACAGTGGGTATAAGCAATGTGGACAGCATAGTTAATATCTGGTTAAAAAGACTTGGCTTATACCCCCACAATGGATATAAGCAATGTGGGACAGCGTAGTTAATATCTGGTTAAAAAGACCAAACCAAAACAAAACAAAACAAAACAAAAGTTTTCAAAGCCAAATCCATGCAATACAAGGGCCCTATGAACTAAAGCCTGAAGCAGCAGACTTCTATGTCCCAGTTCCTGATGTGGCATCTAGGACCCAGAGTTTGGCGATTTGGGACTCATTGAGCTATGAGCTACTAACGAGAGTTCACAGTTCGCTGGGCATGAGAACTTAAAAGCCTAAGACTTGAGTGTTCTTTTGTTAAAGGCTTTTCAGCAGGGTGGTTGTCTCTACCCCATTGCCTGGTGGTTAGGACTCTTCCTGGGGAAGGACCGCCTCAAGCTTCATCATGCCAAGGATGGACTCAGAAGCAAGTCTCTTTCAGGCAATCAAACTGAATCCTCACTTCCATTGTCTCAGAGCTACTAACCAGTATCCCAGTCAGAAGGAAGGTGCGGTTTAAGAGTCACCTGTCTCTATTGCCTGCCTGGCTGGTTGGCTTCTCTCTCCAACTTCCCTTCACACACAGTCTCATGCACACCTCATGTTGAAAAGCAAGGCCCACCCCAATGAAGCAATCACCAGAACACAACCCCAGCACTCTGTTCACATACTGCTTTGGAGGTGCCTGGTTTTAAGGAGCAGAGTGTCCAAGTCCTGCACATCTGAGCTCACCACTGTTCTTTCAGATCCACATCCAGAGGAATGGAATTCCATCTCTGGAAGCAGATGGAAGAGCACTGAGCAAGAGCAGGGTCAGGAAGGAAAGCAAGCAGGAAATAGCATGAACAGGAGGAGGGCAGAAGAGGATGCAGTTGAAGGAAAAATATTTAGGGCAGAGAGGTTGCTGCTAGCAATGAAACCCCAGGGAGGTTTGACATGGGGTTCCATTGACACAGAAAGATATCTGTGCAACTGTAGCTATTACGCACTTAAACCTGTCAAGTCTCAAGCTTTATGTCTGAGGGGTATTTGCTCAGCTGACTCCTGGACTGGTGCTGTGCAGCCTGAAGAGCAACTGCAACACAGATTTTCTCTGTCTTCATCTTCATTGGCCAGCTATATCCAGTGCAGGAGGTACCAGGCCTAGGTGAGGCTCTGGCAAGGGGTAGAGGCAATAGAGGTTGTCTTCCCATTGGGCCCTCACTGCTTGGTACCCTCTGGTTCCATGTGGTGGCCACAAGTAACCTAATGTAGAATTGAATGGGGAAAATGTGGAATCAAAAGCTGTCATAGCCATCTGTCAGGTATTCTGATACCTGAAGTTTGTTACCTCAGAAATAGCTGGATGTCAGTGCTAAGTGAAGTTATTCCTATGTTGAGATTGTGAAGAGCTTTGATTTAATAAAATAAGGCACTGTCATTGTTGTTGTTGTTGTTGTTATTGTTGTTGTTATTATTATTATTACTACTATTACTATTATTATTACTTGTTTGGCACACCTTCTAGTTTAAAAGGCCTGGAAAAGACCTGGAAAAAACTGACAGCTGATAGTGGGGTTCATGTTGTCATTTGCTGTGGTTGCCAGCAAACCTTTCATTAATTTCATTGCTGCAAAGTAAACTGTATTTCCACATTTCTTGTTCTATGGCTGCAGCAAACTGTTAAGGTAGGACCTTGGATTTGGCTGTTCAAACAGAAATGTGGGCAACTGATTCATTGTAATGTGGCTGTCATGCTATTTGTTGTTTGCTGAGTTTTTTCAGCACATATGGATAATGATTACTGCATAGGCAGAGTTGGTTTTGCTAACTTTCAGGGACCCTCAAGGCAGAACTCTGGTTCTGATCCATCTCTTGTCAATAATTCTTTCTCCTTTTGAATAATTGAAGCACATTCTTCAATCACCAGGCATTAAATGAAATGTGTGAGATTGAAACACCTACGATGAAAATACTAGACGGAAATAAGAGCGGAACTGCTTTGTAGTTATAGTATTAAGCAGCACCAATATGCCCATTTCCATTAAAATATCTCATATTAAAGGTTACAGGAAAGGCTATGCTGCAGCAACAGTTTGATTTGCACTGCTTTTCTCTATAGCTTATGTAAGTCCTGTCTTAATTCTGTCAATGATACGCCAGCCAAGAAAAGGGTATGCAATTAAGAATGAAAAAAGCACAAATAAACAGTGCCATCTTTTGGGCACCATTTAAACTCCACATTTTTTAAATTCCAGATACATATAAAGTATGAATGCTATACAGGAATGCACATACCTGTGTGGCAGGTGATTAGCGTATTAGCTTTAGGGTATTAGGTTTATTGTCTCTTGAGAATTAGTGATAGGACCCAAAGCCTGAAAGTCCCCATCCAGGTCTCTGCAGCTGACCAGTTTTCTGCTGTAGCATCCCAGGCTTCTGCAGTGTGGGGTACAGAGCAATGCCTGATTCTGAGGCAGCCTGTGGCATCTGCCTGGTGGATACAAGTTCTCTCAAGAAACACATGGATGATTTAGTATCCCTTGAGAATTTTTGTGTTTTGAAACACAAGGAATATGAGAATAAGGCGGAAATCCACTGTTTTCATTTCTACATGGGGCAACATGTATGAGGGAGCAGCTTCATGTTTTACCATCATGAAGCCCAAATGTATGACATGCAAATCAGAGTTAACTTCTGGGATAGGTTTGCCAAATGAAGCTGTATAGGTAACTGTCCCCCTGACTGATACAGGCTTTCCCACTGTGACCCACACTTCCACCACTGTCGTGCTTGACTATTACGACACATTGCAACCATGAGCAGAATGTGGGCCTCGAATGAGCTCCAGACCCATCAAAACAAGTCTCCCAAACCATAAATTCCACTATCCCTGTGCCCCAGGCACTGCCTTAACACTTTCTGAACACCACAACAAATTCCACTAGTTAGGAACAGCCTATACAAATAATGCCAAAGGCAAACACAGGTTTTCAGGTGTATTTATATATCCAATGGTTGTTTTAAATAGGAGCTAAGTTCTACAAAATCCTCTGAGAATCTAATCCTACCTTGAAAGGAGACTGGATGTTCAGCCACACTTTACTGAAAAGAAACCCATAGAAAGAGTTATACAAGGCTAAGGGCTAATTACAGGGTACTAGAAAAAAAAGTGTTGCTCTTATGAGTGATATGTGCATTACAGCAGTCATCACCATTATAGCAGACAGGATCATGGCTGGCTGTAAGCAAGCGATCAACTCCCTAGGCCATAACAAGGGACGAAGTTGTTCCTGAAATATCCAGAAGCACTCTGGCTAAGGAAAGACTGTATAAGGAGAGGTAACACTGGTCAATCTGCTCCCACGTACATGCAAAATAATAATTTTTACCTCACTTACGTAGCGTATACATCTTTGATCAAGATTGTGTTTAATATTGGATAACATAACCTCTCAAATGCTTAATATTCAGTGATTCTGCAGGAATTGAGTACTCTAGAACACCAGAAGGTCTTTCCCTGACCTCACTCCCTGGAGACACAGCACCAAATCCCACAGTGTTCTGCAGGCATCGGGGTGCACTGGAGTCCTGCACCTGGCTCCACCAGAGTAACTCGAAAATTAGGAAGAATATTCAGAGGTAGAAGTCTTGACACTTGAAACAGTAAATGTTGCAGTTAGGAACTGCAGAAATGCAGACAGGCAGACAAAGCCTGAGCTCAAGATGTAGAGGGAAACAAAATAACTTCTTTTGTGGCACAGATTTTTAAAGATGTTTAGGCTCCTAAATCTTGAGGAATCAGTGGGAGTTGGCTGTCCCTGAGGCTGTGCAACATGCTGATTTCTTTGACAGACATATTCTTATTCATCTCCTGTCTCTATGCTCTCTCTCCTTTCTTTCTCCTGCACAGCTTTGTGGAGGAAAGGCAGTTTTACTGCACATTTCCAGATAAAGGTGCTATTCCTTAACATCTCTCTAGGGAAGACCTACACAGAAATTGGTATTTGGGGTAAGGAGAATTAGACTATAAAACACCATGACCTGGACAGGGGTCCAAAACTAACCCACTGAATTTTGACATCTCCAGATTCCCACTGCAATTCTTTACCTGAGCTGTGATCTGGGTGATGTTTCTCCCTTTGGATTAGCTTTCTCCGGTTAACACCATTCGGCTCTGCATTTTTCTTCTTACCATCCCCAGAGACTATATTTGTTAATATTTTGCCAAGAATACAGAGGATTTTGAAGTCTGATGTGCTCTCTTTATTTCTGTAAATTGATACGCTCTGTTCATTTACTCAAAGGAGTTTGGCAGCAGTAGCCACAGCTCAGTTGTGCATGGCACACACTGCAGATTGCAGAGAGATCAGCATACAGATATGCCTACTCTGCTTACCAAGCATATCGTTTGCTGCTTTGCAAACAGTGAAAGGCTTGATTAAATTCAGGTTTTGTGTGTTTGCCAACCTGGCTTGAGGTCGTAGCCGGTGGAATCAAAATCTCATTAGAACTGAATTGTACACTCAAGAATAAATCACTATCTTTTTCATATGCAGCTCTTCACTGTCTTACATGCATTGTTCCTGTGTGCACAGTTTGATTCAGATTGGTCCTCAATAATAAATGCTGTATCCAGTTACTTCCTGATGACAAGAAGACATTGTTTGACACTGTATGGCTTGGATACATTTTCAGGTTGTTCTCATCTGTATTATTCTTCTGCTGAAGGCACAGGATCAGCAAGAAAGATGCCACAATAGGCATCTGCTACAGATTGCCTAGTCAAGAAGAGAGAGTAGGTGAAGTCTTCCTTAAACAACTGGCCTTGGTTCTCAAGGTGGGGGTTTACACACTCCAGCATCTGCTGAAAGAGCAGTGTGCGGGGCTCAGACAAGCCAGGAGATTTCTGGAATGTGCAGAGGGCAATTTTTTGCAAAGGTACTGGACAGGACAACTTAGGAAGGTCTTGGCCAATTCAGCTGCTCACAGATAATGGAAGACCACGGGTCAAACTTAAACAGGGGAAGTTTAGGAAGAAGTTCTTTACTGTGAGGGTGGTGAGGCACTGGAACAGATTGCCCAAAGAAGTGGTAAATGCTCCATCCCTGGCAGTGTTCAAGGCCAGGTTGGATGGAGTCTCACATGACATGGTTTAGGGTGTGGTGCCCCTGCCCATGGCAGGGGTTTGGAACTAGATGATCTTAAGGTCCTTTCCAACCCTAACTATTCTATGATTCTATGACCAATCAAGGATGTTAGCAGACTTGCCTGTGGGGACCATGAGACGCTAGAGCCTCAGCTCCTGAGGGAACTGAGGAAGGCAACTAGTGCAAAAATCATTACAAATTTCAGGAGGGTGGAATCCATTTTTTCAGGGCAGTAGTAGGCAGGATCCATGGAAGACTTTTCAAAAAGCCTGGGAGAGCTGGCTGAGCAACCTCCTCATTGCACAAGAATAGCCCACTCCAATGTGCAAGAAAATGCTCGCAGCATTAGTACAGCAGGAAGCCAGCCTGGTTGAATAGGGAAATGCCAGGTGAGCTCAAATGCCAAAAGGGGATGTTAGGGAAGAGGGGAGCAGAGACAGGCTATCAGGAAAGAATATAAAGACATTGCCAGAGCATGACAGAAGGACAAAGAGTGTGGTTGAAACTGGTGTGAAAGGCAAAATGGAGCAAAACAGCTTGGACAGTCATGACTCTCTGGACTTCCACATCCTTGAGAGATTGACCCCACACAGAGTCATTGCTTCAAAGTCTATTATGTCAGCTTTGCACCAATAACACAGAAATAGCTGGAATTATTTTAGTGTGAAAATAACACTTCCCTCACAAAAAGGCAATTATCCACGAGAAAACTTTCAGTCTTGCTCAAAAATGGTTTGATTTTTTGTCAAGCAAATTGAGTAGACAGCAGCCCAGCTGCTGAACTTGGAAAGTGTGTTTCATGGTGGCAAAAAGTCAAATCAACCAAAGCCTGCCAAGGAGGAAGCTAAAGGCCACATTCATCCTCTTTGGTTTACAGTCTTCTCATCTCCTTCATTTACCAGTGTCTAGCAGGAAGGCTGAGTTTCTCAGCCCTCTGCCTCACTGTCTTCTGCTCAGCACATCTCCAACCATCAGGGCAGGAGGGGAAGGTGGGCAGCTGGTGCTGTGGCTGCTGGAGCTGTGGGGACCAAGTCTTTTCTCCTCCTACACCCAAGCTCTGTGGAAACCACCAGGTGATTTCACCTGGCACCCACTCTTCAGGTGAGCAGCCAGAAACCTTCCCCCTGAGGTCGCTTTGGTTCTTGACATCCCTTTTGCAATATTCACCTCTACTTGGCAAGTCTGAGGCCAAGCCCTCAGGTGGGCTCCCAGCCATCCTGCAGAGAGCTGAGCCCCATGTCCTGTTTGATGAGAGGTGGTACCTGCAGCAGCAAACAGCATAGCCACAGATACACAGCACACAGCACAAGCGAGCCTGTGCTCCAGCTTGCTTCCTGCTCCTCTTCTATTTAGCAGCACAGCCATACTCTTTGGTGCAGACTAGGACCTTGCTGCAGACCACTCCAACATATATGCTATTGCACAACAGGGCAACTTACAGCATCTTCTGAGCCCTCCTTACCCCTTTTGCCACTGGCAGAGGTGATCTCTCCCACCAGTCTCTCGTGTTCTGGAGAGCTCAGCAGTAGCCCATTTTCCTCTACCCTCAGCAACTTGTCCTCCTGCTCAGAGAAACATTTGTCTGTGCCGGAAGGCTTCTGTGGGGTGGTCTCAGAAATTTGGTTTTGCCACTGATACCGAAAGCTGTCCTCACCAGAAACAAACAAGTCCATCTAGATAGCTCTGGTGGGGTAGAGAAGTCTCCTGGAAGCATCTAAAAGTTAGGTATATGGAGCCTCCATGAGCCAGTGGGATGAACACCTTCACAAGGAGTATCCTCCCACCTCTTCTACCTCCTCTTTTACAGCAGATTTTGCGCCATCTAGGACACCTGCTGTCTCCACTGACTGTTTGAAGAGCCTGAATACAGACCTCACCTAGATGGCTGAAACTGAGGTAGCTTCACCACCAAGTTGGCATCACATAATGCTCTTTACTCTGATTTTTGTTTAAATTCACCTCCTTTTAGAAGGACAGCCCAAGGCCTATTTACCTCTTTAGATACCACAACTCTTCTTCCATCTTCTGGTCTTGTTTATGCCTTTACATGGGATTTAAAAAATGTCTCAGAAACCTAATCCTCACATGACTGGCACTTGAAAGGCCAAGGACCACTGTGCCCATTTTATCTAGTCAGTTAATGGCTGTGTTTCTCTGAAACTGATAATGTTTAAACATTTATTAAGGGATGTGTTTTATCAGAGAGCAGAACTTCTTTGGACCCATTCATGTTGCTGTGGTTGCAGGGAAACCAAATGAAGTCAATTCAGAAGTGAAAGTTTTCATTTGTGAGTGTATATCTAGAAAATATGTAAGGACATACATGTATATACGTGCTCTTCATCATAACCCTATTGCGTAATTTACACTGACACCTGTGAATTTCAGCTCCTAGATGAAAGCTGGAAGTGCCATTTTGGAGAAATAACCAGCAGATAATAGAGCAGAATGTGTGTGTCTACACCTTCACTAGCAGAATTTAAATGAGCAACAGCTCATCACAATTGAGCTGATTTCAAGGACTGGAAGGCAGGTGGTGAATTCTAGCATGGGCTGAGGTTATGCCAGGTAACAACATCATTTGAAATTTCACCAGATAAGCTGTTTCCTGCTTCAGATTTTTATTTTGCATTTCAAGTGAAGAGGAAATTCTAGGTAGTGCGGCTGCCTTGCTGTGTTACACGACTCCAGTCTGCCAGTGCCTGATTGCTGGTGCAGTTCTAGCACTGTGGATGCTGACTCGGAGTACGATAAGCAGCATAGGTCCTGATTAATGCAGATACTTCCTTTGGTTCTGCAACAGAGGCCAAATTAAATACTGCAGATATCTCAGTATCTTGCTTGATATGAAGCAGCTGCCATCACACTATGCAAAAGAAGGTCCCTAAATCTGGGCCATTTATGGCGCATCACACCTGAAGAACTTTGTGTGTTTTGGGGTGAGGAGGAGATATTGTTAGAAAATAGGGATCTACTTGGGTCTGGGAAGTATTTAGATTTTGGACATCTTTTAGAAGGAGGTAGGGTCTTCCCAGTGACAGTCACTGGAAGAGTGGGGCTGACAGCTCCCTAACCAGAGGAGAAAGAGGGGTCCTGGGAGGACACATGTTCTTTCTGAATCATCTAAGCCAGCACACTAATACTGGGTCAGAAGAGGGGAGGACAAGTACCCCCTCACCTCCCTTGAGGGGATGTGTGCTGTCCTGTCTGTGCTGCAAAGAGGGAAAGCTTTCCAGTGCATAGGTATAGGAGTCAAAAAAACCTGCACTTGTCTCATTTGCTGACCCACTGGTGAAAGTTACTTCAGCTCTATGTAAAACATAGCTTTAATCACAATGATTACAGTGATGCTGAAGGATTAATCAAGGATTCCACCAAACTAGGGACTGCACGGACACAAAGAAGCAGTCTCTGTCCTTAACACCTGCACCCAAAATGGGCATTGGTGGGGTCAGCTAGGACTCACAGCAAATGAAAAACAAGTCATCGGGGCAAAGACCCTATCAGTGCCAAATGGGTGCAAGGCTTCTGCAGGGTGGGAAAGGAGATGTTGTGGGACAGGCAAGCTAGGAAAGAGTGAGGGAGAGGGACAAAGTACGGAGGAGAAGAGAACCTGAGCTGAGCAGAGGTGAAGTGACAGAACAACAGAGATGCTGCAAGGAACAGGATGTGAACAAGCTGACTGTCAGCACAGGGAGAGAAAATGAAGGCGGCAAAAGTCCCTGGTGTGCTTTCTCAAGCCTCCCGGCTGCAGGATTTCCCCAGGGCCCTGAGCAGAGGCAAAACATGCGTTGTCATGTAAGTCAGAGAGGATTTAATGTCAAGAGGGATCTCCCCTTACCAGCCTGGGGTCGGAGGGAAGGTACTACTTTGGGAAAATGTGGCTCAGTTTTATCTCTCCCCAACAGTCATCCCAATATTGCTTATTCTCTGTTACAGACATTAGTCTGGACACTTCTCTTTCCACACAGTGGACAGGAAGATTCAGAGGAGGACAGCTTAGCCCGTGTTTTTCTGAGCCAGTAAAGGAATTTCAGCGCTCAGCTCTCAGCAAAATTAGTAGCTATACCCCTGAGTTCAGCTTCAAAAATCAGCCAGATCATTCACTGCTGTTGCTATTCTATATTCAGATAATTTTGGCCAGGTTTATTATTTACGATCTTAAACAATGTCCCAGTTACTGTTTGCTATGACACCGAGCTAGGACACAATGGTTATGTTAAGAAGAACCTACAGGTACCAGCCCTTTCTTGCACAGAAATCAATGCTTGCAGACATCAGCACAGAGATGTCAAATTGTCAGAAGAGTTACTTTCGATCAATTGATTCCACAGACGTGGTGGGCGTCTGAGGCTGATTTTCCCATTAGTAAATCTGAAGAAGCTATTGAGTATTCTAGGTTTTGATATATAATTTCCAAGAGCTACCTACGTTGCATGGTATTGTGACAATAATTAATATTAAAATGATTTGTTGATTAATTTAGAAAGTGAAGGTCTAAATTTCTTCTCTGATCCCTGCAAACGCAAGTCATTTTCAAGCTTGGCAGAGCAAACCTCCCCCTGACTTATGCAACTTACAGGAATGGATCCAGAAAAGCCTGTGTCAAATGTTCCTGCACACAAAACTTTAAATGACTCAGTAGCAGCTTAAATCATTGGCAGCATCAATGTTTGCACACCAATTATTTTGAAAGGGAAATATATTTCCATTTTCATGAAGTGGAGGAAGATAAAGTGATGTTATATGAACTTCCTCTTATGTGTCAAGCTGGCTTGTTTGATTTTTTGGATAGCACTTAATCATGCTGGGTCTTTTTCAGGAAATGATAATTTACAAGCTTTTGAAACTCATACTCCTCCTCTTCACTAGTCAGAAAGTATGACCTAGTTTAAGTTACAGCTTCAAGATGTGACCTAGTTTTACAGGTAGCCTACATCCATTCTGCTCAACTTAGCATTGTAAAAATTGGAGATCTCCTCATGAGATGTCACCTTGGATCATTGCTCCTTTTTTTCTGTCCCCTGAAAAGTTGAGTATTGCCTAATTTAGAAAGGTCAGGACAAAAATAAATTATAAGTATTTTATCTCATAGATTTGGGTCCTCAGAAATACTTTGCTGCCCAGCCTCAGTAATGAAAAAGGCCTAGGGGTTCTTCTGTAAATTACTGCAAAGGATAGTCACCTGAAGTCCACAGTTTAAGACTTCACCACTGAAGACATGGCTGGGATGCCCAGTGGTTGGGAAGCACAGGTACAGTGAATGGCTGACACTGCTGACATAAGAACAACTTTGGGAAAACACAGAAAGACATGAGGAGTGCACAGCTGTGGGGTTTTTTCCTTCTCACACAAACAGAATGCAGTTATGGAGGAAAATGCTCCTTGCTTTTCTGATCTTCCCACTTCATGGCTGAATGTCTGAGCACCTCTAAACATTGAGAAAATACACTGTTTTACAAAGAGCCAGGACTTATTCGTGACTTCAATGTTATCTTAGTACAGCAGTTGGCCTATTTGCTTTGGAGCAGAGAGCACCAGTGCACCTTCTGTCTACATCTCTACCTGGATTAGGAAGGAGTTGCTCTGATGAAGCAGACCATGTGCAAATCAGAAAAAAATGCAGCCTTAAAAGCAAAGACAGATGGTGATGGTAGGTCCTTCTACATAGAAGTGCTCTGGCAGGCTTTCTGGAAGCAGTTTTCCTCTTAAATGCTTTGATAAGTCACAGATATAGCAAAGGCATCAAAACCTTAGTGACTATATCGTAACTGCTAACTACTGTTTGTAGAGATCTCCATGTGGTCTCCTGCTACTTTTCCAAACTTTTCACTGCATTGAATAAGGTTCTGGAAATAACTGAAAGCACTGTTTGTTGCTACATCCAAACAAATGAACAAGAATTGAAATAATATTAAAGAGAAAAGTTTGTGGTGGTTAACCAGGGAAGCACTGATGCAACTAAAATGAAGGGTTGAGGGTCCTCCATGTGGAAAGCTACACATGATCACATCCATCACACCAGTGGCTTTAGAGCAACAAGCCATGCATCTAACAAACAGCTCACTTCAATAGCAGAAGAAACACCAAAACATTTGGCATTGAAATTTAGGAGAGACACAGAACTTGTGCCTTCAGAGGCAAGTACTGAGTTAAACTTTCTCTTCGTGAAAAATAATTGCCAAACAAACACAAGTATGGGGGAGTCATAGTGACGATTATATGTCACCTCCTTTGCATATAAATAGGAATGGGTTAGGTGAACATGGTATTGCAAGGGTTATTTGCACCACCTAAATCTAGGTCACATCAAGAAATTCAAAGAAAAACTTCTGAGTTTACCGACACATTTTTAGCAAGTACCACATTTCCGACTATGCAGGAGTTGATAATATGAGAAATACCAGTATTTCGTTTAGCCTGGCCTTTTCTCACTTTAAAATTAGTGCTGTGGTGAACTTTTGGGTAAGGGTTATACAATGCGAAACAAACTCGTAGGAAGGGCTTTGGTCTAGATCACACTCATCTGCTTGTTTTGATGGCTTGAAGTAGCACCATGCTCACTGTCACCTTCAGTCCTATTTTACTCTCCATGAGAAGGTGACTGGCATGTGTTGGTCTTGATGTTCAACTCAAACTACTGACTCCAAACAAAAGACCATGATGAAAGATAGTTCATCGGTAACCATTGGGCAACATCAGCTATAATTACTTCAGGAGGAGGAGCTGGTATTAAACCCATGGTACATTCTTGGTGTTGGTCCTTATTTTAGTGGCTCTTATAGTCTGTTATTTTTTCCTCCCTCTAATGGCCAAGAGGGAGAGGAGATCCTGCCCTGACAGCGGGAACTTGCTCCAGCAGACTCTTTGGTAACTGGCCCATTCCCATTGTTGATTCAGACTGTCTCGTGTTGGGAGCAAACCCACATTCGTATACTTTTTCTTTTTTTTTTTCTGTAAGAACTTAAATTACTTTTCGTTGAATGTGTCTCCAGCCCATAATGGTCATAAAGGCCATCTCTGCTCCCAGGCATTTGGCTCGCAAGCAGAGGACAGCAGATGCTGACTGGAGCCTCCTCTGTTGTCTGCCTTTCAGTTTCATGAGTGTCATCAATACCTGGGCAAACCCAACAAAAATCAAAACAAAAACAGCCTCCCTACCACTAAGGCAGCATTTCTGCTTGAGTCATATTTTACACACATTGCACAAGCACATTTGATAAGGCAATGTGAAAGTCAAGTGTGTCATAGCTCTTGTCCCTCACTAGATTATGGCCTCTAGTCAGAATGGAGCAAGTACGAGATCTTGTTCCCGTTCCTGGCTGGGATGCTGACAAGAGATGGGTACTTCCGGGCATTTGGTGAGCAAAGACAGCATTTCTATCACCTATTCATTAGGTATTGATACTGCCAATGTCATTTGGTATCATTTTTTTAACTCAGGCACAGAAATGCCAGAACAAGTTATAATCTTCTTTTGTGACAGATCTCAAAAGAGGTACAAAGAGAAGAGATGTTACCAACGAGCAAATATTATTCCCAGGGCTATATTATTCTCAATTACATGTAGACTGTATATGCTATATTTTAAATAGATACAACTAATGGATCTTACATAGAAGAAACATTACTTGTATTGTTACTATGTTTTAAAGCACTTTATACTGCAAAGTGACAAATACCAGCATACCCTAATATAGCCTCCTCCTGAGAAAAGCTTAAAAAGAAACGGTCTTGTATAAGACCATTTATAATACTAATCTTATTGATGTCAGCAGGAAAATGTCCACTGATTTCAAAGTGAGAAACTAAGCTCTTTCTTACCAGTACAATATTAACAAAGATTAATAAAACTGAATGAATCGTACCAAGCAACTTGTGTATTTAGGGGGAATTATTTCCCATTCAGCAAGTGTCAGAGCACAGCTGGGCCAATAGTGTTCTCAATTATCTTTTTTTATGTGAGCTGCTTTGTTTCACAATCTCACACATCAGCAAAATTCTGCAAGTGTACAGATGGCACATACTAGAGACCAAGAGCAAACTTGAGGAAATGTGTTTAGATATTTTCAAATAAATCATGGGAGCATTTCTATTTGGCTTGTATTTTTGAAAGAGAAAAAAAAAAAGTTTTTTAAAATGTAATTTTCAGCCAAATTGCAAACAAGAAAAATATTCAGATGACAAAGCAGAAATAGAATAAAGTACTACTAATCCACAGGCAGCAGTCCAACACTTAATACTAATTTATACTATTTCTTTTTACATTTGTAATAAGGCTAATGAGATTTAAATGAAATTCTCATCTTGTTCATAGTGGTATAATAGGGCTGTTTGTTAGAGAGAAGATGCAGATTCACATAAGCAGAATTTCAACTATACATTTACAGGTGACAAGAGATAGTAAAATCAACAGCTCTTTCAGGAAATACTAAACAAATTAAAAATGCTTTGTGCTACCACATTATTCTCTAATTTATTACTCTCTAGCGACAATGATAGATCAAATTAAAAGGCAGAAACTCAGGCCTTGACCTTTGTTGCCCACATGGGTTTATTTTAGCTCTCTTGCTGGCTCTGTTTTGACCTGCTTAGAGGAGCCCTCTCTGTTGAGCCCCAGGGTGTGCAGCACATATGCTCAGTTTCATGCGATAGAAACACAGCTTAGAGGGCTGCAACTTGGTAGGATCTTCTGCTTAAAGGGAGGCTGCCTTAAGCTGCAAGTGCCTCACAACTCCAGCCCTCTTCCAGTTAGCAGGACAGAAATAACCTAACTATCCATTTCCAGAACTGCAGCTGTTTTTCCAGGGCAAAGATCTGGAGCCATGATGAATGATAAAACATTAAACCAGATGGATCTTGTTTTGTTTAAGCTGTGTTATTGCATGTGATATTGTACTGCAGAAAAAATATTTAGTGATGCTAGCGTTGCAAAATGCTGCAGGTAGCCAGGGAGCTGGTCAGACTTCTATGTAACACAGAAAACATTGTATTTGGGAGATGTTTAAAGGAGTAGACAATCTCCAAATTGTTAGCTACATCAGTGTCATTAGTTACTAGTTCCCAGAAGGAAAAATAAGTATGCACAGGTTATGCCATTTGCCATACATCAACTCCCCAGGATCTCAGCAGGGTGCGGATACGTACTACTCTTCACAATTAATAGTGAAGAGTAGGTTAAAACCTTTCAGACTGGAGGGACAGCAGGTGAAAACATTGTGTACGAGAGAGTATTTGAACTTCCCAAACAGTCATGGTTCTGTACTCCAAAACCCATGACCTGCTGGGAAGAGGACAGGGGGAATCCTCCCCTTATGAAGTTGGGGTCCCCATAACCACCCACCAGGCAGACTTATTCACGCGTGGTAGTAGACTTAGGGACTGAGAGAGTTTGGGACCTACAGGATGAGGCAGCAGCTACATCATGGTTACAAAGACATGATAGCACCTAAAAGGTGAGCTCGGCAGTCAAAGAAGGTTTCTGTCATCCTCTACTAAAGGAACAACCAGGAGTCTCTCATGCAGTGAATAAATCAAGAACCAGAAGGTTGGAAAAATTCATCTATCATTTTGTGACTTGCAGCATGTAAGGAGCTGAAAGCAATTGGACTTCCTGCTTGTCTTCTGCCACAGCCAAGCATAAATTGGAGTTGGGTGATGTGTGGTCTGGGGAAAAGCAATGTCTCACACAAGAGGGCAGGTGGTAAGGAGCACATAGCTCAAATGCTGAACAAATGGCATGAAAATAGGCCCTCCCTAAACTTCATCAAATGGATTGTGAACAGAGTAATTAATCAGAGATATCCAGCCCCTCACCACCACCCCAGCACAAGTATTTCCTTGGAAACCCAGCTAAAAACCAAAACGCATTCAGATTTAAGGCTAAAAAAAGCAGAAAAAAAACCCAACAGCTGAAGTTGTCTAGAAATTTGTGAAATCTGATTTAAACAACCCCAAGCTGTCAGTTTTCTCAGCTTTTTATGACCGAGCTTTGCTTTGCATCTAGTCACAAAGGCAAAAGTATGGAATCTACAGGTCAGGCCCCAGTGAGCTAAACAAAAAAAACCACCAAAAAAAACCCCACAACAGTTGGCAAAGTCCACAGGTTGTGATCCCAAATACCAGCAACCAGGAAATACCGGACAAGACACTAATACAGAGGGAGAAAGAGCAAGAAATTGCCAATGTATACATATACGAATGCATATTTCTGGTTTAGATAGAGTTTTTTCAAATCACTGCAGCAAAGTGCTGCATATGATCATGTTTGTGATGTTTTGCTAGCAACTGACTTTGCAACAGCAAAAGTAGAAGCATGCGATAATTGTTTGAAGCCCTCCGAAGCTGGTGCCTCAAACCGAAGGGCAGTACTGACTGCTTTGTGTGTCTGATCTGCTGGTTCCTTATTCCCCAGCTACTTTTCTTTGTTCCTATCCAGCTCAGCCCTTGCATCAATGCTTCAAAAATCTTCTTGAAAACACAATTCTTCTTGTTTTCCACCCAAAGACACAGCAAAGCCACCTGAAAGTAAGCCGAATAAGGGGAAGTATGCCTAGATCTACCTCAAGGCTGCTGCTACTAGCAGGAAAAAGAACCGTAAGTCAGTGAGAGTGGGGTGGTCAGGAGACACTGGCAGCTGGAAGGAGCCAGAGAAAAGGAAGTGGGATAGACAGAAAAAGAAACACTCACTGGCTGGGAAGAGCTTGGGAAGGCAGGGTGGAGGAGGAGCACCCAGGTGCCAAAATATGCAATCATAACCCCATGTATGCAAAGTTACTTTTTTAGCAAGAACACAGTATGAATATACAGATGTTTACATGCACGCAAATACACTGAATTCCAAATAAACTATTTCTAAGTAAGATTTTTTTAACTTCAAATTTCAGCAAATAATCATTCTCTATCCACAGACCAAAACCCAAAACTATCTTTTGAAGATTATAAAATCGGAACCACACATACCTTTCTTAGCCAGAAGTGCATTACCTTCTTCTCAAGGTAACTCTCTTCATTGATTGATTAGTCTACTATTTTCATTAATTGTGTTCCAATGAAGAAATCAAATAAACGAAGCAGACAGAAAAGAACAGATTACTTGGTTTAAAGGAAGGTGGTGATTTTACTTCACCACCTTGGCCTAAGCGTCCAGGCTGCCTCCAGTGACAAGAGCAAAATCAAACTGTACTAACAGCTCTACACAGAGCTTCCTGCTTCCTTTTAAATGCTTGTGAGGGTAAGAAGGGGCAAGGGCCAGAGCAAGGCAGGCAGGACAGGACGTATCTGCTTCCTGATTTGTAGAGAGGATAGCCAGAGCTTTGCTTTTTATCATATTCCTCATGGTAGCTTATTTAGCCCCATGAGAACTATTTTATCATATCCCTTCCAGCTAGTTCATCACATCACTGGTCAATTTGCACCCAAAGGATGCTGGGGGGGGGGGGGGGGAATAAAAAATTAAAAAAAAAAAAAAAAAAAATCAAAAACCAAAACCCCTCAACCCCAAAATCATTTTCGCCTCAAAGTCATCACACAAGGGAAATTTAAAGCCCCGTATGTGCATTGTGAAATTCAGATGCTCAAAGGATTCCTAATGTGTACGGCTGTACGAAGCTAAGCCTCAGAAGCCCTCTTGTACTCTCTGGTGGCTTCAGATGCCCAGGTAACCAAGAAGTGTCTTCTCAGGGGTTCAGCACACGCTACAGGTGCTGTAGCTCCTCTAGCACACACTCAGCAGAGCCCACAGCCACAGTCATGCAGACAACATTTAGTGCTAGTGGTTCCCCTCCTTCACAGAACACCATACTTAGGCAGAGCATTTGCTAAGGTCAACTACTAAGTGCCAAGTCTAACTTGACTTTCAAACTATTCGAACCCCGACCTCTACCTCCCCCAAGCGTGATTTAACTACCAGAACAGACACAGAGTTGACATTTTTTTCACAGCCTGCTACTGGACATCTCTATAGCGGAAAAAATACAATTGAGTGTGACCTGTAGCTCTTGAAATTTCAAAAGCCTCAGATTCTTCAGTCCTTTACAGTTTTGAATGACAACTGTTTGGTGTAAAACATAAATAGGAAGTTCTCCAGCTAAATTTCCAACCCCTGATGATTTAAACCCTATTTGAAAGTGGTGGATGCATATCTGGAGCCAAATTACAATTCACTGCCATCATCTCAAACCAGTCAATTGATGCCTCAGTTTTCTTGAAGGAGTTACACCATACCCAGCCTGCATGTTCTGAAATCAGAACAAAATGATAGAAGCTGCACAAGAAATACAAGGACACAGGAAAATAAAGAAATCACAAAGGTGGGTTTGGTTTTTTTTTTCTTAGAAATATATTTTGTAAGAAAACAACATTAACATTAAAAAGAAATGTTTATTATACAGTATAAAATAATTGCTTGAATTCAACTCGGTTCCTTACTACAACAAAATAAAAAAGAGCCTGAGGATTTTTATGAAGCCTCAATTCCTACAGATTTGAGTCTTTTGCCTTCTGTGATTCCTACCACATTAAAGAGCGGGTTATCCTCACATCATCCTTAGAGCACACAAACGCTTCTAAAAACTCCCCCATTCCCTCCCCATTATGTTAATGTTCCCTGCCCAGATGTGCTCTAAACATCACCTGTAGTATTTGCCGCTCTCTCCTGTGTTCCCCACACCCACCCTCAGATTCCATTCACCTACCTCTTTTGGCCAAGCAACTACACAAGCAACACCACGCGTTACAGCTACCTAGGAGTCTCCCCCTATTAATCTGTTGGCTAATACGAACAGTGGCCAGCCACTGACAAATAATGTGTAACGGCTGAGTTGTTCTCAGCTGTCTGTTCTCATAAAACCTGTAAGAACACCTCTTCACGCCGCTGTTCACCTGCCAAACCTGGCAAAGGCGTGCAGAGTTTTAAAAGCTAGAAGGGGAGACAAGGACAGGCAAAGCAATGACATCAGGTTCACTTTTTCAGGAAACTAAGCTAAAAAAGTCATTATTCAATTGCAGAATCTACAACTTGCAAATTTTCTTGTAGGAAAATATGCCTGTTCAGTAACTATAAATACCCCCAATGCACTTATGTGGCTTAATATGTATTAATTTCTTATTATTTTTTTGTAGGCAACGCCAGCTTTGTTATGTCAATTACCCTCCAGGTTTGAAAGCACCCAGTGACCAGCATTCTGGTGTAATTATTTCTGACATTGGTGTGATTCTCCCCCGCCCAGTAATACTGACAAGTTTAACAGAAATCTATTAAGTTAAAAAGAACAAAGTTATATATTACATTTGCTAATTGCAAACAACCTCTTTTAGCTGCAATTTTTCCCATTGGGATTAAAAAGTGCACCAGTTTAACATGTCTGTACATTAAAAACAGTTTAAAACATTAAATATACAAACAGCAAGAGATTTTAAATATTTTGTATCAAATACTATAGGACAATATAATTTACATATTTTTTTTTACACAAAACATTACACCTGAAATATAACTTTAGATATTACAGAATATAAAAATACATACTTTTCGTCTAAAAAATGTCTTTGCAGATTCTGGCACAGTGTAATACTTTAAAGGCACACTGTATTTTGGCAATCTATATTTGGAATTAACTGTGCATCAATAATAAAAATGACCTGTAATTAACCTTTTAGAACTTTTAATCAGGTAAAGACTTCAGCTGAACTGTTTAGGTGTTCTACAACTCATTTCTGCCACAGCCTGAGCTCTCCAACCCTAATCCAGCAAAGCAAGAACAGGCTTAACTAAGCATGTGAAAAGCCACAGCAAATGCAATGGGATTAGTTACACTTTCATAATCTTTGCCGTTTCAGGGTCAGAACGCTCAACCCCAATGCAAGCTGGGAGCCAAGTTCTGTCCTGTCCTGTTTGCACAGGTTAAAGAGTCAGGGCAGAACTTGGAAGCAGAAGTTCAATAATATTAATTGCTCTGATTTCAACTACACGAATGCAAAAGTCATGATGACTCTACTGAAGCCAGTGGAGACATGAAGTAAAACTGCTATAAGACCGAATCAGGAGAACTATGTAATTTTGTCCTTCTATCCGTTTGTGGGACTCCTGCTGGAGTCAGCACAGGGCAAAACGTGTCCTTAGAGATATATGGCTTATACAGATGCAATTGGGTTGCAAAAGATTTTCAGTTCTGTCTTCAAGTTGTTTCTGGGTGACTAAAAATTCAATTTTCAGCACACTGAAAACAGATTTAGTCTAAATCCCTAACTTTAAATGCCCCAAAATAAGTTGCTTCTTGTGATGAATCCAGTAGCAATGGATTTGATACCTGGATACTTATCATTTCACCAGATTTTAATTTAAAAAACCCTCCCACATTTACAGAATAAAAATGAAATTCTGAATTCCCTGACCAGTACTTGGTGCTTCCTCCCTTCATCAACACATCAGAGCGCCTTATTTTAAGGTTTGTCTTTGTCATATATACCATCAGCTGGAGCCCTCTTTTAGTCAGGTTTCCTGAAGTTTCATGATGTCTAAAACAAATGTTGGCATAAAGGTAGTAAAAACCATCTTGATTTACAATCAGCTTTCCATCTTTGAATGTCATATTTGATAAGTTTGCCTGGCCTTTGTCATGATGCCAGGATGTGAGGTTCACTTTGCGAGTTCCTAAACAGGGGAGAAAAAAAATAGTTATTTATAAACCTTTAACAAACCCCAACATTTCAGAAAACTATCTCTGGGGTTTTAGAATCAATAGCAACTACAGTTACATAGGCTGAAGTGAATATTAGACAATTATGATAATGCATAAATTTCCTTTTTTCATCATGTACTGCCACATTTGCTTTGCTATTTATAACTGTCTGTCCTCCCACCAGAACATTTGCTGGGTCATTGTACAAAACACTTGTTTGGCCAATAGTTCGGTAATGCTAAGCAATCATGCAACAAGCTCTGTATAGAAATTGCATTCCACCTAAAACTTTGAGTAACAAATACTTGAGAGGAATCTGAAAAGAAAAATCACTCATGATAAAACAGCAAATATTATTAATCTTTAATCTTTAAGTGTTTGCAAGGAGTAACCAAATAAAATCTGAAACCAAGTTGAACTGATAATTACTTTCATAAACTTATAAAACCCTCTTATATTCTATGTTCTTGTGACTGTAGTCGTACAAAGGTAAACATATTTTCATTTGAGAACACCAAAAACAATGGGGAAAGAAATCAGTACAGTTGTGCATCTTTAGTACTACACAGACTTCAGTACTTCCCTAGACTTCAGATAGCACTTCAAGAATTTATGACATAACAAACCTTTTTATGCAAAGCCAATATTTAGACTTAACCTAGTGCTTGCATATAGCAGAAAAAGGCTCCACAATTAGCACGATCCTAATTCTTTGATAATTGTACAAATACAATAATAGTTGGGCAATTACAGCTATTTGGGAGCTAAACTCAGATTCTTTGCCTAACATCTAGTAGAAGGTCTTAGAAAAAGAGCTTTAGGAAGACACATGTGACTCTGGATGCATTGCTCTTTTTTTCCTTTTCTTATTTTTATTTATTTTAAAGTATCTTAAATTTCAAACTATAAACAATGAGCTGATATTCCATGCTTGGAGGATAACAGTCCCCTTTAACTTGACTTGAGCTGAAGATCCACAAATTAGGAAAGAAAATCATAATATTCTCTCTGTCTCACCATAGAACATCACGCATGTGGGAATCAAAATACACGTGTAACAGTCACCAAATCTGACTACCAAAAAAGGCAGATTAATAGAATTAACATATGCAAACAAGCATTATTGAATTCTTTCTAACAGGTATACTTAAGCCTTTTCAGCTTTGCCTGCAAGATGGTGGTCTGGTAAACAGGAAGCTGTTCCTTATCTGTTAAGGTGACTGAATGCTTTGTGAAGAGAACAAAAAGGACCTGAGAGACAGGAGATGTTTTGATTAGTTTGTCAGCTCATCACTGTAGCTGAAAGCTGACTTCACACACAGAGGTACAAATGTCCACCAGGAACTCTGGCCCAAAAGGCGCCTCCTGGGTACTGCCATCGGTCGGTCACATTTGTACCATCTTTTGGAGGTTTCAAGCTGGTCAAGTCTCAGATGTCATTTCAATTATATCCTGTGCAGTTCTGGTGTCCTCAACATAAGAAGGACATGAAGCTGTTGGAGCAAGTGCAGAGGAAAGCCACGAGGACAGTCAGGGGGCTGCAGCACCTCTCTTATGAAGACAGGTTGAGAAAGTTGGGGCTGTTCAGCCTGGAGAAGCTGCGTGGTGACCTCATAGAAGCCTTCCAATACCTGAGGGGGGCCTACTGGAGAGGAACTCTTCATCAGGGACTGTAGCGATAGGACAAAGGGTAATGTGTTCAAACTTAAACAGGGGAAGTTCAGGTTAGATAGAAGGAAGAAGTTCTTTACTGTGGGGGTGGTGAGGCACTGGAACAGATTGCCCAAAGAAGTGGTAAATGCTCCACCCCTGGCAGTGTTCAAGGCCAGGCTGGACAGAGCCTTGGGCGACATGGTCTAGTGTGAGGCGTCCCTGCCCGTGGCAGGGGGTTGGAACTAGATGATCTTAAGGTCCTTTCCAACCCTAACTATTCTATGATTCTACTATTGAGGCTGTGCTAAGAGATGGTCTGGCAGCAAGTCAGACAGGCACTGGAAGAGAGCATTTGAGTCTTCCTCCCAAACCTGGTGACATTTGACACTTCAGACTGGTTTTGGTGGCACAGTGTTATGCAATAGCCTTCAACACCAGCCCAGATAGCATTACTACTACAGCACATGTATCATGCAGAGGTTTTTCACAGTATTTTCTGTCGAGGAGCATGCCCTGCACCACACACCCCACAGTCCCTTCCACCCCCCCAGCAGAATAAGCAACAGTGGGAGAAGAAGATCCAGGCAAGGCCCAAGGGCAAGCTCATGCAGAGGAAACACCACTGTCCTAAGAAAATCAAGCAGGCCCTGACTCTTCCTGATAGGCACAAGCCACTGTCACTCTACTATTTATTTGGTGTAATACACTGGGCATAACACAACAGATGAGAGTTGGCTAACTTGTCCTCCTAAACACTAGTAATTTTCAATACAGAAGGCTAACTCCATTTGCTCCTTCCCACAACAATTTGCCCACAAGGCACAGGAGGACCTTACACCTTTGGCTCTCAGCGCATTTAAATGCCTGCTTGGAATATTCAATACTTTATTCTCCCAACATCAAACCAAACCTATCTATTCCCTCCAAACTTTCCATGGCACATGTCAGGCAGCAGTGTTCTCTCCTCCAGGTATGTATCAAGGCATACCCCAGAACCACCAGTGCTCACAAGCATGCTGAGGAAATGCCCCAGGTATATTTGATTAGTTAAAAAGATGTCTCTTGGATTTGTTTGTGCAGAAAAAAGTGAGGGAAAGTAGAGACAGGGGAATTTCAGAGCTACAAGCCTTCCCTAACCACCAAGGGGAAGCAAGTTTTGCATGTGAGAGGAATACTTTAATAGTCCAGAACAAAAAGCTGCTGGCATTCTTACACAAAGACTTGAAGCAAAGCACAGGCTGTCAAAGGCAAATGATAGTTAGTTACTCCCCCATGGCTCCGGTGCAGCCAGGTAGAAATAATACAAGCCTTCTTCCATGCAGTGCCTCAAAAAAGCCTCTGAAAACCATCAATTAATTGGAAGTGACACTAAGATCTTAAGACTCTTAGCCTGGAATTATTCATTTGCAAGAGATGCTGAGTTAGGGGTTCCAGAGTACACCTCTGAAGCACTGGGGACAGCTGAGTAAGTTATAGAACTTTTTGTGCAGTGTTAAGTCTGCCAGAAATACTGCTCCAAGGAGGTTGGGCTACCTTCGAGATGAGGAGGATAGACAAGAAACCACTGCTTGGATCAGAGGAAGGGCGCATCAGAGAAATGGAATGGGGATGTATATATATATGATGGAACAGAAAGGCATGCTGACATGTTATGACTGACTGGTGGCACACCTAGTAGATGCTAGGCAGATTTTATTTAAACTTTTAAGTTGCCAGTCTTAATCAAACAGCAATTTTGAAGAAATCCTTAGTGGGAATACACAATTCTCTGCTGAAGAAGGGGGAAGAGAGAAAATAGGTACCACAGTTGCTTGTAATTGAGATCCTGAGAGGGACTCTGGGTGAAGTTTGTTCACACTTCTTTGGTGTTAAGGGGAATATGCATCATTCAGCCATGGTTAGGTGTTAGGGACAGGCCAAGAGATGATGGAAGATGAGGCACTGGTAGGAGTTATGCCATGCAGCCTTCAATGGAAGGAGCAAGCAGGCTCTCAGCACTTCTGGTGGTAATACACCTAAATTTAGAGGCATCAAAACAATTAGTACCCCAGAACAAAGGCAGAGGAGAAAACTAGAGCATACAAATGCCAAATCAGTTGTCCATATATCAGAAACACTGAAACATAACTCAAGCCATGGGACAGTCAGAAATGCTGCAATACAGTACCTTCTGTGATAAAATTTACAATGGAGCCATGAAAAAAAAGCAGAAGGTAAGTCACGTTGACAGAGAAGGAAGAGGACAGACAAATAATGAGTAAAACAACCTTCCAAGTATGGTAAAAAGCATTATAAAAAAAGTCAAGATAATACACAGCCTTTCTGGTAACTGAAGACAGCTCGAAACAATGTCCTGTATATTTGTGAGCATGAACTAAGAGTAATACAAATGAGCATTCATAAAATTCATTAGTAAGAAGGAAAATGATGGGAGAGGAGAAAGTAGCCCTGTATTGACAATTTGTTTGCACCCCAGTAGCTTTCAGGTATAAATAAAATCTTAGGGAAGGACCAAAGCACTGTTTGCCCTGAAAAACTGTTTTGGAGGCAAAGGGCAGTTAAGCTGAACCTGCAGCTGTAAATAGTTCTGAATACCACAGCGTTTCTTTAGACAACTAAAGGTATCAATTCACATCCCAAAGATAAATTTCACATTTACTTCTGTTTGTGATTTTCTCCTTTAAACTGTGACTAATTTCTGTAATCAATTTATAAACCAAAATTCACTGTTTTCATTTAAAACCTAGGTAGCATTTATAGTGAGCTCTGGTAAAATCCAACCAGCAAGCATCCAGCTTTAACCTAAGACAGCAAACCTAAAAAATACACACAGCAAGCCAAACCACTATGGCTTCTGCAGCCAAATGATGGGTGGGGACACCAAGATCTGGGAAGGGTTATTTTCCCCCTCCCTTGCACTCCCCCCCAGCTGCAAAAGTCTATTTGGGGCTTGATGTTATTGTGAACCAGGTAAAAGGAAAATGTTCCCTCACAGACACTGCTTAGTGTCCCCTCAAGAAGGGCATTCAGTGGCAAAGACTTAAAATAAAATCCTGTTGGACAGTGATGAAGACTGATTATTTTTTTGTCCTGACATTGTTTATTTTGGGTCAGACTGATGATAGTAGAGAACCTTAAAATACTAAGAACAGATCTGTCCAGACTCACAGATGGCCTAAAACAGTTTAGGATTTCAGACATGTAGGTTAAGGAATCAGGAGAAGAACATAGAAACTACAATCAGAGGAAATAGGATGAAAGAGAAAAACTCCCAGTGACGCTCAGGCAAATTCTTCATCCTTTATGCCTGTCATTAACCTCTATGCCACACACCCAAGTGGGTACTGCCTCATACCAGTGAGCATGATACTAATGTGCCTCATGACCAGCAGGTTCAGGGTTCCAGCTACCCATAAGGGGACCCAGACCCTCACTGCTGCAATGTCCACCTGGACTGCAAAAGCTGTGCTCATGTAACATCCTAGCAATGCTCTTCCAAAAGAGGCAGAAGCCATATGTGCCAGATCAGTAGGAACTATGTCCAACTCATCACATTGGTAAGGAGTTGATCTGCTCCAAGGAGAAACAAAGCAGTTTGTTGTCACAGTCACTGTATTTCTGAGAGTTCCTGAAGCCTGTGCTATCAAAAAAAAGTAAGTGAAGAGAGCAAGAGCAATGCCTCTCTTGCCATTACCCCCAGATGTGCTACATCACTCCCTTGAAGGTTAATGCAATTATGCACAACAGCAAAAATTATCAGCTGCTATCCCTGATAAAAATACAATTTACAGTAACATCCAGGTAGACAGCAAACAAATTCCCCACAGGAATAGGTGAATTTCATGAAGTGTGCACTGACACGCTCCACTTCTGTAGATGTAAGTGATCTGTCTCTATGATTAGCAAATTAGTTGAATCCTTCCAAAGACAAAATGCTAAGAGAAGTTTACTGATACTGCATCTTCTACTGTTGACCCATGTCAAAAACCAAAATCTGATTGAAATAGAAGCTGGTCAGGAGGCATTTGAGCTGATAGGAAAGCTTGTAGAAGTTCCGACTGCCATCTGACAAGCTGCTTAAGCTCTCTGCTTATAAACCTCCAGATCTTGGCAATGGCAATACACTTGAAGGGAGAAAGGATCCTATCTCTGCAGGCAAGAAACCGGGAAGAAATGGTTTGTCTTTAAATAGTGCAAGAGCAAGGTATTACTGTGCATACTGCTGAAATCTCAGATTTCAAGCCTCAACACAGCATTCCCCTTCAGTTTGGTTATATAAAACAGAAAAGCAATGCACTCCTTAATTAGCAAGGAGTTCTGCAGAATGTATACAGCTTTAGAGGAAGACAGTGGTGATCAATGTCCCCTCTTATCTTGAGATCTTCTGTCCGATAGCTTCAGGAAAAAAAATCTGGCTTACTTCTACCACATCAATGATGATTGTTGTGTTGAGAATACAGAGAGAAAAATCTCTACTGACAGTGCCTTAGGGCAAAGGAGGAAGCAGTACTGAAAATTGTAGGAATGAATCTTTTCCTCTGGGGAGTGTTCTAAGGCAAACTCTTGTCTCATTCTCTCATATTGTACTAGCGAAGATATTCCCAAAGCCACCCAAAGATACCTGTGGGTAGAGGATACAAGCTCTGGCAAGATAAAAGAATGCCACCCTCTTACCATAGGGGCAGATAAAAGCCACAGAAACATATTTCCCCCTACTCAATAGCTCAGAAACATACTGCATCCAAGTCAACACACTAACAAGAAAACCTGTCGCTCAGAGTACAACGTTATGACCTTTGATCTTCTTGCTACTGAACTAATGGATGCAGCCAGACCCTTGTGAAGCTTTGGCATGTTTGAACATCAGGAAGGCCCTGGAAGTCTTTATGGGAAAAAGTTTATACCGGTCCTGTGACAATAAATGGAACATGACAAACCTTTTCAATATGCCACTAACAGAAGGAAACACTTGCTGTAAATTCAGCCATATGCTGAGAGTGCAATGTACCCACAGAGGGCAGGGAACTTGCAGGCAAGTTATTATAATGACATTGGGACTGCAGTTCTAGGTTTTTAACACATCAAAATAAACAATGTGATTCCTTTATGGCAAGTTTTTCCACTGATGGGCACGTGACATGCCTGTGTGTTGTGCATTCATATAGGATTCTGAACTTCCAGATCCACCCTGAAGACGAATGCTGCATCACTCAGTACAGACCTGATTACACTTCAGCACACAAAAGGAGGGTTGCTATGAAGGATTGAATAGGTGGACATAAGACATCCTTGAATTTTACAACCGAAGGCAACACTTTTCTTTATCTGACAACAAGACCAAAAAAATCTTAGGCTCAATGGAAGGGAAACATCTTCCAGCCTGCAAGATCTGGATTCTGGCCAATCTTTGTGCTGTGTATGTATGCATACATATGTGTGTATGTATACCTATAGCTGATGTCCAATTAGAGTGAAGAACTCCAGATGGCCCCTACTAACCAAAGAAGATAAGAAATTTCAGAGAAAAACATTCAATGTATACTTTTATTCCTCACCTGAAGACAGCACAAAGAGGCAGGCCAAACCCTCAGAGCTTGATCATGAAAACTGGTAATTTGAAATGGAGGCCATTAAGCACGTAAGAGACTGCTATAAGAGACCCGACGCAAAGGGGAGCTATCCTACTGTGAGCATTACCTCTGCTACCTTTGAAAGTCTAACACGTCCTATTTATTCTCATTATCAAAAATAATTTCTGAAATTCCAGTTTGTTGCAGGTATTGCTGAACTATTTTCATATACTTCACTGTTTAATACATTTATAGTAGCATTGGAAGTATTCACTTAAAGCTGAACTTACCAGATGGAATATTCTTATCATCAATAATGAGATGGGCAAATGGCTGCTTCTCAGGTTTGTTTCTCTTGTACAGATCCATTCCTAATGCCTCCATTGCAGCTAGAGATAAAAGAATTTCATTATTTCAGAAAGACAAGTTAAATAGAAGTAAAATCTTTCTTATTCATAAACCAGCACCTACCTTTTTCTGGTCTTAGTGGTGCTCTTCCCCTGACACGTAGGACTTCCTAAAATGAGAAAGAGCCATTGCTTTGATATTGTCTTGGTTTCGTAATACTGCATACTGCAGATAGCTTGCACAAGTACAACACACTCTGTGTATGTTCTACCAACAGTATATTCAGAAGCCTGGGATACACATTCTCACAGTTACATGATGTATAATATGAGCACACAGATTAGCTGCCACAATCAAATTACTTCCTCTGTCTAATATTTCTGATAAAGCTGGATAGGAATGATGGTGTCTTTACTCACTGCAGTATTTACTGAAGTAGTGCTGACAGGAGATTTACAACCTTTCCTACTTAGAGCACTTCGGATATTTCTCTGCTGGAACAATGATAAGAATGCATCACATAAAACAATGGCATTTATGAACTGATTTAATTGCTTGGGGTCAAAAGGTAATGAAAGAGGCACTTCTACATAGGGACTTTTGTGTAACCACATGAGCAACTAAGGAAAGCTAAGCTCTGAATTTCATTTGTGATGAAATAAATGAAAACCTCCAGCCATCATGCTTGACCGCTAGCGAGGAAGGTTCAAAGACTACAAGGCCTTAAAATCAAGGCTCACTTCTAAAAAAGGTATGCAGGAACTGAAAGATTAAGCATCTTCAATATCTGTCAATGGAACAAATAGACAGGGTGCCTGAGCGCATTCTTCAAAACTGCAGATGAATTTTAATATGAATTAAACCCATGCTACCCAAAATCAAGAACAGCACAAGTAACAGACATCAGGCGCCACAAAATGCCTTGCTTTTAGTAATCCACAACTGTTTCCTCTTGAGAAAACAAACAGCACTTCCCAAAAATCTAAGCATGCTGTTGTTACAAGCCCAGACTGAGTCTTGGTAATATTAAGTTCAATCCTCAGTTGTCCCGTTTCTCCCATGATTCTCTTCATCTCTGTTTTCTAAATAACAGGGCTAATATTCTACTTACTATTCAGAATACCTCATACCATGGAGCCATCAGGAAGATGTTTAGTAAAAGGAAACATTTTGCTGAAGATAGCAAATCATAATATTGAAACCTAAAAGTGGTCCTTTGTTTCTGTCTTTATGCCAAACATATTGCTGTTTGTCTGATTCAACACCATATAGATACAATACGCCTCAGATTTGGCTAGATCAGCAATGTTTCACTGTGCTCTCAATCACTGCAGTGTTTTAGGGTTTGAAATCCTGCTTTGAAAACACCTAAAGTCTTGCTTTTATGTAATTTTGCAGCCACAGTGAAATCTGTAACGCCTTCGCCAGTGCATTTATTACTCTCACTTTCCCCTTTCAGTAGGTGTTTAAATGTTAAACCAAAATGAAAAGCCACAGCAGTATGGAAGTTGTACTATGACTATCAAAGCATAATGTTTCAGCAGAGATATGCTGATTTTGTAGATAAGAATTATTAATATGCTTTCTGCTGTAGAGATGAGAAGAAAAGCAGAAGAATCTCAACTTCAAAAGAAGCAAAACTCACATCCACCTCCCCCATTTACATTCACTTGCCCTCTCTGATCTTCCCACTGCAATGTCAGTTCTAGGAGCATGAAAATGAAGCTCATTTCTAGGAGCTGCACACCAGCATCAGCCTCTAGCCACTCTAGAGCTCTTTAACTTCATCAGATGTAGGAAGATGACAAAAAATTGCACGTATAGGTACTGCAAAAAGCGGTAAAAGCCTCTGAAGAGAACAGGAGAAGGTAAGAGAGACGGAGAGATGAACCACACTCTCAGAGATTACTGCACCACACTCCCAACCCTTTCCCTAGAAAGGGAAGACTCCTTTGTTTTCCTACTTTCTTACTGGAAACTTCTCAGATGTGGAGTCTGCTTTTGTATCCTTTCCTTCTGGGGGATGTGATAATGTCCTTGCCTGGGGAGCCTAGTGGGCAGATCCAAAAAGAGCTATGTACATTTTAATCTCTCCTATCTAAACTGGTACTAAAAAAAAATCTCATGGTTGGTGACTGCACAGCCCTTGAAGTCCCTGAACTGGCCAAAGACTATCCTCCTCTTAACCTACATTTTTATTAGGCATATAGAGTTCTGCTTTTGCACATTTCCAAAGATGTCTTAGCTTGAGCAGCTGGGTACCTCACCTGAGATCCAGCAGCCTGACTCAGTTTACCTTTCATGTGGAAAGGCTGTGCTCATCGTGAAATGCAGTCTGAGCTGCTTTCTTTCTAACTGCTGGTGGTGCTGTTCATCTGCAACATCACTTGGTAAGCAGAACAGCTACCAAGGAAAACTTGGGTCCACAACTCTCCTTGTCCTGATGGTCTTGAGCCTACTTTCCTGTCTCCTGAGAGCATCTCCCTCTGCCAGGAACACTCTCCTGTTGTCCTATTGTAGCTATGCTACTGTGCAATTAGGAATGCAAGCATCTTTGCAACAAAAGAGAGATTATAAGCGTGAGCCCAAAACTAACACACTGAGAAGAGCTGGAAGCTGACTCATGTTCATTGACGCTTGTGTATGTTTGTCATTGGATTAGAAATGGCCTGTGACCAGAAAACAGAAATCCTCCATCATTTCTCCAAACACTGGACTACTGTCAAGTTCTTTACTTGATTCTCACCAGCCCCACAAAATTTTCATATTCATTTCTGTTCTGTTGCCCAGGCTTCCAGAAGGAAGCTGAAATACATTAACTAGTCCCTAGATAACAGAAATGGAGCTGTGGGTTTCCTCCTGAGGAATAAACAGTTCAGCACTTCTCTTGATATTTTGCTTAAAGTTTCTACAGTTCCAAATAGCTTATATACAACCTACCTTAGAAAAGCATTTCAGCATGTACTTGCTTTTGACCCTGAAGAACACCTAATCACAATGCACACTACCATTAAGAAAGCAGAAACAGCTCAACAGAACCTGTCATTAAGACACTGCTATAATGGCATGAGAACTGCTGACAAAATATAGCCAGTGACTTCTCTTAAGACTGCCACCCACAGAATCATGTACGCTACCAAGCTGTTGAGTAATTTTTAGCAAAACTGTACACAAAAAATCACACCACTCTGTTAGTCTTATGATAAGCTGCACTTGCACACCTTTGTGTCACTTGCTTACTGTCCACCAAGTCAACTCTGCTGGCCTGCTTCCCACATTCCAACCTCCTTCATACAGTCACTGTTTAAAAAGCAGACAAGCAGCCAGTCACAGAAATGAAAATCCTTCAACCAAAAACTTTAAGCCGTTTGTAAGCTGCAAAACTTTCAGATTTTAAAAGCTAAAATCATGCATTAAGTGCCCAGAATGTTGGGAACTGTTCTTTCCTCATCCACAGCAGGGTGCAGGTTTTAACCGTTAGCATATCAGTATCTTCAAACCAAAAACAACTCTTGCTCTTCAAGTTATGTCCAATGTGGAGGATGCAGAGACAAGGCTACATTTGAACATGTGACATTTGTGAATGTTTTTCCCTCTCTTCTGGCTTTTACAATATATATCTCAGTATCTACTTTGAGCAGCTACAGTAGTCTTCTGAGACCAATCAAAAGAGAAGCCCTCTGGAAATTCATGTATTGCTTCAGCTGTGATCTTAAAGCTCCTGTATGCAGTTTCTTCTACTACCCGAGTGCTTTAAGTCCAGCTAATATCAGGAAGAAAGTGTCTGATTAACTTGCCAGAAATTCAGCAATATGAAGACTGCTAATCAGGAAGGAAGTGAAATAGAAAGGACATGAACCAATATTCATGAGAAGATAGTTTAGAGATCAACACTACAATCTCTATTCAAATGAGTAGTCTATTTCCTGCAGAGGAAAAAAAAAAGGCATGTAAGGTTGTAGGGTGGAAACTGAAATTTTAACAACTTAAAGCAATCACACATGAAACTTTGACTTTGTCCATAACTACAAGCACTTTAAATGTCTGCTAAATATATAGATCTCTTTAGAAGTACTGCCCTGGAGGTCTAGCAAAGTACTCTGTTGGTATGTGGGAGACTAATTTACGCCTGAACTCCCCAAGCTGCTAGAAGCTGGGAGCATTGCCAAGGAAAGTTACTTATGAATTGACCCAAGATATGTTTGTAGTCCTTTCTACTTCAGGCTCATAAGAGGCTTCATAAGAACTGTGGTTAGTGCATCTGGACTGCTAAAAGGTTTTTAGGTTTACATGCAAAACAAATTAAGCAAACAGACAGACTACAACAGTATATTATTTGTCTGCTTGAAAGTTTATATGTAACATTGAAAATGCGCTTTCTACTGAGTCAGCTGCTCCCTAAGCAGTATTTTTATCCTGGAATATATTAAGGAATTCACCATTAGATTTTTACTAAAAGAAAAAAAATTTTTAATTATTTTTTCAGGAGACAAATATTTCTAGACAGGACCTTGCAGCCGTACTACACTGGATTTCATAAGAGCACTTTCATTTTCAACAACAATCCCTGCTTTAAATTTAAGCATTAGGTCTACAGGTGTGCAAAGAAAAGAGATGAGAACCACTGTAGTAAGCTTAAAACTGTAACCAGACCATAAACCTGAGCAAAAGCAAGTTGTCTATTTTCATTTCCTGAACAGCTTGAATTGCAAAAGACAAAATATTGAAAAATCACAAAACATAGCTGGTGTTTTAAAGTGTTCTATTTCAGTCACTTCACAAGCTGCCAATTCAAACAAGGATACTGGTTCTTAAAACACACACAGGTTAGATTCTCCTTCAGGAAAGTGAAGAAAGCACAGAAGATAGGAAACCTCTTTCAAGTCACATTAGCTGCATTCCCACAGATGAAGGACTACAACTGGAAGATTCAGCTGCTTCTCTGCCCTTCATTGTAGCAGAGCCAAAGAAAGGCGGAGCTAACAGAACATTATAAAGTATAGCTTTGCATTTTGCTTTCACACCGTTTCTTTCAGTTCCTTTATGTACCGAAAAGATGCAAATGTAGCAGCCCAGGCAAGCATCTTCCTATCTTTATTTTCTTCTGTGTCATCAATATCTGATGACAAAGCATCCAGAACACTGATGCAACTGCTTAATACATTCTGTTGCATTCAAAGGAAATTTAGAATCTGATTACCTTGGCAAGGGAAATTTTATTGTTCTCAAAACAATGGTCATCAGCCAAAAAAAGTTATCCCTACTCACTACTTATCTTGGCCACGGACGTTGCAGCATTTAACCTCCATCCAGAATGGCAGGATATGCAGCCTCAGCTAAAGCAAATGCTTTTGTTGAGTAACCAGCAGCAAATGGTCAGAATACAGGGCTTCCCATCCGCCTACTGTAACAAGCTCCTTACTCTGCCATGGGAGTCTCATGAACAAGCAGCACTCAGAGAAGAATTAGACTGTGAGAGTCTCTGTAAAATGCTGGAGGAAAGAACTAATCCTACAGAGTTAACCCTTCCCCCCCCACACTTTAGTTTTCAAAGGAGGTGGCTAGCAAAAGGGACAAGACATGAACTCCTAGGTTTCTTTAAGTTTTATTCACAAAAAGATCTGTCACTCAGGGTACTCTGTTAAAAGCAAACACTGCATTAGCACAATTAAAGTACTATATAATTAACTCAAGTACAATTCACTCTGTAAAGTGCATGTGAGTTCAGCTCAAGATAACAGCCTCAAGTTGTGCCAGGGGAGGCTTAAATTGGGTATTTGGAAAAATTTCTTCACTGAAAGGGTGATCAGGCATTGGGACAGGCTTCCCAGGGAAGTGGTGGAATCACTGTCCCTGGAAGTGTTGAAAAAACATGTAGATGAGGCCCTTAGTGACACAAGTTAGTGGTGGACTTGGCAGTCCTGCACTAACAGTTGGATTCGATGATCTTAAGGGTCTTTTCCAACCTAGTTGATTCTATGATTCTATCATCCTCTATGAAAACCTGACAGTCCTATGCAGATGTGTCACTGAATGTAGATGTGAAGAAGTTGTAATGGACCTGGTAAGCCAGGAAGACGAAATACCATAGCAGACATTCAGCTGCTGAAAAGCCCATAATTAGCACTAAACACTATTATGAACATGCAAAGAGATCAAAGGCAATAACTGCAGTGAGAGGTGATTGTGACATATACCCAGCTTGCCTAGGAAGGCTTCTTCATTATGTCTGACTTCTTTAGCTGACTGCTTTTGTTATTTGTTTGGGAACGAGCTGTTATTTTCAACTGCTGGGCAAAGACTGCCCAGTTATTGTGCTATGGCAAAGTAGCTCTTCTGCCAGTGTGGGAATGATCTGTACAGAACAGAGAACTGGCGAAGTGAGCAAAAAAAGAAAAAGGAGATACTATCCCTCATTTTGAGTTGCAGAAAAAGTAACAAAAGCAAATGAGAGCAAATGTTACATCCTCTGTTTTTCAGTTAATACTTTGCTTGTCAATGATCTTGACTTGGGAGAATCTTGTCAGAAACAATCAGGAAGATTGCTTTGGAAAAAATGTGGAGCTGCCCTTTTTTATGAACATCTAAAGTGTTGGCAAATACATACAAATATTAGGATAAATGACTACTATTCAGGCCCATCCGAATGTCAGAATGGCCAATCAACTAACTGCAACCACAGTTTTCTCAGTGCAACTTCAAGTCCTCCTTTCTTAAAACAAAAAACAAACAAAACAAAACAAAACAAAACAAAACAAAACAAAAAAAAAAAACACCAAAAAGAGTGAAATCTTGGATGCAACTTCAGGTATAATTCAAATACCAGCAAACACTTTATAGAACTTACCTCCAAGTACAGCTGTTGGAAAAACTGTTCTAACAGGAGCAGGAAATAAAGGAACACACAGTCTGTTTGCCACTTACCTTCTGCACAACTCTTTGGAGAGCTTGTTCCATGCTTCTACATGATTCTGGCATTAACTTTGCTTCTTGATTTTCAAAGGATGTATCATGCAAATCTGTATTTTCTAGATGTCCAAAAAGTGTTCTGACACAGTGTGCATGTTCTTTCGAAATTCTAGTAGGGTCCATCTGAAACAAAAATATAAGTACAACCATAGTTTTAAGTGTCTGTCCAAGAGACATTAAGAGCATTTAAGACATGGAGAACTTTCAACCATCTAAAAGTTTGAAACCTATCTAAGTTATTATCTAAATTTTTGTTGTGAACAATGAAGAAAGAAAAAGTTTCCCACATGGAGGTTTATTTCATCCAACAAGCATGTGAGATAGAAGAATGAATTATCTTTTGGAGCTGCCTAGTTAATTACCTTAGACTAGATATGCGACTTCCAAAAATTAAAGATAAATCCCAGTCTTACAGTACAATCAATAATCCTGAAATCAATTTTTTAACCACTCAGAGCAATATCACAATTATTTTAGCAGGCCATCCTATCTGCAAAAACTATAGTTTGCAAGATGACACACAAATGTCAAGTAGAGGAACTTGGGGAAAGTATGTACAACATTTAGCACATCATCTTCAAGAGGAGAAACAGAAGAATGAAAGCCAGTTATCGCTGAAACTATTTTGTGGGTGTGCTGGTTTTAGCTGTTATAGGGTTAATTTTCTTCACAGTAGCTGGTATGAGGCTGTGTTTTGGATTTGTGCTGAAAACAGTGTTGATAACACAGGGATGTTTTTGTTGTTGCTGAGCAGTGCTTACACAGAGACACGGCCTTTTCTGCTCCTCACAATACTCCACCCGCGAGCAGGCTGGGGGTGCACAAGGAGTTGGAGAGGACACAGCCAGGACAGCTGACCCCAACTGACCAGAGGGATATCCCAGGCCATATGGTGTCATGCTCAGCATGTAAAGCTGGGGGAAGAAGGAAAGGGGAGATGTCTGGAGTGATGATGTTTGTCTTCCCAAGTAACTGCTACGTGTGCTGGAGCCCTGCTTTCCTGGGGATGGCTGAACACCTGCCTGATCATGGGAAGTGGTAAATGACTTCCTTGTTTTGCTTTGCTTGTGTGCGTGACTTCTGCTTTACCTGTTAAACTGTCTTTATCTCAACCCACAATTTTTCTCACTTTTATTCTTCCGATTCTCTCCCCTGTCCCACTGGGAGATAGTGCTTAGTGAGCAAGCAGCTGAGTGGTCCGTAGTTGCTGGCTGGGGTTAAACCATGCCACTGGGGAAGAGATATTGCTGTGTGAAACAGTCACCAAATAAGACAGCACAAATTCGGAAAGACCGAAAGATGATAAAACTGTACCACAAAATACCTGTTTCATGGGACAAAGACTGGTAAATATAGAATATCTGTAAGATATTTTTAGCTATCAGTCTTTGCAATTGAATCAAATATACTTTTAAACTGTAAGCTTAGAATACTCCTGAACTCTATCAGTTAGATAAACTGGAAGGGTATTACAAAGATTAAGATTGTGCCTTCGCAAAGTTTAATTGCATAAATATTGTTCAAACCATTTCACTTTCTCTTCCCACACTCCATATGCTTTACACTCAAGAGAGATTAACCACTGCCTTTCAGAGACAGCCTAAAACTCTCAGCAATTGTTCTCAACTTGTATTTATTCCACTTTTACTTCAGGCTTGGAAAAGGGTTTGTGCACTCAAAACCTTGTCTAAGTTCTCTAACTGTAATAGCTGGTCTAATCAAAAGCATTTACTTCTATCTTTCTGTATAACGTGGAAGGAACAATTTTATCTCAGTTACAAAAGGTAATGCATTATCTATCATCATAATGAGGGAATGCCAAGGCATTATGGATAGTGCATCTCCAGCATTCAGTTTTCTTTAACATAGCACTGCACAAAACAGAACATCAAAAGGAAGTTTTGCAGAATATGGAACAGCCAGACTGAATAAAATATTACATCATTTGTTGACACGAACATCAATTCAACTCCCTAACCCAAAAAAGAGCTGAACTTGAAAGAATAAGGTTGGGATTATGGAGGTGAATTTAAGCCTACAACAGGCACGCAGCCGTCCAACAGGCACACACTGCAGAGAAACACTTGTTGCACAGATGGCAACACCAAATGCTGCCTCCTCCATCACCATCCTTCTGAAGTCTCCAGATGAGAAGTGTTTGCCCAATTCATTCAAACCAACGTCAGCCTTTGTGACGTGATTTAGCTGTCTCAGTTATCCCTGCAGATTTGGAATGAAATGGGTCAGAAATGGTTCACCTGAAGATGCCACAGTTTTGAGCAGATGAGTTGAGATGAGTTACAGAATGGCTTGGAGGCAGTGACATCTTCCTGGGATGACATAGCTGAATACAAAAGGAAATCTGTATATAGCTAATACAGCTCTATGAATTAAATACTAACAACTACACTTATGAATTCTGAAATCAGCTAGTGCCATACAGCCCTATTAACTGTTTAAGATGATCTATACCAGCACCTCTGTGCTTTCACCTTCTTCACCCCAAAACTTCACTCCTGGTTCTCAGTCTCCTCTCCTAAATAAATAATCTGGGAGGACTTTTTGCTGATCTAATTTCCTGAAAGTTTTGCACCATGAAACCAACTCCAGGTATCAGACCAGTATCACAGCCAGTACAGGGACAAGCATAGGAATGAATGAACGAATGAATGAATGAATGAATGGGCAAGAAGGCAGCACTAGCTTTAACAACTGTAAGACGGCACCCTAAAAGCATCTCTCCCAGTATGTTCCACTAGTACCCAAAATTCAAAATTACTGTAAAATGAAACGGGGGGAAAAAAAAAAGCAGCACAAAATGTTTACCAACAGCTGCTAAAAGACAATTAATACAGAATGCCTTGGGTTGGAAGGTATCTCTGGATGTCTCTAGTCCAGCCCCCTGCTTGAAGCAGGGCCAACTTGTAACCTAGATCAGGTTGGTCAAGTCCCTGTCTAGACAAGCTTTGTGGAATCTTCATTGATGGAGACTTTCAACCTCTCTGGGCAAACTGTCCTACAATTTAACCACTTTTACTGTGTAAAAACACTGGGTTTGATGTCCAGCTACAGTTCTTGCTGCAATTTATGATTGTGCCTCTCGGGTTTGCTGCACGCTTCCGAAGAGCCTGCCTCTACCCTCAAGTAGCCAAAACCAGTGATTAGCTTCCCTGACCTTAGTATGTTCTTTGTTAGGTTCAAAAAATCCAGTTCTCCATTTCCAATACACTATGGGCCCTACCTATCACAGCGACCTTCTGCTGGGCTCTCTCCAGTTTGTTGATATGCCTCTGGTCCTGAGGAACTCAAAATAGGATCCATTATTCGAGATGTAGCCTCTTATGTTGGTATTGTTAGAGACAATAGACCACAGCAAATAACTGCCAGTAGATACTCATTTTTTATCACTAATTCTACCAGTGAGAGACTATTATCCCAGACAAGTAGACAAGAAAAGTAGGTTTTACAATACAAAGATCATGAAATTTGTAAAGGCCTGAGCATCCAGCATGACCAATTGTGCGTAGCATAGACTTACAGCTACCACGCATCAGCAATCAGTCAAATGTGTCATACGACACTGCCAGAACAGTACCAGCAGATTGTGCAGAAGCACTTACTCGGGTTATATCTTATCTGCTGAAGACAGAACACTAGCATTTCTGCACCTACAGTTAAAAGATTGAAGGCTTAATGGAAACACTGTAACAATAGCTTCAGCAACTTAAAGCTGTGCAGCTCATCATGACAAACTGCAAGCCTCTAGAGATCTAGTGTTTGATATGGTGAAGCACTGATCTTGGGACTAGCTAACCTACCAGATTGCTCTTACCTTTTTCAGAGAATACCTACTTTTCACCACATTTAACCATGGAAATTAGCTCACTTGTCTGAAAAGGCATTCTCAGAAATCCTGCATCTTTTATCTTTACAAAGAACATGCACTGAACTGCCATGGCTGTAAACAGTCATCACCAAGCACCAAGACCAAAAATGTGGGCAAGAAGTGATGCACAGAAAAAATTTCAAGGACTTTTGATAAGAACTTCTGAAGAGCCAGATGAAATACCAGAATGGTCTACAAGCAGCAGCTTGCTACCTTGCAAGGCACAGACCTTCTGCATCAAGTCCTAAAGATTTAATACCTGAAGAAACATCAAGATGCAACCAAAAGTATTGAAGAAAGCTTTCTAACACATTAGGTAAACTAAATGTCCTAGAGGAATCAACCTATTTAAAGAGAGGACTGTCTAGCTTATTTTTCCTATGTTACTACTGTGTATGCATCCATTGCGTCTGACCTTGGAATCAAATCTTTCTGTGCCCCTTGATATTCAGCATCTCTCATCACTCTCATTGCATCTCTGGACTCTTTTCACCTAAATCAGGCAGCCAAGAAAAGAACTCCAGCATTGTGGGTGAGACCAAATGAATTTACAGAGGAACTTGTTTTCCAATGTTAAAAAGATTCAGTTTGGTTTTAAAAGATACAATACATTCCAGACACCCTTACCTACATGTTGCCTCAGTTATGCAGTGTTACAGTATCACATTCTGTACTTATTCCTTACAATAAATGTTTAACTTTTAGACTTGCACTTATTTTCAAACTTAAACCAATTTCCATATTATCGAATACCACTTTGCACGCCATAATCCTTCTTAACCACTAAGGAGTCTTCCAAAAGTGCTACTGATCCCCAGCAAGCTGTTTTCTGTTAGACACTGCTCTACAATGCTCACAAAACTTTAGATGAAGTCTTAAAGGTGGTTGTTTAAAAAGAAACTCTAATGAAAGTCAGAGTTCCACAGACGCATGAAAAGACAATAAAAATCTGACTTTCAGGTCCCCATTTATCCAAGTGTGAATTCTTCAATATGGTAGAATATTTAAGATTTGTAATGGGAGTTAGAGATACAGCCCCCAAGTTTGGATTTGAGCACTTGCAGCTTGTACCACTGCCATCCAGTTCAGTCAGTGTTCAATCGATTTCCCACTCCTTTATAATCTAAGTACATTAAGGAAACGGGCCAGAAAGAAAAGTTTGAAAGCAAAGCTTTTGGAAACTATGCTTTAGCATTTACCAGTGAAAGTCAAACAAAATACTTTGCTCTCTCACCTTGCACTGTACATGAGCCTCTGTTACATGATGCTCTCCAGCTGCTGCGAGCATCTAACTAAATTCTCATGTAATTTTCCCTGGTCATGAGTAAATATTCCTCACGAAGTACAAGCAAAATAAATACATAAGTCCAATACATTTTGGAAGTATTCAATTTCCTGGATTCAGTACACTGCACAAGATGGTCCAAAAAGAAAAACTAGAGAGAGCATTTTAATGTTTTTACATTTCAGAACACTATTATGAGAATATTGGTAAAATCCAGTTCTTAGCTTTTTTCTTTCTTTTTTAGATATACCAGCTCATTGTCTCATCTGCATTGCACTGCATTATTTCTTGGCCACAAACATGTGTTTACCCGTGAAAATCTAGTGTCAGTCTTAGTTACGTGTCTTGTGAAATTTCAAATGCTCAAGCCACAAAATAAACAGAACTAAGGAAAAACCAAAACCTCAACCATTGTCTCAGCTCATATTGTGTCATGATCCAGCCCAAATGATTTTATGCAAATACACCTAAAATGTGTACGGTAAAACTGAGTCAGAGTTTACTCAGCCTCTTAGGCCTCTTAGTTTAAAGGGCTTATAAAATGTATCATTTCTTAATATCAGCCTATACAGTCAAATCATGCTAATTCATTTGGTTAATTCACCAGCCAAGCAATTCAAATGTTTTGATCCACAGCTGCTACTACTGACCTCCCATTATTTCAACAAAATATATCACAATAATAAGTTCTGTTATTAAAGTACAAATTTAGATAGCTGAAGTTTGTGCTGAAGTGTACAAATTGAGATAGCTTAACAGAACCAAATCTGATGGCAATCTTTTGAAAAGAAAATAGGTTGGATCATGTCCCATAAAAATAAAACAATCTTCAAGACAGTTGAATAAGATTTAACTTCTGCAGGGCCTACTATATTTTTCCATCTTATTTCACAAAAAGAAATTAGTGAATAAATATGGATTACCATATGTTATTACTGTGAATGATGTACTTCAAAAGTATACTTATTGTTATATTTTTCAGTGACAGCAAAGAAGACATTTTCTACACTAGAAATTTTCCAGGCAATGACTTCAGTCAAGTCTACTTCTAGCTACATCATCTCTTTTAGATGTTTCAAAAGCTCAAGTTTACAAAGGACTCCATCCAACAGCATTACTCCGAATCTACACGAACAAGAAACTTGCAAGACAATTAAGCTGCCAAATGCAGAATTACACCCAGGCTATGTAATTATTTAAATTAAGGAAGCAGAAGAATATCCATGATAGTAAGAAAGCTCTTTTTAGCCTGTGTTAGGAATGTGTGAAGCACTGACACGAACCTATCAGAAAGAGTCCTTAATAAGGGAGGGGAAAGGTAAAGAGGATGGAAAAATTGGGTTTTCAAAAGGTATACTTTGATTCATTATTTTGATTGCAATGGCTCTCTAACCTACTAATTAATGTATAGCTGTGCATTTCTATGAGCTATGTTTTGACAAAGATGTCTTCAAGTTCATGCAGACCTGGAGCGAAAAACATTTCTCTGACACAAGCTGAAGCAGGCATTAATTTACTTCACTGTCAAGCAAACAAGTAGCTTTAAGCTACTTTACAATAAGTCCCAGAAATTAAATGTCACTCTTCTGAAGCATACAGGATATGTCATTCTTCTGAAGCATACAGGATATGATTAACTAAGCACTGTATTGCTGTTCCATTTTATTTTTCTAAAAATGGCAAAGCCATTGTCAGTAAAAAAATATGAATTGGTCTACATAATAAACGATCTGCAGTGTTACTGTGTATTTGATAGTCATTCATCTGTTTAAGTGGGTATACATTTGTGCAGGTATAGTCTGTTTCCAGTGTGCACTTTGTTAAGAAATCCAGTCTGCTACATCAAGATCAAGTGCATCTACCTAGAAAGTAAACCGAAAGAAACAGGTTTCCACTCCCCACTGACTTCACATGAAAAGTACACACAGCAGAAGTACCACTTCCATGAAGGCAGTGAGACTGTATGAATAGAACTAATTAGCACCCAACATAAAAGCCGAGCAGAAAGCTAATACCTAGCCCTGAGAAGCAACCAGCCAGCAGCCCCCCACTTCCTCTGAGAGGGCTCAGCCGTGCGGGGTAGGAGACGCAGCAGTGAGTGAATCCAGCCCGCCAGCCGAGCCATTTCCAAGAAGCGGGCTGTCTTCTCTCCGAAAGCCTAACCGCTCGTCACCTCATCTCCCCCACAGCGACGCCTCCCTGCGCTCCTTTCCGCAGGCACTGCTGCCTCTTCTGAAGCATCCCCTGGCAGGCCTGGGGCCTAGCGGGCGAGAGGCAGCTGTCCCTCACGAGTGAGCCCCCAGCCGATGCCCGCTCACACAGGGACCCCACTCCACAGTGCCCCTGCACAGTCTGAAGGGCAAACAATGGTGTTGTGTGGTGGCTTTTTTTTCCTTACAGGCATTTCTCCCACTGGTGAAACATTTATGGCAGTCAAAGACCTCAACCATGTCGATCCTCTGCCAAGTAAATGACTGAAAGTCGATCATCAAAAACTACAGCCCTGCAAGACCATGAAGCTGCTTCCCAAGTTTGGGACCCCTCACGTCCGACCCAGTAGCCCAATACACACCCGCCGGCAGGAGCACTACCTAGAACAAACACCTCGGGCTGAGCAGCTCTAGTGAATAGCACAGGCCAGGCAGGTACCGGGAGCTCTCCAGCCTGACCCTCTCTCAAAGCTGAGCCAACTTCAGAGCCACATAACGGCGTTTTCTCACTTCCTTTTGTGCTAACTGCCTCAGTCCCACCGACGCGAGGACCTTCCCCCCGCCCCTTCTGCAAGGTGTGAAGCCCACCCCCTGACCCTCACCCCGCCGCCAGCAGAAGCGCCACTTACCTGCGCTCGGAAGTAAAGGAAGAGGGCGACGCTGCAGACCACCTGCCCCAGCCCCAGGAGAACGAGGGCGGCGAGGAGGGAGCGGGAGGCGGGCGGCGGGTGCGGGTGTGCCGGCGGTAGCGGCGGTGGCGGCGGCGGCGGCGGGGCGCTCTCGTGTGCGGCGCCGCTGCCCAGCTCCTCGGAGCCGCGCAAGTACTTGGTGTAATCTCGACTGGCGCGCCGCATCGCGCCGCGGGCAGCTCCGCTCGGTCGGCTCCACAGGCAGCCAGCGGCACGGCGGAGCTCCCCAGCCTCGGCCAACAACCCCGCCGTCCCGGCTGGGCACCTCTTATAAACTGGGCGGCCAATCAGCCCCGGGCGTCGTACCTCTGCCTGCCCTCCCCGTCGCCGCCACACACATCACCACCGCCCCTCCTCGCCTGCCCTCCCCTCGCCGGGCACAGATCGGCCCCCGCCGGCCCGCAGCAGGAGGGTCGGGTCGGGTCGGGTCGGGTCGGGCCCGCCCCTGCCCGCCCCTGCCCCCGGAGCCCCGGCCTCCGCCGCCGGGCAGGTCGCCCAGCGTTCGCGGTCGGCGCTGCTGCTTCTCGCGGAGCGAAATTCTTCACCTCCCCTCCACCATAAGAGAGCAAAGTACAGGCAGCCCCGCCTCGGCCGGCTCCTGCCCTGCTCGGTCCCCTCGTCACCCTGGTCCCCGCTCAGGTGTGGAATGCACCCGGACGGCCCTTGGCAGCCAAGGCATCTCCGAGCCCGGGGTTGCATCTGGAGGGTCCTTTTCCCTAGATCCCTGGAAGCAGCGGCACCCGGGGTGGGCCCTCTCGGTCGTCCCCTCGCCCCTTTGGTGGTCCATGTCCTCAGAGGACCTGTCAACCCCTCCATGTCTTAACCCACTCTTCACTCAGGCCAGGCTAAAATGAGGATAAACGGTGTTGACTAGCGCTGTCCAAAACAGGCAACACAGCTCAGTGTGGGGTGAAGAAATGGCAGAAAACTCTGCTGGCTCCTGGCTGCCACAGTGACCAGATCGAAGCTGCCCCATCTGCCCTCATGCAGCTGCTCTGCTACAGAGGCATTTTCAAACATTCGGTTAGGAACACCTTCCTGTGCTTCCATACCTCAGCTTGCATTCAGTACTGAAACTTCTTCCTTGTAAAATCTTGCTATGGTTTGTAGGCACCTCCCTTCATATACTTGCTCATTTAGAGTTTATTTAGCATCTTTCCTGCCTCCATGAAGTCTTTCCTCCCTCTGGACTTAAGCTCATCAAGTTATCTACACTTTTGGAGATGTGACTATCTCCTTGGAAGATCCATTTTGTGTGCCTGACCCGTCCATTTTGCAGAAAACATTCTCCTAAATCCTACAAAAGTGCTTGTTGCAAAGGCAGTGCAGGTATATTAGGTCTGTAACCCTGTAAAATTCAGTGGCGTAATGGTGCAGACATAAAGGCAAATGAAGTCCGGCCCAGGCTTTGAAGAACATGAGAGAATAACACAGATCCATTTTTGGACAGTCATTTTGACTGTAGAAAGTCAGTCTAGTTTGACTCTTGATACGCAACAGAATATCCCATTTAGGTCTGCCTAAGCTAAGAAACTGAGAAACTTTACCTCCCAAAGAGGCTGACCAAGCCAGACATGATTACATGCTCCAACAAATTAAAGGAAACTGTCTGAAATACATCAAAACCACCACACGACAAATTACTATCAAAATAAGCTGATACCATTTAACACTGGACTCAAATGGTGCAATAACAATTACTTCACCAACAGTGAGACACATCTGAGAAATGATGGTGAGAGCACCTGTTTCTTAACATAACTCACCAGGAAGTCATGGAGCAATACCCCAACCTTGAATGGCTACCTCCACCTCTTCTTTCCAACTGCTTAAATTTATGCCCAAAAACATTGCTAGCATTGTGATCTGTAACGAATTGCAGCAATTGTTTCTCTAAGTGTGTCTCAACTTTTCTGAAAACAAAATGAAGCTAACTAGCCACCATCCCCTGTAAAATAACCATGAAAATAGTCTCACATTATATTGAGCTGGACTCCTAAAATGAGTTTTGTGTTGGTCTACAATAACAATTTTTTCAGGAGAATAACAGTGAAATAATTTTTTACAGTGATACAACTGGGGTTTTTTAGGGTCTACATAGTTTTTAAAATTCAGTCACCAGTTAGTTATTAAACAGTTGATAAAGGAGAAGTTGAGATAACATCAGCAATGCTAGCAGATGACTTTTGATGCTTTCATATGAGAACTCAAGAAAGAACTCTGCTCTTCTCATCTTGGAGTTCAAATCTCTTCCTAATGTAGAAAGAAATTGTGTAAACTCTTTCATGTTCTTTTCTACGTTTTTGCTGAAGGAAACACAAGGAGACTTTCACTGAAGATCTATGAGGATCTGCAGACACCATCTTTAAATACTTTTTTATGCAAGAAAGCAGCTTTCTCTAGGGGGGGAAAAAAAAAGTGCTTCCTCCAGGATCACTGCTTCATAAACTTTCTTACTGGCACCATCTTTTGTGTTATCATCATTATGGCACACCAGGGAAGGATTACACCTGATCTGCATGTGGATATTAGGCTCTTGAGGATTCAGCTCAAGAAAAAGACTTTAACCTTCTCACCAAACCAGCATGGGACCCAAGGATACACTAGGATATAGGATACACTAGGATACATAGATGACATATGTACTGAAAACTTGGATTCCCTCATTGATTTCTACCACAAATTCAGCAACTAGAATTGTCCATCAGACTATCTCTGGAAAACTTACATCATCATCAACTTTCTAGACACCAAGGTCAACATAAAAAATAGCAACCTTCAAACTACCATATGCAGAAAATCCACAGACCAACACACCTCCTTCCACAAACCATCAGCTGCCCAAAACACCAGAAAGACTGATACGCAACTATCCCCCAGACATCACCTCATTTGCTCTGACGAGAACATGCATGACACGCCCTCACAAAGTTCCAGATGATGACACTCCTCTAGGATCACGTTTTTGAAGTAGCCACCTAAACCTTGTACAAACTTACTGCAACACAGAGAGAAAATCCCCTACTGGGTATCACGTACCACAGTATGCAAGAAATGTATACTGGAAAATATTAACAAGTTGTGACTTATGTTGGAAGAAAATCATACCTTGAAATGATTTTTCCTAGAAACACTCCTCCTTCCATTCAAAAAACATCATCATTAGCTCTGATTGAAAGCAAGTTTCTGTCAGACCAGCATAGCTCAAGAAATGAGATCAAAATCTTGCCACAACCCTCATGATAAACACCTGCAACACCAGAACCACCAGAATCCACAGGTCCTACACATGTGCATCCTGGCATGTCATAGGCATCACACGACTCATTCCCTGCTGTTAGGGAACTCTGTGAGTGAAACCAATGAACCACCATATGCTACTACCTAGTTCAGAAAGAACAGCAACACCCAGTTACCAGCTGGAAAGCTATATTCCCAAAACGACTACTCCATCTCCAACCTTGCAGTCCTGACACTGCAAGATCATAGATGGGCAAGAGAACTAAAATGACAGACACCATATCAGCAGGATTTGAGACAGGCCTCAGCGTTTCCTCACATCTCAAATCTTGCTGATCTTTGGTGGGAATTACTGTTTCCTCTGATCATTTAGCTTCTATCACCTCTTATACTCTCAGCAGGGTCAGGATCACCCTCTGCTCCCAAAATAGCAAACACTTGTCTCTCAAATGTCTGACTGATTAAACAGTTAAGTGTAATTCAGAGTAACAAACTACAATTGCTTTCATATTCTTTCTATGTTTTGGACCCAAAGGGTAGTTCATCTACCTGAAAATGAATCTGCTTTATCTAATACCTGCTTTACCCAACTGTTGGCCTAATAAAAGATATTCTCTTCCTAAAAAATGTGTCTTTCTTTGGATTGTGTGAGGACTAATGACATAGGTAACAGTTCCTAGGAACAAAGCCTTGGCTCTGTAGTGCACTCTTGGCCCCTGAGCACAATACAGCTTTTTGCTATTGTCTACAAAATACTTGTGTTGCAGGAGACTACCATGAATGTACTACCTGTTGTGATAAGACTGCATAACTGCTAGGATTTTTTCATCATTTTGCTTTGAAGCAAAACAGGAAACATAGTGTTTACATAAAAGGCTGTGTTGAAAGTAGGTTCTCATTGCAAAGTTGAAAGTCTTGAAAAATCTGAAAATGTCAAAGAGCAGCAAGCCTGCAGGTCAAAGTAAAACATTAGAAAAAAAGTCCTTTTGTTTTATTTTAGTTTGTTCTCCTTCAGAATAGGGAGAATCTCTAAAAGTTCTTCTCCCAGCCTTCACTTCAAATGAGGCAGCATTTGTTAACTCAAAGGGGATTATGCAGCTGAAATATTCCATTTCAGTAAAGCAGTAAGATCATTCAACCAACTGCACCAGTTTGTTGGGTTTTTTTTTAACAAGCATTGTGAAGTGTTATATTCTGCCACTACCAAGATTTTATTCTGTGGAGAGATGTTTGTAACTAACTTCTCTGCTATTACTATTGGTTGGAATATTGTTGGGAAAATTATCTCATTAACAACAGTTTGGTTTGGACCTGGCACAGATGTTTAATTGAGATGTATCAGTTTTGAGCATGTTTCGGACAGTAAGTTTTCCAAGCCACAGAACAGACTCTTTAGGGGATGTAAAGAGAACCTGTACTGAAACTCTATATAGTGAGTGTGAATAGGGACATTTTGATGCAAGTAGTGAAAATACAGAGAGAGATGTTTTCCATGCACATTAGGAGGAAATTAAATTTTTCAACCCCCAAAACTGTCATGAAATTAACTTAACCATATCCTTTCACTTCTCCACATGATATATATATTAACCACTGGATTAATATAAATAAATGTGTGAATGTAAAATGAAGGATGGCAAAATACGGCAAATAACACAGAATGCCTCACTGAAAACTTATGCTTTTATTTCAGACAGTATTCTAGAAAAGGCTGGCAAACAGCAATTGATATACAAGAAAATAATTGCTATATTTGAAAACAGTGGAATAATGCATTAAAATGTCAGTTACATTTCCCAGTGAATTGCCATTCTGCTTCTTTCCAGTCTAGTGGGTTTATAAAGGTCAAAGCAATGAAGCTGATTTTGAAATCTCAACAGAAATAATTAGTATATGAAAGTCTTTTATGAGTATGTAAAAACTCTTATATGAAGGTAGTAAAAATAGCATTTTTCCCTGTTCAGGAAAAAAAAAATTACTAGAAATTGTAGGAATGCTCTTACATTGTATTAGAACTGAAGTCAGCAACAGAGTGTTGGGGAAAACACCAGGCAATAAATAAGAGAACAGTTCACGGCTGTCTACATTTGGTAAAACAAAAAAACCCCACATTGCTTGTGAGTAGTTAAAGTCCTCAGAGCCTGTTAAAAAGCTCAAAGAAATTGGTGTATATATTATTCAGACATTAATAGGTTATGGAACAGGTTTCTCCACTCAGGAGGCTTGAAGTCACCTTATATAAATTTACACAATTTATTTCTGCATTGTACAAGCTTCACACACTGGGATTATATCACCTCAAGGCCTCTTTTGCAGAAGAGGGACTTTCTGGGTATTTCTTTAAGGCAGGTATTCTGAAACATTTCTGTATTGAAAACATTCCTTTAGCATCACTTGACTGTCATAGCACATCTCTTTATAGTGCCGAAGTTTCAGGTATTCTCAGCTAGGTGCTGAGAATGGTCCATGACTGAGTTACTGGTGACATGCAGAGCTGTGAGACTCCTGCCATGCCTATGAGAAGGGAGTCCATCCCAGTAATGACAGTCCATCCCAGAAGGATAGGCAGTGAAGCATGTTGGTCAGAAGAGTTTGATACTGGATAAAGTCACTCTGATCATAGTATAAATTCAAAGTGTCTTGATTTTATTTTTCCAAACAAAACAAGCCAAAACAAAACAGCATACAATAAATTGATTAAATCAAAGCATCGCAGAAATAGTATTTATCATTAAATGGCATGGTCAGAATTAGTTGAACATTTTATATCTAGTTTCACTGAGCAGCCTTTCCTTCTCCATGACTTTATGATGAAATACATGTAGCCCTAAGTTTTTATTAAGACCATCTGCCTAACTTAAGATTCCAATTTACAATGCAGTTAGGAGCTGTATAACTTTACCTCCTTGTGGCCATCTTCCAAGCCACTACTACACATTACTGGTTTCAGCACTGCCTAGAAATGGTGAAATTGCTCCGATGCCAAGAAAGAACCTGTTGATGCTATTGCTTACCAGATTTAGTTAAGATACATAGAATTGAAAACAAATCATTTCTTGACAACATTTATGCCGAGGGACAATTTGCTCACACAGGAGGATAAGAACAGTGCTGAGTCAGACGGACGTCCCTCTAGCCCACATTCATTCGCCTGTGTGGGTGGCAGTTGATGCAGAGTAAGAGTTGCCATGTCCAGCTGTGGAAAGCAGTGTGGCTAGCCCAAGCCCTGCTCTTTGGAAACCAGACTGCAGTTCCCTGAGTTCTGTCCTTCACAAGGATGGCTTTATTAATGGATTCTGGAGCTCCAGATACCACCACACTGGAATTTCTGGGTCTGAGACTCCTGAACTGGCTGGAAAAGTGGCTCAGGCCAAAACAAAATTCCCAAACACAGGATCATGCCCTAGCACCTACAGTTCACCATCCACAGTAACAGGGAGCAGAACAGTAGCATGCCGATTCAATATCCAGGCTCTCTTGCTGCCCAAGAAACCAACAGCCGCAAAATCAGTAGTGAGTAAACCTAGCTAAGACAAGAGAATAACGTTCTGATTTCAGAAGCAGCAGTGTCCAATACTCTATGCCCAGGAAAAAAGTAAAATAAGAGGGCAAGCATGTAATTGGACTTCCCAGTACACTCTAGCAGCTTGTGGCTCAGAGCTGTCCTAAGCCAGTGGTGGTATCTTTTTGTGTTTAAGGCTGTGCCTGAAGATGCCTGAGGATTCTGATGGTGTGTGTGCATGTAATGGAGCCTCGGTGGGAGCTGAGTCTTGCATGGGATGTGCAGAAATAGACGTGATACAAAAAGAAAAGACATAACACAGCAGCAATTACAACAGAGAATATGAGTCAGAAGCTGTCAGACATACCCAGCAGTGCTTGTGGCTCACAAGAGGGGACACAGAGTACCAGATGATGTAGCAAAGGTCCCTTCAAGACAGTACTGAACAAGGAAGACCTGAAAACATTAAGTACTGGATGAAGACATTTGGGAACAAAGCAAGACTGAAACACTGGAGATCAATGCAATAGAGAAGCTTCTTCTTAAAAAGTAACGTCCCTAAGTATGACTGTCATTGTTACTACTAAGTACAAAGTGATATCTGAAAGGGAGTTTTTTGAGATAAATTAACTGCCAATTGATGTAGACAAATCTTTATCTTACAAAAGGGATATGGCATTCCCAGGACATATGGGAGGAGGAAAGAGGAACTCCTTTTGGAAGAGAAAAGGCAGTTCCTCTATTCTTCTTGTTTAAGTTTTGACAGCACTCTCATCTAATCCCATCAAATTTCAAAAACTACTTTTTTCCATTCATCTCACTGGCACTAGTCATGTCGGTAGGTGCTCTCAGAGCACTGGACTGGACTTGACACAGAACAGCCCTTGAGGAGGAGGTGCTGGGCTCTCCCACAGGCACACTGTTTCAGCTACTAAGTCGTGGATCAGAGCACTCCACAGGATGTGGGAGACTTGCCTTCACATTCCTCTTTCTCCAGTGGGATTCAAGCCCACACATATTCCAGGATCCCCAAGAAGAAATCCTAACCACATATCTGTGTGCTGGCTGAAGGATGGGCTCTCCCAGTTTGCACAGCAGTTGTAGGGATTTAGAGGAGGGAGGAAACAGGAAGAAGGAGAATATATGTGTGCATGTATGAGTGGTGTGTTCCCATAAAAAGCAAAATCTGCCTTAGAGATAATATCTATCTGGAACATCTGTCTTCATCTCTCACTCCACACACTTCAGTGGTTAAAGTATGGGTCAAGAGCATCTGGATTCAATTCTGACTCCATGAAAGAAGGCACAGCATCATGTCCCACTTCCCCGGAAAGTAGTACAATCATCTGCTCTTCTGACGTGGGAGCAAAGGCATTTACGTAAGCCCACCTGTCAAAGCCATTCCACATTGCTTGAAATAATTAGAAGGAAAGAAAATTGGGGTTTTCCAACTTAGTAGGATGCTCAGTGCAAAAAGGAGGAAGCATGATTTGGAGAAGGGTTTAATGTAAATTATGATGTGATGTTGAATGTTCATCCTAAAGCAGGGATGCAGGGCTGAGGTGATGTCTGCCTCTTTGCAGATGTCTGCCCTAATTATCAAGCTCACTCTCTCTTTCTGCTCTTTCCCTGCAACACAAGGGAACCTGCTGCTCAGCACCAGACCCTGAGAGTTTCATTCCAAGTACTACGGAGAATATCAACTATAGACCTAGTTCAGGACAGTGTCCACCAGTGCTTTGGCAAGGATCACATGAAATTTGGTGTCACGGTGCTCAACATGGCAGCCTCAATGCACTGCGGAAGATCAAAGCCTACACAGTAGCCAGAATAACCTGCTGAAACACACATCCACTGTTTTTTCCTCCTTTATTATTTCATTTGATTCTGCAGCTGGTGACACTTAATAGTTCAAATAAAGACTGTGGTAAAAGCTGCCCAGGAGCATTACAAAGCAGAGGCAGGGTTTACAGAACGAGGCCACTAACACTGTAGCATAGTCAATAGCAAAGAAATGCACTTGTTACCTTTTATTTGCTTTACCTTTATTTTATCCATAATAATCAGTTATCAGTAGGTCAGAATTCCTAAAACTTGTCCAACTTCTTCAACAAGTGCACCAAGAGTGCACAAAATCAGCAATGGTTTCAGGTCCAATGAACATAGTAACCAACTCCCTCAGCATCATTTAGCTTGGGGCCAGTTGAAATAGGATAGTTTCTTCAATAACTACTTTCGGATGATTACACCCTATTCTGCTTCATCATACAAAATCACAATAAAAGAATGAACTGAAACAGGGGACACTGCTGTTTATCTGCCACACTTCTGAAGATCTGAATCTTAATTACATTTCATAAAATACTCTGACACCTCATATAAAGGCAAAGTGCGAAAATAATACTTTGCTAGTTTAGAACTTCCTACTCATCATAGTTTGAAATGTTTTTATTTACTCAAAGGCAATTACCACCAAGCTGGTGAAGCAGGGCGAGACTCCAAATACAATGCTCTTTTTCCAGTTCTATTTCCACAGGGGACAGGGTTAAGGCCCCAGTGAGATCCTACAATCTGCCCCAATCTGGTACCCACATTCAAGAAAGATGATTTCAAACTGGAAGCAGAACAGGGAAATGCAACCAGAATATCAGAGGAGTGGAGAGCTTTCAAAGTCAAGACTGAAGGGGTATAATTGCTAGCCATAAATACATTAAGGATATGAGAGAGGAAAAAAGACTTCATTTAAATTAAAGGTTTACAGACAAACGAATATAAACCAGCAAGGAATATTTTCAAGCAGGAAATCAGAAGAAGGCTTGCATTGAATCAGAGTCATTTAGGTTGGAAAAGACCCTTAAGATCAAGTCCAGCCATGAACCTAACACTGCCAAGTCCACCACTAAACCATGTCTCTAAGAACCACATCTACGTATCTTTTAAGTACCTCCAGGGATGGTGACTCCACCACATCCCTGGGAAGCCTGTTCCAATGTTTGACAACCCTTTCAGCAAACAGATTTTTCCTAATATCCAGTCTAAACCTCCTCTGATACAACTTGAGGCCATTTCCTCTTATCCTGTCTCTTGTTACTTGGGAAAAGAGACCAACACCCACCTTTCTACAAACCTCTTTTCAGGTAGTTGTGGAGAGTGATAGGCTCCTTACAACCCCAGTTCATTCAGCAGCTCCTCATAAGGCTTACTCTTTAGACTATTCACCAGCTTTGTTGGTCTTCCTTTACTCTTTTAAGGAGTGATGTTCTGGAATAACCTACCAGTTAGAGCAGAGGGGGTACTGAACCTCTCTAGAAACCTTACTAGATAGACTTTATCTGTGAAGGGGATTATTTAAGTATTTTATAAGTCTTGCAATAGCAAAGGTCTATCTCAGGAGGTCTTTTGCAGCCCTTCTTCTGTTTCGACTTCTGCTTCTGGATGTCAAGCGCTTTCTAATACTAAGGGGAAGATGCTGCTTTGTTTGTGCAAGGGGCATGTACCCTGAAGCACAGTGGAATTATGCAGTTTCTAGCTTAGAGGAGCAGAGTATGTGGTTCTATACAGTAAGGCTGTGTTGCACAGACTCATAGAATGGTTTGGGTTAAAAGGGACCATAAAGCTCATCGAGTTCCAGCCCCAGACCAATCTTCCACTAGAAGCTTCCACTAGACCAGGCTGCTCAAAGCCCTGTCCAACCTGGCCTTGAACACTTCCAGGGATGGGGCAGCCACAGCTTCTCTGGGCAACATGTGCCGGTGTCTCACCACTCTCACAGTGAAGGATTTCTTCCTAATATCTAATCTAAATCTACAGTTTTGCAGTTTAAAGCCATTTCATGCAATTTTAAAAAGTATAATAGGAAGTAGTTTGTATTGGGCAAAGGCTAAACATCCAGGCATTGTTATCAACATGAACAGAGAGGTTTAGAGGCTGAAGCTGCCATGCAAGATTGCAACTTTAAGGTCTATGCAGCTTTCTTCCCTCAGAGACCAATTCCTATTCTGCTTGTAATTGGCACAGAACTGAATCCCACAAAGAAAAGGGGAAGTTTTAAACTTGCAGTAGACCAGACACCACTGGTGGAAAGATCTCCAGGTTAATCACTTTGCAAATTGAGAAGTGAATCTGGAAGGGAGTATTCTGCTCCATGGCAATTCTCTGGCATTGGAGCCAACATACAGTGCAAGTCCTTGAATGGTATATGCTAGCGATGTTTTTATCGCCCTTTTTAACAAAGCAATGTCTTTCCCTGGCAAAAAGTCAACAGCTTAGCCTGTTTATCACTTTTACTTATTTTTGTTCTTCAGGCATCTTTTAATGAAAAAAACTCCACCACTTGGCCCAAGGTTCGTTTCTAGTTACAAGACTCACCATTAATTAGATGGCAGTTTTTCAATCCCATCACCACACTTATGGACAGCAGAGTTCAAGAAGTTCATGAACTGGTTCCCCACAGTTATCTTGAACATGAACTCACTGTTTAGTCAATGGCTTAGAAAAACAAGGCTGGACAGCTGGTCTCTGTGCTACTTACCACAGTCTCAGGGCAGGGACAGAGGAAATTTAGAGAATATTTCCAAATACAGTCTGCCAGATTATTCAAATCTACAATACAGCCGCATAGATGTTTGGTATTATTTGCTCTAGTATTTAATGCACACTGTAATATGCTCCTGTTTTATGAAGTGCGAAGGCTGACATCTGAAATTAGTGCTATTTCATAGCCCCGTATCCAGTTGCTACATCTGGCTGTGTCATGTAGTCTGGGGAAGTGCCCTACCACAAGGACTCAAGCCACAGAGGATGGTGAGACAGATGAAGCTAGATAATCTTTTTTATGTCCATGAGGGTCAGTCTTTCAACACCAAGAAGAACTAAAACAAATAAACAGAAATGGGACACACTGTAATTAATGGCTCCAGAACACGATAAATCTGAACAGCTTCTTACTTTCAAACTGTGGCTCACTTCAGCCTAATATGAAAGGTTAGAGGGAAAAAAAGATAACCTAGTCATTTCTTTCCTCTTAGCTATTGAATTGGATCTTTCTGACAGAACCAATTTCAAACTAAATATGCACACAGACAGAACACTCCTCACACCTAAGGTCTCATTATATATGTATACATGTCTGTGCCAGTATGTCATTTGAGAGGCTTTTTCCTTTCCCACTGTTTCCTCATCCTAAGAAAACATCATGTCCTCATGCTATAACTGTGTAAGAGCATTTCAAAAATGTTGCCACATGGACTTAGATATCCAGTACAATTTGATCCTGCTCAGCTTTTTGTATTCTCCGGCAATCCAAATTGATTTTCATTTTAAAGTCCTTAAACATCAGCCTCGAGGAAGAGACAGAACAAATGGCTGCAAAGAGTATTTTCAGCATAGATATTACCAGATTCACACACATGTCACTGCAGCTGTGTAGTATGACAAGATTTGCCTTATCAGAAACTAAAGATTAATTGAATGGGTTGATAAACATGATGGATTACTACTACCCTCAGCCCTCAACACATGCATGTACATGCACATATGAAAACTGTAGTCTGGACTCAGCAATCACTTTCATCTTCCCAATTGTATGATTCTGAATCTTACTTATTGCATACTGGTCACTTTTAAGTTTGTTGAGTATGATAGACCTCATTCAAAACACACTGAAGTCAATGAAATATTTCCACTTAGAGTCAGAGACTGACTCCTTCTCTTTTACACCTCACCTCTGGCACCCCAAGGCATCGTCTAGCCCCCTCCTCTTTGGCTTTGGCACCAGAGAAAGAAGGGAGAAAAAGCAGGGAAGGGGGAGGAGGGACATGAGGAGGGAAATGAAATTCCTGGGGAAGGCCATCACTTGTGCAAGCTTCATGTTCTGATGTCTGTTCAGATACAGCCTGTGATTTTGCACACTGACTGCCAAATACACATTGCATGATTTGAAGAAAAGCTTCTGGTTAAACATCACTCCTTGAGGCTGGCTCTTTTGTAGCATGTTCTTAACAGCTGATTTTGAAGTAGTTTATCTCATTTTATTATGAAAGTTCAGGCAGTACCTCTCTATGAGATGTGTTAATCCACCCCCACTATTGGTTTGGGGTTTTTTATTTATTTATTTTGAAGTGATCCACTCATGTGGATTGTCAGTGTGCCAACCCTTGTTGCAAATAGCACGCTGTCCTTCTGTGCCCTGGGCCTCCTGGTTGGTCTGGGAAATGCAGTGTGCTAGGAGTTTCTGGCCTCCTTTGGGGTTAGGTATGATGGTCTCCGTTGTGCGTAAGCAAGTGGTTTCAATCCTTAATTGCAATGGGGAAGTGGTCAGACAACATACAGTCCTGGCAGAATAATGGCAAAATGTCTTGGAGGAAAACCAGAAAATAACAAATATGTTACATATGAAGTGAATATGAATTTCTAACGTAACCTGGAAAATGTGTAACATATAGTAAAGCAAAATATAATTTTTTTTTTAATTATTATTATGCTTATTTGAAACAGGAGCATTATCTCATACTATTCCCTTATTCCTCTTTACTGAAATTAAAGAACTGGTCTAAACATTTTCTTCTTACATCACTAGTACACAAATCCAAACACTTACTATGAAGAAATGGATGTGGGTTTTGACTATAATTATGAATTGAAAGTGAGCTGCCAGTCATCAGTAATGAAGCACCATGTTACAAGATTTTGTCTTGTTTTATCTAGGAAAGAGAATTGCTTCATAACAGGAGAACACTAATACCTTGCACTAGACAGCTCACCTCTTCTGAACAGACAGGAAATCTTTCACAATATCATTTTGGTAACTCACTATATCCTTCTGAGATGTATTTTACTTTACTCACTTTACAGAGGATTAAACAGAGATGTGGAAAACTTAGCAGCTCTAAGTCTCTCTATAGTTCAACATGACAGCTGGGAATTACTTCCAGGAATTGTGTTTCCAGTGCTTTCTTACGATCATTTTTATGATTGTCTTGAAAACGTGTTGGCTGGGATAAAATCCAGCTCACACTCCCAGTCTTGTTCAGGAGGCTGATTAGCAGAATAAAGACCAGTTATCATGCAAATCCCTGAAGGAAAAAGAAAACATAAACCAAACAAAAACCCAAAACCCCAAACAACAAATAAGCAGCAAACCTTTCATCTAAGATTTTCAAAGTGGGCTACTTGGCCTCACAGCTCTCACCACTATTTTCAGACAAAGCTGCACATCATTTACATTTCGGCACTTCTGTGCTTCAACTGTTTTTTACGGGTGTGGATGCATTCTCCCTCTTGCTGACCTCCCTTTTTTAATCCATGATCACTTCACGCTACAGATATAAAGGTGCCAGGACATCATGTATGTAAGGTAATACAGGTAATAGCAACGCTAAAGATGTCGGTGCCCATTTCACAGCTGGCAGTCCTCTCTCCCACATGAATCTCCAAGTACATTTCTAAACATATCAGTAGCATTGTATTCATCTAACAGACAGGGAAATTGAGGCACAGGCACCTGAGGGTGGTCTGGAAACCAGTTCAACTCTGTCATGAAGATGGAAAATGAAAACACTTTTCCACTGCCAAATCCCATAGACATCTCATTTGGCAGTGCTGTCTGCTCTCCGCCCATGTAATTTTTTGAGAGCCAAGCCAATGCTACCTCTGCACAATGCATCAAGAATATGTATACAAATACTAATAAAGCAGCAAGTCACTAACTCACCTTCTGAAGTGATGCACAGCAGCTTTGTCCTCAACCCACTCCTCTCACACCTGCTTTTCTGCCCTTTCCAGAGTGGAACTCCTAAACACGCATGAAAAACTGTACGACCATGAGCAGCACTGCTGGTTTTAGATCACAGGCTTTCCTAGCTATGTAATAAATCCTCTGGCTTGTTAAGTAAAGGTCCAAGCCTGTCTCTGATTTTACGTGAGAAATGCACAAATAACAGTAACTCCTACTTGGTCCCAGTCCAAAATAAAACATCACTTGGAAGGTAATCGTTTAAAACTTTCTGACAGTAGAAATTATTCCTTTATTGTCTTAGAATATATGCACAGAAAAAGGCACAAGGGTGGTAGTTTAATTCAGCAAGAAATTTATTACTTACATCACCTGAGAAGTAATGGCAATAATTCTTCCAGAGCAGGTCAAGGTCTCATCCTAAATCATTTCTGTCTTCAGAAATACGGGTGTTGGCACTTGATGTCAGTGGGACTGTGGAGCCATCTTGCTCTACCAGAAGAGGTGCATGTATGCCTCCATCTTCTCCAGGACATATTTTACTCTAAATCTATCTTGATTCTAGGGGACATATGTGGATTTTCATAGCTTGAGAAATATTTATAGCATCTCATGTCGCTACCTGTGACGACATGAACAGCATATCCTGATATATCCAGCATTGCTCCAGCTCCTCCAGGAGAAGCCAAAACTTGACAAGGAGCTTTCCTTAGCCAATCTGGTGCTGGGTGAAAAATTCTTCCACACTTCCCACAAGGCAACATCCCTAAGATATTATAAAACCTGGCATATGTGAAACCGCTACTCTAGGGCTGATTGATTTGGATATATCTCCCAGTTTTTATATGCATCTAAAGTTTATAATTCACCTGAAGTGCACTAGCTTGTTAGCAGCTCAGTCACCATAATGTGGGAAGAGAGGAAATATTCATTTAAAAGTTATTAGACTCTTTACCTGCCAGTCCCAATGCCTTTGCTGATATTAAAGGGCTTGGACTTGGAGGCTCCGCTCAGCCTGACCAGAATTGACAATTAAATGGATAACTGCGGCTGTTGTTTTGTCTACATTTTATAAGGAAAAAGAGAGTAGGAGAGGAGATGTCATATTACATCAGGGTTATATTTCTGAACTAAAAATACATAATTTTTATGAAAATGAGGATTCGTCTATTAAAAAGTCCCTATATATTGTGGGGGGTGGGAAAAGAGCGGTTCTACTGAGGCACAGTTTCAGTTGTTTATAATCAGAGACCTTTTTTCTCTTCTTACTTAGGATTGACCAGGTACCGCACATAAAAATATCTTGGGGAAATGTCACTGCCATTTTTCAATATATTAGAATGGTTTCAGATGGTTAGAGAAAACTGCTAAGACATTTTCCACCCAAGATGACATTCAGAGCTCTGAAGCATAACTGAAAACAGCAAATTGGTTTGTGCAATTTTCATTTGCTCTTTTCACTTGCTTGCAATACAACACTTTCAGTATTAGACCTCAATACGTGGGGAGTTAGTTATCACAAAAGAAGTGTAGCTTTCCATTCTGGTAAGAGTTTCCCAAAGGTCGAGTGTTGTTCACTCTAAAACTGTGTTAAAATTTAAGTTTCGCATATGGTTTTTAGAGGTTGCATTATATGGTCTCTATGGGTGTCACTGTTGAATTTTTTTGGGGAAGAGGTGCATTAAGCCTAAAAATCAACCTGAAAGTAGCTCTGCAAGGTATAGTCAACATATAAAATATAAAAATAACAGACAAGAAAGAGTGGACAATTTATATTCTCTTATACATTTTTAATTACCAGGGTGCAAGATGATTGGTAGTCCCCAGTCAAGTTCGAAAGCTAAAAAGGAAACTGCCTTTGTTGCAGGTTTGTTGAAGAATTTGCCTTCCAATATCGTAATATTCTATTGTATAGATAGTTTATAGTGTAAAACAAATGTGTGCCTTCCATCCTTTTGTTAGTCTTGAAGATAACACTAATATACCTAAAGGTCCAATTCAGTTCAAATTAAAAAAAAAAAAAAAATTAATCCAGCCAGGAATATGTAGGGTTAGATGCCAAATACCTGCTTTTGAAAAATCTCTCTTTTTCCAGGTTAAAAATAGTGGCATTTATCAGAGAAATTAACCAAATCTTTTTTACTATTATAGAATATCCATCTGCCAGTATGAGGAAATACTACTTTCTCAAATGTCAAGCGGTAAATAAATTCAAAATGCTGAAAAAAACCCTGAAAGAACCACTCAAAATAAAGACATTAGCACCATGTTTTAATTCTTTGTAACTCAACTTCCTGTTCTGTAATCAATTGCTTAAACTTTTACTGGATTAACCTTATTTTCATCATTAACCTTGTCCAGTAAAAGTGAAAGCAATGTGGCAGGTGCAGGTTAGTCTGTTCCCACAGTAACAGGTAATCTATTTAGAGGGTAAATTTGCATAGTATTGATGAGTTTACAACCCAACATGTCTCACAAGGCAGCTGCAGGACTCAGTTTAAAGATAGCTGACAGCAGGGAGGAATTGTGTGGAGGAAAGCTCCCATTTTCCAAGCACAAAGCTGAAGGCAAAGAGGGGATGGTGGGAAGACAGCTGATTACCTAAAATGCCCATACCTAGCTTTCTTCTAGATCTCACCTTGAGTTGGCTTGAATATGAAGTCATACTATGAGTTTCTTATGTAATAAATAGCCTAAATCATTTCTCATTCTGTTGAACTCATTAACTATGGTAGTTGCAACACCAAAGTAAAGCAGTTATACCAAGAAATATGATCCAGCATCACCAGCACCAGCTTTGGAATCCAGTCTTAGATATGTTGCAATGAATATCAAACAATTCAAGAGGACAGAAGTGAGAAAGGTCAAGAGAGTTACACAGGCTTGTTGAGATTTTGGACAAAGCAACATCTTTGTGACATAATCCTGAATTTAGAAGTGTATTTGGGTTTGTTTTCTCAGCAAAGTAGATGCTGAAGGTGGTTCTTATGTCTAGTCTTGCTTAACACTTTTTGTTATAACATTCTGATTTAGCTTTTTATCAGTCAGTAGATCTTTCTACTTTTCTCCAGGTTGAAATTGTTGATGTTGGATGCCACAACTTAAGGCTAGATTTAAAAAAAAAAAAAAAAAAAAAAAAAAAATATATAGTCAAAACCATTTATTTTGGACATGGTTAGTGAGATGTTAGCAACTCGCAGATAAAAAGTCCTTTCACACTACAGATGTTTCAGTATCTGGCTTTAAAGGGATTTTCCCTGTAATTATGTTAGATTACCCACAAACTTAGTTTCTCTCTTAGTTCAAATGAAAGAAGCCCATGTACTGGATCAGAATGTTCTAGTCCCTCAAATTCACGTTGCACAACACTGTTGAGCACCGGGGCTTCTATGCTTTCAGTTTCTTTTTTTAAAAACCTAGGAAGGAGACACACAAATCTGTTAAGAGCATAAAAAAAGATTGCTAAGGAAGTTAAGAAACATGCAATGTGTATATACCTTATAGTACTTCCTGCACATATCAGAATCATATACAATTTCCATTGTTAGAGTATTTTTTAACTGTTGATTTTTTGGCAGGCCTTAAAAGGAGATATAAATGCTTTGTGGAAGGCATCAAAAGATACAGCACTGTGCGGAACTAGCCAAACTCTCTCTCTAAAGCCTCAAGCAACTCAAGACCGGCTCCCACAATTAAAGTATGTTTTGTGACCCCGTGGAAGTGGGCAGAAATGTGCCTCACAATTTTTTTAACCCCAAAACAGTAGGGTCCTCCTGGACTCACCTCTGCACCCACCCCATTTCATAGTGAGATGGGAGATTCCGGATTATCTCCTGACTGTGAACTCCTAGAGGTACTGTTCTATCTATCACTCTAAGGTCTGTGGTGAACCTCCCGTGGTTATCAGCCTGATGAAGATTTTGCCGTGTGGCTCTGCATAGGGTCAAGAGCGTTAGCAATTCCTGCCGTAGCACTTGTGTGGCTACAACAGTGGAACTGCTTTTCATTATCAGTGGCTTACTTCCTGATTTAAATAGCTGTGAGTCTCTCATTCTTTTCTTACTTAAAATCAAAGAGAAAGATAGGTTACAGTTGTATCAATTTTTATAAAGTACAATTTTTGCCTCAGTATATATTGTCCCCAGATGTTATAAGATCCCAGGAAAACAGTGATTAATGGCAAAGGAGAATATGTATTCCTGTGGCCAGAGGGATAGGGATAAAAGATGGGGGGGGGGGGGAAGGAAGGCAAGATTGTAGACTCAGAGAGAGTGATGACATTTGTTTTCTCAGATGAAAAACTATTGTCCTTTGAGAATATTTAACGTATTTATCTTTTAAGAGAGGAAAAAGAATTCCCACTGCATAGACTGAAAATTTGACAAAGGTCTGAGAAAAAAGATCTTCTCAGGCTTTGTCTGTAGGTGGGTAAAGTCATAATAGCTCTGTTTTTCTTGGTTTTCTTTACATGAGAAAAACTGAGTAAGAATGCCTTACTATGCATAACTGTAAGGATATTCATTTCTTCGAGTCTTTTTACACTGCATCTCAGTCAACTGAAAGGTCAATTTGGTTATTTTTCCCTCCCTCACATCCTATGTGAGGAATAAAAAGCCCAACACCAAAACATGTAGACAGGTCTTTCAAATTTCAATGAAAATAACAGATGTTACCCATCAAAACAGCTTCCACCCAGAGCAAGGATGACATAGCCACAGACTGACTGAGATTTTCCTTCTAACAGGCAGAGCTTTATCTCAGACAGAACTAGGCAGTACTTTTCTTTGCCAAAACAACTGTCATGATTTCACTGTAGAACATCCTCTGCTCTGGGACTGAAATGTTTGATCTAACTGCACCTAAAAAGTTATCATGTAGATAATGGAGCATATTGACTGTAAAAATTGCTAGGCTCAGCATTTGTTTTTTTGGCGTGGCGCATGCAGAAACTTTGGTTGCATATTGTTTTGCCCAGATGTAGGTTTTGCATTCCCTTCATATTGCCTGATCAGTGTGCTGGGAACATCACCAGTCTTTTGGGTGGGCTATGGAACAGACTCTTATTTCCCAGTTTATTTAAATTCAGGGCATGAAATCATTGACACAAAACCACAAAAGCCATGAAGTTTACAGACAAACTAAAGCCTCTTCTCCAGTGGCTTAGATGCAGTTACAGTATAGTATAATACTAAGCAAGCAAATATGGTTTAACAGAGACTTAATTTCTCTGCTAAGCCATGGAATAGTTAGGAAGACTGTCGTTTCACAGGTGCCTAACTACAGGCCAAGCATGGATGCAGTATAACAGTGATCTCAGTTTCAGTATGTGTTCAAACTGACTGAAATTAAGCTCCTGCTCAAACAACTTCACAACATGACAACGAAAATTTGAGCTTTATGTGCACAGCAGATCGGATAAGCTAGAAACCATCATAGACTTCCATACTGACCTTAGTCCATCAGTGTATATCTCATAGAGCAAATGCCAAAATTATAAACCAATATTGGGCAGAGAAGCTGGCTATGGGCTGGACTGTAAGATAGATAGGTCTCCTGAGCTCAGGCAGGTCATGCATGGAGCCCAGGGTACTTTTGACATCTCCTGTACCCCCTTACACCAACTATCCATGTTGGAAAATCTATTTGATAAGAACCCTTCAGCTAGAGTTTGTGGAGGGCACATACTGTGTTTCCCAATACACTCAGACCAACCATCTGTAGTCTGGGAGAGTAATAAATTGCATAAGAGCCACAAGAGATACTCAGTTTTATTAATTAAATGGAAGTAGAGCTCTCTATAAAAAAATCTAACTCTATTTGGAGGTGCACAACATGCTTGAAATTGGGTTCAAGATTATCAAGACCAAAGTGTTGCTAGTTCAAGCAGTTGTGGCAATAAAAAACCCAAGGCCAGTTATGAGAAAGGTTACTTGTCTGTGTTAAAAGGCACTAGCACCATCACCATTAATGTTTTTCTCCAGCTGATGGCTTTCTGACAGCTTTTACTTCAGCCTTCAGCAGGCTCCTTGCCTTTCTGTGCACTTTTGGATCCTGGAGGGTATCACAGTGCTGTTACTTCTGGTCCTAGGCAGGGCATCTTCCAGCAGAACTAGCATTTCAGTTCCTGAACAGCTTTTACTAATTGAGCTCTGCACATAAGTGTTTGGTTTTAAGGGATAATGTTGTGGCTTTTTATATTGTCTGCAAGTATGCAGAGCTGCTGTTCATTACCAGTGCTTCTCAAGAGACCTGTTAACTGCTTTTTAATATTTCAACCTCTGACCTGCATGTTAGTGTTTTGTTGTAATTGGAAAAGTCACTCTCCCTGACTCAGCAGTTTTACTCCATGTGTGTGTTCTGAGTCTTACTTGCTGACTTTATTGACACACATAATAATTTTATTTCTTCTCCTCTTGCTGGATACTGTTATTGCCAAGTTCCAGGCATAGAGTCTTCAGTCTTCAGTCTTGATGGGAATGCATAAACTAGGAAAGAACAAAGTCTGACTTTTTTGTATCCTGGTCTGAGACTGCAAATTTGTCAGGTAATAAAGGGAGGGGGAATGCATCTTTTCAACAGAAAAAATGTTGATCCAGTCCAGCTCTCCTGTCAATACAGGTCAGCAGAGTGCTCTTTCTAAGTCTGTCTCTGGCCATGGGGACGATTTGTTTCCCATCAGTGTAATACCTGTCCCTCCCTTAGTTTTTTAAAACTGGATTTGAGTGTCTGTTTTTTCTACTTTTCAACTTCATCCACAAAAAGCTGAACCGGAGTTCATAGAAATACAGAATCATACAACATTTCAAGTTGGAAGGGTCCCATAAGGATCACTGTGTCCAACTCCCAGCTCCTTTCAGGACTAGCTAAAACTAAACAATGTGACTAAAAGCATCATACAGATGCTTGAACTCTGACAGTCTTGGTGGCCTGGGGAGCCTATTCCAGTGACCAACCACCCTCTCACTGAAGAGTTATTCCTTGTCCTACAATTAGGCCAGATTAATTCCTGCTTAAGCATGGCCAAAAGTAGCAAACAGGTTTAGAGCATTTGATTTTAGGCAGAAGAGTGGTTGTTCAAAGTTAGGATCAACGGGAAAAGTGGAGTTTTCCTACCACCATACAGAGACCAGTAATTTGAAAAGGATGGGTTCAGTAAAAAGGAGCTCATTTGATATTATCAGTTAGCACATCCCTAGACAAGCAACTTACTACTGTCTCACATGTCCTTACATTCATTAAGATAATTTTTATTTTCTTCTTTTTGCTCCTTTGTAGGATCAGTCTTTCAGCAGAGTAGGGAAAATTGAATTTCAGCAGTTCGAGATAATAGTAAAGCTAAAACTAGACTGTGCTGGAAGCAGTTGGAAATACAACAGGAATAAATCAGTCTGTTCCAACTGTCTTCGCTGAATGCATTCATGGACAGTTGCCTCTCCATCTCATTTTGGGGGTTACATTCTGGGACTGACTCCCCACCAGCTGTGTCTAAGCCTGTGATCTCTGTGATCACTGTGTGCTGGTTCATGAAACACATCCAGCTGAGACAAATAGATTCAGTGGGGTTTTTGACAGGTCAGGTTTTAGCTATATCAGCTTCCTGAACTGACTTGCCACGTCTTCACACCCAGTAGTACCAGCACTGGAAAAGGATGGGAGCGGACATTCAAGGGCTTGAGAAGGAGAGCTGGACCGCATCATCTTCAGCTTATGTGAGCTTCAGCTATTACAAAACCACAGTGTAAGAGCTGTGGCTATGGGAGAAGGCTCAGAGCAGGGCGCACACCTGCATCACCATCTCCAAATACATTATCTGGCCATGAATCTAGTCTGATAAAGTCATGCCTGAACAGCAACTATTAGAGCAAGGTGCAATTTTTAAGCAATTAATTTCATGCAACGCTTCGCTACAGTGGTAAGAACCACAAATAACTCTTTGAGTTTCATTTCCTCCATGTGGTCATGGATTTTCCAGACGAGCTCAGCACCTTTGTCTGCAGCCCATTCAAGCAGTCCTAAAATCCCACAACAGCGATTGACATTGCGAGTGCCCTCAAATTCAGCTTCCATTTGTATCAACATTGATTTGATGTGCTGTTTGTAAACAGCAGTTGAGTACTGCAGCTCTCTTTGTCCATGCAAAAATGAGCAGCATAATCCCACAATATGAACAGACATGTACAGCAGACTGAGTCATTCTAGTATGGTTTCTCTTGTTAAACCATTGCCAACATAGCTGAGTAGCCTGTGGGAGACAGCCATTTTACCCTCTGGCTGTACAGTTTTGACAAGGATAAAGAAAATATTCTTATGGCCTGTGGGAAGGTGGATGTCTTGGTCTCAGCCGTGAAGGAGTGAAGTGTTAATCAGTCATTTCATTCCCTTAATGAGGAACTGCAGTAACTGTCATTTGCTTTATTGCTTGAAGGGTTGGGGAACTATGTTGAACTCATTCAGCTCAGATCCTGTGCACAGTGAATTTTCATTGCAAGTTCATACCTTACCATATGGAATAGATCTGTTGGAAAAATGCTGTGACTGAATACGAGTGGTCTTGTTAACTAAAGACATTCCCAAACGGCAACATCTGCTTCAACGCACCATGAGACATGGAAGCACCAGCAAACACAATAATACCAAATTCAAAACAGCAGGTACTGCTTTAAACAGTTGTCTTTTCATTTTTAGAATATGTTCCTACTTTGCCAATGTTCTATAGGTATGACAGATGACTCAATTCGATTTCTTTTTTATTATTTTCTTTATTTTGTGGCGATGTAAGGTGAAATTACAAAATACTTCTGGTAAATAGAACAAGAAAATGTATTTAATGAAAGTTAAGAACAAGCTAAAGGTCCGTTAGGTTTTTTAAACAACATGTTTTTGTTACAGAAGCTATTTTTATTTTAACCATTTTTGTTAGCACAGCAGAAATAAAAAGTATAAACAAATACTTTCCTGTTATACCAGATGCACCATTTGTCCTGTTCCAACATAAAAAAGGATTATTTTAATCATTCAAAGATGCGGGGTTTTGGATCTTGATCCAGCTCCCAGGATATCAGATGGGTGACTGTCTACTCCTGGTTCCAAACTGCTGTGCAGCAGAGAGGAACAGCACATTTCAGGCCTCTTTCTACACCTGTGGAAAGCTGGGATTTGCTGCAAAGCCAGGTAGCACAGAAGCTAAATCATTTGGAGACATCCTCTGCCAGGATACAGGCTCAACATATGCCCCAGTTCTGCTCTGGCATAGTCACAGGGGGCATTTCCACCCTGCAGGGATGGTACTGAGGGCAGCAGGTTCTGCCTACAGGGTCTAGCTACCATGTACCCCTGAAGATTGAAAGCAGTGGCTTGCTGCTGGGAGGAAAAGGCTGGAAAAAGCTGATGGCTTTGGGGGCAGCAGCTCATTTCCAGGTGAAAAGCACCACTAAAACGTCCTGCTGGCTGCAGCCCATTGCTGGGGACTGCTGTGAGAGGAAGGATGATATGGGAGAAGGGCATTTTCCGACTTCCCATTACTGTGCTTCCATTTAAGGGAAGTTGTCACTGAGTAGCTAAATGTTTCATGTCTTTGGAAGTATCCTGGGCACCCAGGAATACCTTGCCCTCTCCCCTTTTAGAGGGTGAGGGTGACCACACACACTTAACCATGGCCACTCAGGGAAATCAGGTCCCTTTTTGGACTTTGTCACATGTTTTTGCCACCTTTTTTCCCCTACACCAGGCAGAAATCTCTGAGTACTTGTAACCATTATACATTATCATAGAATCATAGAATAGTTAGGGTTGGAAAGGACCTTAAGATGGGCAGGGAAGCCTCACACTAGACCACGTCACCCAAGGCCATGTCCAACTTGGCCTTGAACACTGCCAGGGATGGAGCATTTACCACTTCTTTGGGCAACCCGTTCCAGTGCCTCACCACCCTCACAGCAAAGAACTTCTTCCTTTTATCTAACCTGAACTTCCCCTTTTAAGTTTGAACACATTACCCCTTGTCCTGTCGCTACAGTCCCTGATGAAGAGTCCCTCCCCAGCACCCTTATAGGCCCCCTTCAGATACTGGAAGGCTGCTCTGAGGTCTCCATGCAGCTTCTCTTCTCAAGGCTGAACAGCCCCAATTTTCTCAGCCTGTCTTCACACGGGAGGTGTTTCAGCCCCCTGATCATCCTTGTGGCCCTTCTCTGGACTTGATCCAACAGCTCCATGTCCTGATGTTGATCTTCAGGAACTGAGACCTGAGTGCCTAGGTGCCTTGATTGAGTTTTGGTTTTTCAGCAGTTAGCTACATCTATAAAATTTTGCTCTGAACAATGAGAATTCATACTATCTAGTTCTCGATATTTGACTTGTCATGCTCCAGACTGTTCCCAAGCTAAATAATGAAGGTGTTCTAATAGAAATGTTGTGCACTCAAAGGAAAAATTCATAAGGAAAAACACAGTCTTTTTAAAAATAGCATAATACAATGCTGCACTGCAATGTTGCAGGAAATCCTTACATTTAATGTATTACCAAAAGAGCAGAAAGAGAACCATAAAGGAGGTTAAACCCATCTGTTTGTTATCTTACATATTATTTGGGAAAAGAAAAAAAAAGTTGCAGTTTGGGTATGTGTAATCTCAGAAGGTCTCGGCCTCAAACGCAGACAAGAAATGCATATATAAGTTACAAATTGGAACAAACTCAGGTGTCATTTTCACTTTCTTTCACTGGTCTGAAGATAGCTGGCTAAGCAAAACACTTCTGTATCTCTGGGTAACAAAACAGAATCTGGCTGTTCTTCAGGGCTGTGGGTGTTCGCTGTGGGTTTTACTGACACATTCTTGTACAATTTAGGGGGAAACTGTCTTAGTGTGGGCTGTTCAGAAAGGGTTAAGAACCCACTGCTGTTGTGTGTGATAACATTTTTTCACTATTTCATTTTCACTGTGGACTAATTCTGCTTTAGTTTGTTAATGGACTGAGCACTGCCATCTTGTGTTTTTTCTATCAAGTGCAATTATTCTTTAAAATACCTCAAAGGGCAGGAATAAAAGGTATCCAAGAAGATCTTGCTGGTGGATTACTTGCCACCTCCATTATGATGCCTCAGTTTACATCGGTGATCTTTGGGTGTCTGAACCTAAAAATGCAAGGAATAAAGTTGAATTAAAAGTGTAACATAAGCTGACTTGTGTAGCTTTGATACATATTCAGATTTGAACCTTTCTTCCTACATATTTTTTGGGTGGAGGTTTGACAGTATCATGTGAACTTCACAATCTGGGGCCTCTACATTTCTCTGCACAATTCTGAGGCCACTTCCATAGACATGAGCTCAAAATCTAGTAATTATTTTTAAGGTTTGCTGACTCATGGGCTCCTGGTGGAAGGGTGATTCTGTGAAGATATCCTGGACCCAAACCTAACAGCTCTTTATGACAGGTATTAATGGAAGAGCTGTTCTTTGAACAATGTTTTGGGCAACAGCTATGAGACAGCACCATTTGAAACACTCCAAGGTGAAATCAGGACCCCAAGATACTTCACTCTCAGGACTGCTTAGCATGGTTTTCCAGTACAGGGAGAGATGCTAATACAGCTTCGCTTTATGAAAAACATTTCAGTAAAACATAAACTTAAAAAAAGACAAAGAAATAAAACTGTCCGGCTTGCAGTCTTCTGTTTTCTAACTAATTTAGAGAAACACTTAAGGAGAATTGTCAACATAAAACAATCAAGGCATACCTACATGTCAGTGCTGTTAGAGAGGTCAAAGTGCATTACTGAGCATCAGGAAAACCAATCATATACAAGCATTGGAGTTTCTTTTCTCCAAGAGGTATTGACAATGTAAGTATATCTACAGCCATGTAGTTAAAAGTATGGCAAGAAAGAGTATTGGTGAGAAGCCACTTCAGCATATCATAATTAAAGAAAAGATGGATAATTCAGCATTATATCACAGAAATGCCCTTTAAACTGAAAAAACCCCACACAACAACTGGGAACTTAAGCTGGCCTAAATGGCTTTGGTTTGGCATCATTAGCAGTGCCATCTTTAGCAAAGCCATCAAGGACAAATTTCTTATCTACCACTTTTATTTTTGGCTTTGCAGTGTATTAAGGGGCACCATGAAAGTAACCCAGCTGGAATACCATGGAAGGAAGTTTAAGAGATCCCCTACCCCACTGCACCCACTTCTTGAGGCTGCCTGGATGAGCCCTGAGTTAGGACTGACAAGAAGCAGAGTGCGACCCAGCACCTTGCAGCCCTCGTCTGCTCCTCTTCAGTGGCTCAAGGGACAGCTTCACCTCCAGATCACTGGAAGCCAAGAAGCTGCCATACAGCCCTCATTTCCATACCAGTGAGACATGGGCTGAGAGCTATTCAAAATGGGCAGATAGAGCCATCCCTGGCTCGTGCTTCAGGTGATGTCTAGACCATCACATGGCATCAAGACCATTGGCTCAAAAACCTGCTGATTGCTCAGAGCCTGGAATAGCAGTGGTATTGTTCAAGACAAAAACATTTCTTGCTTCTTGCCAGAAATAAAGTGTGTGTCACTTGATGATAAGGGACTTTTCCTATGACTCAATGCCTGAGGTAAAAACTTCAGTGACCAAAGTCCCCCACTTACAATCCCTCAACCCAAGAATGGTGCCCTCACACCTGCCCTCCACCAGTGTTAGGGCTGTGCTAAGGTTTATGGTGAATGCAATGGATCCTGAACCAGCATTATGGGCCATCTTCAAGGAGAATACACTCAATTTGTAGGTAAAAGGTAGGAAAACAGAGGGAGGTCCCTGTGTCCACCAAGCAATCCTGCTTCCGAAGTCTCCAGAGAAAGAGAAGATACATATGGCTGTATGGTTGAGTTATGGTCGAGCAACCTGGTCTAGTGGAAGGTGCCCCTGCGCATGGAATTAGATGATCTTTAAGTTCCCTTCCAGCCCAAACCATTCTGTGATATGGTTCTTGGGTTGTTTTTATATATGGATTGCAAGTAAATCAGCCCTAAAGAAATTGCTACAGGGTTTTGCCAGTACAACAGTGACTACAACATAAATGTGCAATGTTTGCAGGCTTTTGCTGCAATGTGACTGTGCAACTCCACACCACCATGTGGACATACACAAGAGTCTCCAGTCTGGGATATGCTCATTGAACCAGTTCTTGGAAGCAACCTAAAAAAGCACACTGACGTGACCATAGGATGGCTGCTTCTCCTCCTTTGGCCTTCTAGTTCTTCCCACTGCCCCAGAAATCCTCCATCACTGATCAGAACAATTTATATGATGCACGTGCTAACAAACAGTTATCAGGAAATATGGAGGGAGGTGGTATTTAGTATGGCAACAGATTGGTTATATGGACATCAGCTAGTTTGTGTTTTTTAAAGCCTTATTTCTCCATCTGTAAAATGGGCTTAATGATAATGAGGATTGGGGTTTTTTTTCAAAGAACATTGAAAGCCACAACTTAGAATACTGCATGTACTGCAGCTTAAAACTATTAACAGTCTCTTCATGGCTCTGGTCAACAAAGTAGAAATAAATTGCTTAGCTGGAAAGGGTTACAAATAGTTTTATTAACATTTGCAAAGCACTTTGAGGCCCTAACATGGACAGTGGAAACAAATATTGTATAAACATGTTATTATTAAATGACCACTCTACTCTGGGAAATGGCATGGGAGTGGTTTTTCCATATTCATTGTGACTCAGTGATTCCAGGTAAAACACATCCATTTCACAAGTTAAAAAAAGAGAGTTGTACTCTTAGCTGTCAGCTCTGTCAACACTTCTGAGGAGTCGAAAGCCAAGCCATATTCTGCCTGGCTTGCTGTTGAACACTAGCAGCGACGACATTACAGGCCAAAAGCTCCTTGCCATTGCTTTCCATCCTATTCCACAGGATTTCACGTGAGGACATGAGTACTCTGCAGATGAAGGGCTGAGACACTGTCAGCCATTGCTTTTTTAACAGTGCTATTAACGACCACTGATTCCAAAAGCCTCCAGTTCTCCCTCCCCATTCAGTGCTGTTTCATCAGAGTTTCTACATGTTAAAACTGTTAAACATTTAATTTGACGAATAAAGGCAGCAATGACTAAATTCACATTGAGAATAGATAGACTGGGTAAGACCTGCCATTTTCACATAGTCACTCTAAAGAACGCCGTTTGAGGTATTTAATTACACAATTATTATTTGTCAAAATACCAAAAATTATTCATCTTCTCCCTGCCCTAACAACCCATCGAAACATCACTTCTTTTTCAGAGTGGCTTCTAACCACCAATATTTAGCACAGATAGTTATGCCTGTTCAAATGTAAAGTAGTGAAGTTTTGTAAAGCGTGATGCATGAAGCAGTTTTACCAGCTGTTTTCCCAAGTCTCAGTTTCTGAGCTAGACTGACATATTGTGATCCCGATGCATGACTTCTGGTGGTTTCGTGAAAAGCACCAGGAGGGGAAAACATTGTTGTATTGTATTTCTACTGTGTTTGGATTATGGCCCATGTGGGCTCCAACACCCCCAGAAGCAAGCTGAAGCTAGCCTTGTGGCCATCAACACTGCTCTGAATATGGCTTAGGGAAAAGTTCCATTTAGTTTTACACTTGCAATAACATTATGCTTTGCATGTTATTTTTTGTTAGCTGAAAAGCATATGTTTTAACTTTTCCCATCAATGTAGGAGCAATGGCTTGTATTTTAAGTAATGAGACAGAAAAGAAACAACAAAGTCAAGGTTTTCTTTCCAAACTGCACCTACGCAACATTTTTATAAGCATTTTATCTAATTTGCATAATTACTTTTTGCTATTTTTTAATCAATTTTGCTAATTATCATCACTCAGTTTTTGCACAGACTTAATGATTTTCAAGGACATTTTCAAAACATAGAAGCAAATTTTCTCTACCAGGGTATTTAATGCTGCAACTTCAGCCAAAAACCGCTGACATATATGAAACGCATCAAACATATTACCTCCTTCACTGGTCCGTAGAAAATCTAATAAAATCAAGTGGCACAGAAAACTTTTCTGCAAGGTGGTCTGACATGAGAAGCCTGGATTTCATTGCTCATAGGGATTGATTACAGCTAGTTGATTACCTAGGAATTGATTACAACTAACTCATGTCAGATCTTACATTAGTGGCCAACAGCCATCACTCTTCAGACCTTGCCATAGCAGACAGAAATTTGCTCTGGTGAGGTCATCTGTGCAGTGAAAACCTATTCAAGCTAGGAAAGGTATAAAACCTGGTGCTGGCCATAAAGGTTACTTTGTTATCTGCTGGACTTCAGATACTGTACATCCAATAGGTATTAAAAAATATAAAAAATGTACTGCTTTTCTAATACCAGTATTGCAGTTTTTGAAAAATGGCCATTCTAAAATTGAATAGCTGTAGATTTTACTAGCAGACCTATCAGCAACTCATCTTTCATTACACCAATTTCTGTTACATTATGAAAGCAAGCTCCTCCATGAGGCTGAAACATAAATAAATCATGGCAAAATGATAAGAAAACACACAAGATTTATAATGGAATGAATTCTGGAAGCATAATTATTTGAAGGTCAAGTAAAATCTGTTAATGTGAAGGGAACGATTGTAAGCACAAACTGACTGGCATGATTCAGTTTTATTTAGTTAATAAGAACTGCAATTAAAAAAAAATATCCCCTAAACTAGTGCTTATGTATTGATATAGGGTATGGCCCAGCCTACCTTTCTGAAACCATGTTGGGTGACAGCTTAATCTTCTGAATGTCTCCAGAGGCATTTTCCTCTCCCCAGTGACTACAGAGAGAATTTAAAAACATTGTTATGAAGGAACACTTCATCAAACATGCCAAATTGAGGTGCCTGCAAGCTGGGCAGGATGGATCCCATTGTAAATGTACAAAACAGCCATAAAAAAGCTGTTCAGTCATGTCAATTTACTCTCTGGATGCTGTGCTGAGGAGTAGGCATGCCCACACGAAAGCTGGCTCTGATAGCCCTCATAGCTCGTGTGAGATCCTCAGTATTTCTTATGGAGCAAATTCCCTGCCAGATGACACCCCTAAGCCAGGGGACTGGCCCCATCTCAAAGCTAGCAGCTTCATAACATCCACTTTCATAACGTGGGTCTACGTGTGACAAGAACATGGTTACATGTCAGAATGAGAATCTGCGTTCATGAACTCTGCCTTTTATTTTGTGGGATGGGGATTTCTCCCATGCTGGTTATTGCAGGCAGGGCAAGAATTAAATTAAAGATTTTTAATAAAGAATTAAAAAGCCATAGGGACAATTCAGCTTACAGGAGGGAAAACTTTAACAGCTATATATGGCCACCTCTGAGAGCATAAGAGCACGGGCAGGTATAACCATCCGTGTTCCTTGGGCTGAGCTGACATCAGGTCGGGCTCAAAAGTGGAGTTGGTGATGTGCAGGCAAGTTAGTTTGGGAATCATTAATTAGTCTTCTCTTAAATTAGCATTGAAGATATTGAAGGTATTGAAGATGTTGTCACATTCAACAGAAGGGATACTGAAATATTGATATTAAAAAAGCACTACTTTTACCTGCATCAAGAAACTTTCCTTGGAGAAACCATCCATTTGCAGAATAATGTGCACTCAAAGTTATACTCCTCAGTTAGTATCCTTGATTTTTGCTCACGGGCTGCATGTAGATAATATCTCTGTCTTTGTGACACACCATACTACACGCAGAAGAGTCAGACACAGCGGTGATTATCTTGTGGACAATCCCTCGTTTCTCTTGGAAATGTTTCAGGGATGAAGTAACAGTAACCACATTGAAAAAAAGTCAAATAAACAGTACGGTATTATGGCAACTGATTACATCTTGTTCAAAAAACATTAAGGGTTCTGCTCTCTCTTTTTTTTTTTTTTAACCTACACATATATTTTTCCCCACTTCTGTCTCCTCTCCATCCCCAATCTTCCAACAGGGATTTGTGTACAAAGCAAAATAGCTAAATTAACTGCCCAGTACTGCTCCCAGAGGAAATCCAAACTATAGGAGACATACTGGTTTAAAGGCTACTAGTCAAGTAGTGCATTTGACTGTGAAATTAAATATGACCCTGGGGATTCCTTTTGTGGTCACACAGAAGAGTAGGGTAAATCTCAATATACTATACGTAGCATTCACAGCAGGATGATCACAAAGTTGGTACTTTATGCAAATGAATGGTCATCCATGTAAAAAAATATTGCCATAATCATGCAATGATCACTTGTCACTCCTGTAACTTTGCAGATTTTTCTTCATAGTGGCAATACACAAGAGGGAAAACCAAAGCATTTAGGGAACACCAAATATTAAATTGCACCAAGAATGAAATCATGCTTGGAAATAGCCAAGCGAATATGAAGATCAGTGCTAGCCACCCCATATTATCTGGTCTTAGCTACACACATGCTTCCAAACTCCTGGAATTTATACACAGAAGTGTAAATAAGCATTTATCCTAAAACTATTTGGGATGGGAAAGAAAAAGCTCTGGTTTAGAATACATCACGAAGGATGCACTTCTGGAAGCTACATTTTTTTAAAGTCAGGACAGTCCTGGACAGTCAGCTTCCACCGACTGCAAGGCAGCGCGGCATGAAGCAAAAGTCCATTATTTAACCAAGTAAATAAAACCAGAAAGCAAATAGAGCTAAACTGTGTTGGAAACCATAAGACTGACTGTGGAACACCAGTGTCACGAATTTACACTGAATCACACCACATGTCGAGTGCTAGCTTCAGTTTCTGGAAGGGGTGAAGGTATGGTTTTATGGCAGGAGTACTGCCTAAAGTCCAGCTGATGTGTGCATAGCTCATGGTATCTAAGTCTAGACCCAGAAGCAGACACAGCTTCCTACCCACACTGGCTGAAAAAAAGTCATTTGAACCACTGCCACAGAGGGTGACCAGCCACCACCAACTTCCACCCATCTGATAGTGCTCAGGTATCACCAGATCAAGCCAGAGCTGGTATCCTCAGTCACATCATAAAGAGTAATGAAAGGGAAGGGGAAGGGAAAGAAGAAGGAAAAAGGGAGTGACTAGGGGAAAAAGGGAGAAAGAAGAGAAAAGACAAGATGAGACAACACGAGAAAGAAAAGAGAAAAATTAAAAATAGCTACAGGTTTAGTTAATCACTTTTGAACATCATCACCTTTAAAAAAATAAATTATTTGAATGTTTTCTGTCAACTATGTTTAAATCAAATTTCACTTAGAGCAGCAGATTTCTGTATTACTAATATTTTGCTACAGGACTGCCACTAAACCAAGGGCTGCTTTCCAGTAGACCCCTCACTCTGCCACAAATTGCACAATAACACAAGCAAACATAGATAATGCATCTGGAAATACATGACATATTTAAAACCTGCAATCAAAGACAGCACAATGGGGAGCCAAGAACACTGGTACAGGCTCTACAGCATTTATATAGCATGGACCCTTTGCTCCCGAGTACAATCTGCTTGGTACATGCTGGAAAACCTCACTGGGCCGGCACTTCGTTCCTGATTGTCCTTGGCAGGGATCCAGTTTTAACCATGCTGGCTTCAGCCAGAGGGATGACTGAGGGAATGAGGGAAGATGGATAAATTCATCCATCGGTCAGAAGGCCAAAAACATCTGCTGGAGTCGTGGAGTTGTTGGTTGGCTGAGTTCACATAAAGGAAGCCCCACTGGGAGTCGGTACCCAGCTCTTTCGAGTTTTGAGGGTTGTCCTTTGAGACCACAGCATTTTGCTACCTATGGGCAGCAGAATGTCAAACCGACCAAGAAATTTCAGCACGTTAGTGCAGCATGACACAGCCAAAACACTCTTTGTGAATATCAAATAGGTATTAAAATATGGATTTTATTTTTGTTTTTAAGAAATCCTTGAGGCTGCACACATCCCAAAAGCTGAGCTCATTCCACTAAATTAAAGGTTTCAGATGTGCAAAGATTTATGTACATCCTTTTGGGGAGATGTGAATGTGGATACCAACATGATGGGCAGCAGTGTAAGTGCCGAAGACAGATAAAATGTAGCAGCTTTTCTTTTGAGTAACAGGACCCAAATAGATTGAAAATCAAGATTACAGAGGAGGATGTTTCCTGTGTTAGGCAATAGTAAGAAACAGTTTCTTACCCCTGACGCTTGCTAAGTATTTGATGTGGTGATATTTGGTAACAGTAGGATGCCAGATTCATTTGTCTGCTGCATTTCATCAGCTTTTGGAAGCAATGGGTGTTACTGAATAAGATGCTAGTCTACAAAATTCTAGATTAACTATATCTGAGAAATGAAAGAAACCTCAGACACCTTAATTTTCAAGTCCTAGAAGCTTAATCTTAAAAATCAATAGATTTAACAAGTAAATTAATAACCCAAAAGCTGCAGACTCTGACCCTGTATCAAACTTTACAACTGAATGTAGCCTCTCTCACTCTCTGATGACTAAGGAGTTGCAATAAGTGTTGTCCTTGTGGTATAAGTACAATTTCCTAGCAGTCTGCTGTATCTGAGTCATCACAAACACTAGGCAATAGAGGAATAAAAACTCTCTCCCTTCATTTTGTGCTTCTCGGATTTGAGAGGAGGCACAGAATATTTTAAAGACCATTCCCTGGTCTAAAGTCCATGTAAATCAGCGGGAATCTTTCTGTTGAACTACCTAGTTTTGGACTAGACTCACCCCTCTCTAGTACGTTAAACAGTGACATTCAGAAGTTGCCTCCTTCCATTACTAGTCTCAAAGTATAGAGATGTTTTCTTATGGTTAACTTTATAATTGGAGGTTGGGAATCCCATTTACCTGGTCACTATGGAAAACACATATGTGGAAAGAACCTGATCCTCTAAAAATATGTCACGTGTTCAACTGAGAGCTGTATCTTTGGCACACGTACAGATATTGTGGCCTTTAAACACAGGCAGGAGTTAATGTGCATTTTGGGTGTGCATCCTAGAATCTATCAAAGAGTAACACCGTGCTATGGCATGTCTAATTGAGTTATAGCCTTTATTAGTTGGTTTATTAGTTAAGGATCACAAGTCACAGAAATGTCAAAACTATTGATGTTTTCCTGGGCTTTGCATCTGAGTAGCTATGAAGCACTTGGAAATCTTCAACGTATCTTCTAATTCAAATGGGAGCCTCTAAAGGAAGAGACTGGATTGCAGGAGCTCAGGGTTGTAGACTATCATCAAACACACCCCTTATTCCTGTGCCTGAATTTCCACTTCCATAGAAGTGGAATCACTTCTTAGTACGACAGGAATAAAAATTTCCTTAAATGTTCTGTGAGATTTTTCAAATGTTTTTACAGAAAATCTTTTATGATTAAAAGATATGTTGCCTTTTTTCACAGCTTAAAGCTCAAAAGTGATTAGAAGATGACTTTTGCTCACAGACATGTATTCTCTTGAAAACATCACTTTCATGTTATAACACTGATATACTGATTCAGCCAGAGTTTTAGAAGAACGGTTATGGATTCTTATTATACATTTATTAAATGGGGGAGGGAGAAGATAGGAGATATGATTGTCTTTCCTAAATTTACTATTTGATCAACAAATATAGAGAGAAACAATTCTATTGTAGTAAGCTTCTGGCTAAATATTTAAACAGTGAGATATTAATTCAGCAGCAATTTTTAAGTTACTAGCCATCTTATTTCTGTAAAATGTCTCAAAAGAATTACAGTATTGAATCCTGAAATATTTATTGAAGCAACACTATGTTTTCCCTGGGTAAAAACATAGTAATGACTTCAGCATATAATTAATATTATTTAAGTCATATGCAGCATCCATATTTTAAGCAGTAAGTCAGCTCCTTCAAATTGTATCAACACTGTGTTGTATAACCTTGTGGCAGGAATAGAAGCAGCTTTTGTTTGAAGCTACTATTTAAATTTTCACCAAAGAAAGAGAAAATAGTAATTTATCCATGGAAATAGATGTTTTTGAATATTACAAAATAACCATTATTTATGGTTAACTGCACCCAGAACCTTTTCTAAACTTGATGTGAACTTCTACAGTCCTTCCAAAGAATGTTTTTAGCCAATCTTATATGACATCCATAGCCATAATCTGTGGAAAGTAGAGTAACTGGATACCAGTATTTAGTAGCAGTAGGATGTACTCTGTCTCTTACTATTTATCAATTATGCTTATAATGCCCAAGTAACCAAGAAGTACAATAAATACACTGATTTCATTCTTGAGAAATAAGCCTCTTAAATTGTAACGCTGAACTGCAGAGCTTACAGACAGCCACATAAAGAGTCGAATGAAGATTAAAGAAGAGCTTTGTTATATTGCAATGTACAATGTGATATAAGAAACTCCATGCACATCAAAACCACAAAATAGCTACTATCAACATTGTTTTTTCACATGTTGAAGAAAATAAACTGCATCTTTGTTCTGTCAAAACCAAAGTAAAAATCTTATTTAGTTCAGGATAACAATTCGAACACAAATGAACTGGTTCTTCCGTCTAAGAAGATCTATGGAGGCACTACTCATGACATTCCCCTCCGTTAACGGGAATAGACATATTATTTTGACTGTGTGCATGTGTGTCATTTTCCTGGGCCTAGATTAAAAAAATAAATAAATCCAGATGCTCGTGAGAGTTAAGTCAAAGATACAAGGAAAGATAATGTTCCTGAAAAAAACAAACCAGGGGGTTACATCAGGCTTTCATTTTTAACATGACCATGATTTCATCACTCTGTGGTTGGCTAGACAGATCGCTAACATTTTTGGTAATTAACACTGTTTTTGTCACTTTGTGAAATTGTTTGCAAATCTATATTTACATAATTGCTTCTCCAAACTGGAACAGAATCTGGCACAGGCATGCGTCACGGAACAAGCTGTTTTTAGACCCGCTCATTGTCTAACCTCACTGATTGTAGAGACATACGAGGTTTTACCTTCATCATCTTAATTAGCTGGCATAGGTCGTGTTGGGTTTTTTTACAAGCTTGAAAACAATTAGCTTCTGTTTCCTGGTAACCAGTCTTTAATTTTAGAACTGACATACACATTGCAAAAGAAATTTCATTCTGAGCAGCAAAATAATATTCATCTGGGTGTTTATTACCTATATAATTTCAATGGACCAAGCCAATACCTCCAATCCTGGTCCTACTGCAATCTGCCTGTGTAGCATTACATCAACGATCAAGGTATTACTTGGGTGCTCAGATTTACTCTTGAACAACGACTCCAATTTTATTCAAAGATACCCTCAGCAGTGAGGCACCACATATTTATGGCATTGAACTTCGGTCCCTTTCATGGCCTGGATACAAGTGGTGTGAAGCCCTGGACCCCATAGTGAGACTGCCAACATGGAAAATACAGTTTTTGAAAGTTCAGAGTTATCTTGGCTAGGAAATTGCCTGTAGAGTCTCCTATTATGGGTGTGAATTTTCATGCTTCCATTTTAAAAGCTATTGTGAATGTTGAAATCATGTTCTTCTTTCAGCCCTAATACTTTCTTTAAAGCAGCTATAGAAAGGAAATCTGAGTCTCTGCCTACTGCTGTCTGTGTGAACAGAATATTAAACTGAGAGAGAATATGGACACCACAAAAAAAAAAAAAAAAAGCCACTGTAAGAAGGAAGAAAATAAGCACGCTTTCGGTCTTTCGATTGGTAACAGTCATACAGCACCCAATTTAACCCACCCTCATGAGCTGTCAGTGATGGGTCTGTCATGTTTCTAATCATATCTCAGTTTCTCACAAAGCCCTGGCACTCTTTCCACCACCACTAACAGAAGATACATTAAACCCTGTAAAGGTTATTATTATTGGTTTCTGCTTTGTTCACTGCAGCTTGCCATAGATATGCCTTTACCTAAGACAGTTTTTAAGGCATGGAAAGAAAAGCTCCAACTTTTCAGAGCAAAGACAGGCATTTACAGGTGTTCCTGTGCCTTAAGAGCTCATCATTCTTTCCCCATCTTTCCGGCATTCCTGGCATGTCTGAAGTGACCACAAATTATCAGACCTTGTTTGCTTTGCTCCTCCTGCTGTGTGGAAAACCATATAGGATGCGACTGGGGCATACAGCACAGCAGGAAGCATATGAGTAGTTGTCATATTGCCGTTAAACATTTTCTCCATCCCCAGCTGCAAGGGCCCCAGATGAAAGGCTGTTGAGGGCAAAACTCCACATCTGTTTATTTGCTCAATGTGTTCACTAATGTCAGATGTTCAGAGAGCTTTCTCCAACCACTTAAGCCTGCTTCCCAAAACTAGTCCTATGGTCGGTATTGATGCAGACGTATCAGAAAATTATTTTAAAACAACAAACTGAGTAAATAATTATGGCTGAAGCTTTACCATTATTCTGCTGTCTTTTTCTCTCTGGGTTTATGTGAGAGGGAAAGAAGTGGGGAGCCAGTAAGGCCAAGGAAAGGGTCTTCTTTTTTGAGGGATATGAATCAGCCATTCATGGAACCTCTGACAAACATGCATCAGGTGAAAAAAAAAAGTTTTATCTTCCTCTTTGTAGTTGGCCACACTAAATTCCTGACTGTACTGATGGATACATAGCCACTTCACATGGAAAATGGGAAAAAAATTAAAAAAAATAAAAGAAGCCAGCACAAGACTAAACAGAAGAAACACAATTAGAAAGCACCTGCAAATGTGAATTATCACTAAAGGCTCAAATCTATTGCCCACGCATAGATATTTAGAGGCACTTGAGATTCCCTGCAAAGTCCTGCCTGGAGTCCATCTCCTGGCCCACAGCTCTGCTGTAGGCTTTGTATTGTATCCCTCAGCCTCCCTGGATGTCTCAGACACCACAGGGCATCTATGTTTAGGCAGCCGAATCCCTAAGCCACAAGTGTTTGATATTCAGGTCCAGACTGTAGACACTTATATATACTTTCTAAATGCGAGAGTCTTCATGTGATTCAGGTGTCTGAGCTCCCATTATAGCTGGTGGAGACTAGTCCATACAGGTAGAGGAGTCTGGAGAGCTGTTCTGCTCTCCCTAAAACAGACACCTGCATCTGACAGCGTGGATGGGACTAACTAGCTGGCTTTTACCCTACCAGCAGTTTGGCTCATGGCTGGGAGGTCAATGCTTAGACCCTGGATGCAACCATCTGCAGCCAAGAACTGAATCCCACCCTCAAAACCCAATCAGCTATTGCGAGTAGCTGTTAATGAGAAGGAAGGTTTCAGGATAAAGCCTTTATGCCAGTCTCAGACTTTCTGAAGTTCAGCTACATTGATTTTGATGAGTTGTGCCGTACAAGAGGTGTCTGCAGCTATTGCCTCACAGCTGTATATTTGGGTGGCTTTGCAATGTGCCATAGAAGCAGAGGCAAAGGGGCTGTGATGTCATGAGGTGCCCATAAACACACCTTCTACTGAAAGACCCTCACGTTAAACACAGCTAGGCCAGCAGGGAGGAAGCACCCTGTACAACATGCTGGTACAACAGCTCTAAAGGTCTTTGCTTCTGCCACCATTAACAGAGTATTAGAGACCTGGCAGTGGATATTAAAAGTATTCTTTTAATCCACACAGATAGAAAAACTGCTGAAACATGTTTTCCAGTCGAAGAATCCATTTTCCAAGGTTTTCCAAAGGCATTGCTGCTATTTTCTGGCACTCTGGCAACCTAGTGCAATGCTTCTTTTCTGCAGGGTCCCTCTGAAAAGCTTTATTAGCTCTAATAACACCACCACTAAAATCCCTGGGGGAGATTTAAAGAGTTATGAAAGCAAACTGTTCCTGCATGTTTGCATACAGTACCCCTTCCAGAGGGCCAGGTAATCTTTCTCTTCACTAGCCTGCTACTGCTCTGTGCCTAAGAAGCTAATTTTTATAATGTGAGGTACATTAAAAAGTACAGAAGCTGAAGTACTAGCCCATAACTCAAAGTAGAAAATGTTTAGCACTAACTGAAAGTAAATTCAAAACTGTTTTCCATGCTCCCGCTTGCAGGACAAGTTCTCCAAGGAGGAGCAAGTGGCATTGACAGCAATTGAACACGGTGAAAATGGAGGGAGAAGAAGAAGAAAACATTCCTACTGTCCCTCCACTGCCATACGGTTTGAAGGTTTGCAGTATTGGGTGCTAAAAAATGGTCAATGCCTACCATTAAATGTGCAAAGAGAAGAGACATGGTAAGTAGCTTGGGGGAATGTTTTTTCCTTGCTATACTTACTAGTTTATGTGGTTTAGATGTCAGTGTAGCTACTTGAAACTAGTGTGAATATTAACATTCAACACCTGCATATGGACAATAGAATACATCAAACAATTGCAGAAAAGCTTCTTAAAATCCTCTGAAATTCCGTTACTCCACCAGTCCAAGCAAAAACCACATCAATATCCAGGAAAAAAACAACCAGAAGAGTGGGGGTGGGAGTGGTGCATTTTCTCCCTGTACACATATTTAAGGATTTCTTAGGGACTCATTCTTTTGGGTTTTACCTTTCTTTACTGTGACAGACTTCTGCCTTGCGAGTCCCTTCCTCTCTTCTGGTAAATTTCTTTTCACCTAAAATTCACTTTTCACCTAACTTTACAATATTCCCAATTCCTGTTTACTTACTCTGTTTTTATTTTCTCTCTCTTCTTTTTTTTTTTTTTTTTTAATTCAGGTAACTTGAACTGGAATGTTTGCAAACATTGCTTTATAATAGGGAAAGGGAATTTTGGGGAGTTCTACTGCATTTGAAAACACACCTTAAACTTCACATTGAAAAATACAACACCCACAGAAGAACACAGCTAAAAATGAAAGCTTTAAGAAGACAATAGAAATTAGTATGCAGATTTGAATAGGGCTGCTGTGGCAGTCTGGCAGGCTCCAAATGTGTTTACAAACAGCTGTGTGATTAGCACTTCTACTATGAAACCTCTTCTCTAATGAACTGAAAAAAATGTGAATACAAGTAAGGGTACAAATGGCCCCAAAATCAAATTCAGACCACGATTCAACCAAATTTTGGGGGACACGTTTGTTTGATCCTATAATAAGTGATCTCAACTATTAGAGTTTTTTAACTATGGATTATTTTAAGGATTATTTTCAACTATGCCTGCATTAAGGTAACCTTTTTGCTATGAGCAGGGTATTGCCAATGGAGGTGACTGGGGCACAGCAGGAGGGCTAGCCTGTACAATACCAGTGCAGTGCTGGGATGCCTCAATATTGGGTAGCACACTAGTACAATGGAGGTTAAGTCACAGCAGAAAGGCTGTAGTAAATTTTTTTTATACCCTAATTTCAAGTAGCACATGTAGGAGTACCTATATTGTGACAGTGCTTTGACTTCCAATTTATCAGGCTGGAATCACAGACAGGACACCAGCTTCTACCACTGTTCACTGAGAGTACAAAACTAAATTCTGAATTAGATTAACAAACCCCATTTTCTATCTCCAAAAGTACAATTCTGGTCTTGCTCAGAGTCTGGGGAAGCAGCTCACATACTTGAAGTCAATTCATATTTTGTGTTTCGTTGGTACTGAAGCACCCAGCAATTTGCAGAATGAAGCCCCCACTGAAAAAAGACATATGATAGTATATGACATTGAATACCTGGGTAATTAACAGTTATTTTGGTACTACCTTCATAGAATCATAGAATCATAGAATCGTAAGGGTTGGAAAGGACCTTAAGATCATCTAGTTCCAACCCCCCTGCCATGGGCAGGGACACCTTGCCCTAAACCACGTGGCTCAAGGCTCTGTCCAACCTGGCCTTGAACACCGCCAGGGATGGAGCATCCACAACCTCCCTGGGCAACCCATTCCAGTGCTTCACCACCCTCACTGTCAAGAACTTCTTCCTTATATCTAATCTAAACTTCCCCTGTTTAAGTTTGAACCCATTACCCCTTGTCCTACCACTACAGTCCCTAAGGAAGAGTCCCTCCCCAGCATCCTTGTAGACCCCCTTCAGATACTGGAAGGCTGCTATGAGGTCACCACGCAGCCTTCTCTTCTCCAGGCTGAACAGCCCCAACTCTCTCACCCTGTCTTCATATGGGAGGTGCTCCAGCCCTCTTATCATCCTCGTGGCCCTCCTCTGGACTCACTCCAACAGCTCCATGTCCTTTTTATGTTGAGGACACCAGAACTGTACGCAGTACTCCAAGTGGGGTCTCACAAGAGCAGAGTAGAGGGGCAGGATCACCTCCTTCGACCTGCTGGTCACGCTTCTTTTGATGCAGCCCAGGATGCGGTTGGCTTTCTGGGCTGCAAGCGCACACTGCCGGCTCATGTTAAGCTTCTCGTCAACCAACACCCCCAAGTACCTTTCTTTTAGTGTAACATTTCTAGAACTGTCTGTTGCAATATTTGTTCTGAATATCAGATGTAGCGTTCAGCCAGGCAGACACTGATTCATTAGTATTAAACTGAAAAGATGAGTGTCCACTCCACGTATTTACTTCTTCTGTTTCACTTCTCTGCACGCACACCCTGAATGTACACTGTAGATTGCCGACATGTCTTTCCAAAATCCCAACAGACAGCTAGATGTGGCCATGCCATGGGATACTGACTTCTTTCCTATCAATAGGGAAGCCTCTAAATCTTCTAGGAAATACGGAAAATTACCTCAGTTAAATAATTCTTTTAGTCATGCTTAATGCTATCAGAGGAACCAGAAGATGAGCAGAAAAGGCTTTCCAAGGAAAGAGGATTTGAGTCGTCTCAGCAAAGTTTTACACATTCTTTAAAAACAAGTCTTTTTACATTTAAAAAAGAATCATTTGAAGAACCCCCACTAATAGTTTGCTGCCTGGTTTGAGGCTGTTTAACCTTAAGGTGTGGCAAGCTCTGGAAACTTACTGTGACTCACTGAGTAATAACCAGCTACAACATAAAACATCAGCCTACACACAATTTTCCAACCTCATTCTGTAAATCTTTCACTTGAAAAGAAAAATAAAAAAATTATTTAGTCTGTTTTTAATTTTTACAACAAGGAGTAATATACTTAAGGAATATTATTGGCAAAAGAAGCAGGAATGAGACACGTAGATTTCTAAAATAATTATTAAAAAAAACCCAAAAAAAATACAAAAAATATATATTTTCTTTATCCTTCCAGACAGGATAAGGGTTATATTAACACTTCCCCCCCTTGCCATGTGAATAATCTTTGTTGACAGAAATATTCCAAATTACTCCAGACACAGGTCCAAATGAAGAATGCAGTGAGTCCTCAATGGTCTCACCTTGTGAAGTTTCCTTTTCCCAAGAGGAAACCAAAGTATCTGAGGAGTAAGAAGGTGGAACAGACACAGGAAAGGCAGTATCTCACCCTAAAATGGAGTCAGGATGTGGAAAGATGCACACCTGGATCTGGGAACTGCAAAGTGCTCCTAGAGTCTCTGTTCAAGATGTAGTGACATAGACACGTAAATCCATACATCCCCCAGTGAGTGTGGATCCTAAGGCCACCCACGGCTACAAGTATTTTCCATTCACCAGAATATAAACAGATAGCAGCAACCTTCAGGATACTACCTTCTCTCCTGTACCTGCTCCAAATGGCTTTGCCAGTAAAGATCATGTTGTTCAAAGGGAAGGGAAGATGGGTCTCATGGGGAACATCTCCATAGATGATGGTCTGTGGTGGGTTGACCCTGTCTGGACACTGGTGCCCACCAAAGCCACTCTATCACTGCCCTCCTCAGCTGCACAGGGGAGAGAAAATATAATGAAAGGCTCGTGGGTCAAGATAAGGACAGGGAGAGATCACTCCCCAATTACTGTCATGGGCAAAACCAACTAGATTTCAGGAAATCAGTGAATTACCAATCAAATCAGAACAGGGTAATAAGAAAATAAAACCAGATCTTAAAACACTTGAACACCTTCCCCCCACCCCGTCCTTCTTCCCAGGCTTAATTTTACTCCAGAATTCTCTACCTCTCCCCTCCACTGAGGGCTTCCCACGGTGTCACAGCCTCTTTCGGGCATTCCCCTGCTCTGGAATGGGGTCCTCCATGAGCTGCAGGTGGATATCTGCTCCACCATGGACCTTCATGGGCTGCAAGGGCACAGCCTGCCTCACCATGGTCTGCACCATAGGCTTCAGGTGAATCTCTGTTCCTGTGCCTGAAGCACCTCCTCCCCTCCTTCTTTGCTGACATTGGTGTCTGCAGGGATGTTTCCATCATATATTCTCACTCCTCTCTCCAGCTGCAGTTGCACAGGGTTTTTTTCCTCTTCTTAAATATGTTATACTATATCTATCCCATAGAGGCTCTACTGCTGTCACTGATGGGCTTGGCCTTGGCCAGGAGAAGGTCCATCTTGGAGCTGGCTGGCATTGGCTCTATAGGACATAGAAGCTTCTAGCAGCTTCTTGCAGAAGCCACCTCTGGTAGCAACACCTTGCCACAGGGACATGAACTGCAAAAGGACTAGAGAAATGATGAATGATGTCTTCAAAACAAGAAGCCTTTTGGCAGTACTGAAGGAACTCCTCGTGCTGAGAGCTGAACTCTTCTAAATGACTGTGAAGCTTCAGGTTTGCTTTTCTCTATGACCTTGGCTACCACAAAATATACTTATTTTGAAACTCTTTGGGATACAATCCACTGCAGTATTTTGTATTCTTTTTCCAGATGCCAGAATGAATGCAGCCATTTCCAATTCTCACCATTTTACCTCTCCTTTTCCATCATCCTATTCCAGAATTTGGATGAACAGGTTTGAGGAGGCAATTTCCTTTCAGGTAGGAGCCTTCCCTTTCCCTCCCCCTCTTGGATAGCTGCTTCTGCCAGATTATACCAAATGGAAGGGATTAACAAGTGGAAGGAAAAAAAAAATGCAGAGCTCTCCACAAAATTTAAGTTCTTTAAAAAATAGGCGATTTTAAAGTTCAACATCAACTGCCTAATTTTGGTAGGAAGCATGAGGTTACTCCAAAGAGGATAGGCAGTGAAGCATGTATTTGTGGCATTCAGATTGGTGATACAATCTTGTAACTCCAAAACAAGAATAATTCACACTGCCAAAAGCTACAGAATTATGTGTGATCCAGGCAATGGACAGAGGTGTGCAGACACAGCAGGATGATTGTTTCTAGTGATTGTTCCATTATATGCCAAGTGTATAAGCAAGGTACTATTGGAGCCCAGCACTTCTTAAAACAGAAGTATAAAGACAAACTTTTCCAATGCACAGAAAGGTAAGTATTAATTACACTAAATTTTCATACTGATCCTTTTAGAGTCAATGCTTTTCCAAAAACCACCAGGGCTTCTCCAGCTGTGTGTTAAAATCCCAAGTGAAATTGCATGGCTAATTTAACAAAATTGTCTTTGCATGTGTGAACCAGGTGGCTGCATGTGCAGAACCCTAAACTAGATGAGAGGCCACATGCCTGTACTTTAACAACAGAGTCATGCTCTGTGCAAGCTGTATTTTGTCCTTTGGTATTTACTATGTGAATGCTAAATGACTAAAGAAATGGAAATAAAAAAGCAGAAAACAGTAGTTTTCAAAGTCTGGGAACAATTCACATATGGGATTGGGGGGTTGGCCCCCAAATGCAGGAAACGGTGTTCTGGTTTGGTTTTAAGCGATTAAAAAAAAAAAAAAGCAACTCTAAATTTATAGATGGCACAGGGTTTTTCACTCTGCAGTGTCTCACACAAATTTTGCTTGTGGCCATCTTGAACGCCTACAGCTCCAGAGACACTGTAATTACCCCAACCCATGTGATGCAGCATGTGCTTTCCTCTGCCAAACGATAGATGTCTTTTCCACACAGCAGTTTCCTAGCAGTACATTCCACATGCAATAAAGCTCATTCTGGATGCAGTAGGAATACGATTGGACAATGCAATAGGAAAGCAATCAATCTGGGTATTTTGTATGCTTTGAATTTCCTAGACATATTTAATGTGAAGCTTACACAAACAAGATAAGAAGTAAAGCTAAGCTGTTCCTCCATACACATATGAAATTACTTATTTAAGTTTGCTAGGTGCAAGAATGCCACATATAACACACATTCAGTTAGAAAAGTATTAAAGGAAATTATTAATGTAAGTATTAAAGTAAATATAAGTATTAATGCATTAAAAAGTAATTAAAAAATAGCTACCCAAGACTAATGGTAAATGCGTAAGAGAATCAAATCTGTAATCGAAATGAAAATTGCTTTGACAAAACATTATAAGCTCCAAGGATTTGATGGCAATAATCACAAGGGAGGAAAACAGCCCCTCTTTCATAAGCCAAAGAAAATACAGACAAAAGCAACAAACTACAGCTACAAGAAATCGAGAAATGAAAGAAGTCCATAAAAATATTTACTGCTGAGCTTGAAAGAAAGCCACTGGACATGACTATTAAACATGGAAAAGTCTGCCCTCAAAATCCAATCAGTCTGAATTCTCCAACTAAGCAAGCAAGATTTCCAGTCTAAAAGTTTAAATGTTTTTAAGTGTTGTTAAAATACAAATAATAATATTTTATTTTGATAAATGTCATGTCACTTTGGCTTTCAAAACAAATAAACGCATGGCTGAAAAGAAAATAAAAAGCCCATCGTGATTAAATTGGGAAGCATGACATAGGTTTGTTGATATATAATAGCTGGAATTAGACATGCAATCTAAATGGGGCTGCGCTGCCTACATGGATGAATCGCATTCAAACACTTCTGACTATCCTTTGTCCAAATGCTAGCTTAATGAAAAATTAAGAAGACCTGAACGAGGCAGTGAGCAATTTTATAGGTACATTTCTGAATTACTAGCAATGGACAACAGGAGCAAAGTTTTATCATGGATATTAAATACATCCACACAATCTCAGTCACTGAGCAGTAAGCTTATTTTTTGCAAATTTCTGAGGCTCAAGCTGTAAACCATCAAGCTTTACCAAAACAACTGAACAGATACAGTAGCAACAAAAAAAAAAAAAAAGAGTGACTAATGAATGTTTGCAAAAATGCTAAAAATATTTATATCTCATTCGTAAGTGCACACAAAAATATGTAAGAGCACAGAAAATGTTCTGTGTAGGCACGTGTACATTTATACATCTGCTCATATCTGAGAATCTGCTTTCTTCATACCTGCAGCTGCAGAGGAGTCAAATCTCTTAATCTGTTTAAGTTGAAAAAGTCCTCTGGGAAAAGTGACAACTGACAGAAACTTACCGCTTTCAAAACATCATCTTGTATTTTTATTTTTTTGACAATGGCCTCTTTCTTTCAAAACCTAAAGAGAAATGTCTGGGGGTTTCAAGTGATGGAAAAGGGTGTGTAGCGTATGAAACATTAACATTGTAGTGTATGAAACATTTAAATTGATGCCTAATTATTCATTTATTTAGATGTTTGTATTTTGACCAGTAATCAAAAATAAAGGAAAAAACCAAAGCCATCTTTGCCCAAGATTCATTTGGATGCATATTCATGTTTCGACTGCTTGTTTTGAAAAGCTGTCCGTAAGTTCAGTCCAAGTGGCATTGTGGCTCCAGGGTTCCTAGAAGTAAGAGATAACAAAACACTCCTAGATCACTCAGTTCATCTCCCTGCTAATGTCAGACAAACTAACAACAAAATAACAGCTCTTACTGCCAGGAAGTTTCTCTTACCAGCTACCAATGGCGTTTCTTTCACTATTTCACTCCCTTGTGTATGCCTCATGCATAAGCTTGGGTTGTTCTTTTCTGATATTCCACTCACCCAGTAACACGTGCAAAGCTACCCCTTCGGTGAAATAATGCTGCTGCTAACTGCAGGCATTCAAGAATCATAAAGCAGGACCCCAAAATAATATTGGGGTCCTTAAAAAAAAAACATTTTTTAAAGAGGTTATGCATTTCAGTTCTCCTTATTCAACCTTTCAGGCTTTGGGTGTTCACAGTTTAAAACAGTTTCTTATGCAGCTGTAGGGGCTTGGACTTTCAATGTGTTTTCACAGAATCATAGAATCACAGAATGGTTTGGGTTGGAAGAGACCTGAAAGACCATCCATTTCCAACCCCCTGCCATGGGCAGGGACACCTTCCATTAGACCAGGTTGCTCAAAGTCCCATCCCGCCTGGCCTTGAACACTGCCAGGGATGGGACAGCCACAGCTTCTCTGGGCAACCTGTGCTAGTGCTTTGATTTTATGCATTTACTGAGTCAAAAGACTAGAGTTATAAAGGTAAATAGACATGCATTTTTAAGATTTACACAATCTCTGGCACTATCTTACCCCTTTCATGCATTTTCCCCACTATTTCTGGATTTATCAAGATCTAGAGCCATGCCCTTCTGGCAGATAAAAGAAGTTTATGATTGGTGCCACCTTAACCTGCATTTCCAAGACTCACGTTTACCACAGAACCGATTTCCTTGGAGTTTTGTGCATCTGGAGAGGAAGAGGGGAGGTGTCTTATGACCTCTTGTGGGAGGCACAGTCTAGTTCCTTCTCCATGCAGTTCTGATTTTGCTAAAACAGAGTTGTCACTTGAGCTTGTGTCCACCTCATCCCAAGCTGTCCATCAGCTGCCAACATCTCCCATTTTTATTGAAGACTTTCATTTTCCTGTGAGCGTAGAATGGAAACAACAATCGAAACCTCAGAAGTTGCCACACAGCGAATTTTTCTGGCAGCTCTGTTCACATGGGAGTTTTCAAAGAGCCTGTAATAGTCTCAAATCCAAAAATATTCCCATGAATCTTTGACTTTCTTCCGCAATGGTCAATGGTTTCCATGAATTGCAGTTCATGGGTAAAATCTGCAAAAGAAAGATCACTGCCTGCCTTCCCAAACCTTTGAAGGAATAACTGAAAGAGCCGCCTCTGAGGAGGGCTGCTGTCTCTGCTTGTTTCCAATGAGAAGAAATCCTATCCCGCCGTCTCAGTGAGGATGAAACTTCCTCCTTTTCTATGTGCGTTCCTGACAAGGAGTTAAAACTCAGCGGAAAACCTCAGTTGGATGCCAGGTTGATCCAGAAGTGTTGACTGAGTGGCAAGAAAGAGGAATCGAGAGGGGACAGGGAAATAGCTGGGCAAGAGACAGCAGGGTTTAGGGACAGGGGGATGTGCGAAGCAAGAAAACAGATTGTGCATGGGAAAGCGGCTGGAGCTCTGGCAAGAAGTGAGTAGAATGACTTGGTAGGGGCAGGACCCAGTAGCCACAGCAGCTGAACAGTGACAGCGGAGTGAAAGAGTAATGCTGGAAGAAATGACAGATTTACAGTCTTAATTACTAGCCGTGAATAAGATCTTCTTTCCTAGAGAGCTGGTGAGATGGCTGGAACTGCACGGATGTGTATCTGAAGCAATCCCCAGGCAGGCAGAACAACAGCAGGATGCATTTGTTCCTGTGCTTCCAATATCCTGGATTTTCAGGCTAATCTCTGAATATCTGAAGGAGGTAACAGAGTAATAACAAGGCTGAGGATGCCTAAATGACAATTTTACTTTATTTAGAATACCTGCATGCCAGCTACTGTTCAGACGACTTCTCAAGCATTCCAGCTGGAAGTGTTTCTGAACCAGGAAAGACAGAGGTGCTTGGGAAAAAAGACATTTCTCTTAATGAGGAAAAAACGTGTTTCAAATTTTTAGAACCATGAGCTGGCACTTTGAGCAGGACATTATGGGATCCTGGGGTCTATAAAAGACAAATTGGGGATAATCGGATATAATGAAATGGCAAGGGTCATATTTTGTTGAATAAAAAAACCTTCCTTTGTAACTGAAAATTAAGTTTTGATAAAGTATCAAAGTGTACAGGAAAAATCTACTGCATTCCACCTGGGAATTTCCTTAAGTCAAGAGAGTGACCACTGAGGCCCGTGTAACAACTTTTTACTATTCTCCACCTTCTGTTGGAAGAGATTAACATCAAGCTAGGAAATTGCACTTAGTTGCATCAGAAATCCTCATTCACATATCACAATGTCAGAGCACAGAAAACCCCAAATTGCACGAAGCCACAAGTGGCCTACTGTGTATTATATTTTTACTATGATGAATTAATACATAGTGGTTTTCTCTGTTTGTTTCCTGTTCAGTATTGTCTTCAAAAAAAATACTCACCTGTCTGCTTAAATTGCTGGAGGGAATGGTCTTGATTCCACCTCCAACACAATCTGAAGAACAATAATAGCATAGACCATGAAGCCAAGCAGCGATATACTTCTCAAGCAGCTTTACTTCTATTTGGCAGCACTTAAAATAAGGAGGTCCTCAATGTGAGCAAAAGAGTTGGAAATTGCCCCACCATTTCTACTATATCAAATATCAGCCCTTTGTGGCAGTTGAAACATTCTGAGGATCCAGTTTAGCATCAGCTGGTATGGGGAGATGACTGGAGATACTCTCAGCAAAGGTGACTAGCTGTGGTTAACTGCTGGTGTGCTCAAAGCTCTTAGAAACAATGAAATGTGACTCATCACTAGGTGGTTTTGGACTTCTTTCTTAGTATATCAGCATTTGTTTATATAGCAATTTGATTTATGCTCATTTATTTCTAACAGTAGGAATTACCTAAGCAATGCAGGGATGTTCAAGGGAGAATGCCATCTGTAGCAATGTGTCTTGTATTAGAACACAGTTACAGTAAGATGGGATGGAAAACTGTGCTCAGAAGAGGATTTCTGCTCCTAAATGTCTGTCAAGATGACTTTGTGCAAGTACATGTTCAGCCTTCTCCATATGACATATAAAACTGCTTCTGAATGAGTGCATATGACAGAGTCTGAAAGATGCTTTTAACAAGGGACTGCACATTGATGGTTTTATCACATCAATTTGTCAAAGCTGAAGCACAATTTAAGCTCAATGACTTCACGTTGATTTGGGAATTCTGATTCCCTTGATTGTTTTTCTTCTTTGTGAGGGTTTTTTTATTTCCTTTTCAGAATAGTTAAAAAAAAAAAAGAAATGGGAGGAGGAAAAGAATAGCATCCCCATTGTACTACTGTGAGCAGTGCATTTTTATCTTCACATGCCAAAAAGAAAATACTCTTAGCATCTAAAGGTAGCCTGAGCTCCTCTCCCAGTAACCAAGTTCAGATTTATTGGCAAAGCCCATAGACTGTCACATTTGTCATGGGGTCACATTTTTGAGAAATGTGGAAGAATGGTGACGGGTCCTAGCTGAGTGACAGATATCCTGCCTCAGTGTCACAAGTGTAGGTTTGGACTTGTGAAAACAGTGTTGAGCCCCACAGCTCTTGACTTACCCTCTGATCAACCAGGATGCTTATGGAAACCCCACTCAAAGATGCCATGCCAATCCTAAATGCACTTCAATAAACTGTTGTGCCTTTAAGTCCTGGAAGTGCAAAGGTCCACTTCAAGCCAGTCCTTCATATATGCAGAAAACCAAAGTGCATGAGACAAAGTTTTAAAAGGGTGGTGGAGCTTTCTGCCAGCCACAGCCAACCATTAAGACATGCATTATGTTCTTCAACCATATGTCTGCTCTGATACCACCAGACCACTCAGCTGCTGGCAAGCGGGTAAGCAGCTGGCAAACTGTTTTGCACATGCAGTCAGCATTCATAATAATACTTTCCTTGCTATTATTCCTATTTTGTTTAATCCACTACTATTTGGTTCATCCCCTTATTGCATGTTACTTTTGGTAAAGTTTATAGGCTGAGGGCTGCTTTTGCTCCTCACGTGTACGATACACACAGCAAAATGAGGTTCTGTTTTGATAGCAGCTACTGAATGTTACAAATAATAGCAAAAATATAACTGCTGCTACTATTTGACATGACCTATTTCCAGATAGGAAATGGTCTATCATAGCGTAATTGAGAAGATAACCCATTATTAACTCTTGTCTCCAAAACTTCCAAGAAGACTGATTATATGGTTCACCCTGAAACACTGCAATTTCACTAACATATTTGTTGGAGGCAATTATAATCTATACAGTACTTCATAGATCTTGGAATACAATAGCTTTAAATGGAGTAAATGGCTTGCATGCCCTGATCTCAAATGAAATGTGACACTATTATATCTTCAGAGGTTACCAGCAAATCTCTTTCTCCCGGGTAAACAAAGAAAATCATGACGAGGAGAGAAAAAGAAAATATTTTGCAAACTTGTGAGCCCAGTTGCTCTCTGCCAACAGCTCTGCAGACACTGGGGCTGACTTGCTGCCAGAGTCAGCACACCAGCTAAAAGTTTCACGTTCCGCAGGCAGCAGTTTCACTATGAAAAAGGAGAATGTTTCTCTTCTAGCTGCCTTCAGCAGATGACCCCAGCCTACAAGGGAGCCAACCCAAGTGTTTCCGACAGCAATTTGTCAAGTTCTTGCTCATTAAAAACTTCGCCAGAGCTTTACTCCGTGACCTGAACGACTGGCTGACTGAATTGCTCCTCTCGGACTGAGGAGGGTGAGCCAGAGAGGCAGTACTCTCTACTAGTCTTGTGTCTTAAAAGGGCAAAATGAGGGCTTTCCACCTCTAAGCCTGATAAGGCTACAATAGAGAACTGCTGACCTGCTCACAGGCACCAGGGCTACCTCAGGCAGGGCAGGAGCTGCTGTTCCTCCAGCACAGTGAGCAGTTCATCCCTTGGACACAGGCAGTGATGGCCCTGGTATGCTGCATTCAGAGGACACTTAAGAAAAAGCAATGGCTTAGGAAGCTACAGAGTTATATTCCTGTCCTCTCTACCCTTGACGTCTCTTTCCCCAACTTTCATGGGCCTCACTGTGCAGTAGTGTTGATCAGGAGAGCTAAGAGAGCAGCGGTGCACGCAGGCTTATGGTTTTGACATAGCAAAGAGCAGGTGTGAAAGCAAGGCCCATGTCCTGACTTCCCAGTCCTACCTCTAGAACTGAGTCAAGAGGAAAGAACCTGCCCAGCATGGCTGCCAGAAGAAAGGTTGGCCCTTAGGAAAGGATTTAAGGCTCTGGACCCCAAGCGGGTGGAGCAGTCGATGCAACTAGTTGCTACACGCTTGTTGAGGAAATCAAGGTTCATAGAATTACAGCATTACAGAATGGTTTCGGTCAGGAAGGACCTTTATAGATCATCTAGTTCCAAACCTCCTGCCTTAGGCATGACATCTTTTACTAGACCAGGTTGCTCAAAGCCCCGGACAGCCTGGCCTTGAACACTTGGCTGGAGAGCAGCCCAGTAGAAAGGGATCTGGGGGTTGACAGTAGGCTCTATATGAGTCAGCAGTGTGCCCTGGCACCCAAGAAAGCAAACTGCATCCTGGGGTTCATCAAACACAGCGTAAGCAACCAGTCAAAACACGCGATTATCCGCTGTATTCGAAGTTGGTGCTGCCTCACCTGGAGCACTGTGTGCAGTTCTGGGCCTCACAATTAATAAGGGTGTGAAGGTCCTTGAATGAGTCCAGAGGACGGCAGCAAAGCTGGTGAAAGGGCTGGAAGGAATGTCCTTCCTATGAGGAATGGCTAAGAACTCTGGGCTTGTCTAGTTTGGTATAAAGAAGGCTGATGGGCAACCCCATTGCTCTCTACACATCTTCCTGGTGAGGGGAAGTGGAAGGCTAGGTGCTGACCTTGTCTCCCTGGTATCCAGTGAAAGGACGCATGAGAATGGTTCAAAGCTGTGCCAGAGCAGGTTTAGGCTGGACATTAGGTGTGGTGTATGAAAGGCACCGACTCAGAGCATCTTCATGCAGCGAATCACTTTATTGCCTATTGCTCTAGCTTTTATACCATTCTAGCAAAAGATAATTTTAGCCTATTGCTCTACCTTTTATACCAAGCTAGTTTTAGCACATCATGTTTAGTTTCTGGTTTACAGTTTTGTTTTTTCCAACATTCTTCGTTGTTTCACAAACAGTCCCAAAATAACCAGTTCCTTATCTTTATGTTCTCCTGCTCCTGTCCAGCTGGGTTGCTCAGCTTAATCACACAGTGTACTTTGCTTCTTCTTTAACTCTTTCTTCTCCAGCCAAGCAGTTACTTCTCTTGGGCAATAATCAAATAGTTTCCATCCTCTCCTACAATTAGGAATCATTTCTTGTCTAACAGGGTAGTCAAACACTGGGATAGTCTTCCTACAGCAGTGGTCTATGCCCCAAGCCTGTCAGTGTTTAAGAGGCATTTGGACAATGCCCTCAATGATATGCTTAAATTTTTGGTCAGCCCTGAATTGGTCAGGCAGTTGGACTAGATAACCATTGTAGGTCCCTTCCAACTGATTATGCTATGCTATTCTAGTCTAATCTTATTTGATCACTTCCAATGATAGGCACCCACTATTTCCAAGGATGGAGCATCCACAACTTCTCTGGGCAACCTGTTCCAGTGTCTCACCACCGTCGTCATAAAAAATTTCTTCCTTATGTCCAATCTAAATCTACCCTCTATCCCACCACCTTCTGTGTTATGGCAAATAATACCATGAGTAGCGAGACTAAGGCACCCCTGCATCCTCAGTCCTTCCTCCTGACTAGGTGGAAGTGGCTCCCCAGCAGCATGTTTGTTCCTGGATCCCAGGTGGAGTCCTGTAACTCCATAATACAGGATGTCCAGGATGACCACCTCAAGGCCTGGACTCCTCTCCTGAGGACCAAAAGCTTAGAGGCATCAACATCCCTTTCCACTGTGGTAGCTAATGTCTTTCTGTGGTTGCTAATGTCTTTCTAGTGAGGAGACCTACTTTTTCCCAAGACTTAACCCCTAGATGAGAGTAAGTGAAAGGTTTCTGCTGGTGAATTGTGAAGGGGCAGCAGGAGGAATCTGAAGAGGTGATGGCCACTTCCCCCTTAGTGAAACAGATAAGAAAGGACAAGGTTCTTCTTTCTCCATGAGGTACCATTTTGTAGCTTGTTTCCCAAACGTGTCAAGCAGAAGCGAAAAAATGAAATTTGTCATGCCTGTTCCTGCTGTCCACAGGAAGGCAAGCTGTGTGTGCACCATGGGGCAGAACCTGCTGAGAGGAAACGTAAGGAGGATGTGATGTACCACAAAGAGGCCAGGGAGTTTTTGGTGGTTAAGATACACACCTCTGTCATCAGTTCTCAGCAGAAAATGACAGTCAAAAGACCAAAGTACCTATGAGGTAATTTAGTGAAACTAAAAGGTCCTCAAAATAACAGAGGTTTTGTCTCTGTAATCATATTGCACTGAGGAAATCCATCATCTTATTTATGGTTTGTTTTTTCAGGGTCAGAGCGGACACGGTACTATATATTGTGAAATACAGGTTGTAATGTTGCAGCCGGTTGGGTCACTACTGTGGGTTTGTCATACGGTCCCATATAGTTTATTTTAACTGGGGTATACTCACCAAGTGTAACAAATCAGTTGGTACTTTAATGAAAGCCAGACCAACGTCAGCTGACTTGCAGTGTTTTACTTTCATAACACAGTTCAAAGGAGGCTTTGCAAAGCTGTTCTAAGAAACAAGAACTCAAATTTAAGAGAACAGCAGCTAAAAATGTTAGGGCACTTAGTGTGTTTCATCTGGCCGGGTGAAGAGCTAACCGATTGTATTGAAAACATCTACAAGGGATGGGTAGTATCTGCAGGGCTATTGAAACAAGACTCTCAAATGGTGCCAACAGCTATCAACCAGATACTGCCATTCACAAGCAAGTGGCATTTTGTAAGCACATCATGTCTGCACAAGAGGGATAAACCCAAGAAACACGTCAGTGTTTATAATACCACACAATTTATCCTCTGCTTTCTCGGTTGCTTTCAGAAATGGAAATACCAACAATGACTGTGCCCTGCATCTCACCTAGCTTTAGATCAGTTCCATGTAGTAGTCAGCACTTGAACTAGCCTCCTACTACAGTCACCCACCCTATACTTAACCTACTTTACACGTCACTGAGATGAGTATCTTCGTAGAACTGCTTCTTCATTCACCATAAAGGGAATCAGTGGTGATGAAGATGATTGACATCTACTAACAAAATCTATGCAGAGAGATGAAGACTCAACTGTTCAAAAGTTTGAAGGCATTAGCTCTTGGCTACCCAAATTGGGAAAGGTAAAACCAGAGAAAGTTCAGATTTGCCAATTCCCTGACTTTCCCAATGGCTTTTAACAGCAGCTCCTGAGGAGTCATTTGGACATGTGGTCCTAAATGAAGTGATCAGATCTTTTGATTCCTTTCATAAATATACAGTTACATGACTAGGCTAGGATCATACCACACATCAGAGGACACAGCACTGTACATACAATAGTACAGGCAAATTGGGAATAGAAATGGGCATGCAGCAGTATGCTGCATCTGGGGTGAAAGAAGTCCACCAGGTTGGAACAGCCAGTGCAAATTCATTAAGCCCTTGGCAGCCCTTCAGTGCTTGCCACCAAATAGCCCTTTTTTTTCCTGTTAAATGTGATTTTCTGTAATCAGAAGGTTTTTTTCTTGTTATTTGGCCCTGCCTTGCTTTAAACATCTCTACTGAGAAAAATCCAACTAAAGAACATGCTGTGAACAAGCAAAAAGAAACAGTATCAAACTGAAATTTCATGTGCAGAGTCTTCATGACTATGAGTGAAGGCAGTTTTAAAGACTATCTTAGGGAAAATGTAGATAACTACATTGGTTTGCATGGCCAGGGAGAAAGGGTCAAGATAGAAAATCTTTAATTTTGGGGATAAACACCAGTGGACTCCGAATAAGCTCATGAGAGGCAAGGTTCGAGCTCGCACTCTTACCTATCTATAAACATCAGTGTTGTCAGCGTTGTTCCCAGGCTGAAAGTTAAAAAACACAGCACTGCACCAGCTACTAAGGAGGACAAAAATGACTGCTATAGCTGAACCCAGGACAGTATCCACCCCTTATTCCATACCATTCACGTCATGCTCAGATCCCACATCTCTCAACACACCATCGCCCCTGTCCCATATATACACATATATATACACCCACACCCACACACAGAGAAAGATATCATTCCCTAGTCCATGGACCAATCCCTGTAAAATTGCTGAACTCATCCAGTCCATGATGCCAGGCTCCATCTCTTGTAATAGTCTTTCAGGGTAGGAGGGACGGTATGTAGTGTTGGGTTGTTGCCTGCTGATGTTACCGCCAACCTCGTCTGGTCACTGCTGAGCTCGTCTGGTTTCCTCAAAATTCATTCTTTGTTGAGGTGATGATCGGAGGGAAGTCAGGGTCAATTGCTGGCGACCTGAAGATATCTAGCCGGTGGGCTATAAAAGTGTTATAGAGCAGGCAACAACGTACAATTGAGTTCATTGGCTGTTTTCCCCCAAAATCAAATCCCCTTGAGGTACACATCGGACTTCCCCATCTTCTCGCATTACCCACCAAGTATATCCAGGTCCCTGAGCAAAAGCAACCCCAAGAATGTAACTCCCAATGTATAGAGGTGATGGCCACGCTGGAAGCACAAACCAGACCAGTTTCATGATGAATGAGTCTATTGTATTACAAGTCATTACCATGAAGTACAGTGAAACAAGAACCTTAGCCCAGGCCCCCCAGCCGATAAACACTAAAACAGCAAATAGTGGCTGTAAGTAAGGTACAACATGCTGAAACTCTGAGATCAAGCGCAACAAGTCTGATAGCCAAATAATCACCATTGTGACGAGTAGTAACAATGAATGCTTATCACAAATATGATTAAACACCGATTGCCGAGGTGAGTATCTCCAGAGAGGACGCCTTTAACACCGGAGCGGGGGGAAGAACAGCGTCCAGGAGCCTCAGTTTGGAGTGGCAAGAGCGACCGAGGGAGCCTCAAGTCCTCGACAGGACTTGCCCAGGAGCCGGCAGCTCCGCTGACCCGAGCAGCTGACTCACAGGGGGCGGCGCCAGGAGTGACGGCACCAGCCCTCAGTGGGGAAAAACCCACCCCAGGGAGCGCGGAGAACAGGACGTGGCACGTCAGTCAGGGCTGTGGCGCGGCAGTTGGCGCGGCAGTTGGCGCAGACGGGGCGATCGGGTAGGGAGCGGGATGGTGAGCACTCGCCTCAGGACCAGGGCGCGCTCTGGGAGCTCTGCCCCGGCGGTGGCCAGCGTAGGCACCCAGACAGAGCCGATGAGAGGGGAGGCTGCGGCGCAGACCTCGGAGTGTAGAAAGTGCCTCGACTGGTCTCTTGAGGCGAGGGTGCGCAATGGACAGGGCTGCACTCGGTGCGCCCTGGTGGAGGTCCTCCTGCAGCAGGTGGCTGAGCTGCGGGAGGCTGTTGGTGAGCTGAAAGATGCCAAGGAAGCTGAGAAGAAGCTGGGCTGCTTGCTCCAGGCCCAGACTGCACAGGGGCTGCAAACGTCCAGCACTGCTCATATAGGAAAGAAGGAGGGCAGCAACCCAGGAAGCTGGGAATTAGTCACGAGAAAAACTAACAAAAAGAGGAGGAAGAGGACAATTAACGACAAGGGGCTTCCTTCTAAATCTGATGTCCCCACCCAGAACCGCTTCGCAGTTCTGCAGGGGGCTAATGAGAAAGCACCCACCACACCTAATGAGCATCCTGCTGATGCACCAGTAAAGAGGATCACTACTGGTGCCTCCAGGAAAAAGAGGAGGGTCATAGTAGTAGGGGACTCTACTTTGAAAGGCACAGAGGCACCCATCTGCCGGCCTGATCCAGTCTCGAGGGAGGTGTGTTGCCTGTCAGGGGCTCGGATCAGGGATGTTGCTGAGAGGCTGCCTGCTCTAGTAAGTCCTGCTGACTATTACTCCCTCCTAGTGGTCCATGTGGGTGCTAGAGATATAGATAGCAGTAGCCTGGAGAGCATTAAGAAGGACTACAGAGCCCTGGGAGAGGTGGTTAGGGGCTCTGGAGCTCAGATAGTTTTTTCATCGATTCTCCAGGACAAAGGGGAGGACCTTAAAAAAGCTAGGCGCGTTTGGCAGGTTAATAAATGGTTAGAATGGTGGTGCCATAGTCAGGGGTTTGGCTATTTAGAACATGGGGCTCCATTTGGGAGGCCAGATCTACTGGAGGCTGGTGGAGCTGGTCTGACAAAGAAGGGGAAGAGCTGTTTTGGTAGGAGGCTTGCCAGGCTGGTCAAGAAAGCTTTAAACTAGATGTGTTGGGGGAGGGGAGCATTGATCCATCCCAATACTCCTGGTCAGTTGCCAGCACCTATAATAAGTGCTTGGAGCAATGTAGAGATGTTCCAGCTGCCCCAGCCATTGAGTCGGCTGCATTTGGAGCTCAGCTAAGGTGCTTCTATACAAACGCCCGTAGTATGGGGAACAAGCAAGAGGAATTAGAGATGTGTGCAAGGCTACGGGAATATGATGTCATTGGTATCACAGAAACATGGTGGGATGGCTCCTATGACTGGAATGTTGGAATGGAAGGTTACAGGCTGTTTAGAAAAGACAGGCCAGGCAGATGGGGAGGAGGTGTTGCTATTTATGTCAGTGATAGGCTAGAGAGTATGGAACTCTGTCTGGGGACGGGTGATGAGGTAACAGAGTGTTTGTGGGTCAGGGAAAACAGCAATGGGGGACATTACGGCGGGGATCTGTTACAGGCCGCCTGATCAAGAGGACTCTGTGGATGAAGCGCTCTACAGACAGATAGCAGCAGCCTCACGCTCGCAGGCCCTGGTTCTCATGGGGGACTTCAACCATTCTGACATCTGTTGGAAGGATGGTACGGCCCGGCACAAGCAATCCAGGAGGTTCCTCGATTGTGTGGAAGACAGCTTCCTCTTTCAAGCAATAGAGGAGCCGACGAAGAGAGGTGCCATGCTTGACCTCGTGCTCACCAACAGGGAGGGACTGGTTGGAAATGTGACACTCCAGGGCAGCCTTGGCTCTAGTGATCACGAGATGGTTGAGTTTGAGATCCTCAGGACAGTGAGAAGAGCATGCAGCAAGCTCACTGCCCTGGACTTCAAGAAAGCAGACTTTGGCCTCTTCAGGAACCTCCTTAGTAAGGTTTCATGCGATATAGTCCTAGAGGGCAGGGGGGCCCAAGACTGCTGGTCGGTATTCAAGGATCACCTGCTACGTGCTCAAGAGTGTTGCATCCCAACTAGAAGAAAGTGCAGCAGGAGGGCCAGGAGACCTCCATGGATGGACAAGGAGCTGCTGAGGAAACTTAGAGGGAAAAAAGAAGCTTATAGAAGGTGGAAGCGAGGACAGGCAGCCTGGGAAGAATATAGCAGCATTGCCCGAGAAGCTAGGGACCAGGTTAGGAAAGCTAAGGCCCAGCTAGAATGAAGTTTGGCAAGGGATGTAAAAGATAACAGGAAAGGATTCTATAGATAGGTAGCGAATAAAAGACAGACTAGGGACAATGTGGGCCCTCTCCAGAAGCTATCAGGAGAACTGGCTACCATGGATTTGGAGAAGGCTGAGGTTCTTAATGACTTCTTTGCCTCAGTCTTCACCAGCAAATGCTCTGACCACACCACGAAAGTCTTGGAAAGCAAATGCAGGGACTGTGAGAATGAAGACCTTAGGCCCACTGTAGGAGAGGATCAGGTTCGAGACCATCTTAAGACCCTGAACGTGCACAAGTCCATGGGACCTGATGAAATCTATCCACGGGTCCTGAAGGAGCTGGCGAATGAAGTTGCTAAACCACTGTCCATCATATTCGAAAAATCCTGGCAGTCAGGTGAAGTTCCTGATGACTGGAAGAAGGGTAATATAACCTCCATTTTCAAGAAGGTGAAGGTGGAAGACCCGGGGAACTACAGACCAGCCAGCCTCACCTCTGTGCCTGGCAAAATCTTGGAACAGTTTCTCCTGGAAAACATGCTAAGGCACATGAAAAACAGCGAGGTGATTGGTGACAGCTAACATGGCTTCACTAGGGGGAAATCCTGCCTGACCAATTTGGTGGCCTTTTATGATGGAGCCACGGAACTGATGGACAGCGGCAGAGCAGTTGATGTCATCTACCTGGACTTGTGCAAAGCGTTCAACACTGTCCCGCATGACATCCTTGTCTCTAAATTGGAGAAACATCAATTTGATAGATGGACCACTCAGTGGATAAAAAACTGGCTCGATGGCCGCACGCAAAGAGTTGTGGTAAATGGCTCGATGTCCAGTTGGAAACCTGTAACGAGTGATGTCCCTCAGGGTCGGTGTTGGGACTGGTCCTGTTCAACATCTTTGTCGGCAACATGGACAGTGGGATTGAGTGCGCCCTCAGCAAGTTTGCCGATGGCACCAAGCTGTGTGGTTCAGTTGATACACTGGAGGGAAGGGATGCCATCCAGAGAGACCTTGACACACTTGTGAGGTGGGCTGATGCCAACCTTATGAAGTTTAACCAAGCCAAGTGTAAGGTCCTACACCTGGGTCGGGGCAATCCCAGGCACTGCTACAGGTTGGGCAGAGAAGAGATTCAGAGCAGCCCTGCAGAGAAGGACTTGGGGGTGTTGGTGGACGAGAAGCTTAACTTGAGCCGGCAGTGTGCACTTGCAGCCCAGAAAGCCAACCGCATCTTGGGCTGCATCAAAAGAAGCGTGACCAGCAGGTCGAAGGAGGTGATCCTGCCCCTCTACTCTGCTCTTGTGAGACCTCACTTGGAGTACTGCGTACAGTTCTGGTGCCCTCAACATAAAAAGGACATGGAGCTGTTGGAGCGAGTCCAGAGGAGGGCCACGAGGATGATAAGAGGGCTGGAGCACCTCCCGTATGAAGACAGGGTGAGAGAGTTGGGGCTGTTCAGCCTGGAGAAGAGAAGGCTGCGTGGTGACCTCATAGCAGCCTTCCAGTATCTGAAGGGGGTCTACAAGGATGCTGGGGAGGGACTCTTCCTTAGGGACTGTAGTGGTAGGACAAGGGGTAATGGGTTCAAACTTAAACAGGGGAAGTTTAGATTAGATATAAGGAAGAAGTTCTTGACAGTGAGGGTGGTGAAGTACTGGAATGGGTTGCCCAGGGAGGTTGTGGATGCTCCATCCCTGGAGGTATTCAAGGCCAGGTTGGACAGAGCCTTGGACCACGTGGTTTAGGGCAAGGTGTCCCTGCCCATGGCAGGGGGTTTGGAACTAGATGCTCTTAAGGTCCTTTCCAACCCTTACTATTCTATGATTCTATGAAATTAATGGAAAAGAAAGACAGTAAGAAATAAGAAAAAATAGTTTTGAAATGCTGTAGCCCAAGTGTCTCTCTGACATCCACAATCACTTAAGTGGCTGCACTGCAGAGAAAAGAAAGAAGAATCTCTCCCTCAGCTTCCTTCAGAGCAAGCAAAAGCACTGGCCAGCTTGAGTGTTAACTGCGTGGAAGAGCACTGTGCTTCCTTTGGAGGGACGAAGAAAGAAAAACATCAGCTGCAGTTCTGCAGTTTTGATTCCTCTCACCTGGCTGAGATCAATCTGCCTACCTTTTCCTGTCTATACAAAGTCTAAAATACCTTATAGCAATGAAAAGTACAGGAGCACATCTGCACCAAGACTTCCATGGTCCATGGCTTCAGTTTAACAGGCTGAGTAACTTCTTAATCATCTCCCCATTTAGTGAGTTTAAAAATCATGCTATATTTAGTCCTGTAATTAGGGGATGACTGGTTGTATCAGAGATTTAATTTGTTGGAGTCAAAATGCGCTAATAAATAACAGACATTAATTCCCCATGCCTCAAGGTAACAGGGTTTGTTTGTACTAACAGAGCATCCTTATATAGCTTAAACAGCTTGCCTGAGCAGAGAGGAGATAAGCTGCCAGCAACTGCTTGTCTTCCTGACAGACTGCCAGGACTGACTGTGCATCGCGGGGCGGAAAACAGAACAGGAGACACGGGGAGGATGTCATGTACCGCAGACAGGGCACAGGGTTTTTAGTGGTTAAGATGACAACAGATGCGCACCTCTGTCATCAATCCCTACCAGAAAGCCATATCCATGGAGAAATTTAGAGAAACCAAAAAGGTCCTCAAAAACAACTGAGGTTTTGTTTTTTGAATAATGATAATGTACTGAGGAAAGCCATTATCCTATTTATGGTTTGTTGTTCAGACTCCCAGCCAATAGTGTATCATACTCTGTGAATATATACATTCTAATGATATGACAGGGCAGGACACAGATGTTATGGGTTTGTCAAACAGTCCTGCATGGTCTGGCTTAACCAGCATGTAATCACCAAGCATAAGAGGTATATGCAACTTTTAACGACTGCCAGGCCAACATCTGCTAATTGCTGTAAGATGAGTGCACATGATAAGGAGAGGGAAGAATAAGAAGGAAGTGATGGACGGAAGAGTCTGGGGGACCAGTCCAAGGAACAGAAAAACTGAATTCAAAAGGATTCAAGTTGAAACCACATAGAGTTTTGTTCTGTTCTGTTAAAGCAGAACTGTGACTAATTTGATTGACTAAAGGATGAAAGAAGAGTCTGATCTCAAATACTGTCGAAGACCATCCACTGTTTTTCTCTAGGGGTGACCAGTCAACAGGAAACATTAAAGATTAGGATTAAGTATCAGTGTGCCTTTTCCCAGCAGAACTGCTGAGGTGCAGGTGGGTTTCTGAATCACTGTTCTTGTTCTCCTTTGCTTGTGTGCTTTTGTAGTCAGAGCTTTCCGAGATTTTAAATATAGGTGCCTTACCCCTCATGCCCGCCTAACATGTGACATCCTGAGCAATGTTTTTAAAGGTGATAACTATGCAATTTCCCTCTACTTTGATCGCAGATTCCTTTAAATTCTTGGTTCCTAGCTAGTCCTCCAAGTATTGTAGGCCCTGCAAATGAAAGGACTCTGTTGTCAGTTGAATTTTTCATGAATAGTCCAGGACTACACAGAGTGACATTTGACGTGTACTTAGAAGTGTTTGATTTGAAGACAAAAGGTGAATTGTTGATAGAGCAAAGTAGGAATTTGCTTGTATTTGGGCAAGATTTCCAAAGAGCATTGAGTTTTGCGCCTATCAATGCTAGATTCCCACCACTTCCATACAATTTTGTGTCTTAAGGGATAAATGAAGGAAGGCCAGGTGCCCGAACTGGGATCTGGGGTCCAGATGGGCCTTTGTCCTCACTGCATAAATCTAAGCAGGTTTGCCCTGGAGACAGCCTCTAGGGATGCCTGAAAAAGGGCTGGAGAGCAGGCCAACTCTTAGCAACATGGATGTCTGGGCCCAGTGCTCAAGCTCACTTCCCAGCTCTTTTTATTTGGCAATGTAGATATTTCATTAGAATCCTTCCACTGTATCTGGAAATGGACAAGTAGATCTAAAAGCCAATTCAAACCTTGGGAAAGTTTCCTTGTCTTCTTTTGGAAATGTCTCTGTCCCTCCATTGGGTATAGTGGGAGCCGAGGCAATTTGGTGACTAAATCCTCTTGTAAATCTAGTCATATACAAAAGAAAGGAACAAAAAAAGAAAGGAATAAACTGAGATTCCTGTGGGATTTAATTTTTTTTTTAACAAGTATTTGAAGAGCTATGACATATTTATGAAGATGGTAAAAAGTCAATAACATTTCAAGCACTTTAGAACAAATTAGCTTATCTGAAAATTCAACCAGAAATACATTATTTGTTTTCATTATTATCTGGCTCTAAGTGTTCCTAATGAGAAAAAGAAGCATTTTGTTTGACTTTGATGACCAAACACATATTGTGAGTAGGAATAATGAACAGTTTTTCAACAACCCATAAGCAGAAATGTCTTTATGCAAACACTTTCATTAGTATTTATGAACACAGCTGACCAAAACGAGGAATTTCTGTCTAGTGAGAAAACTGGATATGTCCAAATCTCTTCACATTTCCAAACAGGGGAAGAAGCATGAAAACTGTATTTTAGGGAAGTTACAGCTCAGGCAACCATCTAAGCTATCAGGTCAGATAGTACCTTCTTGCTTTGTGACAGCCACAGGTATCTGTGATGTATCTCATAGAGAAGACAAATTCTAGTATGTCATAAGCCTTGAATGGCAACTGGAAAGCTCTACCCTCTGAAAACAATGGAGCTGTAGGACTCAAAAAGGAACCCCTTTAGCATCTCAGAGGACATGGATTAACATTAATACTAAATTCATCATAACTTTTTTTCATTTGGGTTCTAAAAAGCAATTTACCGAGCATCCTGGGTACTCCCAACTTGAGGCAACAAATGTTATGTGTTGATGGAAACATTTCAGGGGAAAAAAGAAAAAAAAAGGAAATTAACCATTTTCCTGTGGTAAATTTTGATTTTTATGAGAACCACACTTTCCATTTCAAACAGAGAATTTCCAAGCAACTCCTAACTATGGCTAACAAACATATCCATTGCCATCAGGAATCTTTGGTTAGCAAACGGAAAAGACTCTCAGGTTCAAAACAAACAATGTGGGTTTGCAACCTTTTGTGGTTTCATCATAGGTATCACGATAACTAGCCTTTCGCCTCCCCGTAATACTCAACAGTATGAATTCACTCACTGTCTCAAAATCTTACAAAGAAAACAAAACTGTGAGCCCTGTATGCTCAACCACCAGCAAGCAAACGAAATCTTTGCGTGTGTCTCAGTTCTGACTGGTTGGGGTCCTGACTCATGAATGTTGAAAGGCCAGGGTTGCCAAAACTGCTTTTGTTTGTCACTAATAATCACTCATCCCAAGAAACATGGTTTACTGCCTCCTGCCAGGCCTGTGACGCTAGGGGCTGAGGTTCCTTGGTGAGACAGCCTCTCCCAGCTCCAAGACATGTTCTTCCGCATTATCAGAATACTTATTTTTTTTAAGCATCAAATGTAAAATAAATAAGTCTTTCCCTTGAGAGACATTATGATTTTTTTTTTTTTTTTTTTATTTTAAGATTAACTTTGTTAGCCATGGAATTTTTGCAATATTTCTAGATCACTGATAACTGAGCAGGACGGAAAAGAACACAAGTACACCCATTCCACTGTTTGGTTTTAATTACTTTCTCTGCTATGGCTAGGGACTTCTGGAATTGTCCTCTTGGTGAAAATAAAGTTAAGCAGTTGGGCTTTTCTATCAAAATACTTAGTTGAGTCATAAGGATTGGGGAAAAAGTAACGCAGGATGAGCTGACAGTTGTATTGAGTCATCTGGTAACCAAAGGTAGATTCTTCAGAAGTGCCCAGATAAGTTGCGTTTTCTAATGTGATTTAATTCTTTACCCTCTCCCCGCTAGAATAGTCCCAAGACTAGTAACTTATTTTTCTATATTGCCTCTTGCAGGCAAATTCAGTTTGTCCATAAATACCACCTGCCCCAGAGAAGACAATGACAGCCATTCTAGGAATAAGGTCCACAAGAAAAGACTCTAGTCCATTTTCTGCTCGACAGCATCTCTGCACTGACAAGCAAGTCCATTTCAAGCTCTGACCACAATCTATGTCCCTTCTCTCCTCTCAGTTTCTTCCAGTAATACGGGCATCTCAGAACTGGCCCCCAAAATAGTCCCACAAGCAGGTCATATAGACAGAAATTTAGTGCAAATATCTTGTGGGACTGAACAGTTGAGCCACAGGGACAAATGCCCAGAGCAAGGTTCATCTCTACTAACATCAAACAACTACTATATAATCATCCCACTATAAGAAAGAAACTTTTACAGTGAGTACAGTCATCCACTGGAACAACCTCCACAGGGACATGGTGGAGTTCCCATCAATGGCGGTTTTCAAGATGCGACTGGACAGGGTGCCAGATAACCTCATTGCGGCTCCCTTTCCCACAAAAGATTGGATCAGATGATCTTTCAAGATCACTTCCAACCTGGGCTGTTCTGTGATACATATCAACACATCAGCTAGTAATTCAGCCTCCTTTATGGTTAAAAGAAATAGAGCCCAGTTCACTTGATCTGCTTTCAAGTGTCTACATGAAAATGAGATGAATCATGCCCTAGAAAGAGACTTTTCTGGTTTTGTTTTCACTGACTGCTACAGGGAACTTACAGCAACTGATTCCAACATACGCTGCAGTCCTCCAGCAAGGTGTTTCTTCCCCTGCGTGCCTACATTTCTCACAAACAACGTTTCAGCTCAGATAGGACTTTGCTTTTGAAGTATGAGTCTTTAATTATATTGCAGGTTTTATGGTCAGCTGGTCTCATCTAAACCCCAAATCTCTGCTGCAGTTACAGACTGGAGAGGGAAGGGCTCCAACCCCCTATTAAATTCACTAGGGAGACGAGATCCAGCCTCCTCAAACAATGCTTAAAGGACCCAGACTTATAGAGACCCTTTCAGAAGACAACTAAGATGCCCCTTGCTTTTCACATACCTGCTTCTTGAAAGGAACATTGTTCCCAGAAAGCATATGCTTATTACTAGGCCTGTCTCATTTGGGGTGGCTTTAAACCACCAAGGTCTTGCATTCCAAAAGACGGTCCTCCCTGCTAGACTATACAGGAAAATTCAAGTTTAGGGTTTTAAACAATCCGCATCTACTTGCTGCAGAATATCCTATGGATATTGTGGAATGAGCACTAGAAATAGGAACAGCAACCTGACTATAACCCCATAAACGGGCATCTTCACAGTTCTCCTTTAGGCCTGCTTATGCATTTTACACTTTCTGTTTAAGCTGCTTTGGAGAAAATGCATAAACAGTTGTAGTAGAGCTGCCAAAAGGCGGTCTCTGGCCTATTTCTGAAATTAAGATTTAAATGCTTTGGAAAATGTCCTTCCACGTCCTTCTTAGCAAAAAGATCTTGGCTTGACTATTCATCTGGCTGGAGGTTTATTGCTGTCAGCCATGCCAAAATGAATGAAAGGGAGATATTGTAAGAAAATAAAAATGTGCAGCAGCAGAACAGGTATTTCAGCCCTTTGGAAGTTCACTGCAGAAGTTTTCAGTGGGAACAGATTTCTGAACTGGACTCACAGCAGATCCTCAGCCTGTCCACCAATGATCTCAAGCTGCCTTCGTACCTGAGGAAAAACAAACCAACAAAGGTACTCAGTGGTGTATCTTGGGCTGGGATATCTGTTTTCCTCTAATGGACTGACAATGCCATCTTCAGCATGAAGCTGAAGACCATATTGTCAAATACTGATGTTTATATACTGATATTTACATTCTACTTTTACATTCTGCTAGTAATATTTCAGTCTCATAAAATAAATCTGACACCGTTTCTGTATGTTTATTTCTGACACTGAAACTAAAAAAAAAAAAAGAAAGGCCAATACTCAGCGAGAGTCCTAGCAATTTATTTTTCTCTAGATTCTTACCCATTAGTGTGGCAATGTGGCCATTTTCCAAACATGCATTCATCTTGACAAATGCCTTTTACTGACCCCTTTTACAGAGGCCAGACTTTGGAGGATATGTAGAAATTTCTGTCAAAAATTACCTCTCTGTTAAGCAGTAGGGACACTGGATGTCTCCATCTCAGCCAACCGTAACTCATCTTGATTTGTCAGATGCATTGGTTTTCACAAAAGCTCAAGAAAAGAATAGTCACTGGAATAACAAGCCTTATAAGCTTCATTCTGATATGTTCTTAGCAACAGTCAGTAACAAAGGCTTAAAAGATTTTCCAGCAACTAAGAATGAATTCACAGCTTAAATAATCATCTAATTGGAAATCAGTACCAAAATTTTCAGCATCCAGTTTTAGCTTTGAAATACGTAGACTGCGACCATCTGTGATGTATACACAAACGCATCTCTCCAAGTAATCCAAAAGCTTTGTGCAACTGTGAATTTAAGAAGTCTGTTTATCTTCCTTCCCTCTCCATCATTATCAAGTACTCACCTTAAAGCAAAATTGTCTGGTTTAGGTTTTGCATTACAACTCTGACATGTTATATGTTTTTTTGACAGCCTACTTTTTTGCTGTTACTTACATTTCCCCAGCTCCAACACCTCTTTGTTGTTCCAGTAATCTATGCCTTTTCACTGACCCATATCCCTGCAATGCAGCAATTGAACCATCTTGAGTGCACCACTGGTGCCTGTGGGTAACCTCATCCACCTCTCAGCCAACTGCTCTTCTCACTCTCTTGCAACACTAATCAAATGGGAAAATCCCCTTTGCAGAAACCCACCACTGTCATCTTCACAGCTTGGTAAATGTGTGTTTTCTTTTATATCTAGCACTGAAATCACAACCTTAATTGTAACATTTGTAATAATTTCCTATAATGTGGAATTGCTGCTCTTAACCATGGTGAGGAGAAAGCTGACGGGGTTTTAAAGCGAAGCAGGATTTTAAAAGTAAACCCAGTTATGAGCCAGGTTTTACTGTCATTTCTAGAGCAAAGTGATTAAAAGGAGATGCAGAAGAATATAAATAACTAAAAATGGGTCCATAGTTCGAGGATATATGGCCTCTAAACATTACTTATGGGACAATGCTAATGCTGAGTCTCTGATATTGGAACAAAATATTTTCTTCAAGGGCAAGTGAGGGTGGGAGGCAGGTGGAAGACGTGGAAGCTCACTTAAGGCTACTGAAAATAAAGATGCATCTATCTCATAGATACAGTTCATGTACAAGGATTAGATAGGAAAGGTTTGCTTCTTAAGATGTCAAAAAGCACAACTTTACCTTGGACATCCAGGGTTCTATGTTTACCCTTAATGTAAGAGATGTACATTTGAAACCTTCTACCTACTAAGAGATTATAACTGCAAAGAAAACAATCTGAGCATAGACAGTCTTTCTATCGCATTTTAAAGTCTTAGTTTTGTGTCATTCATATCCTTACAAGGCTGTTGGTTTTGTGATTAGTGCAAAGATTAAAGTTGAGCAGAACAACTAGTCTAAAACCATGTACAAGCTAGAGAGGTACAAAAAAACAGAGTAATATAAAACAACAATAAGAACTGGACCGGATGTACTCACTCATCACTAGACATGTTACATGATTAATCACTTGTCCTCATTGTAAAAACGAAGCCAGGAAATCCACAAAACCCCAGTATGTATGTAATACTGCATTTCTAGCTAACAAATTACAGCTATCAAGCTACAGAAAGAAGCATGCACTACATTTACTATAATTTAACATACTGGCCTTCCCTGAAAACCTGGCAAAGTTTGCCACCATGCAAGCCCATAGCATCAAAAGTATGTATTTTAATGACGGTAAAATTATGAGGGTTTAGCATTTACATGAGATTCAGTCAGAAAGATTAAGATGGGTCAGGGCAATTTGTATACAGTAGCTCATCATGAAGGTGCTTATGATGGTCCAGTTCAACCAACACATCCAGCGCTAAGCATAAAAACAGAGCAAATGTTATAAACAGGTTGTGGTGGGGTTACCTGGAGCCAAAGCACAAGCCTGGCTGCTCTCCATGTCAAACCACTGACCAGCCCTACTGCCGTTGGGAAAGTATGGCTGACATCCGATTGCGGGCCGCCCCGTGAGGTTCACCAAACCACCAGCAGTAGAGTGGTTATGCTGCTTTCTTCAAAACATTTTTGTGGCTTTCTTGAGAACACAGTATTTGTCAGGTGAGTAGCTCAGCCAAGATGGTTTTATCTCCTTGTTGCCATTATCTGTGCTTCAGTACCATCCCAAAGGCCTCCCTTCTGCTCACAAGTATATGAAGAACCATTCTGTGGTGGAGCTGTAGGCATTAGAACATGTTTTAAGGCTAACAAGGAGCATTTTCAATCTGAACTCTCATACACCAAGCAGGAAATAGCACCCAGTTATTTATATAACGCTAGTTACAGTATTATTTTTCCTTTCAAATATAAAGAACATTTTTACCTTTGAAGCTACAATTTTGTGGCAATCCATAACCAGTACTTTCTCAGTGGGAGAGGACTGCAATTCTGAGATGGTTACTTCAGGTCTTCTCAAGAGATTGTTAATTAGCTGTTGAATAAGCTATGTGCACCTCAATTAATCCATGACCAGCTCCTAACATGCCTGTTAACATCCATCTGCCACACATCTTCCTCTGCTCGTGACCTGTTTCCCTGGAGCCTCATCAATCAAATTCAGCTTGGCAGGAGACTCCTCCTTCATATGGAGGAGAGAGGGAAACAATTCCTACCAGCTCCCTGTGCAAAGGGCAGCAAGTGTCAGCTTCACAAAATGAGAAACGAAGAGGCATAAGACAGGAGACATACCCAAAAAACTTCCAGGACCCCCATATTAGAGCTGTATAGAGAATTCCCTTATTCCAGCCAAGCATAACACTATAGACATCACGCACCTTAGCACACTCTTTACTGCTCTGGCTTTTATGCCAATGTTTATCTTGGGAAAACGATACAAAGGAGGATAACATCATAGGTAACTTTAGATCCTTGCATTTCTCATGTTATCTTTGGGAACTCCAAGACTTTTTGACCATGTAGCCACGGGTTTGCTACTACCTTGAAGGTAAGTCATCATCTAGAACAGGGAGAGAGACATTTCATCCTTATGACTCACCACAGAAATTTCCAAAACAGAGACAGGTATTTGTCTGTTTGTTAAGCTTCCAAATTATGAGGGCTTTACTACTGCAACCAGTTTGGGACAGTATCCGAATGATTTCTGGATTTGCCTGAAGAGGCACACCATTTTCAATCTTCATTAAGGAAAGAATCTGAAATTGTAAAATATCTGATTTATTCGGGAGCATGAGAAAAATGCTAACTATTGAGGGATTTGGCAAATACAAGGAGTGTTCTTCATTTTCAAAGTCCAAAACTGCAAATATAAAACCAGATGTTGAATTTATGACATGAGTGTGTGTTTGAACATTGGACTTGCAAACAGAAGACGGTTGGCAGGCAATTAATTTATGTTCAAATTAAGTGACCTGCCGGGGTCAACTGTAGTTATGACCACAGTTCATTCTCTCTCTTCTTCTCATTGTTAATTAGTTAAAATTACACGAGCTTTTGTGCACTTCCAGTGTAATTATTAAAAAAAGGTTCACATTTTAAGAAAGAAAATTAAAAATGAACTACGGCAACAACCTTCTCATTGCTGACATGTATTCAGATTAATGGTTATTTCCCTAATTAATCTAAACCACTCATCCAGTGTAATTTGGATGACTGCAGCAAGGATGACTTCTTCATGTACTTAAATTTTCTCTTAACAGTTGTGGCAAGCTAGCACACAAATTTTAAACACAGCAACTACAAGATGGGCACATCTATAAGTAGTGGCATTCCAACACTTGAAGGAGAAGAAAAATATCTCACAAAACAATTTTAAACACAAATTACCATTACTCCTTCTATGAAACCATGTCTCCATGAGCCTCTCAAAAGCACTCTGATCACACTGATGAGGGGGCTGCAGACTCCTTGGGGAATTTCCAGCACCCACCTCTTTATTTTGTCAGGCAGTCACAGGAAAGGAAGTTTTGTTGAAGATGCCAGCGTATACTAGGCTTGTCAGGATGTCTCAGGCTTAACCCTTTGATGACTCTGACCTTCAGGTCGCAATTTACAGCATTAAATTAGGACATAAGCCAAATCCTGAACCTCCTAAATTAACAGGATGAAAAATGCGTATGATCTGTTGCCACAGAAGTATTAGCTAAACATGTCACATCCCTGCAACAGTCAGCTTGGAACCTCTCTTATACCCAGTGCCTTTCAACTCCAATAAGATTTAGCTGTGAACTCTAACTCTTCTCCGATACATACTGCGTAACATACTGTAAAGAGTTGCATTTAACAGGACAGCTGAATATTGCCATTTCTTGACATAATTTCTCTACACAACAACTTCCTGATAACCTTCTTTAACAGTTTGGCTTGTACAGAATCATATTTTAGTTTCCCAGAGAAACATTATGGGTCTCTTCTAAATCTACAGCTTCCAGTGTGAAGAGCTGGTTCTTTGTTGTATTTTTGTCCATACTTTGTTAGCATTTTTGTAGTAGCATGAATAGTATGACTGATTTTGTGTGGTTAATCTATCCAGCTTCAGCATCTTCTCAGAGCACAATATTATGGAGCAATAATTATGAAAACAAGTTCTTCTCAGAAACAAACCGTTTGTTACTAAAAGTTACTATCTATCTAAACCGAGACCTAATGTGTGAAAGGCAACAGGGATTTTGCCAGCTTTCAAAAGGAATGGGTTTTGCCCTGCCTATGTCTGGAAGCTGCTGTTATGCAGCACACTGAATACATATCTGCATGAATAACGCAGTATGTTGGAGTTACATTATACTTCAGTATCAGCTAAAAAGTTACTTTCAGATCAGCATAAAATCTAAGGGTTTTGCAAGCAGCAAGCTGTGTTCCAAACCAAAGCAACCACACATTACTTTCCTACAGGAGTGAAAAACTCAGCCAAAAGCAAGTTTAGCTCTTCTTCACTGCTTGACGATTTCTGGTAGGCAAGCCTTATTCCATAGCCTCCCAGCTGAGAAGACACCCCTTGCTGGTTTTTAACCACTTCCACCAGCCAAGAATAAGGCCAGAAGTCACATCAGGACAACAGAGTAGGGTCAAGAAAGAAGCAGAAGAGAACAGCCATGCTACAAGGGTGGACAAGGGTCAGAAAAAAAGTAGAAACTAGCAACAGCCACAAGAGAAGTGTAGGAGGAGACTTGGAAGTTACACTAAGTGGAGGCTGTACAAAATAAGAGATTGGCAATAAGTGGGCTACAAGGGCAGATGGCAGGAAAAAAAAAATTACCACTTTATCACACAATTTCTTTTCTTGATATTGATCTTATTCCTGGCCTAAGCACTGGAACTTCAGGAAACCAAGTGAAGTGACTTGTACAAATGATCTCTTTTCCCATTCTTCATTAAAAACAAAACAAAACAAACTCAAATATACACATACAAAGCTCCTCCATAGTCCTAGAAGCAGTAGCAACTTATGGAGGACTGAAGGCAAGACAGCTTATAGATTTTGACTACACAAAGGGCCCAATTTCAGTCTTTGCAATTCCTGTGGAAAGGTGTTGTGTGGTCATGGACTAGATAGGCTGTACCTTGACCACAGGCATCGTCTCATGCATGTCATGGTTAGTTCCCTTGCCCCAGGCAGTCACACACTTTGTGGTTTGCCTTAACAGCAGCGGAAGAAACAGCATTTGATTAATATGGTGCTCAATAACCAGTAAGGTTAGTGCTCTGGGTACATTTCCTCAGCCTTGGCATGACTCACTTTCTGTAGCCACCTTCCAATCAAAGGCAGTAACCAGCACAGAATTCAGTCACACCAGGAGCTCAGGCTACAGAGTGAGACAAAGGTCTGAGCAACGGCAGCAGGAGCAGCACACATGTTGAGCAAAGACTACAGAATAGCTGGAGACTTAACTCTCAATTTAATACACCAAGGTTAAACAAAGTGCATGGATACTGTTCTGTGGTTGAATAAAGCCAGCCAGAACCAGACTGCTGAAAGAAAGAAAAATAAAGTCCGGGCAGGAAGAAAAAAGCTCAGACTAATCTTCCACATGAATATCCTCCTCTTTCCCTTCACAAAAATCTTTTTTTGTTCCCAAACTTGCCACCCGTCATTTTTTGGCTGTACAATATTTTAAGAATAAGTTAGATATTTACTTGCTTCAGTTAACATATATTTTCTACCTGATTGAACATGAGACAAAAAAAATCTCTGAAACAGATATGGTAATGAAACAAAAGAACACTCCTTTTGGAAGTAAAACTACAGAAACCTCCTTTAAACCACTGCAAAAAAAAGAATTGTGCATGCTTGCTATGTTAAAAGTAACTTCAGCAAAAATTTCTTAATTCCTGAAATGAAACCCAACTGAGATTAGTAGATTCACAACATACACATCAAAAAACATTGACGGCTATTTGCAATGGCAGTTCTTCGAAATCTTAGAAAAAGTATCTGTGCGCGACATTTCTGCTAAGCATTACCATTTTGGGGTATCCGACAATATATTGGTTTTGATAGATTTCACAAGATACCAAAACACTTGAGGATTTTGAATAAGCCTTCATGTTTGTAGGAAACTTCATGTTTCATACAACATTTTTATTAGCAGCATATTCTTGCATTTGTCCAGGAGACTCTCAAGCTGGTTTTTATGCTGGTTCCCCAAATACTGTACAATGTGCCAAAGATCAACCTCAGTCCACATGGAAATATCAATCCAACCTCCCTAAACCTAGCTTCTAGGCAAGTTGAGACTGAGGTAGACTGCTTATTACATCTTAGTTGTTTTGAAGCATTAGGATGGATTTCTTGCCCAAAATCTCTTCACAGAATCCATGAGATGCTTTACTTCATGTAAATGGAACTACAGGTTTACCTTTAAACCCAAAAATGGTACAACAGTGTTCTCACATTCTTCCTGGACACCACGTTAATTCTGTAAGAAGTATGCCATCTACTGATGCACTATTTCCTATACCATTCTCCAAGCAACCACTGACCAAGACCAACCTTAGCTGTGTTAGCTGAAAAGAAAAATAATATTCCTTGAATTTACAAGAAATGACAGTGCTCCTGAAGCCAGTGAAATGTGTTTTATTTTAAGCCACTGCTAAAACAAGGACAAATTTAGTGCAATCTGGAGTTCATAATCTGAAAACTGAATATAGTTAAATTACTAAAATGGCAAAACTCGTCACCATTATACAGTACAAGACCTTCATATTCATTGAGTACAGGTACATAAACATTTATAGTTACTCAAACTGCTTTTGGTATACAATTGCATCGTTAACTGGGCTGTGAATTACTGTAACACTGCACAAATAAGCAGCAGTTCCAGCAAATTATAATAAATTTTAGTATTAAATACTATTCAGACATTACAACAGAACAAAGGCCCTCTAAAACTACAACTCCAGCTGTACAACAGGAATGTACAAAGATGGTACAAAATAAAGTGACTACAGTGGCTGGGCTCTGTACTTGCCTCTTCAGAGCTCAAGTACAGTAAATGCTCGACAGTAGTGGCTTCTGCTGAAAAGCCAAAATTCTTACATTGAAATCATTCCTGAATCTTGTATTTTGATTTGCAAATCAACTGTGTAAAACTAGGGGGGGTTTGCGCTGGTGACAGTGTTTACTACTTACTGTGTTCCCATCTCCAACAATATGTGGCTCTTTATAGAAAAGGTCCCAGACAAAGTTACATTAGAAAAATGAAACATTTAAAATCTGATACCATTTTTGAAAGACCTCATTAGTCTCGGAATGTGGGCTGCTGAGGCTTTGGTTTTTGGTTGTTTTTAAAAAAACCTTACACAATCTTTTAAAACTTAAGAACAAAGATACTACACAAATTGCATTCAAGTACATTGTCTTACCTACTTCACATCCTTATTTTGAGACAGCAAATCCTCTTTAGTTTTAGCATATGGGTTTGAATTTTGTTTGGGTTTTATTTTAAGGCTTTACGCATACTTCTGTATTATTTGTGTACTCCATTCTGAATGCTTAAACCTGTTTTAAATATAGCCACTTTTAATTGTTAATTTGTAGAGGGACTAATTTCAAAGTGCTTTTTCTACAGAATCTTACAATACATCTGAACACTTCCATTTTTCATAACACCGAATGAATTTAGGAAGTGCTTGAGACAGAGTGTCTTCTGGAACCATAACACCATTGTATGTATTTCCCTCAACTTAAAAATTAAATTACCAAGTCGGGTTTCCCATACAGAAAAAATGCAAGATGAAACAAACTCTACCTTACTACATTTGTTTATAAAGCACAGCTGTCTGGTTTAAATGGACCAAAATGTGGTCCTTCATATTTTTACACTTTTCATTTACACTTCTGTATTTGTGGTCAGGAGTTGTACATAAACTTAGTGATAGCATAACTTAAGACTCGCGTTAGCAAAATAACAGCTTCCACACTAATATGGCAGACAGCAGCAGTTACACATAGCCAGAGTAAGGTTTCCGCAAAATTATTAAAATTATCATAGTAGTTTTGCCAGGCTAGTTTAACACTCTCCCAATTTTGACCCAAGGAGAAAAGTCAAGTCACCCAGAACAAATTTTATACCATTTTATAGAAAATTGGTTTAAGTAAAAATAAAAGTATTTTCTAACATATTTTTCCCATGTAAATTTGGAAACTATGCTACTTTCCTCAGAGGCTAATAAATCAATTTCTTCCTTAATATAACACCAATTGATGTAATATATATGATCCACTCGGAATACAAGATTCCATTTACAAAAATAATTTTTAATGCAATTATTGTCTACTTAACTTTTTGAATAGTTCTAAGTTCGGGGGATCACACATTCTGCTGCCTTTCTCCAGAGAATTAAAAAGAAAAATCGCGTCACCAAATTTATAAAATCCAACACAGTGAATAAATCAGTTTAAAAATGGCTGTTCCCGTGGTGGTGTTTTATTGAGGTTTTTTTTTCTAATGTACAGCTTTGTACATCTGCAGTGCCTTCGGGATCTTTCTCTGGTTTTGGACATGTACAGAAACACAGTACTAGTACTACTGTATCCTCACATCCTGAAATTCCACTTGGTGAGAATGCAAAGGTCCAAAACCCAGAGCAAAATTTACTCCTGAGGCACTGCTTTGAGTATTTTGTTTTCTTGATATTTCAATTTTATGGGTAAATGTGTGTAAATATTTGTGTTGAATGGGTAAATTTGTACAAGTACAGTATTTCTGTGTTAAAGGGTAGAAGTTACAGCCAGAGCCTGGTTTAGAATTTTGACTGAAACAACATTGAAAGTCAATCTTAAAAAACAAGGAAGGAAGGAGGGGGTTAGATCCTGACAACTTTTATACAGCTCTTCAAAAATATTTGTTATTAGCCCCATCTTCCAAATACAAGAATTAAGATGACTTTCTCCCCCCAACCTGCTTTGGGCTTTAGAGAAAAACAATTCCTGACACTTGGCATTATATTGCCTATAATGAGATAAAAGACCTTGTAATGCTTTTTGGTCTTTTTGTCACATGGCATATGTAAAGCTTTCAATCTGTGAAATGATATATGAAGTGAGGTAATAAACGATGAGCATAACAGAATTATAAATTAGTGGTAAAAATTTACATTGTAAGTTCATTTTGGTGATATCTCATAGACTTACAGATACACATACATACGTGTGTATGCACGTGTGTATGTACATATACAAAACCATCAAAAATCTTAACAGTGTGAGAAAGGTGAACTTTGTGAGATGCAAAGCAGAAATCCACATGACAAATGAGGACTAAACCCAGGCAAGTCTCTGTAAAAAGACCAGTGGAATGCTTTCCTGAAACACAAAGACATTGCAAGGAGAACGCTCTTGAGTTTACCATTGTGACACCTCATAGAGATTTGGCAGACAGAGGAAATCAGAATTGCACATACGCCATTAAATCTCATGAGTTGATTTAGAAACTTTATCTCTCCTTGTTTCAGATCACAAGGTTGTGCACCATATTAACATCATATTTTTCTATGAGAAAGCTACTAAGATTCTTTTGTTCATCCAAAATAAGTAAGACTCCATGAATTTCTTTCAAGTGATACGAGTTTTGAGGTGGCAACCTTGCAATTACCAGCACGTGCCTACTTCTCTCAAAGGATGTACAAAAAAAACCCAAACAAAACCCAAAAAGCATTTTCAAACCACAAGATATGTAAAGGTCCAGATTTCCCTTCAGAGAGAAAGGCAAGTCAGCAGCACTGCGGAGAGACCCGATTAGACTGCTAAAAAGACTTGATTAAAAGTGCCTTCAAAAGAATTTACTGAAGGTAGTTAAGAAAAATAAAAAAATCAATTTGCAAGAAATTTCCCCTTTATGTTTTAATTAGCTTTCTTTGCTAAACACCTAAGTGCTCACTGAGTAACAGAATTCTCTTTATTACTGCAAAGAAAATTCATATATGGAGGCTAAGAAATAAAGAATTAGACTAGTCAAAAAAAGATGGCCAAAATCCTCATAAGTTTCTGCTACGTTTAACACATCTACATGAGAGGCCAGCATACAAATTCTTTGACACAGAATTAATGTCATGAAAGTATCTGCATACAAAAAGCTGCAGTAAGAAATTTAGCAATTTAAACTTGACTGGCAAGCTTCAGGAACCTTGCTGAAGAGTTATGTATGAAACTATGCTCAGCAACCCACTCTGCCCTTCTACCAGAAGTTACGAGCTTTATAGTAGTCAACGAAAGGGAACATGTATTTGCGCCTCAACAGTTTCAGAGCAGACTCTCACATCTTCACATAAAGTTAAACTTGATATGAAGCCAGACTGTATTGAGAGGCTACTTGGGCAGGTCATGATTTTCTTCCTGGCCATGGTGTCCTTGGGAACATAACACCTGGCCAATGTTGGCAATTTCCTCCACTGTCTGCAGCAAGGTATTCCAGAACATCAGTGCTCTTAGTCCCACTGTGAATACAGCACACATACGAGTGGGAAAAAGAGCTATCCTGGCACAGCAGGAATCCTGAATATCATGTCTCAGACTGTCTCCTCTGAACTACTATCACAGACGAGGGATTTTTTTCATAAATATTTCAAGGGTCTGAACACAGCAGTAAATACAAGTTATGCATGGGCAGACAATACCGATTATGGACTGAATAAACATACCATGTGCACAGTATCACAAAGCACAGCACAGCTATTTTGACTTTCACCTCAATGTCTTTTAAATGCTGACAATTACTTGAACATTTATTAGCTGAATTATACTTTACATCTCTGTTCTTCCTGTCTCCTTTCAAAAGAGGAATGAAGTGAAGACTGGTACATCTTTGGATTTTTCAGATGTTTTCCAGAAGCCATCCAACCAAAGATTTATTTGGAGCTTGCTCTCCATCAGACGCCTTCTCTATCATTTCACAATATTTCAGCACTGCTTGCAAGAGATCTCCAACTTTCCAATCTCTTTCTCGCAGTCTTCTGGAAAGCTAAAAGGGAGACAGGAGAACACAAAGCAAAATATTTTGACCGGCACATCCTGATTAACAGTTACAGAAGTTATTCTTGAAACATTAGCTCAGAAGAGATCAGTTGTAATGAGTTAATAGTTATTCCCACATCTACGAAAACAAAAACTTCCGCAAGAATCTTTCTTCAGGGCAGTTTTCACAAAATTTTCTTTTGGAGGGAGCAACATTTTCAAATGATGTGGTGCCACAGGTATGAGGTCTGTGGTTCATCAAGACTGCAGAAAACAGGAAATTCTGAACACAAGATTAAGACATTTGCCACCCCTCCCATGCCAATAATGCACATATAAAAAGACAAAACTCAGTCTTAATAAAAGGATGTGGATTTTCCTTTCACAACATATAGTGTGGTTTCGGTGACACAGATGCTACCCTCAATGAAAACAGTGTCTTCAGGGTTGGGAAATTATAACATCTTGGGGAAGAGGAAAAGGTGAGGATTAAGTTAAACTACCACTTGGGAGCAGAGATCATTGTAGCTGAAAACATTTTTTTTCGCTCAGGATCCAAGCAAAAAAAAAAAAAAAAAAAAAAAAAACAAAAAACCACAAACATATCTCCCTTTGCTTATGTGTCAAGTTCAGCTTTCTGAAAAAAACCTTTTAGCTCAAAAATATATATACATAAAACAACAAACGACGATGACAAAAAACAAAACCCCAACAACATCCACACAAACAAACTTTATTCTCTGTATCTTTCTGGACAAATGTCAGTGCTCCATTTAATAAACAAAATTTAGACACTTACCCTACTTATTCTTTGGAACTGTGGGATTTTATTGCCTTTTACAGTCCCTACCATAACATTCTAAACATTAAGTTTAAAAAACTGTCATAAACAACCTTCAGTGAAGGGATGTCGGTCGATGAGAAAATGAACATGAGCCGGCAGTGTGCGCTTGCAGCCCAGAAACCAACTGTATCCTGGGCTGCATCAAAAGGAACGTGACCGGCAGGTTGAAGGAAGTGATCCTGCCCCTCTACTCTGCTCTCATGAAACTCCACTTGGAGTACTCTGTGAAGTTCTGGTGTCCTCAACATAAAAAGGACATGGAGCTGTTGGAGCAAGTCCAGAGGAGGGCCACGAGGATGATAAGAGGGCTGGAGCACCTCCCATATGAAGACAGGCTGAGAAAGTTGGGGCTGTTCAGCCTGGAGAAGAGAAGCTGCATGGAGACCTCATAGCAGCCTTCCAGTGTCTGAAGGGGGCCTATAAGGATGCTGGGGAGGGACTCTTCATCAGGAACTGTAGCGATAGGACAAGGGGTAATGTGTTTAAACTTAAACAGGGGAAGTCCAGGTTAGATAGAAGGAAGAAGTTCTTTACTGTGATGGTGGTGAGGCACTGGAACAGGTTGTCCAAAGAAGCAGTAAATGCTCCATCCCTGGCAGTGTTCAAGGCCAGGCTGGAGGGAGCCTTGGGTGACATGGTCTAGAGTGAGGAGTCTCTGCCCGCGGCAGGGGGTTGGAACTAGATGATCTTAAGGTCCTTTCCAACCCAAACCATTCTATGATTTTATGAAACCTGTTAGGTTGCAATGTGAAATTCTATTAAAAAATTAAAAGGAAGACAATTTCTCTCTGCTGCTTCACCTACGTGATGTTCCAACTGCAACAAGGCAGGTGATGGGACTGACAGAAAAATACAGATATAAAAATATGTATAAAACAATGTTTTGAGCAAACAATTAATTTGGGCGAACAAAAAAGATCCTCTCTAATCTTAAGTACAATGTATCCTGAACACTTTTTTTTGAGTGACAAAAATACATCTTTTCTATATAAAAAAAGACTGATATCGGTAGTTATTTCTGTGGATTTTAGAACAGAGCACAAATAGTAAGTTTTATAGAATACAGCAGGCAATTTTGTAGATGCTTGGTTTATAAAAGAATAGCCATTTTTCTTATGCCAGAGGCAAGTCTGGCTACTGTCCAAAGACCTTCTTCAGCAAATACAGTATAAAACTTCTGTCCAAAGAGGAAGATACCACCATGGTAAGATGAAAGAGCTGGCATCTGGCTTTACTAATCCTTATATTTTAATTTGGAGTTCAAAGTTCATTCCCACTATTTCTTTAGCTGACTGATCTGTTTGATACTGTCAGACAAATGAAATATTGGGGTTTACTCAAAACAGACACCAGAAATCCTAAAACATCTAGGTAAGGTCTAATTAAAAACTGAATAGATATGTTTCTTTAATCTGGGCACTTGCATATCCACCCTGCCAGGCTTCTCAAAGAAGTTTCTAATTTACTGGTTCTTTGCTCTAGTTTTTTGGGGTTTTTTTTGTGTCATACATAGGTGTTCAACTTCTTTCTGCCTTGCTGAGCATAACATGTATCCTTAAGTAAGAGTTCATACCCAACTGCAACAAGCAGTACTTTGCCTGATACATGCTAGGGATATTTTTGTCTTTTATACAACCACATCAGTGGCTCATTACCCTGCTGTGATAAGCCAACACAAGCCTTTCCTCCCTTCCAGAACCCACTAACTACTTATAGTGAAAATTACTGTTTTCAATGGGATCTAAAGCCCAGGTTCACTCCCCACGTAACTGAGGTACTTACCAAAGTACCTTTGAGATGATCAAAACCTCATAGCTGGAGAGAGACCAGTATACTGAGGTCAGTTCAGTTTTCTGCTGGGCTGCAGTGCCCTCTGGAGGTGCTTGTCTAACTTCACAAGTGACAGAACTGAGAACGACTATTTCTAATGTAAGATCCTCAGTTTGGGTCAGAGATCATTCCAATTACGAAATGGGATGGAATAAAAACCAGGTAATCTTTCCCTGCCACCCGGAGGGGCAGAGAACAACAGGATTTCAATTCATTTTAACATAATGCATTTGGAGAACTAAAAATTAATCCATAAAACTAAGTGAATCAATTAACTATTGTAACATTCTCAGGATAGCATGACTACTACCTGTATGAAGGACTTCTGTTTTATCTTTAGGTGTCAGCTCAGTATCTATTTATGACTTAAGTGTCAAGTATAAAAATATTATAATTTTTTAGGAGTGCATAAATAATAGACATTGCTATTTTCCAGAATGCCCTTCTCAGTATATTAAGGCAGATATAGTGGTGTTCAGATACACAACCAGCTAATAACATCTTTCCTGTGTATCTTCAGGTATTGGGTCAAATAGTAGCATCATAGTTTTGAAATCTACTAAGACACAGGTGGCAGAAGAGTGACAGACTCGAGAAAAAATTAAAAAAGAGGTGCTTGCCATCTATTTTTTGTCCTACATGTTATGTTACAGTGTAAGGTACAGGTCAGTCTCTCATATACACAAACAAAGGAGATTACTATTAACACTTGTGGGTCCCACCACTATTCTGCCGAAGTATTCACAACTCTGCAATTCACATATGACAAGCATGAAATAGATTTATCGATCTCCAAAAGATTGCAAAATGAACTCATAAGGTCAGAATGACTGTAGCCACTAAACCCAACTCATTTACATCAAAAGAACTTCAAGAATGCCGAGCCAGGCACGAGAAGAGAAAAGCTAAGTATTTTCTTCTTCATGTTAAGACATAGACTGTAACAGGGAAGGATCATATGAATATAACGATGAAACCAAACAGTTTCAAATAAAAACACAAATGGAGAGAAGTATTCTCAAACTACCTTCTAGTTTATGAAAGCATGAAGTCCACTCTAAGTGTCAGAATTAAACGTACAACAAAACATATTTCTGAAATAATTCTAAATCAAACATACCAACCTCCAGAAAAGGAGCACAGGGGACGTATTTCAACTTGCCCAAAAAACATTTCCCAATTTTCTGGGTTATTTTAAATAAGAATGCAAGACTCTTGGGATCCAATACACATACCACACGTTTATATAGGCAAAAGAAAAACAAACCCAGCATAGCCGGCATTCTTCTTCTGGGCTACAAAGGGAGAAGCCACTCCTAGGAAAGCTCAGCCCAGGTACGATCTGGACTGACCTCTAGGCACCTTTCACGCTCTTAACACAAGTCTATAGTGACTAAGCACCACAGGTGCACACACTGATCTAACTTTGGGAGTCTACTTTGTCATACTGATGTCTACTTCTCAATCACTCCCCTCTTCTCCTGAAATGACGATCTGAGCTTTGCAAAACACCAAGTTGAAGACTCAATACTAAATTACAGAACCGAGAACAAGCTTTTCCTTCCTTATAAACTAATACACGTTAAGTTGCTTTTGCCAAGATCTTATTTTCTAAAAACACACTGATGGCATTATGTTAACACTTGTTCACGTTACCAGGCCACAAAATAAGAATGTTTTGATAATTCATCATTCCTATCGACCTCATCATTAGAGACAATGCCTATACAGCTGTTAAGTTAGCCTTTCAGTATCCAGGTAATGTTAAAATAACTCCTTAGAAGATTTAGAAAAAAAAAAAAAAAAAAGGTCAAACGCAGTAAATGCCAGACTGTCATGTGCAGTTTGGTGTGTAGCCACAAAGGAATAATTTTTATGATTTATAGGAATAAAAAGTTTCTCCTCTATGTTTGTGATGGAAATACTAAGGTCAGTACACATACCAAAATGTTGACCCTTCCCAAAGAGACGCAAATTGCTAAAGCCTAATTCCTTAAACTTCTGCTTTCTCTTTGGTCACATACTCAATTCCATCTATAAAACCAAATAAAGGCACCTAAAAATTAAATTGAACCTTCTTTTGTAATAGCTTTGGTTGTAGTTGCTTCCAGAATAAAAACATATGTAATATTTAATTAGAACATAAATTTTTTCTGATAAGAAAATGTGCATTTGCTAGCAAAAAATCCCTGAGGCAAAACATATTAAGTTAGAAATTAATTTGCATGACCAAGTTCTCAGATTCAATTTATATACCATTAAATACTAAGTAAAAAATGTTTGGGGGAAAAAAAACCCTGTATTTTTCACTAAACAAAAATGCTATAATTGTATACCATTTGGAGTAAAACAAGGAAAATAACTTGTAAAATAAGGTAACTCATCTTTGAGTCATGCTGGTTTATGTATGGTATACACTGAACAGGCTGCTCCACTTTGACCTCTCCTGGTTTAAATAATGATTTTCCTCATTATTATTGAGTGGCAAATAAAGTAGTAGCAGCTGGTGTACCACAGCAAATAGAAAGGAAGCTAATCCTTCCTCACCACCCATCAAACCCACGTACTTACAAAGGCAAATTCCCGTGTAGCAGTGTCATGAAAGTGAAGATCGGACACCTCTGTTTCAGAAGCTGCCAGCCACTGAAGTGCTGCTCTGAGCTGGGGGTCTACTAGATTTGGTTCCAGATCGATATTCACTATTGCTAAAGCCTTCCGTATTTGCTCCAAACCTAGTATTAAAAATAAAATCATCAAATCTATAGCTTCAAGTTTTTTCAAAAGTCTCTGTAGTCACTGTTTAGACTATGTTATCTTAAAAACCTTGATTTAGTACAGACAGATAATATGAAAGAAAAACATCATGCTGGTCTGAAGTGTTTCTGTATTTTCACATAAACAAGAACTGTTTCTCTCATTTACAACTGCATGCAAACATAGCTGAGTATTAAAAGACATCTAAACTTTAATGCATATTCCAAAGTACAAGGAATCTAAAACAGCCTTTCATAAACTGATCAGCAATGGCTCTCACATTGTCCATCAGTCATTTCCGTTTCCAACCACTATTTTTTGGTATGCCTTCATGTACTGATATTTTGTTAAAGAGTGTATTTCAGAATTCTTTGCTGTACAGGCAGACTGATCAGACTGCCTCTGAGTTTTTCCAAAATATAGTGCTTGTTTTTACTGAGGCCTATCCAATTTTTTCAATGCTTCCTTTACAGCTTAAGTTCCAAAAACTAACAGAGTATTGAAAGAACAGTTGCATTAGTAACACACAGAAAATTGTCATCTTTCGTTCCCACACTTAATTTCTGTAACCAGCTACCACAGCAATCCTTTATCACACACTCAGAACCAACTAAGCATATACACAGTGCTCTCCAAGTTGTTCTAGAAGTCTCTTCTTCTGGACTCCTAGACTTAACTCTCTAGAAACAAGGAATTATATGTTTGCAATAAAAACATATGTTCATTTGCAGTTTACCTCAATCTCACTACTCTTCCAGTCAGGCTTATGTAAACTGAGGTATACAAGGTATTCAGTCCTAACTGGCAAAGTTAAGCAAGATGAAATAGATTCCCCCCAGGAGGTAAAAGAAAGATAAAATGATCTAGTGGAACAGTCAACGTAAGTGTGCTTTTGGTTGGTAACACTATTTTTCTAGGACTCCCAAAATCTTACATCTTTATAGGATAAAGAACCAAGTATTAAAAATTTAATGGCACTTAGTGGATGGAAAGCATTGTGGCAATGTATGACTGGGAAAATTTTATGTGTTTCTAAATAGACGTACATTTGGTAACAACAAGGCTTTGTTTCAAATTCTTTGGTGAACAAGGTGCACTCAGCTTAGAAAAAGACAGACATTTCCAGGTATTACATGAACAGAGCTTCCAAATGTGCAAGACCAGGTATAAAGGTTTTCTACCTATAATACTCTTTAAATGGTCCAACAATGAAAGTAACAGAAACAGTCTTTTCAAAACAGTAGTGAGATGAAGAAATTAAACTGGAAAAAATTCACTAGAAATTCCTTAATACAGTATAAAGCAGTCTACTGCACTCCAGGAGACACCTGAACTGTGTAAAGAAATAAAATCAAGCACTATTTTAATCACGCAATTTGAACACTTGAGATGCTACAGCTATTTTGAGACCAAAAGAAAGCAATGGTATACTGATAACCTGGATGAAACCTACAGAGCCAAAAATATTTTAATTCTAATTATTTAGAGGAAGAAAATACTCAAAAATTTAGTTTTATTTCCTTATAACCTTATAGTCAGATCTGATTAAAAAAAAAATAAAATTAAGACATGCAATTCACTTCCATACATTTACCGAGGAGGCTGAAAAAAAGGGGGGAAAAAAAAAGAAAAAAGAAAGAAAAAAAAAAAGGAAAAACAAAAGAAATAACCACATGCTGCTTACAGCAAGACTAAACATGTGCAACATGGCTGAATATCTTCTGTAAGAGGGTAGCAGAGGTTTCTCAAAACAGTTATTTCATTTTTAGAATATACGCAACACAAAGAAAAGCTCAGTTACAATTTGCTCTAACATCTGCTCATCTTTAAATCAGCCTCATAGACCGTGTATTCAGGCTGTTCTCATTTGAGTTAACAACCTCTGGCACCTCAGTCAGATCACAATCAGCACAAATGTCTTCTAAGAATCAGAAAGCTGTAACAAGATTCTGGATAGGCCCTATTTTATATCTCACTAAACCAAAAGAGGTTATAGAAAATGTATCAAGTCCAAGGTTTTTACTGTTTCTCATGACTCCTCTCCCAAGGTTAATATGGCCAGTTTGAAGCACTTCTTCAGCATCTCAAACACAGCCATGCAGATGCACTACCATGGCTCCTTATCAGATATTTTACAAAGAAGTTATTCTATGTATACAAATTTACACTTCCAACAAGCTGATCAGAGTACTTACGCTATTAAGTAATGTGTAAGCAGCAGAGACGAGCATTTCCCATTGCTGTAAATTTCAGTGCATTAAGGTATTTCATGTAGGGTATTAATCCAAGAATATATAGGAATATATACAAGAATATACTTGAGTGACATACATTATGATAAATACAGATAATAAGATTGTCACCTGGTTTTGCAGACTATAGAAGCAAAAAATTAACAAAATAATTCATGTAGAGTGCACAGGTCAAGAACAGTATTATATGCTGGAATTGACATTACCTTCTACAGCATCCTTGGAGTCTTCATCTTTATCTTCTGTTCCATCACTATTTTTAAAATAAAACAGAAATATGAATGCAATCAAATAATCGAATATGCACAATAAATGTAGTCAATCCTAAGACTGTAATGAAAGTTTAAGGACAAGAAGATCATAAAAGAATTAAGAAGTGATCATGAAAAGAAGCCTTGCTTCTCACACCATTTCATGTTGGAATAAGATTTATCAACAACTTCACTAGATTTGCTCTTAGGGGAAAAAAGGGAGAAGAGAGAAACAAGAGAAGGGTGTTAAAAAGGGACTGTAATATGAAGGCATTTTAAAATAAGAAGAAAACTTACAGATTTATTAAGGAGGACAGTTTAGTTTTGCTTCATATGTGAAAAGGCTCAGCCATCTTATGTCACACGTATAGGTTATTCAAAGCTGTAAGTTGTAAGCGTTCTACCAAAATCAATTACCAAGCAATTTTGAAAGTTTCCACAAGCTAAAGGAAAAATCAGAAATCCTGTAGGAAGCAAGCTCTAGTAGGCATGAATAAGTAAATCTAAAGACTTGTAAAACTAAAAGCAAGAACATGCACAAAAGGGACCTTTCATTTTGCAAGCAGAACACATTCATCAGTTTAGCACAGCAAAATTTAACCATTCAGTATGGATTAATTAATGAAAAAATCATATTGTGATTACGCGAGAAGAGTGTGAATAATTTATCAGCACAAAAAAAAAACACACCACTATTTTCATTTTTCAAAATGATGATTTCATGCATTAATTATGAGGAACCCATCTGGTTTATATTTCTCAACTCAACCAACCTTTCTGATGTTGGAAAGGATAAATTCTCCTCATACATATCCCCTTCTAAACCAAGACTGCTCCAGCTACTGCTGTTACCATTACTGCCAGGAGAAGAAGAGAACACAGCTGAACTAGAAAAGAACAATAGCTCAAACTACAACCTTCATTTTCCTCAGAGCTGTTTTGTCAAGACACTTTTAATGAAAAAGCACTGAAACTTCCCAAACAGGTTTGCTGGAACAGAGCGCAAACGTGATTGTCAGTGCTATTCAAGGCAGCAATGTGCACAATAATGCCAAACTGCGAAGTTTCAGTACACAGGTGGTAGCATTCATTTGCACTCATTAATTTTCCAGATCAGTGCTAGCAGTAATTCTGTCCTCAGGTCTAAGCACATTGCTCGTTATTTATACAAGCTCAACAATTTCAATATGATTACTCACAGGAATATGGATTACAACTATAATATTTGCTTAAGGACTAAGAATTCATAAAATTATACATTGTGAAGACAACTGCGCAAATAACACCCTCCCATGTCATTCCAAAAATGCAGTAGTGATCTCCAATGGCCTGATGAGAAGAAATTCTTAGAAAAAATACATTTTTTTTTATTGTGAAATTGTTCTACTAGCTTGATCTTTTAAAAATAGGCGGGATTTATAGACCAGGAAAAACAATACTGAAAAGATATTATACATATACTGTATACATAGGAATTGTAACTCAGATAATCTGCTTTGAGATTCTGCATTATGTACATACAAAGGCAAGAAGCCTCTGCTCTGAATTCTAACCTAACCTAGATGCTCTGATTCACCCAACAGAAAAGCCTCTGTCTATGCCCATACTTATACATTACCTATAGAGAAACCTTAAGACTATGTTATTTCTAAATTTAAGTCGCTAACATCAGGTACGTGAAGCAGAAGATACAAGTATTCCCCTGCATAACCAACTTGACCAAGACTGCTAAAGAACTTTCATTCGTATTTCCATTCAAATGGAACCGCAGAGTTCATGCTTTGATAATTCTTTCCAAGTTGTCCTGGTCTACTGTTTACACACAGTTTAATCCTCTGTGAAGCACTGAAGTACAATTTTTGTATCGATCTGAGACACAGAGGGCATGTAATGTTTCAACAGAGCTACTACAAAAATATGTCTTTTTTTCCCCCCCTGAAGTAAGCAAAGCAAGGTAAATTGTACTGGACCAGTGGAGCTTGTGTTCTTGTGTTGTTTTCTGAGGATTATGATCCCATGTTCCAAAACAATTTCAACTATCACTAATGTAATCTCTAGGTTTATTATTATGAAGATAATTTCAAAATGTCAGCTAAAGGAGTCTCAAATACCAGTATGCACTGAATACTGCAAACAGCCTGGAAAGTACTGGGGGAAGGGAGAGCAAAACCTGCTTAATGTCTACTACCCCATTTAATTATGTTGTACCAGCACTACAAACAAATTGGTCTAATGATACCTAGTACCTCAAAGTTGGTACAAGCAAGACTGCTGACAGATTCTTAGACACAAGGAAACTACTTGCATTAAGAAATAGCTGCCAGGGGAACAATGCTACCTGATAGTACATTTAAATGTTTCAAATTGACGTGGTTTACATATAATCAGCACAGTATTTTTCTAAACAGATGGTCCTAACTATAAGAGGGGGGAGGAGGAGAGGGAACAAAAAAAAAAACCAACAACAAACCCCCAAATGTTCAACACAATGAATGCCCCCTCTATGACTGAATGGCATTTTCCTGTGTAATAAAAACAGTCTATGGTAAAAAAAGGAAATAAAAGCAACAAATCTTCATCTCTGCCATGCAATTTTTTATTTCCTTAAAAGATGCTAACAGTTTTCCACAAACGGTTGTGCTGGTTTTGGCTGGTGTAGAGTTAATTTTCTTTACAGCAGCTGATATGGGGCTGTGTTTTGGATTTGTGCTGAAAACTGTTGATAACACAGGGATGTTTTTGTTGTTGCTGAGCAATGCTTACATAAGAGTCAAGGCCTTTTCTGCTCCTCATACCACCCCACCAGCGAGTAGGCTGGGGGTGCACAAGGAGTTGGAGAGGACACAGCCAGGAACAGCTGACCTCAACTGACCCAAGTGATATTCCATACCATGTGGTGTCATGCTCAGCATATAATGCTAAGAAAAAGCATGAAGAACAAGAGAAGGTGGGACATTCAGAGCGATGGTGTTTGTCTTCCCAAGTACCCATTAAACATGATGGAGCCCTGCTTTCCTAGAGATGGCTGAACACCTGCCTGACCATGGGAAGTGGTGAATGAATTCCTTGGGTTTGTTTGCATGTGCAGCTTTCACTCTATGCTATTAAACTCTTATACCTCAGCCCACACGTCTTCTCACTTCTACTTTTCTGATTCCCCCATCCCATGGTGGAGTGAGCCTGCAGCTGTGTTGGGGCTTAGCTGCCAGCTGAGGTTAAGCCACACAAGGGTGTTATCACTGAATCTTGTTTTATTACAGGTCTCCCCTCACCCCTTATCTTTTTACTCAGGGCAGTAACTCCAGATCCTGTCACTGCTAAACCTCAGCAACACAAATGAATACACGTACTCCTACTGATCCACAGCTAGTTTTGTACAACTATCTGACCAATCAGTGCATGACATTTTCTTCTGTCAACATTATGCTATCTGAATTATACCTCCCCTTCTCTAAGTAAAATGCTAATTAATGTCATTCCTCTCCTAATGAGGCACAGATTTTCTTGCACATTACAGAAATCACCTTATTTTCATTTAAATATGTTTTAGGGATGATAAGCAAACAACAAATAAAACATGGGCATTAAAGCAATTTTTTTATACTTTTTTTCCTCAGCATCAACTAACCTATGTGTTATTCAGTATTTCTAACTGCCAATATGCTGAATATTCTTCCTGATATCCTAAATTTCATTATGTACAGCTAACTCATTTTCACTCATTCAACAGATATGTTTTATTAAAATAACTTTAAGGCAATGTATTTTCTTACAAAATTATTCAGTTGTGTGATAAATTACAGTAGCGGTTTGATTAAAATATTTAGTTAAGTGAAACAAAAAATATTGTAGACATTTAAGCAAGCAGTTTCACTTCAGTGCCAAACAACCTATCTGTACATTGCATAACGAAGCATATGTCCCATATTTTCTTTAATTTCAGTGATGCTGGAAGGACTAACTAAAAAGAAAAAAGCTCTCCCCCATTTCTGCTATTCTTCAACAAAAATGCTGAACTTTTTACACTACCATAAGTGGTATAACATAAGTGGTATATCAATTACAAAAATCCTAAGTTTACTCATTCCTTATACATTCCTTACACAGAAGCTCAGGCCACAACTCTCCACATAATTTTCCCTGGCAGCAGGGAGAGATACTGCAGGTTTTTACAATTCCCATTCTAACCTTTGTTAGTTTTCCATCAGCCAGGGGAAGTGCAATGAGAAGCTCTGTGGAAAAAGTTACTACCCTTAACAGGTAAGTTCCAGTATTACACACCTGTAAGCTCATAGTTAGTACATAAATACTCCACCAGTATCAGTTAGAATAGCTTATAAATTAAAGTCCCAAGAAAGAAAAACCTATGTTAGAGCTCCTCGTGCAACTTAAGCTCGTATTACTTGCTTTCAAGAATAGATGAATTTACATAAAACATTCTCAATGGTTAAGTTTTAGTATTTCCAAGCCCAACTTACGAACAGTACATTTAAAATTGTATTTAACACATGGTGGCTGTGTTTAAAATGCCTGCATCTTTTGCTAATACCTAAATTATATATGAACGGTTTTTTTGATGTTGACTCCTTGACATCAATGACGATGTATACTTCACATATTTTGGAGTATATAGTATGAACATTCCTGGGCAATGACATTTTGTAAGAAAACACAAACATAATATTAGAGCCATTTTTAATAAAAAACTCTGTGTGTTTAAGACAAAATAATACCTTCTTCCCCAAGTCCCAGGAGAAAACCACTTGATGCCAAGTTATTTGATGTCAAGATAACTGTTTAACTATACTAACTCACCTGTCACTGAGGTGAAGAAAACTGCTGCTCTCATCAGGATGTTCATCTTCAAAACTTAGATTGGACCAACTGCCAGTGCTATCATCACCAATACTAAGACTCATCTGCTGGCTAACAATAGATTCAACAGAGTGAAATCCTTCTCTTCCAGCAGAGCTAAACAAAAATTTAAGACAAAAACATCACTGTGTTTCATGCCAATCTGTGTTAGTTCATTTACAGCAATTTAACACCATTTCAAACACATTAAATTCCAAGAAAAAAAAAAGAGGGGTGGTGTGGGGTGATTAATTTGTACCCTATTCTCAACACAAGAAACGGAGCAACCAAACATATCTGCAATTTCAACATGCTTAGGTCAGGGATTGCTATTTGGAATTCTTTCACTAGAAGACAAACGGAGAGGCACAAATAATTCTCTCATTTGGAAGATTTTTTGCTATAAAGCATAGAAGGAGTTGTAGCCTTATAGAGACTGTATACCAAGGTACACTTTTCGAACAGAAAACTTACCATTTTTGAACTTGTTCACCATAGGACAGTTTGGCTATTTGCCCCTGCCTGCTTTTGGTACAACCAGCTAGGTGGTCCACTACTGTAGGCAAACTGCCGCAGTTAGCGCTGGTGTTTGAAATGTTAGGATTCCATTTCTTATAAAGGTCTTCCTGTAGATAAAGATCTGTCTTCCTGCCTCAAGAAAGTGTTGCTATGCATGACTTGTACCGGACTCTCCCCTCAGGAAATAAATTTAAATTTTTTATCCAAAAAATAATCAAGCAAGTACGCTCAATGAAAGGTGGTCTTCAGAAGACACTTCAAATGATCCAGTTTGATCATTTTAAAGAAGTCTGAAGTCCTTATAAAACAAGTTTCAACATGAGAACATGCAGTTATGAACTAACTTTTAAGGGCAAGCTGGGATTATCTGTATACAGGTGAAGTGGTAGAAAGTTCAAGAAAAATATCATCCTACTACCACCACAGCAAGCAGCCACTCCGACATTCACTATTTAAAAAGCTAACCTTAACCTACCATATCACTGGTAACATTTTGCTACTGCAAACACAAATTTGTGCAGACAAGCATGGAGCTTGAGTTAGAACCCAACTGGGTAATAAAAAGGTGACTCTCCCCTTCTCCCCCCCCATTTTGTTTACATTATACCAGCACTAGCAGCAGTTCTTTTCACCACACAAGGCAGCTTCTCAGGAAACATATGCATTAAATTCCATACGTTGGATGACAATGTAAGAAACATTTATAGATTTTTGTCATAATAAAACCCTAGTATCACCTCCTTATTAACAGTATCAGTTTGAACCCTGCATTTTACTGCTGTCATATTCTAACCGGAATCTTTAAATAGTATTTTTAAGCGATTCAGTGTCATCTTTGATACTGTAAAATGTGAAAAAAATACATTCTTTTTTTGTCGTACACTGAGTAAAGACTCAACCCTGTTCTGCTGAGAGCCATTATACATGTTATGAGCACTTACATGCAGTTAGTATGTATGTGTTTCATATCAAACCTTGAAATATTCAGTTCAGTCCCACTGTGGCCTTTAGCCACTGAATATATAAAAATCAATTTTATTATTCATCATGGTGCCCTTCTGGAAGCCAGGAAAAGAAACCTGTAGATACAGTGAGGAATTCTCATTCACAAAAAAGATAGGAAAATAAATATTATTATAAATTGGAAAAACATAACATGATAAAGATTGCTTTTGGACCTTAAGAGGAGGAGATTTCAGGTCACTCTGATCACAGCACATTCTGCTTTAAGAAACGGTTGCTGTTTGCCACAGAGTTATTGGGGCACATATTTCCTATTTATAAGCTTATTAAATGAAACAGAATATCAGCCTTTGCTAAATACACAGGAATTTGAAAACCAGTTCCTTGCCTACTGTATTAATATTTTGTAAGCTAAAGTGTATTTTAGTAAGTTGTTTTTTCTTCAAGTAAGGGGATGTGGGTTTTTTCCCCTTATAATAAGGACACTATCACAACACAGCCATAATCAAAATAAAGCCTTCATACTATAAAGCAATGGCTAGTTTGGCCAGTACCAAATGTTGGTCCTACTGACAAAAGCAAAAATAAATTACTATTTTTTTTTTTAGCACACAAGAGGAAATACAGGTAGGAAACAAACCTGGATTCTGTCATGGCTCATAGATCAATGAAACCCATAAGGTCTACTATTTTCTACTACAGGTAAAAATAACTGTATTTCACAGAATCACAGAATTGTCTGGGTTGGAAGGGACATTAAACATCATCTAGATCCAACCCCCCTGCCATGGGAAGGGACACCTTCCACTAGAGCAGGTTGCTTAAAGCCCCATCCGACCTGGCCTTGAACACTGCCAGGGATGGGGCAGACACAGCTTCTCTGGGCAACCTGTGCAAGTGTCTAAAGATTATTTTAAGCTGAAATAATAAGTTCCACTTATTAGTCACCTACTGGAACATATGCATGCAGATATATATAGAAACCTTGGTTTCAAGCTCCCATAGGTAGAAAAAAGTAATCTTTTTCTAGTCCTAAATCACTGAAATATCACCAGAAGAATAAAAAGAAAACATCCAAAACAAAGCATTTCTAAAAAACATTTAAAAAATAAAAATTCCTTCTGAGCACATATTTGTATTAACAATCCCTCTTTTTCTAGTACAGAATGCAGCAAATGAAAGAAAATTATTATTACCTTATGTTAACTGCCTGACCAATATTAGTCATAGCTGATGTCATTATTTCAGTAGTAAGGCTTTCAGCAAAACTGACTCCATCTTGTCCAATACCGCTGTCAGCTGTCAGACTTGTGTAACTCAGCTCTCCTGCTTTCTCTACAGCTGCACTAGCCCCCTTGTCAGCAAACGCTGTCTTCTGCTCAACATCAACATGTATTTTAGGAATGTCAAGCTGAAACACTCCTGATTTTTGACAGGCACCACCTAACCCAGAATGAGGAAAACGTCTCACTGGAATGGAGGACTCTTGCACGGGCAGATGATGAGGTGTACTTTCTGTACGGTACCGATGTTCCTTCATACTGCAGCATCTACAGACAGTTCCAGAAAAAGGAGACAGTTTCTCAGCATATGACAGCCTATCTCCATTCTTCCCATTTTCAGCCACACGGAGAACAGCTGACTCTAAACTCATTTCCAGAGTATCATCTGCTACTTTCCTAGCATATTGTTCTATAGCTTGAATTATGCCTTCACTGTAGCAGTTTTCATTTAAACTGCCTGTACTGTGATACAGTTTATGATCTGGGGAGAAACGAAGAAACGTCCTAGAAAATCTTGTTTTAATGAGATCCCCTGTGACTTCATCGAATTCAGTCCTTTTATACAGACAGGAATCTGTTAGAGACTTTGGCAAACATGTTCCCGACATTTTCAATTTCTTCCTGACATCCCAAGTGATACTGCGAGCAAGGGATTCTGAAAACTGTAACAACTCTGTACATTCTGTTCTCTGTGCACCAATACCCCTTTCCCATGTTTGGTCTTCACAGCGATGAACGCTGCTTTTCACTTGATGTACTGCATCTTTATTCACCGCTTTGATCAGCTCCAGCTTACCATCTACCTGTGTATTTTGCCCAGGAAATGTCTTTCTGTTGTATCTCAACTTGTTTTTTCTAGCAGCTTGCTGTAAGCCTGATTTGATAGACCTGTAAACAAGCCTGCTGGCATACTGATCCATTAACAGTTCAGCATTACCACCTTCTCTTTTCAGAACTCGAATAATATGATCTGCATATTCATCAGTCACACTTTCACAGCTTGGGTACTTGGAAGTCAAACCTGCCATGCCTGAACCTTGTGGTAAAGGAAGTACAGATGAATCTCTCTCCCCCAGCCACTGGTCCTGCACTGGACTGCGCTGTTCTTTTGCTCCACAGTCTTTATCCCCTTTTCTCAGATAAAGACAATCCACCTGACAGTTAACCCGCTTCAACCTCCAGAGTTTACAATGCCTTGATTTCACTATTTCCTTGGCCTCATTGATAACTTTTCCTGCCATATCACCTGCGTAATTCCATAAAGAATTGAACGTCTCTTCTGGGAGATTTGTAAATGCAGTATAGCCACATCTTTTGTTCTGCATACCTAACTGAACTTGCCTACCAGCTTCTCTTCCATTTGTTTTACCATCTAAATGGGATGCAGCCATTTCAGTGGCTATTGAAATTATATGGCTAGCTAAGCAATCTGCATACTGAACTGTTTTTTCTGAACACTCCTCTTTCTCAACGGGCATTTCAGAATGATCTTCATCTTCACTGCTTTCCACTTCTTCAGAAAGTGACCGCATGAGTTTCAGCATAAATTCCTCATTTTCCAAAGAGTCATGTTCAGTTTCAGACAAACCAGCAACGGATGGATTGTAAGGTGTAGAAGGTGGTGTTGCAGGTGCAAATTCCTTTGCTAATTCTCCCTTGAGTTTCTTAGACAGTTTTCTCAGGTTTCTTTCAGAACTACCTTGACATGGTACTAAAGGAGTTGGTGGGGGTGTATCAGGCATTACACAGGTATTTCCATCTTTGAGACTTGATTTATCTTCCACCTGCAAAGCATCTTCACTGCCAAGCATCACTGAAGAAATGCTATTTGCATGCAGACAACAATCAGCCTGCCTGTAAGTCAAAGATCCTGATGATGGTTTTTGAGTATCACAGGGTTTCAAGGGCTTGTTTAAGCATGTTACTGAGCAGCTTCCTGTATCAGTAAAGTTCTCTAGAACATGCCTAGCAAAAGTCACAGCGGAACAAGCTGGTGGTGATTTTGAAGAAAACCTGTGTCCTTTCTGTTCCTGCCACGAATCTTTAGATTCTGAAAAACACTGGACAGAATCTGCTGGAGTAACAAGAAATTTACACGGATTATTTAAAGGCATCTGTTGCTGTTCCACGATTATAGAAACATTACTTTTTTTCTCAGCCTCTTGCTTCTTTATCACACACTGTTCTTTTCTACTGATATCTGCATAAGCCTGTGAGCTCACATTACATGCTAAATTCCCACTAGTGTTGCATAACACAGTTTTACTTTCACCCACAGACTGTTTAATTACATACTTGGCCAAGTGATCTGCAAACATATTCTTGGGGAGATCTTCACCAATACATTGCACATAAGGGTTTTTATCTATTTTTCCTGTAAAAAAATCTGTATACTCTTCTACTGCTTTTGTTACTCTAGATGAGGTTATGGCTTCATAAGCTTCATTTACTATCATATCTACCATAGTTCCAGAGAAAGCGTTAATACCTTTCGAACCACTTGTTAATTCTGAATTACTGTTCATTCCAGTTCTGTTATTTGTTTGTTTGGTATCATTTTGGTTATATAAGAGTGATGGAGTACTTTCAGTACTTTGGCTGCGATCTGAAGTTAGGTAAATATTTCTGAAAGAAGTGACTTCATCTTCTCTCTTTCTGCTTGTGAAAAATGGATGAGTGGAGTCTTTGCATATTTTCATACTGTCATCGGAATTCAGTCCACTGGATATTTTTGCTTTATAAGCATCAGAGGAAACCTGATTTTGACAAAGAGCTCTTCCAGCTAAGGGCACAGGTATTGAACTTACAACACCAGAGGTGCAAAACAGAGCTTGTTGTACTGTATATTCCTTCTTGGAATCCTGGATTAGCTTCAGTGCTACCTGATCATTAAAATTAGGCAAAACTGTGGAAGTCTGTGTTGACTCTAACATACTTTCTGCGCTCACATATTTAATGTTATCCATGGAAACACTAATGGCTGCTTGTGTTGTGAAGGTCACATCAACCTGAGATAGTTCAATAAAAGCCTCTTGAATGACAGATTCAGACAAATCTTTGGCATAGGATCTTACCACTTTGTCTTCATAGTCAAATGATGAAGGCTGTGCAGCTGTAGGTGTCGATGGATACGAAAACTGGCATACTTCCATGATTCCTTCAAACACAAGTTCTTCAGCAAGGTCTGCTGCAAACCGTGCAACTGTATTGGTAAATATTTGTTTCTTTACATGCCGCAGTTCTTTCAAAGCACCAGTTATAGCTTCGCTCACCAAAAAGTTTGCTATGCCATTAATGGCACGCTCCTTCAGGGAGATTGCCCTACGTCTTCCAATCTCGTAAAAAGCCATTTGAAAGACTGAAGAAGTCAACCTAGCAGCCAAATGACAAAGTGCACTGGTGCACGAAGAAACACCTTTTTGTAGATCTTTAAATGCACTGCCAAAACTTTTTTCAACTAATTCAGTTGCAAATTTTTGAATGCTATCTCTAATCATTAATGACTTGTGTTTAGATTTTGCTTGTTTATCTGACTCCTTACTAGTTCTGATTTTGAGATCAGCAGCTTGACCTTTTTTCTCTTTCAAAGCAATCCCTTTGTGTTTTGAATCATGTCCTGCACATACTTGTTCTGATGAGGACTCGGAATGAAAAACAGAACCCAGTATTTCACATGAAACACTATCAGCATATGCCGAATAACTATTATAAACCGCATCATCGTCATTTTGATCTGTCTCATCTCCACCAAGATTAATTCGACATAAACATTCTGAAGACCCACAGCTCCCTAATGGACTGAAAGCCGATGATCTAATAGGGCTGAACAAGCCTCCATTCTCTTCCCCTGATGTTTTAACTGGGCGAGGGGAATCCGGGACATCAAAGACGCTGCTATAGGGTGATTCTGGTTTACGAGGAGTTGGCTTCTTTACATTGGCTGGGAGAGTGGGACGATCAAACTTGAATTTCTGAGGATTCATTGAAATGCTTGCAGAAGACAATTGTTCATGTGCAGTCCTCCTTTTCTGTGAGGGATTCCCTAAGATGGGATCCCTAATAACTTTACAAGAGTTTTCCAAGGCTTGTTCCAGCTCATCAAACTGGTCAAAACTATCAAAAAATTCACTTACTTCTGAGTCTGAATCCTCTATACCATCTTTCACTACTGGAATTTTTGGCAGTTGGAGTTTTGCCTTCAAGCTTTTTTGATACCCTTCTTCATCTAAGAAGATGATGGGGCTTGGGCTGGAGCAATCTGACTCAGAGGATTCAGCTGGAGAGGAAGAAAACAATGTTTTACATAAAAAATTAACTCCTTGATCAGGATTATATGGCTTATAGAAACTTCTTTGTATCCAAGGATCAGAAATCGAGGTTGTAACTGAATTTTTTACTGAGGACCGTTCCTTAAGTCCCAAAATATCAATCAGAGCAGAAGATCTGGCAGATGACTTTCGACATGCAGAACCCACAAGGATCTTTGAGTCAACAGCTTCTAAACATTGAGCAGGGATGGTCTGTGAAGCAGCATCTCGATGGTTTTGAGGAGAGAAGCTGCATGTACCTGAATAGGAAAAAAAAGAAGGGGGGGGGGAGGGGGAGGAAAAATACGTTGCTTTAAAACCAAGAATTTCCACAGAACTCCAGAAAACTGGGGACAGATTTTCATGGTAATTGCTGGGCTTGTTATTGTAGTAAAATGCTAGCTGATCTTTCATAATTAAAGCAAACTCTTTTTTTTTTTAAATCCTATTATCATAATCTAATCACTGACACAGTCATGTATTTTTTAGCTCACAAAGTAGAATAAGGTTTTATTTGATCTGATCCAACAGATCAGATCAAATAAATACCAACAGGTATTCGAATTTTTGGTTTACAAGTTGATAAACCTTTGTGAAAATTAAATTTTCAATGGCATAATATCCCTTTACAAAACATGATTAACGTAAAAAAAATTTATATTTATATTTATGAAATAGCAACAGCCTAAATTTTAAATAATAATTTCTACAAGTCACCAGCATGCAAAAACTTACCAGCACTTTGTGTCTTTGAAGGCTCATCTTCATCTAAGTGTTCAAAAGCAGTGACAAAATCATCCTCAATTGAAGAAACTGACTGATTAGTGTCATCATCTTCTCCATGGGATGTCTCTGTTTGCTGGTTTTGCGATGAGTTTATTTCCACTGCATATCTTATGCCTGTGGTATACTTGCTCAGCAAGGTAAATATATAATCAACTTTGAACCTTGGGAATGAAGGAGACAGTCTCATCACACAGCACACTTCAGGAAGCTGATTCTTGGAAAAGAAAGCAACAAGAAAACAAACATAACCATCTTAGAATGATTTCAACTGTGGAGTAGGAAAGGATTCCTTCCATGCATTTTTATGAACAGTAAACTATTTCCAGATATTTTAAAGGTAAGAAAATGAATGGAATAATTCATGTCAAGTGATAGTTAAAATCACTTACTGTAACTTCTGCATTCTGAATAAATCATTGCAATGAAATAAACAAAAAAAGGGTTGTGAATACAACCCTCATAATATATACTGAAGAATCTATTAAAGGATGCATGTTAAAAATCCGTAGAGGAAGACAGTATTTCAAAGCATGTTTACGCTGAATAGTACTTCAGTTTATAGGATACTTGTTTCTTCATGGTATTTTTTAGCTATGTACAACATAATTAAATTCAACATGCATGATTAGTAAATACGGCTTTAAGAAGTTTGCTTTAACAAGAGTTATAGTAGGAAATAATACAATTAACATAATAATGGAAATAATACTGAAAATAATGGAAATTATATCATTAACAGCATTTGTAATTGTAAATAATTTTTACTAAAGAAAGAGCCCACTGAATTTTACAAACACCTGACATATTTTTTGGCACCTCTGTTTCAGGAAGAAAAGTCTGCGAGGATGAAAGCTGTGTCTGAGAAGAGCAGAGATGGGTAACTTGACAAATCTCATCTTGGCAGTGTAAGGGACTATATCCTAGCAGAAGCATGGGATCAGTAATATAATTAAATATTTGTTAGACTTGAAAACACCAAGTTTATTTTGAGATTTTTTAACATTCATTCTAAAAAAACCACAGATCCATAAAAACATTAATACCACTGTGGCCAAGATGGCCAAAAACCAAAAGCAAGACAAGGTGTGATATGACAAAGCTCTTTCTGAAGCCAAATATACTGCTTCTGTAATTAAAACAGCAACAAAAAAAACTTTTACCTGATGCTTGATGATATAAGGTTTTGCCAATGTTTTTTTTACGTCTTTTAGAAATATAACCTCATTTTCTTTTAGTTTGCACAACTGGAGTGACTTCAGAACATCTGGAAGCTCTACAGAAACAGCTGCCAATTCCTGATTCAAATATACAAACACATTGAGAATACAAAGTGGAAAAAATAACATATAAATGATAATGGTTTTGATCTCATATCCCCCCTAAATAGTGACAGCTGCTTATTTCGGTCAAGCCTCTCTTTTCTCCCCTATTTCTTACCCCATCGCCCACTTATTCTCTCAAACTGAAGCATAAAGCTCACATAAACAAGCTTTAATTCAGTCCACACTCATGTCCAGCTCGCTCTTCTACCAAAAGAAATTCCACTGTTCCTCATGGGCCAGAGGAGGCTAAGAAGTCACATAGAAGAATCTTGTAAGCACTGAAAAGCAGTTGTACGTCCTACAAGATACACAACTAAAAAACAGAACACTGAACTCAGCTAATAACGGTTCTCAAGAGACCTCTACATGCTTTTAGTGTACTTGGAAGAGTGTTACAAAACCAGGGACAAAACCAGAATTTCTTTAAACATGCTTTTGGGTAACACTTAGATTTACTTAATATAGAAAAGGCCTATAAAAGATTTATGATTTTTTTAACCAATCTAAACACTACCGATCCATATGGTACAAAGCAAGTTTCCATAAACCTATTCAGCCCAATTTTCTCTAAATTCCATCTAACTCTAGACAAAACGTAGTTCTTGCCCATGCTTGAAGAAGTGTCTAGCACTATTAACATTTGATTTATTAGCAACATTAACACAACTCTGAACACAAATGGATTCAGAGTTTCTGGTTTTCATTTTTAAACATCAGCAAACTATTACAGCAATCTTTATCTACTAAGATCTAAACAGAGTAGAAATGTTTAATCGCACTCTAAATATGTTATGGATTATAATGATATGTAAAATGCACTGGAAGATTAAATCCTTAATGTCTCACAATGGCACAGCACAACCTCACTAGTTTCCTAAACTTCCCCTTTTAAAATAATATTTCTTCATCTAACTCTGCAGAATAGTATCTTAAGGCATAACCTTAAATACTGACTCTCGGTCTCTCACAAGGAATTCACAGCTACTGGTCAATTCAGTAAAATGGTAAGCTGTTCTAGACCATTCTAACACAAAGACTGATCCATGTAATATTTTAAATACATACAAACACTGATTATCATATTAAAATAACTATTTTCAACCGTTCAATGATATTTGAAACTTAGGGTTTAAAATGCTGAAGATACATATATTTCATTTCTTGAACACCAAAATTCCTCCATCTAGAAAACTAGGTACTACTTAGAAGTCACCATGAAGAACATTATTCTGCAACATAGATAGTTAGATAGATAGATAGATAGATACGGTACCTGCAAATGAGCAGTACCCATCTCTTCAGCAAAGCTTATAAATGTAATCTGCAAAATAAAAACATGAATATATTGAAGTACAGAAAAGAACTTCTTTGTTTTCTGCAGATACTGAAAAGTTAAAAATTCAGCAGGCTTTACCATAAAGCTTCATTCTACTGCCCCGAAAACCATACCTTAGGGTAGCATAGCTTGCTCAAACAGCTGCACGCAGTCTTATGTTACGAATAGTTAATGTTATACTATTTGACTTGTGAAATGTCAGACCAGAGTAAAGAGCATATACAACATTTAAAACCCACTATGCAGAATTTTTTCTAGTGGCCTATTGGCTGGTATACACTGAGCAACACATAAAAGCCTCATTAGAATAAACAAACACAATTTTGCAAAGATCAGTGCTCATCTGTCCTTGCTTCAGGCTGGACATATATAAAACAGTTCCAGTCTGAAATCTGTCCGTGAAATCTGTTTATGATTCTATGATTCATGCTAACAAACTGTGATACATTTGGATATACTGAAGAGAGCATAATGCCAATACATTATACAATTTACCATGTAAACTGATTAGCTTAAGGCCAAAACAGAACAGATTACTTAAGTCACATGTCTGCATGTAATACCCAAGTAGACAAACCCCTAAAGTAAAAGAATTAAAATATTCAACCTCAAAAAAAAAAAAAAAAAAAAAAAAAAAAAAAGTCTTGTCAGGCTCAGGAACCTGGAATACATCAGAAATGTCAGCGTTCTCCGGTTGTGCTTGTGAACAGGAGAGATATTTTTTATCACATATTGTTCCTCTCTTCTGTCTACAGGTGTCTTGTATCGCTCAACATGAACAGGCCAAAAAGAGTCAGTCACTAGTCAAACTTTGTTTCATGTCAGATTTCTTCAGTTCTCACTTAGCATTTCCCTAATGACAAATCAGTAGGGTAACTGCATGCTCCACAAAAATCCCAAGGCATTTATTTTCAAAACAAGAGTGTAAGAAAATAAATATTTTGCTTCCATTTTGTAGATATGGAATAAACCACAAAGATTAAATACTTCCACTGATGTTTGGACTTTGATATGGCTTGGATTCAGCTATTTCAGAGCACTCTGCAAAGGCTGAGTTTTACGAATTCAAGCCACAGCTCATGCTAAATTTGGAGCAGCAACTTCAAGGTAGTCAGTTCGTTCTCAAATTTAAAAACAGCAAAGAACATCACTATGTTTATAATGTCTTATCAATTAACTGCTTCAGCTACTTGCTTATGCATACACAGAATCTCTGAAAGGCACAGAGCTAGAAAAAGAAATAGCTGAAGAACAATTCTGTTTCAAACTGTACTTGAATTTTGTTTTCATATTACTTCAATGTGTGACTGAAAAAAAACCCAACAAAACACCCAAAACTAACAAACCCCAAAATTTTCTTTTAAACTGAAACCGTACTAAAATATGAAAAATTCTGACTTGTTTATTTCAAGGGGTCTCATGCTGGGAAGCTGCAGTGCCCCAGAAAAGATGTTCTTGTTTACATCCACTTATCCTTATTCCAGTTATGACATCACAGACGAAACATAAATGAAACATAAATGAAACAATACTTCACAGTAACATTCCAAATTGCTCCAGACAAATTGCAGGTCTCCAGCACCATATTCACTGTGTTAACTATGAAATGATCCTGCCTGAGCAACATGCCCTTCAACTCTTACATCTTACATCTGCAAGACATCTTTCAGCTTCTGTGTCTTTTTATCTGTAGAGTGCCTACAATATGAACTGAATTGCTCCACAGAAGATGCAAAATACTAAACACTTTAAAGGACTTTAAAGGACTCTTTTTAAGAATATGGAAAAAAATAGTTCTCTGAAGAACTATTGGGAGGGGCTATTGGGAGGTTTTAGGGTTTGTTGCTGTTGGAGGTTTTTTTAAGAGTGCCTGCTCTTGTCTTTTTACATGCCCTTTCCTCTTCCTCAAGATAATGATCCCAACCCTTTCCTTCTCCCATTGGATAACTCATTGTGCAAGATATAGCATTATGCAGGAGTCATAGCTTCACACAAATGAAGGCCAACCAGTCCATATGTACACTGATGGGCCAGCAGACTGCTGTCAAAGAGACTACACCACTGCAGAGTCTGACTTTTTTGCCCCAGTGACAACACTGAGTTAGATTTCATCATTGTGCCCATACTCCAGTTTTCACAGAAAAATAATTAACTTTTAATACCTCAAACAAGTTAGTACACCAGTTCAAAAGTTGTTGGGGAGTAGGTCAGGAAGACAGAAAGGTGAACAGTCTGTAAAACAAGTCTTTTCTTTAAACTAAAAATAGTGTATGAGACATTGTACTTGAAGGTTATAATAAGCCACAGGTACAGAGGAAATAAATCAAAATGGTACAAGAAAACCTAAGTTCTGGTTTTTGTAAGTCTAAGTTATTATCTTTGCAGTCCTAATAATGTTCTTTTGACGTTATTCTGCATATAGGTGTCTTTCCCTATATTTTCATTTACAAAAAAATATCTGTTCTGTGGCAGGATATTGACCCTCTTATATTTCAACCAGAAGGCTCTTAATTGCTTTAGGTAATAAGCTAACTAAATATAGTCAGCTATCTTTCTCCATAGGGACCATCATTATAGGCATATAAAACTTGTTGCTAGGTATGTGTCAGGTATTTGCTACAGGTCAGAAAAAAAAAAAAGGAGGGCGACAATGTTTGAAGGGTTTCATAGATCCTAAAGCATGATCTGTCTGAACAGACACAGACAAGGTTTTGCCCACTCCTCCACTGCTTAGCCCTTCTTCCTTACCTCTAATCTGCCACAGCTCTTCATCTTGCACAAATTCAGCTTCTTGCCAGCTCCCCAAACACCACAGCCCCACCATCCATCCAGTCCCAAAAATCCTGGTGTTATCCAGGAAATCCTAACATATCTCTGCTGGTCACACAATCTTCCTCTTCCCTTCCTCCTGCTACTCATTTTCCAACTAGCAGTCTTCCCTAACTACTTCCCGAGTCTTTTTTTGCTTCATTTCTCCCTGTCTCAGCTCCTCCACCTGGCCATTTCAGGTCATCCTCTCCTTCTCTAAGCTCCTCACCAGGCCTGTCAACTACTACTCAGTAGTCTTCTAAGACACTTAGTATGAGATACACGGTACACATTGCTTCTTACTTTCTTTTTTTCCCTTTGGAGAAGCTGCTATTTGTCTTGTAACTCAAACAGCTCTAGTCATTCCTCCTCACGGCTTGAGATTTACCTAGAAAGTCCTGCATTCTGCCTATGTCTACTTCTCTCCAGACCTTGTCCAGCTTTTGGCTCATCTGTATTAATGTAAAGGAAGTCTACATTTGCAATATTGAGGCTTCAGCTTTTAGTGCTGACTACTGGGCAAACAAGAGCAATTGCTAACTTTTACCTTCAGACCTGGACCCAAATGTTCTGCTACTTTGTTAGGATAAAACCTCGATCACAGGATTGCTCACAAATGCAGTACACCCAGTTGTACAGTTCCTACAAAATCATTTACACGTTTTGGTTTTTTAGTTTCACAAACCCTACAAAGCAGTCATCTTGAAGTGACACAGCTCTTTTCTAGACTACAGTGAGGGAATTCAAGAGGGGATACAGATTTTACAGCCAGTAACTTGCAGCATTGTCCACATTCACTATCCTGCTTCAAGCTAAATCATAGCCATGTCATAGCCACAAAATATATACAAATGGTCAGTTTATGCCAAACCTCAATAAAATTTTCTTGTTCTTCCCGATTCAGACATTCTTCTGCTGATACATTGCATAACACTTTTCTGCTGTGTAGCAGTGACTTCATAGAGTGTAGTACACCTTCACCAAAGCTCTGAAAAACAATGAAAAAATATAAGAAAAAAAAAGGATTTCCAGTTTTGGATACAGTGTACATCCATCTATCCCCTGCCTGCCACAGGATTCCCTGCTTTAAGTACTATTTCAAATTACTTTGTATATAAATCACTCAGTTTTAAGTTTATATTTATTTCAGGACATGGAACTGAAACAGCTGTTTTGTTCAAGCAATATTTTTATTCCAAAAGTTGACCATTCTGTATTAAATAAAAAAAAAGAGGTGAGAACATGCAGACTTGGAAGAAAGAAACCTATGAATCCAAGAAGAAATCTAAGCCCTACCTATTCCTTTCATCAAAGCCTTTACATGAAACTTTTCCATCAGCTTTTCCTCAAAAAGGATGAAAAGCAAATTTATCCAAGGAAAGCAATGGAGGTGGCTTTAAAAGTCACAGGGGATGAAAACAAACAAACTTCAGAAGAAAATCCACACATATTCTCCTTTCCCATTCCTTGAAGAATATGAAACAACTGTAACTTAATCCCATGTAAATATATGCAAGCACCCACACAAGGCTAAAAAAGGCTTAAGAATCTAAGACTTTCTTCCAGTGTAACAAACATGCAGCAGAACAAAAGAATTATCAGCACTGGTATCTGATAATCTAAACAACACAAGATGACAGAACAACAACAAAAACTGGTTCACTCAGCTTGTAAAAAAAGACAATATCCTCTCACTTGTTTTAGGAAGTTAGCAACCTATTGTTTTTTATTTCAAATTTGTTATCTTCTCTAGCAAGTGGTAAGGCTAAGAAGAAAATAAGATCATGATATGGTTAAAAACTGTTCATCCCGTCATTTATTCTCTACCCCACTACCCTGTTAAAATCAAGTGAGAAATCAGTGTGTTCAACTTTGAACAGCTTCTTAAAACAATAGCAGAAGTGTTAGCCAAATGTAGTCAGTGTTTTGCATTTCTGATACTCCCACAGCAAAAACAATGCCTTTATGATAAAAAGTGATCCTATTTATTATAGTTAAACCTCAAGGAAGATTTTTTTTTCCCCTGTAGGGAAAAAAAAAAGGTATCAAGTACTACTACGTGGGAAGCCAAATTATTATAGCATAGCCAGTGTCATCATGCTCATGGCAATTAAAAATTAGGAAAGCATTTCTAGAATGAATAGACAGAGGCAAAAATAGAAACTTCACTTCAGGTTCCTTGAAATTACCAAAATATATTTCAGAATGTTAGCAAACAAGGCTCAGATTACTACCCTGACAGCCAAGGCCAAGTGACATTAAAGCAGTCAACACAGTCATTTTTAGGAAAAGTAACAGCTGAATTATTTCAAAATCCCTTTTAGGCAGTTATTGGGCCATGTGAAAGAAATTAAGTGTTCATCTAATTTCCATTTTAATCTATTCCTTTGTCCCAACTTTTAGTTGCCATTTATCTCCACACTTCAGTAATATATCCTTGTACTTTCCAAAGTATGCTGACAGTGTCCTTCCCTTTGATTCTCTGCATCTTCCAAATTTACAGGTGGCTGCGATACCAATATTGCTGAAAGTCTCTTCCCCAGTAATTCCTCCATTCATCTCATACAAAAGACATTCATGAAACCGAACAAGCATGTTGAAATGTCTCATTTTCAGCTTCTACAATAATTTAATCAGCACTCAAAATAGTGAGAAAAAATACTGATACAACGTGACCTGATAATCTTCTGCAGGCCAACAGTGATCCAGTTTGAGAAGGGCTCATCATTATTCTCTAGTAGTTAGGTTTTCTAAGGCTACAAACTATTAAATTATCACACACCTTATCTATAAGCAAGTACCTTTTCCTAGTTTTTAACACCCCAATAGGCAGGATGGGTAACTAGAACAGGAGTATCATATTAGGGACTACTGAGGTGAAGGAAAATTCAGGATTTTGGAGATCTCTAAGTGGAAGTGGGAGAAGAAGAAAGATGCAACAGTTGGAAAAATCTCCCTCAGGTCTGGAAGAACCAGCATGCAAGACTGTATGTAGGTGCGGTAGCACTCTGATGGTGGCACTACATAACTGAAGAGATAAAATATCCATATTTAAAAAGAAGGAGGAAGGAAGTGATGCATGGCTTGAAGATTATGTTACTGAATATTAAAAAGTTCAGAACATGAAAAGAATAAAAATATGGAAATTAACAGCATAACACATACATAGAGAAAAGATCTTATCTATCTGGACTTACATAGACTATTTACACTAAAATACTGAAATATCTGAAGAGGTAATGAAACCAGAAAATGACAAGAGTTTACTGAATAAACTGTTTCATTTGCCCAAATGGAGACTGCAAAGGGGTGTTGGGTGGTTTTTTTTTTTTGAGGATAGAGTGGATTTAGGTCAGTAACCCAGTAACCAGCTCAAAATTTATCTTGAGACTAAAGTCAAGCATCACCACTGTTAATAAATGTAAGGGGGGGAGGGAGGGAAGCAAATATGTATATAAAATCTGATGATAATTGAAGTAAGCAGGTGTCACCAGCTGACAGGAAGAATAGCAAATCATACAAGAACTTGCATTTTAAAATACTCTCACATTGTGCAACTGTAGGAAGTACAGTTATGTCCTTAAAAACTAAAAGCAAGCTTTAAAATAGAATTGTGAATTCACAAGCTGGGAAATAAAAGACCTGAGCTGACTTCTTAATTGTGGTATAGCAATGAATGGTCAATGGGATACAGCACTGAAAATAGAAAACATGACCCCAGTACACATGCTTTAGTGAAAGAACTGACATCAGAGTCACTGAGAAGGACATCCTGTGTAATTGCACATACAGTATCATCCACATATAAAAAGAAGATTAACTCACAAGCACAGAAAGTAGGACTACAAAGGATAATCACGGGAATGCAGAGGCTTTCATATAAAAGCAGACTAAAACCTTAGTTTACAGAGTTTCCAAAAACCAAGGCTAACAGAGGACAGATCACCAACTATAAAAACATCACAAGGGTGAACATCAGTGACAGACAAAAAATATTTAGGCTGATGAACAATGACATCCATGAACAAATAGGTGTGAATTTGCTCTGAATTGCTTCAGTCTGGTATTCATATTACAGCAGTGTGGTTCAAAAAGACTTAGAAACCACAGTAGATGGGGGCTTTTTTAAACTCTCCTCATTAATTGGGAGACTATATTTAATGACTTCTTCAAATTGTTACCAAAATTGTGCTTTTGACAGCAGAGGACTGGCCTCAATTTCAGAGAAATCCTCCTATCCAATAGACAACAATGAAAGTAAGCTCTCTCAAACCTCCAGCCTAGGAGACGCCATTAAAAACTGAAAATCAGCAAGTTCCCAAGAATATCATCTCAGTTGAGGTAAGGACAAGAGATCATCTTCAACAAAAGAATGCCATTTGTTTGTATAAATAGTACAACTTCTTCCAATATACATTAACATGGCAGGGGGGCGGGGAACCAAACCCAAAACCAAGCAACCTATAAAGCTCTACTTCCTAGGCCTGTGTATTTCTTCCTCTTCTAAAGTAACATCTTACAAGAAATCCTATTTCAATTGTGAGCATGGATTTCAAACTTACTAAGTCATAGCAGGGGAAAAGCACAAATAGTCTCAAACATGCACAGAGTGAGAAAGATTTGAACAATGAAAACCTAGCTCAAATGAGCAATTCAAAGTTTTGCATTATCTCCTTTGTGGCCAGCAAATCAAGAAGTCATTATGAATCCTTTACAGTATACTGGAGGAAACTCTATACTAATGAATCGTTTTAAACAACTGCTCTCTAACATTTCAAACAACCCACAAACCTGTAAGGTGCCATGATCTGCAGAGAAATCAAGTCCAGTGTTGGAGAGTTGTATTTAATATTTACTCTGCTCTCGTGTAACAAAGCAGCTCTTCCTGATTTCATGTGCTGTAAGATTTAAATCTACTAAATACCTTGAAGTCATTTTGTAAAAATGGAAACTTAGGCTTTAGATGTGCATACACAGCCATGCACTGACTTTTAAGAGCTACTACTGCAACAACTCCTGTTAAGTATTACAAAGAGGACACAAATCAGACTGCAAGCTGTGAACAAGAGAAGATGAAACAGTGTGATTCTGACCACCCTGAGTCTGTGAGTCTGTGAGAAAGAATCAAAGTTCCACACTATAATCTACATAGCCGCCCCTCAGGGAAACATCAAGAGGAGGCAGCCACAGACCAAAACACTGGAGTCTGGCTGGATGAAAATGTAGAATTCTGCAATACAACCAAGAAGGGTCAAATTCATGTTCCTAGAAGCACACAGTCCAAAATGCTCATTGGCAATTAACAGAGCAGTTCACAGAGCTAATATGTTAGGCAACCATTAGAATCAGTGAGGAATCACTGGCCACTGTCGTTATTTCAAAGATGTTTTGCAACCCAAAGATCTAAAAACCTAGGGGGAATTTGTTGGTTTGTTTTGTTTCTTAAATTGAAGAGGAAAAACAAATAAAGAGCAGACTAAAGTCCTCTAAAATCCACTTTATATTCAGGTTAAGAATGCAAAATTACTGTAGCTACAGAACTCTCTGAGCTGCAGATTTCTCATAAACCAGTAAAATAAAAGTTCTTATAGCATTTGTCTTACAGTGAAAGAATATCACCCATTATTGCAAACTGCTTAATGTATGGCAGTTATTCCATATCAAGACCCGGAACAACCATTCACCTGCCAGACAGTCTCATAATGCTTACCTTTGCATTCAAGCAGTTTCTACAGGACCTATATCACAGACACAGTTTCCTTAGAACAACAAAAATCTACTTATGGAATAAAAGATTGCAATTTTCATGTGACAAGATACTACTTTGCTCAGTTTCTCCTCTTAAGCATTGCACACACTTGCAAGTAAAGAATTTATTAGTAACCCGGAAAGACCTAGAAAAATACTCATCTGTATTCAACTACTTCAAGAAGTATGATTGAATAAATTTGTTCTTTCAGGGTAAACTGCAACTTTCATTTGAGTAAGCACTTATGGAAGTTGCAAGAAAATTTGAGGACTACTATTTATGTTCTCCAAGCTAAAGTGACAAAATTTAAAAGAATAAATACATAAATAGTTTTTAAAAATAAAAAACCCAACACTAACAGCTTTCATTAGTGCTAGACATATTTTCACCAAAATACTGCCCAGAAGTTCATGTAAACACAAGGATAAGCCAGTCAAGAAACCAAGATCTGAAGATTAAGATATTATGGTAAGCCCTAACACAGACTTCACTGAATTTTTCAATTAACACTATATATTTTATTACATATAAACTTGAAAAATCAAAAGCTATACTCCATAATATAATAAGCAAGGCAAATTTTAGCAAATACATAATGATTTTATCATATCACCTTAAAACTAAAGGCAAAGCCAAAAGCATGCACCCCTTCCTTAAATTATTCTGTCTCCCAATTCAACTATGCTAAATATGTCAAAGCATACAACAAAGGCAGTTCCTTTGCCTCCTTGAAATGTTAGGCAACCAAAATCAAAACATACAAAAGAAAAAAAAAAAACCAAAAAACCCCAACCAAACCTACCAGTTTACTTGGTTCATGACTAGACTGTTGCAATGAAGATCAGAAAGCTCTAACATACTTTTTCTTACACTCAGATAATTACCTTTTTCACAGATATCCTTGGTTTCATTCGGTTGCCCTGAGCCCTGGCGTAGAGATCCATGATTTTACCAATCTCAGTATTCGATGAAAGAAGTCAGCTCAAAAATACCTATGCAAAACATTTGTACTTGATTATTTTATGTTTCCCCATTTAGTTTGTATATGTTTTGCAAATACAAGCAGCCAAAACAAAAAACAATGAAAGCATTTTAAAACTGAGAAAGAGTAAGCAGCACACCATCCATGCTGATTGCTGCCTTTAAAGAAGTACTGCCTTAATGATTTTTAAAATGATGCACGAAAGGGAAAATACACACCTTATAGTTAGTTCCAACATTTTTTTTTAGCTACATTTCAAGGCTGCATGGGGCGGGGAGGAGTGTGGGGGGGGTAAATGGGGACAAGAGACAGACATTAAATATTGTTTCACTATTGCTGATACTCCGGTGACATTTATCAGCAGATTCCTGTACCATACAATGCATCGGAACTACCCTTCCACAATCTTGAGAGGAAAACATATTACTTATCCACTCCACCAACTGATTTATTTATTTCTGTCAACTCGACTACAGAAGAACACACCTGACTCCTGTTCAGGCTAACGTATCAATAATCTTGTTCTCTGGCACTGCTCTGGATAGTCCTGTCTTTGCTGGCAAAACACAGGTGACCAAAGCCGTATTTACCAGCACTCTTTAATTTCACCAGAGCAGGTCAGAAGTTTCTGCTTGAGACAGCTACCCTTGCTGATCTGAAGTTTAATTCTAACAACAAGTTAAAAAAAAAAAAGGGCAATGAAATAAAAAGAAGTTTTTCAAGCTTCCCTTTTTAATCACAAGCAATGAAAAGAAACAAAATAAACTAGTTAGGTTTATTAATTTCTACACCCCCCAAAACAGGCAATAAATAAATAATGACAGAAAGCATGTGCAGGGCTTTTAAGTCCTATATAAGTTTTAATACTTCAACTTTTCCCATACAATTTAGCCAGGAAAAAGAATTCCTAGACTATCCAAAATAAACCAGGTACAGAGCAATTGCATGTAAAAATGACTGCAAAATAAAAAATAAACACCAAGACATCAGAGTACAAGTCTCCTTTCCACAACTGACTGGCTTTATTTTCTTGATCCCATTTCAAGCCCACACTCAACCTTTATATGGGAAAGAAATCTTTATATGAGTTTGTTCTTGAGTATATATAATTTAAATAAGAAGATGAGTAGTGGCATCAAGTAATTGTATTCTTAATCTTCCCCCACCTACACCCCTGGCACCTATAAAAGGTAAACCCTCCGGAATGCAATAGCAAGAGATTATTAAGTACAGCTATTCACATTCCACTCTGATTTCTGCTTTCCTTCGTAAAGATCTTGCTAGTTCTTTCTTTGTAAAGAACTTGCTAGAATCTTAGAAAAATGTTATACTTATGTACATAAACTGTAACACTTTGGAGCACAGCATCTCTCTTAACTGGTGTTTGAAGCTTGGAAAATTACGACAATGACATGAAGCAGCCTGGTACATATTAAATATATTTATATTACATATAAACATAATAAATACAAATAAAAACCTCAAATCATAGTAAACTTCTGTGGATGGAAGACAACAGAAGCATCACTGTGGTTTTTGTAAAGACTCCTGTGTTTTTAAAAAAAAAAATAAATAAAATCCATAAAACAGTATCAAGCAAGAAAAAAACCCACACCACCTCACTTGCCCCTACCACTGTACCTTAAATGGCTAATCCACCCTGTTAATCTAATCATATCAGGGAAATACTCTTAGACACATCCTTGTCCTAAGACGACCCATCTGTGGGAAAAGCTGGTTCTCCCACAGGATCAAGTCAACTACTTAAGCTCTACATTTCTGAACTGATCACTCCTTGCAGCAATTTTAACAAAGCCCAGCATAGCAAAATCATGGAGATGACTTTATAACCATGTTGTGTTCCACAGTATTTACTCATGTACAGTACTCTACAGTTACACTGCTTTCAGGCAGTAGGTTTGTTCCTGTGGCATCAGCTAGTAAACTCTGGAGACCCCAAGCATCATTACAGAGCCACCTGCAGTGTCACCTACTTCATGAAACCAACAGACTTGTACATCACTGTACAAAGACTCTGAAAAATGCTGTACAGAAACTGTACTGGTTTATCAGCATTAAACCATAACCATTTTGTCTTGTCTGCATCCTGTGCTTTGGTACTTGAATTATACACAGGTTCTCCCCACCACTTTTGGCATCTCAGCTCTCTGTCATCTATTTCAGAGACATCTGAAGGGTTCCACTTGTCCACAAGACAACGCAAAAGTATTCTTTTAATATATAAAATCATTACCCGTTTTCAAAATAACAATGGTCCAATACCCAAACTGTAAAACTAAGTGCAAAGGAAGTGAAAGCACTATCAAACAAAACAGCCTGGAAATAGCTCATTTCCTGTGTAAATAAAACCTACCATTTAAAATGATTTTCACTTCTGCATTATTTGTGTTTGACTACTAAATTTAATTTCCTTCTACTGTAAACTCAAAAAAGAGGGAATAAATGGCAGAAGTATCAGCTGTAAGACGAACAGGACTTTCCTCTTACTAAATAACTATCAGTAGACATCTAAAAAACCAAAAAAAACATAGAAAAAACCTTATCATGAGAGTAACTGATAAATACCCACACCAAGTTTAACCATCTCTACCTTTCCAGCAAGTCAGATCACCCTAAACGCATGCAGCAAGGGCAACAAACAGGAGGAACTGGTACCCTTCATGCTGCTAAAAAGCTATGACCTAGTTGCCATTACTCAAACTTGGTGGTACCAACCAAGATAGGTGGGATCTGATGAGATTCATCCCAGAGTCCTGAGGGAACTGGCTGATGTAGTTGCCAAGCCACACTCCATGATATTTGAAAAGTCATGACAGTCAGGCAAGGTCCCTGGTGACTGGAAAATGAGCAATATCACACCCTTTTAAAAACAGTAGAAAGGAGGACCCTGTGAACTACCAACCTGCCAGTGTCACCTCTGTGCCTGGGAAAATCATGGAACAGATCTTCCTAGGAGCCATGCTAAGGCGCACAGAAGACGGGGAGGTGACTCGAGCAAGAAGCATAGCTTCACCAAGGGCAAGTCCTACCTGACCAACCCAGTGGCCTTTTGTGATAGACTGACTAGATCAGTGAACAAACAACAAGCTAGTCATCTATCTGGACTCCTGTAAAGCCTTTGACACGGCCCACCATGACATCCTTCTCCCTGAATTGGAGAAATATGGATTTAATGGATGAGCTATTTGCTGGATAAGGAACTGGTTGGATGGTCGCATGCAGAGGGTTATGGTCAAGGGCTCAATGTTCAGATGGAGATCAGTGACAAGTGGTGTCCCTCAGGGATATGTATCGGGTCCAGTACTCTTTAATATCTTCATCGATGCATAGACAGTGGGATCAAGCTCACTCTCAGCAAGTTTGCAGATGACACCAAGCTGAGGGGTGCAGTTGACACACCTGAGGAATGGAATGCCATCCAGAGAGACTTGGATAAGCTGGAGAAGTGGGACCATGCAAACCTCATGAGGTTAAACAACGCCAAGTGTAAGGTCCTGCACCTGGGTTGGGGCAACCACCAATATCAATACAGGCTGGGGGATGAAGGGATTGAGAGCAGCCCTGCACAGAATGACTTGGCTGGTACTGGTGGATGAAAAGCTTGCAACCCAGAAAGCCAACTGTATCCTGGGATGCATCAAAAAAGAGCATGACCAGCAGGTTGAAGGAGGCGATTCTCCCCCTCTACTTCACTCTGGTGAGACCCCATGTAGAGTACTGCGTTCAGCTCTGGAGTCCTCAGTACAAGAAAGACATGGACCTGTTGGAGCAGGTCCAGCAAAGGGCCACCAAAATGATCGGAGGGATGGAACACCTCTCCTAAGAAGACAGCTGAGAGAGTTGGGCTTGTTCAGCCTGGAGAAGAGAAGGCTCCAGGGAGACCTTATTGCGGCCTTTCGATATTTAAAGGGGGCTTATAAGAAAGATGGGAACAAACTTTTTAGTATGTCCTTTAGTGACAGGACAAGGGGTAATGGCTTTAAGGAAGAAATTTTTCACAATGAGGGTGGTGAAACACTAGAACTGTTTGCCCTGAGGTGGTAGATGCCCTATCCCTGCAGACATTCAATGTCAGGCTGGACAAGGCTCTGAGCAACCTGATCCAGTGGAAGGTGTCCCTGCTCACTGCAGGGGGATTGGACCAGATGACCTTTAAAGGTCCCTTCCAACCCAAACCATTCTACAAATCCATTTTTCCAGTGCTTTGCTGAGAAAAACCCTCCCTATCAGACCGCGCAGTAAGCATTTAGTTGGCCTTTCCAATCTTGTTTGAATATACGTAAGGAGCAAAATTAAATAATCAGCTTAATGGAATCCAACAGGAATTTTGCCATGGATTTCATCTCCCTGTATGAATTTATTCTATGCCTAAATTTATTAAGTCAGTGTGGACTGATAATCATTATCTGGCAGAAAGGGAGAAAATTTATCCTTTTTCTCTAAAGTGTAAATGTGCTAAGTATATCCCTTAAATAGCTATAGGGGCATATGTGTACATGCGCACATCTGTTAGAGGCATACAAGGACATGAGGAATTTGAATTATATAGGCAATAAATTTTAACTATATGTAATATGGTCTTACTAATTTCCAATCAAAGATTCAAGAGAATCAAAGATTCAAGACAACAGTATATCTCTGAATCTATGAATAAGTTTCAAACAAGTATTTTTGCTGTAGTACTGTTTAAGAAAAAACAAGACATCTTTCTTTTAAAGAAAAAGTACCTTTTCCTTTTCTTTTCTTCTTTGAAGCAGCCAAACAAATTGTGATGATGATTGGCAAAAGCCAGGTTTAATCAAATACTGAGCTTTGAAACATTGATTACAAATATAAGATTCAAAAATACCTTAAAAACAACAGTATGTACTCATTTATAACTTTAGCAAAACAAATGCATTAAAAACCAAATTAAACAAGCCTACGCTGAGAAGCAGGAAGAAGAGTCTAATGGATCCTTCTCTATTTCTCACTTCTAATGATTTATCACTTTCACTAATCGGGTTGGCAGTCTTAAAAAAGTCCATTTATAAAAAGTGACAAGTTGTCTTGACCACAGATGCATCCACATTAAGAAAAGCTGGGGGAAGGGCTAAGGGTGTGTGTGTAATACATCATTTTTAGCCAGCATTAGTGACAGTTATGAAAGGTTGGCTCTTTCTTGTTTGGTTCTAATTGGTTTATATTGTATTTTTGTCACATAGAAGCATGACATGAATACCAAGCCACACCAATTTCAAAAGAATGCTTCATTTTCTCTGCCTAGATCATCACTAAGTATCATATCCCAGTCCTGGTGTATTTGAGAATTCAGATATTCTGGGGAGAAGATATCACTGGATGTACCAGAAATATCCATAGTCTAGATTTTGTGGTGTGTGCAATCAAGTTTCTGTGCTTTTATTCTGTTGTGGTTTTCATACATAACACAATTAAACCAGTTAAGTTGGGAGGGTATTATTTTCTAAGCAGTAGCATTTTCTCAAACGATCTCATTTCCCCTTAGAGAAAACTTCACCAGTGAATATGATGTTTAGGAAGTACTTTATAGGTTTGTTTTAGGAGGATTCTTAGTGATGGGGGTTTTTTTTGGTTTTTGGTTTTTTGTTTTGGGGGTTTTTGTTGTTGTTGTTGTCTGTTTGATTTTTTATATTGTATCATAACAGATAATTAACAGAAAAAGGGAATAATCTGATCTATTATTTTTCCACACTAAGTAAGGCTTTCCACCACTATACCCTTCAACTGCCAACAGATTTTAACGAATCTCTGAAGAATATGAAATTCTAAGGCATCACCCAAGATGGCATAATTCAATTACAATGCCTCAAATAAATCGCCCTGTCTGCAGACCAAGAAATACCCCAGGGCAAACAGGACCAACGTTACTTAAAAGCACTTAATTTCTCAAAAATTAATTAAATATTGGCAATATCTAATAGCAAAGTCTAACTTTGCAATTCTGAAATAATCTTGCAAATACAAAGCAACCTAAGACTCCTCCCAAGGGTAACATCGATAAATTAAGTGGATTTTGTTACCACCGAGTATAGCATCAGTGATCTTTTCCAGACAGACTCTAACTTTCTTTTTTTCTCCTCCCTATCTCACTCTAGCAATATATCAGGGCTTCAATAGGGAGACTATAATATCGGATCTACAGCTTATAGCCTTCTCTTTCCTCCTCTCCCCCTCCCCCCCCCATTAGATAATGGGGGAAAACCAGAGGAAGGTACTTCAGTCGTAATAAAGAAAGCCCCTCGAAGGAGCCAAGAAAGCAAATGAGCAATGCTTGTTGTTCCTCCTCCCTTGAGAGAGGAAAGGAATTGGGAGGAGGACGTGGGGAGGGATGGAGGGAGGGGGAGGAGACACTTTTAAAAAGCGAAATGCTGCGAATGGGGTGAACTTACTTAACCCGCGTGCATCAACCACAACCCAACCAAGGCAGGAGGTTAACGCGAACTTACTCAGCCTCCCAGCACCAACCACAACAACACACGCACAGCCGGGACCGCAGAGAGCCCCAGCAAAGGCGGTCGCCGGCCACTACCCAGACGCTCCCCGGCAGGCCTCCGCCGCAGGCCGCCGCGCCTACCGAGGGACTCCCCGGGAAAGAAAGAATAAGGCAGGGCAAGAGGGATGCTGCAAACACTGCCCCCCGGGACCGAAGCGCTGCGTTACCCCCTTGTGCCCCCGTCCCGCGCTGCGGTATGAAGGCGTCCGGCGCGGCCCCCGCCCCCCTCACCGCCCTACCTTCCTCCCTGCCCTCAGGTGTGTGCGCACCTCCCCCGCGGGCGCGGAGGGCCGGCCGGGCCCGCGCGGAGGAGGTGCGCTGCCCCGGGCCACAGCGAGCCCGCTGGGCTGGCGCCAGCAGCGCCGCCTCGTCGCGGGTGCGGACGGGGGAGGATGCTCTGCCCTGCTCCCCGCAGCACACCCCGGAGCGGGCCACCTGTGGGAGCGAGCCCCGCCCTCAGCGCTGCCCCCCGCCCTGCGCGGGCACGGCAGCGGCGGGGCCCTCGCCCCCCAGCAGGGCACCGGAGGATGGTTGGTGAGGGGTGTGGGGAGCAGGCGCCCCGTACCTGACCGGCTCCTCAGCACCCGGCACCCGCGGCCATTCCACCGCCAACAGCAAGAGAGGCAGGGAGCGAGCCCCCGGCCCCGCTCCCGAGCCCCGCCGCGGCGCAGCGCCCCTCCGCCGCCCGCCCCGCCCCCTCCGACACCCGCCCCCGCCGCGCGCCTCCGTTCTCGCGAAGCTTAGCCACCGACCCCGCCCCTGCCCTGCGCGGCGCGGCCGGCGGCGGCAGACTGAGGTGTCACGTGGCTGCTGCTGCCGCGTCCCCATTGGCGGGGATTAGAGGCCCCCTGGCAGGGCGGGGCTTGGCTGTTGCGCGCGGTGGCTGCCCTCGGTCGCGGCCGCTGCGGGACCCGCACGCGTCGCCCGTGCCCGTTCCGTGGCGTTTGAGGGCTGGGGGGGGGGGTCGGTCAGCGCAAGTTCCCCATCGCCCTTGCAAGAGGGAAGCCGGTTTGTGCTTGCCGGCGCGGCCGTGACCCCCGCGCTGCGTCCCCCGCGGCGCTCCCCGCCGGAGCGCAACCGCCCGGCCCCATCCACAGCAACATTGTGGGTCGGCACGGTTCACGATGGGGGTCTGCGGCGCGGCAGATGGGTGGTGCGGCGGAGAGCTTGGTACTCCTCTCCGTGCCAGGCACGGTAGTTGGAGTCACAGCAAAGCCGCCAGGAAGCTGTGTGCCTGCGGGGTAGGTCCCTCCTGCCTGGCCAGCCTGGGCTGGAGGCCTGCCGGCTGGTTGCTCGGGAGCGCCTCATGCCGGGCTCGGTGTCGGCTGGCTGGCTCGGTGGGGTAGAGGCTGGAGTCTGGTGTTAGTCAGACGAGGCCCAGACAGAACTCCTAAAACCTGCTTGAAACTCCTGTGCCTTTCCTCCCTGCACCTTTTTAAATTCAGTTCTGTCTGATTTCTCTATATATATTTACCCTAGCAAATAGACGATTTTCAAATCCTTCATGAGTTGCAATGGAGATGTGTGCTTAAGCTTACATGCTGTTGGGATTTCTTTCTGTAATGCCATGTAGCTTCCCAACATTACTCCATTTCAGCAGGAGCTCCTTCAGACACTAACTTGACAACTAGGACACAAACGAGGAAGTGTGTTGAGTGGTACACAGTGGGCAGTCTAATGCTGATGGCTGTCTAATGCTGCTGGCTGACAGCTGTGTTCCTCTCCAAAACAGAGACTCCCGGAATCCACACACAGGCCTTTCTGAGACTTGGCATATGAGAGTGAAGCTCAGGAGGAGGAGCAACAGGATCAGAGTTCCACTGTGACTACAGGTGCAGACAGGACAGCATGTGGTTACAACAGGTTCTTTTAAGATAGAAGAGAAGGAGCCCCCAAAGCTGAATTCAGCAAGAATCAAAAACTTTGTAACTGGGGGAGGGGGTATGGAAGAAAAAAGCCGGGGGGGGGGGGGGGTGGGAACAGAAAAAAAACCCAAAACTTTTTGGCCAGCAAAGAAGATGCTGGCCATGTAGCTTTTTCAGTACTGGGGGATTTCAAAGTTAGACCTGACCGACTTTACAGAGAGACTGACAGAAAGAGACTACCCTGACCTCCTTAGAAGTCGCATTTTTCTTGTGGGTACCACCTGAGCCCGATAGAAAGTATGTGAGTGATTTTGCTCATATATCTCCATTACTTTTCTGGATAACTCCCGCTTCTGCTTAGCTTCTGTTTTTGTTTAAGATGTGGCTTTTATTTCTGTTCAGTCCTTGATCATAGGCTATTTCTGGGTTGTATAATCATTTTAGACACTTCAGAAGTCAGAGGATGCATATTCACTTACTCATTTTGCCAACAGGTAGATAAACTACGTTTTCATTTACCCTAAAAACTAATAAGCTGTACAAGAAAGCCCACAAACCACGCACAGACTAGATAGATAAAAGAAACAAAGGATTACTGGTTCTAAAGAATGTCACAGTGTTTGCTAAGTGGGGTGAATAAAGGTTTCTCATATTCCCAGGGACTGCGGGTCCCTATGGGATGGGGAGAAGGTAAGTGAATAATAGAATCAAATTTGACTCAAATTAGTCATCATTTCAGTGCCCATTGAGACCAGCCTTGGAAATACACTTTGATTTGAGTAAACAAATTTTAACAGTTTGTACATCTACAGTTAACCAACAGAATACATCTTTTTGACCAGCTGCTCCATTCAAAATGCTTTTCAGTTTTCATGAAAGCTCAAAATCCTGTGTTTTGTTCTTTTTCATGTATCAAGACTTACTGTAAGTAAAAAATTTCCAAAACAAAATAGGTCTGGAAGCAATGTAAACATGAGAAAGCATGCTTTAAAAATAAATTCAAGCCTTTTATTCCCTTTGTTTTATAATTCCCATTAGACTATTCAGAATAATGAGTTCCTATGGCTGCCTGCCAAAACCTTGGAAAAGATCAAGATTTACCCTCATCAGGAAACTATGAAACATAACCCACAGCATGCAGTTGTTTCTCAGAAAAATTGAGGGTTTATACGATAATAAAAAGGGGGATAGCTTTGAAAAGGTGATTTTTTACAATCATTTTCAATATCACCTATGTAAAAGCACAGAAAACTTGGCTGGTCAGCCAATGCTTGTTAAAGTTTATATTCATTGGGAAGAAATAGAATATCATTTTCTGGGCTCTGGTGTTTTGTGTCCTGTTCCAATTTCATGTTTTTCAGGGCAGAGTCTGGCCAGTCAGAGCCCGCCCCACTGCCCCCAGCGGGAAGCAGGGCAAGCCAGGGACAGCCCCAGTCTGGGACATTAGGACCCGTGGGGACAGGCATGAGTCAAGGCCAGGCCGGGACGTCAGTCTGTGTGTGTGGGTCAAGATCAGGCTTGATGAGGGGAGCCAACATCAGGCAACACTGGCTGGACGGGGCCATTCCCCTGTAGTGTTTTCTGCCTGCTGTTTTGGTACGAAAAACAGACACCTATATAATCTTTTTCCAGAACTGCTGTCATGTCCCGGGTACTGTCCTGAGTCCCTTTCTGCACCTGTCTTTTAAGCTTGGTATTTTCAGGATCATGGGCTTGGAGCGACTTGTAGAAAGATTATCTCAGACAGACTTGTATGTCATTTCTTTTAGGTATTGAATGCCAGTTCTGTAAAAGGTGTTGAAGAACTAGTCTGTGACTTTATGGCCATTTTCCAGCCATCTTCTTACTAGTCCCCCCTTTTTTTTTTTCCCCTCTGTACATGAAAACTATACAGTTGCATGATTGTGTCAGTGTTTGTTTTTCTGTTGGGTTTTTTTTTTTTCTTATGATACTACCTCTGAAACATGTCCCTCTGTAGCTAAAGCTTTATGAAGTTCACTTAAGAGTTCAAATTATATCCTATGAAATACGCTTATAGTAATAAGGATTGCCTCCTCAAAGGCAGATAGGTCATTTATAGTCTTTGTATTCCTACCTTTAACAGGAGGCACAGCATATGCTTCCTCTCTCAAAACCTGGGTAAGCCTTTTCCTTGCAGGAAGCTAGGAAGAATCTGCTGTGCTTGATACTGTTCCTCCTCCCCCCCAAATCCAAAACTCATAATTTAATAATTTAATGGATGACTTCTAGTGGCTTATCTGTTTATAACATACCCTTCTGCTCCCTAGCCCAGCTACCTGCTTCTACGTCTGCACTGCTGCTGGACTGTGTCAGCATGAACGTTTGTGAAATCAGGCAGTAAATGAGATTGAACTGAGAAGACTGGAAAACAACCTGCTTTCCTTCCTTTTTGCTGATCCAGTTCACCAGCATAATAAATGTGTCAACGTGGCACTGGGGATAGCACAGAGACAACCAAGAAAGGAAACAGCTTAAATGGCCTTGTTCTGCTACCAAGTGCATACCCATGTGTTGACTTGCTTTGCCATTTAGACCCTGCTCAGAGTCTCTTTGAAAACACTCTTGACACACCTACCAACTCTAAAACTGGAACTTTTCATCTGAGTGCATAATTTCGTTAGTCATTCTGTCATGAATCTTTGGCTTGGGCTGGACAGCAACATTTGTCTCTGCCAAGGGCTCGATTTATGGCTTTATGGTATAATGTGGTGGCATTTTCCGGTTTCTTCTCACTGAATGTTTCATGAATCTGTCGTTTCCAGTGATATGTTTTTGAGAAGTCTTTTTTTTTTTTTTTTTTTTTTTGGTGTGTTCATAGATATTTTAACACCCTTTTTCAGCAGTGAAAACCTAATAACCTTTATATATGTAACTGTTACTGGTTTTGCTTTTCCTGGTGTTTGATCCATAACCTATGTAAGTCATCTTCTGAAACATTATGAATAAAGGGCACAGTCCACAGACTATATACTGAATTCATCTGTCAGTCAGCCAGTTATGCCCTGCTGACAAATGAGTTTTCAGAGCCAACTAATAGGCCTTTTAGTGCAAAATGGAAAGCGTCACAAACTAACCTTATCAAAAGATGCATTGTACTGCATAGAGATGGTTTCAGATGCTATGAGATTCTTATCCAAAGCCTTGGAAGGCTCTGGATTCACATCCTTTGTGTGCATTGTGTTTACACAGAGGATGCGATAACGCCGTCACTGTGTTACACAAGAGCATACAATAATAACTGGAGCTGGCTGGGAAGCAAGATTTTTATTCTACAGGAAATTCCAGCTTGTCAATATTTTGTTTCATCAAGTGTTGGAACAAAACACATTGGCTCTGCAGCCTTTCTGGCAAAAATGGAACAATCTATTTCTTTGCCAGCTGACGAGCCTGTGGAGCCAAGAAACCAACTGAGCAGTTGGCATATTTCCAGGGAGCTAGATAGCCAGTCAGCTGAGCTTCAGTAAGCAGCCAGCTTGGTTGGATTTCTGGCCAGCAGCCATAGCCAGATCACGGCTGTGAAGCTTCGGTAGAAGGTTTTGATGGAACCAGGACAAGCCAGCGTTTCCAGTGCCAATCTGTTCAATTAGAAAATGGTCAAAAACCCTCTCAATAACTGACTACTGTCAGAAAAGAATGTAACTGTTCTGCACTTCGTGTTCCTTATGTATTTCTTCAGCTTTTGCCTTGTGAGTTATGCATACGTTTATTGTTAGAATGAGCCGATTAAATGAATTAATTTTTTCTTAGGGATCAATGATGAAACCCAAGAGAGTTTTTGGCGTGTCCTTCATTGCTAGTTCTGTGACTTGTTACTCAAATAACGTTGCATGCCAGTGATGCCTAATAGTACCACCTTATGTATGCCTGCTAACCAGAAAGTATAGTTACTGTGATACACTGAGACTGAAATAAACTCTTATGTCTGCTGTCAGATAACACACTGTCTCATTGTCTGCAGTCCATATTTGTGGGTGAATTTAAGTTGTGATGAACTTGCCAAAAAGTGTAATAATGAGGCAAATATATCTTCCAAACTAGGCAAAAGATAGCGATCTTTACTGGGTAGTTGGTAATGTTGAGGTCAACACCGATACAGAGAGCCCCCTTCATTGTCAGAATTAGCTGTGCTAAAGTGCTGCTTGCTGAATGTAACCGTGAACACTGTTGCAGAATGCTCGCAAAGTTCCAGTTATTTTTCCCTTTTAGTATATTTTGGGAAAAGGTATCACACAAGTTTATAAAAAAATTTACTTCCTGCAGTTTATGGTTATGCATCATAAAAAGGATCAGCTGCTTTTTTCAAATGTTTAGATAATTTTTGTGTAGGATAAATCATCTCATAATTTCTCAAAGCTGCAGATACTGTAGACTCTGTACATTTCTGTCATTTATTTCCAACCAGTTGCTGCATAACTTCCTATTTAAAGCCCAGAGATGTTATATGCCATCATTACTTCAACTGTGGTAACTCCAGGGAACAATGAATTCCCTTGTAAATGTTTAGTGGTAATTAAATTTTCTGCAACTTCATCTATTTAAGTAGTTTCTAATACTCCTGCTGTGAAATCAGAGGAACAACAGATGCTTTGCTGAGCTACATTTCAAGTCTTGTTCCTTCCACATGTAAATAAACCTAACTCTTATTTTCTCTCTTAAACTCAACTGCTGTGGAGATGCTACAGCAGTCTTGTGAATGCCATTCTCTTTCCATCTGGATTCCAAATGAATTTTATGGCAGTTGCTTTGCTTCTCATTGACCTTTATATTTTCTCTGCATGGCCAGTTCATTGCTGTTTTTACAAAGTTTTTTCTTGAACTGGAAATTGTTTGCATTGTGAGTCCTTTCCCACAATGAAAATAATTTTATATTCTGTTCATGGTGGTCTTTGTTTTTCATTTCTCGTGGATTCGGTATGTAGTTTGTGGTGTGCTGCTGCAATGTATGTTAAAATGTGCTCTTCACCTCAGATGCAATGACTTGAGCATATGTTTAAGGTTAAAGTCCGTCTGAATATGTCCGTTTGGATTCCCTGGTTTTATATTACACACACACATAACTGCTGTTGTGTGTCATTTAAGTCTGTCTTAATCTCCTCAGAGTTGCTACCTACTCAGAGATTATTTCATTTCCTCCCTGATGAGGTGTATAAAAGAAATGCTCTTTAAACATGAGCACATTTTAATGTGTTATTTCCATCAAAATATTGAAGGGAAACTACCAAATTTTTATACTGCTGGGTGACACCTTTTCAGCAATAATAGGAGTATTAATAACTTTTCCCAAACTTCATTTTCAGGTCTCTCAAAAAAAAAAAAAAAAAAAAAAAAAGCCAGGAGTGACAAGGAGTCAGTCACCTGAGGCAAACTAGGAGTGCCTCACTCCTCCACCCACATGAGTGTATAAAAGCTCACTGTAATACAAAGAATCCCAAAAAGCCTTATGTCAGAGAGAGGGAATTATTACCTTGTGGGGTTGCCAGTGTGAGAAATGGCCACTGTAACACTCTTTTCCAAGGGCCTCTTTGCAAATCACTGAAGACAGAGAATCTTGGCCAGAATGAAACAAAGAATAGAAATGCCTGTGAAAAGAACTATGAGTTCTTCCCTCCCACCATAAGATTTCTGAGTAGCTGTTTCTGAGCTACCTTTGCTGAAGGCCATTTCATTTTCCTAATTAAACTTTTCCAGGAAGGTTTCTCAGCACAGAAATGTTACATTTACAATCTATTGAGAACCAAGTAAGTTTGATTTTTCAACTGTCACTGAAGGCAATCAGAGCAGAGATGTAAACAGTCTCTGAAATGTAGTTCCAGAATACATCTAGTGTAGCTGAAGTATTGGGAATGGTGACTCCTCTATGTGCTCCTGATGTATGGAGTAGAGCACCTGGAGTCTGTTGGATCAATGATGGAATGGGCAGGGTGATGATAAACTATGGGATAATTTTAAAAATTTCTGCATCTAGAGATACATGGGTAATCACAATAATGTCTATAATATTGTGCCATTAAGTCAAGGTGCAACTTGAAGAAAAGGAAGCCTAGCACTTTCTGGAAGAAGCAACTCCATGACTTTGCTTTGACCAGTAAGACGACACATGAATGGAAGAGATCATATCTTCTAAGAACAAGTCTTCATATTTCTTTGTTGCAGAAATGTGATATACGAAAATACAGTACCTGTTGCAGAGCAACAAGAATGTTCCATGTTATTGTCAATAGTTACAGCTCACTTGATTGTGGTAGTAAATTGAATGTTTCAAGAGTCAAACGTAGCTTAAAATTATACAACTTGGTAAGACCACATATTACTGGGTACTTTAGACCATGAATCAATGATGTATTAGGTAGTCTTTTAATTAAGAAGAATAATTCTTAAGTTTGTTCAAAGGAAGATATCTTCTTTGTGATCACTGATGGTTTGAAGCTGTGGAGAGATATATATATATGTGTATATATAAAAACCAAAACATTTTTCATTAGTTGAAAGGGGAATGATCCATTGTCTGCTTCCTCAGTTGCAAGAAACTGCATTAGTAATATTTTAAAACATAAAAAAGTATATTAAACAAAATTGTTTGAACTTTAACAATGTGTCATCATTTACATCTGATAAGACACCATTCTATAAATGAATGGAAAATGAGAGTGAACATTTGCTTTCAGATAACTGCCGAGGTCATATGCTGCGTAATAAAGCAGATGTGCTATAGATAAGTCAGAATTTGTTCCTGAAAGCTCTGTTGTAAAAGTATTAACTTATTTTTTTTCCTTATCTGCCAAAAAGTTTCCAGAATTGCCACCAGCTTTTCATTTCATCATCTTTGAATACATGGAAATGTTGAGGCCTGTCCCTGCAAGATGGTTATCTTGAGAGATTGCAATCAAAATGCTTCTTAAGTGTTTTCCTGCTACTAAAAGGTAAGGCTCAACCAACTGTGATTTTTGGTTCTTTAGGGGCACTGAAGGTGGCGGACAGGAAAGAAATCAGTGGCTGAAGCCACTGGCAGACTTATATTTCTTTATGCTATAAAGTGTACAATGGTCATACGTGTAGAACCATCTGATCCTTTAAGAGCTGAAGTTAGTAGTATAATAAAGTCACTGAAGGGTAAGTTACAGTAAAGTAATGATGATGGATTTTTTAGTAATATACCCTCTAAAACACATCATACCAAAGGAGAAAAATGGAAATGGGTTTCCTTTCTCCTACAAGCCAAAATTTAGCATTTTAATATCAGAAAATGAAGTTACATTAACCTGATTTAGCTTATTCATTGGCAAAATGATGTTGATTTTTCAGGGCATCAGAAGCATTTGTTACAGTTGAAAGTTGATTGATATGAATGGTTTATGTGAGGAAGAATTCAGGGTTTCAGAAGAATCTCTGAGGAATTTGTATGCAGCTTTCGTAAGGAAATAGTCCAATGTTTTGTCTTCCCATCCTAGTTCTCTCAGGCAAGGCAGGTTTGCCTGAAGGCACACTTTCTCTGCTTGCCCCCTTCATCATCCAGGGAGGGGAAATCCTTTGGAGCTTTGCAGATTTGAATGGCTGATTTTCCTTATCGCAAAATATAGTTTGGGGGTTTTTTTTATGAGGCACGGCATTAAAAAAAACAAGTCCACTGCTGACAGCTGGTATGCGATGGGGAAAGAACCTAAACCTGAGAAATGGGAAATGTGCCAGGATCCAGAGTACAAATTATAGCCTCTTTGTTTGTTTGTTTGTTTTTTGTTTTTAATTCGAGGCATTTATTTTGTCTGCTTCTATCTCAGCTGTGCCGGGGGGGATAATTTTCTATGTAAATGCACTTGGAGACACTGCAGAAACCTAATACATATTGATGTTAAGGCTGAGTTTCTAAGTAAACTTAATTTCAGTTTTATAGATGAGAAGTTTTGAGATGTGATTTTGAAAATGGAAAGTAATATTTGTAGTTAATATAAATAATAAATTGTAGTTTTGCGTGGCTGTATGCTGTATTTGAGAGTGCTGTGCATGTGGGACAAAAAAACACACTAGAGAAAGTACCTTCTATCCATTCAAATAGTGCCCCACTGAGGTCTTCAGAAGGCAGGAAGTGAATTTAAAGCTACCATGCACTGCACCCTCCTCCCTCTGTCATCCAAAGTGCTTCATAAATTTTCCCCTCACAGTAATCTCTAGAGCAGTGGTGTTGTACAGCTTTTTGTAAAGTACATCTTAATTCATTAGTAAGAAACCCCTAACATAAAAACACTAATGTACTGTGTATACATAAAGGACTGATGGGTTTTGGATTATATTTATTGTAAATAAATCGAAAAAAACCCCAAACTTCTCGGAGATATATCTGAAGTGTGATCATCTACACCTCTCTTTTAATTCAATATCCTTTTACCGTGGATGATACAGAACTAATGTGATCCTAAGTCAAAAGTAAGGTTCTGCCAACAGGACAGAGCACTGAGGAGCACAATTAAAGATTATATTTTTTTTCCATTTATGCATGTGCTAATTTTGCCAGTGACAAAATAGTGTGACATAACAGGTCTCTTTTAAAATACCTGCACAAAGCACATACGTTGTAGCATATAGTACAGTTTGGTACATTGCTCCTGAAGAATGCAAAGCTTTCTTTAATGTTCAGGGTCTTTCTGTAATTTGCTGAAATTTATGACCAAAAGAAGCTTGTTTAGAGCTCTTCTTCTATGAAATTTCCTACCACCATAGAAATGTCAGCATTTCCATCCTGGATCCAACAGACCAGCACATATTCCATCTCTGACAGTAGTTAACAAAAGATGTATTACACGAAGGTGCCCACTATCCAATGAAGAAGACCAAATATAAAAAACATTTATTTATAACTTCTTGTTATAAACATTTACTTATGACTTAACATATATTATATATATTTATAATATGTAACTATGACATTTATTTATAACTTATAATTTATTTATAACATATATATAAGAATATATAAGTTAATAATTTTCTCAAGTTTTACAGTTTCTACAAATGTTCTTGTTAGTGATACAGATTTGATCCTATAGCTAGTGTTAAATTTCCTATATTTTTTTTTAATGAAAGTAAAAGCTCTTCACTTCTTTAAAAGCAGATGAGAATGAAAAATTACTGATTTTTCATTTTAACTGAAAGGCTAAACCCATGCAAAAAAGGAAAATGTTGTCAACTATGTTGGCAGCCATGCAGGGCTGAATTTAGCTGTGCTATACCATATAAAGGGTTGAATAGCTCAGTACTTACAGTTCTTACATATGCACAAATAGCCCAAACTCACCTCTCACTTGAGATCACCAATTTATCCGGTTTATCCAGTGCAAAATTTGGACAGTATTGACCATCACCAGAATTTAGGCATACTGTGTGTGTCATTGAATCATTAATGATGGCAGATGGTTGGGTTTTCTCCTTTTGTCTCACTGATAGGAGGAAGGAAAGCTCCAGCAAAATGCTGGGATAAAGTGTCTTCCCAGGACACTGGTTACATGTCTAATGAGACAGGTACAGAATTAGTAACATCATTCCAAGCTATGCTTTTTGGCTTTCTTTGGAGATATCACATTCCAGTATGGAAACTACTACCTCATGATTTTTTAATAGCACCTGTAAATGACTGGGCCTTTTTCTTTCCTCTCGTAGTGCCTTGGTGTCATTCTGGAGATGGAGAAGTTGTCAGTGTTTCTACCTTAATTCTGTTCTTCTGTGGTGAACCCTAGGATGCAGTTTCTGCCAGTTGCTGGTGGATAAAGGGGAAGATTGTGCTCCTATTCCCTTCTGTCATTCCTCTTTTTTCCCAGTACTACCCTGCCTTGGGCCAGTCATGGTCCTAGATCATTCTATCACTTGATTTAGTTCATTAACCCAGCAGATCCCTACCATGTTGTGGTCATTAACTCTTGACCATGTTAGGGAGTTAACGCTGGTCGACAGGTCTGACAGAAAGAAAACAAAACAGTACTGGAGCTAAGTAAGTAGGAGAAAGCAAGACAGGGAACAGGCATGTAAAATCACAACCTAAATTTTCTATTAAGTTGTACGATAGCATAGTATATCTTGAAAAGCAGGCATGCAGCTCATTGGTTTAAAGGAGTGCAAATGAGGGAGCAAATCAAGCTGTTTGCAGGTTTTCTCACTGTGATGAAGCTCTGCAAGCGCTAGGTGGCCTGCTTTTAAAGGAAATGAGAAATCCCATCCAGGATTCACTCAAGGTATGCATGCATTTTGTAAATCATGCTATTCTGTAATGAATTCAGGGAATATAAGATTTTATTTGTAGTAGAGCAGTGAAACCACAGAATATGGTACACACTTCATAAATACTAAAGGTGATTTATCAGATTGTTTCAAGCCCAGTTTGGATGGGACTTTGAACCACCTGGTCTAGTGGAAGGTGTTCCTGCCCATGGCAGGGGGGTTGGAACTAGACGATCTTAATATCAAGATGATCTACCAACCCAAACCATTCTATGATTCTGTGATTGTTTAGACACAGGAACAAGTCAATAAATGAAAACAACCTGTGTACAGGCCCTTGCTGTACCTCAATTTAAACTTCTTTTACAGCAATGTAGTTGAATTACTTCATACTTGCTGTGACAGATGCAATTACCACAGCTTAGCTGACACAGTATCCTATGACATGATCATGAGTATGAGCCACTGGAGACTGTATTTTCAACTCAAAGGCATGACAGCCGTTAAGGATTAAATCTGTATACTGAAACAGTATCATCTCTGTTTTCAGAAATGTTTCCCCTTCCTCATACTTCATCCAGTAAAAAAAACTTCAACACCTCTGTAAAATGATAATCATGTACTTGAAGGGAGACTGCCAGTGCTGGTGTTGGATGCCCTCAAAGACACTGAGGGCCGAAGGAGAAGGAAGGCAAGAGATGCAGCTGCCCTGCAAAGTGTGGTGTTATCAACAGGCTTTTTGCTCCAGTTTTATTTTTGGCTATCAGAAGGAGAGGACAGGAGAAAAAGACAGGATTCAGAAAGAGAAATTGCATTTTAGCTGAGGTATTGAATATCTCCTGGGAAAGTCCTCCTAGCAGTTGTAATTCGTGTAACTCTAAGAGAATGACTTATATTCTACACCAGTAAAAAGAGTCAGTGCAAAAAGAAACACTTCAACTTATTATAAAGGTCTTGTACCACTAAATAAGAACGTGTTGTTCCCCCCCCCCAAAAAAACCCAACAAAACAAAACAAACCAAAAACCAGTTATTCTTTAAAGCAAACCAAGCTTTGGTGTAATAGTAAGGGACTCTAACAAGAAATTGTAACAGCATCGTTATACTCAATGTACACCTTCTACTCACCAGAACCAGAACCACCCAAACCTAAGGTGTATCAGAATTCTAGCGTGGCAGGGACCTTAAAATTCTCATTTTTCTCTGTTTAATATGGCAGGTGGGAACCTGATGGCAGCAACAGGCAAGCCTGGCAGCCAGAATGGGACATTAACAGGTTGGTAAAATGTCATGTAAGCTCTTTCCAGCACTGTGCTTCCTTGCAGACAAACCCCTTATATCAGCTCAAAGCTAGCCTGATGGTCAAGCTCCCACAGCTCGCAAAGCAAATAGGTCTACTGAGGTTAGGAATCCTCTTTAAATTGAGGGAAAAAATTTTTTCTTTCCACTTCCACAGGGATTAGTCTGGATATCAGAAAAATTCAAACTGGGTATTAGATTAACAGATGTGAAAGAACCACAAGGGTTTACGTTCCAGGCTTTTCTCTATTTAATCCAGCAGGAAAAAAGCCTTTAATAAAATAACAGATTGACCAACCATCTAAAAGAAAACATATGACACTGAATCTTGCTTTCAAAATATATACATTTTGAGAGGGGAATTATGTTTTAAAAATAAGCCATGATCTATTGTCGATCTAGCAAACTGCTAGCAAACAATATGAGTTAATAATTTAACTTCTATTTAAAAACTAGCACTTCATCAAACCTTAATTGAGCTTAGTCAGCCATTAGCTATGGTTCTTATTGACTGAGAAATAAATGGTGATTTATTGTCCTGACATAATTGGGTTTTTATTTTTCAGGAATTTAGGCTCATTTGCCCAGGCTACTTTTTCCACAATATTTGGAAGATTTAATTAATATTCCTATCAATATTTTAAATAGGCTCAAGATTCTGGAAATTACATAGTAATCATTTTTATGGCTGAATGGCCACAGGGAGATGAAATGCTATTGAAAATTTTAATACTGAGGCCATTTGATTTGAAAAGCACTGAACACCTTCTTCAGACAACTCTGGGAAAGTTTTACACTGAAACTGTAAAATTTATGACGTTCATTTCTTGATGCTGTGGTGGAGCAGGGCTGGCACAGGTATTGTGTATTCCATCTCTCCCCCCATAGCTGTCTAATTAATTTATAAACTCTTTAAGGAAAATATCTGATTTTTATTTGTATATAAACTCATTCAATTATTTTCCTCTGATGAGATAAATAAGATAACAAATGACAGATGTGCCTTTAACTGACGTCTGGAAAAATGTCAGATTTCAGCTGGATTTTACAAGGCAGTCAATGCTGTCTGATGCTCTCCCACCTCTTGATCTTGAGTGTCCCTCCTGTACAAACACTTCTTTGGGTTTATGGTGTGCAGATTACCTGAGAGAAGATGCTCAAAACATGGTGGTGTGGAATGTGGAGGTCCGAAAGAGAGGAAGCAAGAGAGACCAAATGACAGAGCAGAATTACGTAAAGCTCACCTTCTTAGAAAGTCAGCACTTGAAAAGCTCATTTTGTAACCTACTGTGGGTTTTAATTTTAGGAAAGGGTTGCCTACACAACCTCAGGTAAAGGCACCCTCCTTCAGACTGTCACTCTGGCTCACATGGGGAGTTGGCCCCAGAACCCACCTCCTCCTCCCAGTGTTTGTAGAAGGTGGCAAAGGAGAAAGGCTGGCCTGAAAGCATTACTGACCAAGCTTTTTGTGCAGGTATTCTGAAGGAACTTGTGAATCTACTATGCTTAAAAACCCAGCTTCCCCTCTTTCCAAAGAAACCATGTTTTGGAAGCAGCTCCATGGCATCTTCAACCACTCTTGAATTTTCTTCGTTTTCATTCATCTGAAAATAGCCCCCTAATGGTTCTGATTGACCAAATTCATGCTTTTAAGCAAAGTTAGCTGGAAAATAAGTCATCAAATGTAAAGCACATACTCTTATACCGCTTGCAGGCTCTTGCGTTAACACTTGCTGAGTTGACCTTCAGAGAACTGATAGGTTAGAGAAGCTGTGCCCAGGAAGTCTCAGCAAAGTGGTGTTCCCTCAGAGTGAGGAAAACCACACCATTCGTTGAATAGTTATGCCATTAACAGATTATTATTACTGTTATTACCAGGGACAGTGCATAAGGGATTCAGAGGTATTACATGTCTGATTTTTAATTAATGAACTGATTTACTCAGAGGATAGCATGACTGCCAGGGGAACGTATATCTGCTGTTACACTGATGTCACTAGGCAGCAGACAGAATTTTTTGGAATGAAATTGAAGAAAGGAAATTGCACTTGGCAAAGTGTAATTGGGAAGTGACAGCAGGCACCCGAGAAGGGCTGAAAGCTTTGAGACATGGGAGAAGGCAAATAACTGCTAAAGGGCAGAGTGGAGGAATGAGTTCAGAGGGGCAAGTGCAGGCACAGCTGTGCGCTGCTGTCAGGGAAAGGAAATGGAAACTAAAGCTCAAACAGAAATCTTGCTGCCTCAGTGAGGCATCTGCCACGTCCCAGGATGTCCCATTTCATCACCGTGACAGCTATCCATCTCTCCTCTATAAAAAGAAAGATGCACTTGCATGTAGATCCCCTTGGTACTCAGCTAAAAGAGGAGGACTTGGGCCAGCTGCTGCTCTCACTCATCCGTTGTGCATTCGGCCAGGACAGAAGCTATTATGATCACCTTGTGCTTTGTCATGCTTGCTGTACAAATTCAATCCATGACATCTTCCTGCCATTAGATGGCCAGGGACAATCAAGGCCGTGGTTCTGACATAGGTTATTTTATTTCTGAAAAGTATACTTACAAATATGATCAGAACCACATTTGTGTAATTAGAAAATAGCCTGCAGTAACTCCAAAGGAAACGGTACAAACAACTAGTTAAATACACAACCAACTCCATAATGCCATACTCTACATGTGCTTCCAGGATGGGCAGGTATGAATCTAAACACAAACTTTCATTTTCTTTCCCACTTTTTACCTTGCTCACTGTTCTGATATTCTAGTATTAATATGAAATGAAGGAGCTTAAGGATGAAATGAAGGAGCTGGTTTAATTTTTGCCCTTGTAGTTTGTCACTCTATCCCAACTAAGCTTCTGTAAATAATTCACTACTAGGATTTTGTGTTTTAGACATGTATATGGCCCTTTTAAATAAACTGTCCAGGCAATGATTCTACTAGATTTGTTCTAGGGGGTTGCTTTGGGACTTCTATTTAAACTCTTTCCTTTCCATCACCTTTTTTCAGATTTTTAGTAATTTAGTCATGGGAGTTAAAAGTTAGCACAATTTCAGTCTTTACCGTCAGCTATTCAGTGTCACTGGCATGAATGGACTGATTATACACCACATGTACCAAAATACATATTGTGGTATGAAGTTCACCCATCTACCAAACTCTTCTTAAAATTATTAAAAACTTCCCTTAGTGCATCTCCCAAGTTAAGGCTTATAATGCAACCACTTTTTTCACATTCTTGACTTCTTATTCACACAAATCTAACATATGGGCAAGATTAACTATGGGAAGCCAACCTTATTGTTGAGTCTAACTGCTAGAAGCAACTCTGCAGAGTTCACGGTGTCAATACACCATCAGACCCCGTCTCTTCACCTACTGCAGAGTCTCATCCCCTACTCTATTTACCTCAGCTATATCTCCTAGTGCAGTCTCCCATTTATGCCACAGCTTTGGTGATTACAACCAGCCGTTGTGGTTTAAAGAAACTGAATGCACATGAAACACATCCAACGTACAGGTTTCAATCCTAAGAGATTTGTAAGCACCTGGAATTCATTGTCTGTTAAAACCGCCACTGCTGACCTTTAAGCATTCTTGGGTGTCCATAAAAATGTCTCTTCCACATACTATCACTTCAGGACAATACGGTCCCAGCCACAAGATGATAGCCTTCATCAGCCACAAGGTGATTGCTTTCATCAACTGGCTTAGGTTCTTATACACTCTATTTTTCCCTCTGTATATGACATTGATTGTAGTTACTTTCACATCATGACTTAAGTACCAGCCTAGGAGCTCACTGACCTACAACACAGTAGTTGATGATTGCCTGCAGAATTGCCCTCTGTCTTCAGGTTCTGGCATGGAATCAACTCAAATAAGTGTTTATCTGTGTTGGTGTTAGAGACGTTCAGTATATACTACTAAGGAAAAATGTGTTTGTTTTATCGCCACTTACTGTGGAAAAATGGGCACTACTGTATATTGTGTTTTTAACAGCTGTTGTTACTATGGATGCAAATGTAAATCTATTTTTACACTTAATATGCCGTATGCCAGCAAGACCTAGCGGAAGATCCCTGCAATTGTAAACACCTACGTGCACAGTGACCTACTTACAGAGTATATGTGGGCTTGCACGTAGCCATATAAAGTATGTTTTAAAGCTGTATCCAAAGCCTGTAATTTAAAACAATTTTCAGGCAGTGTGTGGCAGACTGAATAGAAATGATGCTTGGCAGTCATTCATCCAAATTTTATTTAGCTTTAACATACAGAGTTTTCTTTCAAATTACAAAGGCTTACACTGTGCCAAGGACTTGCCATTGTATTGATTTCAGTAGGGAATTTTGGTTTGGATTTGATGACATTGGTAGCAGCCCACACTTTGAGTGGATAACATCTAAAATTCAGTGTCATGGTTTTCAGGGATTTCCATTGACCTCCAGACAGAAAAAATTCAAGGACTTACATACATTGAATGCATTCTGTTTATTTGAGAAGGAAGATCTCATACGAGTGCCCATTATGGAAGGCATCTCATCATGTACAATAAAATCAACCATTGCTTCCAGCAGAATACAAAAATACACATCTCAGTGACTTCCATACAATAATAAATATGTAATCATGCATCCAACAATAAAAAGGCACGGAAAACTGGTCACTTAGTAGTCATAAAAATTACTAACTATATTAACAAAGCCACCCAAATTATCTGTACAAGGAAATGTAACAATATATTCCAAAGGTGAAAACACATAAAACATCTTTAAAATAGTATATGCAATAAATACCTCAATTGATTTTTATATATTAAAAATAAAACTGTGCCATTGTAAACAGTATGTAAACAAACAAAATTCACTGTTCCTTACCATTATTACAAGTAAATAAAGCCAAAAATTACACCCCTGCTCTGTTAGATATACGTCATTGGCAAGTTTTGTCAGGCAGTTTAAAGTTTAACTCTTTTCTGCAGCAAACAGAGCCCGCTATGTGTGTAATTGTAAGTACTAGAGCAATCGCTAAGCTTCAAAACTGACTATCCAGAATGTAGTAGGTCATCAAATAGTCAGAACTGAAACTAGGAAAAGCAATTTTTGCAGTGTTACGGACAAAAGTAATTTATTTATACTACATATAATAGTGTCAGTAAAACTTAGCTGCTTATGTACCACTGCTCTCCTATAGGTTTTGAGGGGTCTGTACAAAGGTGGTAAAGCATCCCTACTCCATGGGTGGAGAAAGTGAGGCACACAAAGGTTAACTGAACTGCCCGCAGTCTTGCACCAGCTCCATGGCAGGAAACTAAAGGCAGAATCCAGACCTCCAGCCACTTCCCCCTAATTTCCTCGCATATCGTCTACTCGTCATGGCCTTTCAGACAAATAATGGTGTGTCCTGAACTCCAGTCCTGATTAGAATTACAGAAAGATAACCAGCATGCAAAAGGAAAGTTGTCTGCTCACTTGGACACCCATCTGCTCCCTCTAAGAACCGTGGAGATTTGCCACTCACTGCAGTGGGAGCACAACAGGAGCTTTTTTTCCCCCAAATCAATAATCATATCTACATCAGGAGACTAAGGAGCCCAGGCAGAGCCCTGTGTGTCCCCCATGAGCCACTAACGGCCTGAACTGTTTACTCTTTTGAGGTCTGTTTCTAGAGCCAACAAACTCCTGGAAAGTTCAACCAAGGGGCATACTTCCTTCCTTTTTAGCAAGGGGAAAAGTAGGAATTGGAATATGATCCTTTCTTAAGCAAAATTACAGGAAAGATTCGTGGGAACAGTGGGCATTTGCATGGATGTCTTCAAAAAGAGCCTCATGGGGGAACACGGCTGGTTTGCTATTTCTTCAGCTTTTGATAACATTGGCATAATGACCTCATTTTACAAATCCTGCTGTAGCCCTGGGATGACTGTCTACGATGAATACAAACTTACCTGTTCCAGACATATATATTTCAAAGTGCATGATAGCTCTTGCTTGAAAATGGTACTTACAGCCTTAGATGAAGAAATTAAGATGCATCTGTTTAGCTGTTTCACAGCCTTCTGTCTTTTTACAGGAAGAATATACTTAGAGCCTACACAATTAAAAGATACCCTGGAAAGGGATTTAGGAAGCGCTGCATTATGGTATTTTTCCTCCCTCGTGCTACTGAAGAACTGATCTTTCTGTCTCTAAACAAGTGATTTCTCTAATGTCAAGTAGTTGTCTGATTTGCCTTACTACTCAATATTTTCATAAATTTATTCATCTGTGAAATATTAAGACTCATTCTACAGACTGGTTCTGAAGATACCTCCATGTCTCAATGAGAATTTAAAAGCCATACACTATATAACATTTATTTTTTTCTTGAAAAGGTACTTCAAGTGCCTTATTCCAGACCTGCAGAGCCAGGTGAGCTGTATGAAATCAATACATATATTACAGTACTACTTTTTTTTTTATTCATCAATAAATAATTCTTCACCCTCACCTGCCACACTGCATGCCCTCTTTGTGAAGAGAGGTATGAAAGGTGATCTGTTTTTAGAAGATTCTGTATTAAATCTTACAAAAGTTATTTTAGAAGGTATTTTCTTAGGCATATGCAAGGACCAGATCAATGAAAAATTCTGTACATTCTCTGAGGCATATATTCCCAACTGTGTTGTAGTTTGTAGGTTCTGCAGAAAAATCCAAATAGCAACTGCAGATTTCACATTGGGAAAAAATAAATACATTTCACTCATTTAAAAAAATCATCACAGTAGGAAAATAGCAAGTAAACAATAGATTCAGAGGGGTTTAATCTTGGCCCCAGTGAGATCAATGGGAGTTTTGCCAAGGATTTCAACAAAGCCAAAATTTCACCCAGAATTGTGTACAGTTCTTTAGCTGACAACAATCATAAACATCCTGCCACTCTATTGTATAAGTTAAATATTAATAAGCATCTGTAAACATCCTGCAATTCATCTGATATAAAAAATATTATAATAAAAACAACGCAGCATCTCAAGCATTGTATAGTTTTAAGGTTTTTTTGGCTCTACATACAAGCTGGCATCATATTGGGCAGAAACTGGGTATGTATATATATGTATCTACAGGTGTGCATGCCACACACACTCTACAAACTAGGTACTATATAACTACACACATGCGCACACCAATACTGGCAAGAGAACATTCCTAAGTATGGCATTTAAAAGTGTACTGATGATCAGTCTGACAGTAACTTTTATGTGAGGAGCAATTTCTACCCACCCAAATCCTCTATAGGCTTACACGTAAATGCTAGAATTGAAGTACATGGACTGAAGTACAGTCCTCCAAGGAGGACTGAAGTGCTGTTTAAAGCTAAGCACATGCCTATGTCCCAGTAGATCTGTTTGCAAAGATGATGAATTTTTCCGTGAATAGAACCAAGTTCTGTTATTAAGAACTGTGAATTAAGACAGGAAGCTGCTAGAATTAGATGTCATCAAATGATTTGTATGTGATGACTGCGATGAAGAAGGACAAGATCTCAGGTGCAGAGACCAGGCCCTCTTCACCTCTCAGAAGCTCCTAAATGGCTTGTACTCCTGATGTACAAATCTCATCTGTTGCACATCTCATTTTCTGCTATGAATATTATCTTGCCCTGTGATGATCTATCCCCTCAACAAAGAAGCTTCAATGAAGTAAATGACTAGGTAACAGTCAGCTATAGGAGGCCCCATGATTCAGCTCTTTTAGGATTTAGAGGGCATGATGTAAGAGAGCAGCTAACAAAAATTATTTCAGGACAGCTCCACAAGCTCTGCTTCTTGAGGGGAAAAATGGTACATACGGATGACTGCATTTTTCAAAATGCACATTTTAAGGAGACAGAAATCCAGGACAGAAAGCACAGACACAAGTGACAGATGCCTGGAGAAAATCCTCTGAAATCTGGCTAAGCGCTACAGTCCAAATGCCTCTTTTAATACATAGAGATGGCATGTTGTGGGAGGACAGTACCACTAGAAGCCTTCATGGCAAGCATGTGCGCTCGCTGTAAACCAACACAAACTGTCCATGTAGAAAATCTCATGTTCTTAAAATTCTCATTAAGGACACACAGGCCCTACTTGTCAGCACATGTGTGCTCTCCATCCCTGAAAAGCAAGAACACGCAGCTTGGATCAGCTTCCCTCAACCTCCCTATTCACAGAATAATTGACTGTAACTGCAAAGAGAATCAGTCCCAAACAGTTTACTTCTAATAAGGCAGGGAGAAAAACATACTAATATCTATGTATTGTATGTGTATTGTATCTGTGTATTGTATCTATGTATTGTATATACAATATGATAGTAATATCTCTTTCCCTGTTAATGACATGTTAATGTGAGGTTATTAATTGAACTAAAAAGTTTTCTATCCAATTAACACTTTAGTTTAATAAAAGTAGGACTTAAAATGTTAATTCACTTTAAATGTTCATAGTAGGGATTTGGGATACTGTGGGGATTTTATTTTCGGCTTTTCACATGGTTTTCATTATGAAAACAAACTATCAAATTTTACTTCTTGCTGCTTCATTTCTTCCTGGTTTCATCTTCCAGTTCACATGCTCTGGTATAACATAGCTATTCCTGGATCAAACCCAGCTTCCTAAAAGAATTGTTTCCAATGAATTTGGGGGGAAAAAAAAAAATCAAATTACTTTAAGCTTTGCTTTTACCTTCAGTATCTTTTCAATTCTAACACTAATCCTTCAATCATACTACATTTTTCCAAAGTGTTTTTGTTCCATAGAATAAAATACATGTAAGTCACTTGCATATTCGTCCTACTAATAGCTTCCATAATTTGTAGTATTTTCAAAAGCTTTACACACCTGGTGGAGTTAGCCAAAACACTTCTCTTTTGAACAGCATTCCAGTAGCTGGTGTTAACTGTTAGTGGTATGGCAAGCTAAATGTAGTTTTCAGCGGGGGTTGCAAGAGTGTGACTTAAAGGATTTTAGTTCACCATGGTTATGCTTGACTTCGGAGCCTGAAGCCCTGGTCAATCTAGATCTCCTGGAGCATCCTACAGCTTTTCCTAGCCTGCTTGTCCAGCTATTCTAAACAGAAACGGGGGAAACATGCAAGGTTCTCATCCCTTGCCAAACAGCTGGGAAGTCATCCAGACACAGGAGCTGTGAAGCAGCAAGAGAACATTAGTAGAGACATGACCTGTGTTAAACATAAATTATGCACCAGCTTCTTCTGCTTTCACTAATATAAGCAATAGGTTATATGAACTCAAAATGCTATCAGAGAGCTTATATAGAAAGTGTTTCTGTCAACTGGGAGACAAGGTCTTAAATTATTTAAAGCAGATGTTTACAATTCTGCCATGTATATATATGAATTTTCTGTTGACTGCTCTGAAGGTGGTAAGTCTTTAACCACTACAGCTAAATGCATTATAATTTGTCCAGGAATACTCTCAGGTCTGTAATTACCAGCATTTTACTAGTTTGCCAAAGTGTTAACAGTGCTAATATTTTATTATTTACAGATGATGAGGGGATGATGTTTTAAGTTTAATTCTACAGACTGAAAAAAACCCCACATTTTCAAAACTTTTTTTTTTTTTTCACTTAAAATATTGAGGGCAATCTCTATTTAGCCTATAGAAGTTGCTGTGAATTGTGGTATTAGCTCCAATACAGGAATAGTCTCCTGGAAGTCTCCAGATGGCTTCCAAAAGGAATATAATTTCTGAGAAATAGACTGGGCTTCTGTATGGCAGAAACGAGCTTTTCAAGTACATAAGCAAACCCTTAACAGAGCTATTAAACTTAATGCAACAGTAGTAGAAAAGAACTAGAAAATGTTTTTCTGTTTGTAAAAAAGATCAAGTTCCACACTATATTCTATATATAAATACAGGAATTTATACAACCAGTAAAGATCTATTGATAATTACCAAATGATGCTTTATTAATCCTGCTGACGCTACCATTCATCTCTGAAGACGCATCAGGGATCTTTCAAGTCCTTTCCAAACTCCTCAGCTTCCTCAAGTCATCAAAAACTCCTCCTTTTACTTAAGACAACAATACAGTCATGTACAGTTCCTGCAAAAATTAGATCTTTGCAGTTAGAACAAGCAGCACCAAACCTTGATGATATGAAAATCATACCACAAAACACAGAATCTATGAAAACAGAACCAAAGAAATGGGAGAGACGATGCTATAAATGTAACGCTCAGGATGCTGCAGTTAAGAGGTACTTACATTATTTGGGTGAAAAAATTGATTTGTATTTACCCATATAATTTTCTGTGGCTCTCACACGAGTGACAAGATGATTTCCTAGTTGTAAGCTAAATCTATTGCTCCAGCTCAGTTATCCTCAGCAATATACATCACTTGTGACTTTACCTTTCACAAAGACTTTTTGCACTGCTAATTATTAGTTACCAGAGCTGTCAAACTTACATGCAAGAACTTAATACTTAGGGACGCAGAGAGATAAATGGAGAAACAGTAGTAAACATTAGTAATGCAATCATTAATAGGAAGCATCAAGCAAAATGGAATCACTGTGGTGGTTTTTGTCTTACACATCCATTGTGGAATTATCTATATATAATATTTAGTTTTACAGCTATTTTTAAAGTAGGACTATGGAACATCCTCTCATATTTTCTTTATATATTAGTTTTCCATTACATGTGAAAAACATCTCCTGCCAGTCTTCCTGAAAGGAAGACTAGATGCACTGAACAACACTGATAATTTTACTGTTGAAATAAGATCTGTTCATTATCAAGACATTATGAAATTTTCATTAAGTGAATTAGCATTGCTCAGTTCAATTAAAAGGTCAAAATTGGCAGGTTATCTATTTCTCTACAAAAAGCACAGGAAAATATGAAATAGGCCATTATTAAGAAAATCAATTCCTTGTGTTTGAATTACAGTTATAGAACACTGCAGCATGAATTTCTTTGGGCAGGGATGGGGAGAAAAAGATGGTTTCTATTTATAATTTACAGGACTAAGCATGTTTACTCCAGTCTCAAATTAAGAAATACTGGATTGAAACAGTCTGGGAGGGTTTTTGATGACACACATTTTACTGTTCTGCCAATTTGAAAATATTTTGCTTTGAAAGAGATGTTTAGGAGAAAAAATAGTGGTTAAGGGGAAACAGATAAAAATGTATCATAGAGAAAATTTGCAATTGCCATCATATAAAAAATTCCATTTTGAACAAGTTTTTTCTTTAAAGTATTGTAAAAAAACCCCAACACCTACCACGAGTTTGCCTGGTTTCATTGTGTTTCTAAGAAGAAGGCATTAGGCACTATAAAGGCAATACTTGCATGACCCAAAGCAGAAGTTGCTACAAACTGAATACAATGAAAAGGAAAAATCCTTTTTGAAAACGACAGAACAGAAACTTGCACTTAGCAATCTGCTGCCATTTTAAAGCACGCATTTCTCTTTGTCCTCTTTCTGAGGTGTAGGGCATTTCAGCTATATGAACACCAGCTACTTCCAAAAAAATGTCAATTGCTCTCTATGCCTTTCAGATTCTAAGGTATGCTGAGTGACCATGGAAATTAAGTGTATTTGACTAGGGGAAAAAAATTAATCTAGTAAGCTTTGTATAATGATTTTCTGTCTTGATGAACCTAACATATTGAATTGGGCTCCACAAGATCTATTGGGATAACTTGTTTTCTAAAAAAACCTAGTTACTTTCAGGGTATTTTTGTTGAAACATTGGGATATGCTTTGGAACACTTAAACATCAGGATTAAATTATAAAGAATTCAGCTCATTAAAAATGTAGATATGTATGTCCTTAGTTCTAGGAGCTGGGACTTTTATAGCAGTAAGGAAAAAACCCAATACTTGGAAATTACAATAATCATGAGATAGTAACACTATGTTCACAAGTGTTTCTTTAGAAAAGCCATATCACTAAACACAGTTATAACCCATGACCTCAGCAAAGAAACCCCATAAAATATTTTGAGCCTCCTTATCAGATGCATTTTGATTTCCTAGCCAACACTAGTCTAAGGCATAGAGTTGCATAAAATTTGCTCTCCTGGGCATCTAATAAATACAGCGTAAATGATGCTTACATTTTTTTTCCTACTTGCACATTTTAAAAAACCTTCTGCTTAGGACAATCAAAGTTAAATTCTTTGGTGGTCATTTAAAAAAACCCCAATGAACTATACAAAGACAATTGATCAGTTGTCCTATACTGAGGTAATCTGAGGAGTGCCATAAGAAACTCATGTTACAAACAACATTTCCCCATCTTCCCTGCCTAAAAGCAGCTTCCATGTTTTAACGTACTCAGCAGAGACCTCTGCAGGGACCTGAAGAGATCCTGTTCCATAGCCCATCTTAACGCGTTGCATATAGCAAGGCTTAAAGTTGAAGAGTGTGTCCTACAATCAGGAAAGCAAAGAAGGTTCTTCCGTGTATCATGTCCTTGATCTGACCGGGAAGATTAACTGTGTAGTCTACTGTAACATCAATACATTAGAATGCTGTCACACATTAGAATCTAGGGTAGCTTATGGAGAAACAAAGAGAAAAGGAAATACAACTTGCAAATACTTGACAGATGCCATCTGAACATCATTAAAGGGGTGAATGTCAAGTACATAAAAAAAAATAGAATCTTTCCATTTTTTGCCCAACTTCCCATTGTTTGCAATATGCTTTTCATACAACAGCATGAAAATCATGCCACTTGGCAAAGGGATTTTGTTCGTTGATTTTTTTATGGAAAACCAAATAGAACATAGCCTTTTACTTTTGTTTGTTTACCAGAATAATCAATTATGTCCACAGAGCTCCTGGAGTGATGCCTGCTGAACCTACAGCAGCAAGAGCACAAAGTACTATAATGACATAAATGAAGCCTGTTTTGCTCCTTTTTAATTTTTTTTTCTTTTTCAGTAAAACAGGGGAATAAATTTTACATTTCAAGGGATGACTCCCTTCATACTCATAAGAGGGGGGAGGCAAAACCAGGATTCAATACTTGACATTAGCCCCTTTAAACAGGAAAAAATAAGCTTTTGAAAAGACAAATGAAACCTTACTCTGCTGCCTACAAGGAAAACATCAATAGATATTAAGATACTCTTTAACTTGCAAGAAATGTCAAAGCTACTCAATTAAGTAAAAGTCAAGTGTTCCTTGTGCCTCAATGGCACGATGTTAACATACAGAGACAGCAATTCTGTGCAAGTTTTCTGGCAGGTAGTGCCATCTCATCTCATCTCAAACATTTAAGTAGGTTGTTGGGTTTTTTTGGTAGATATATGCAAATGATTTTTCTAGTAGATTAATATTTTTGTGAAAAATTAACCATGAAATTCAATTATGAAGCTATATTTCATTTAAGTAAACTGTAAATAACCTTATAAACTTGGGTCTAATGCAATTTCTAAACAAAGATGGTTTTCATATTTTAGCCAGTTTACACTCATGGATTACTATCTTGCATGTGATTCATCTTTTGCATGCATAGTGTAAAACCTTAGAGTCTGGTTTTTCAATTTTTATGATCTACCAATGTAGGAGTGCTGACAAGAAACAAATTGATGCCTTTGTAAAGAAATGTGTACAGAGATGTTTTTAAAGTACTAGTTAATTAGTAATGAGGAAAAGCTTACCCCACAAAAACCAAATCAGCTGCTACATTTTAAAACTCTTCTTATGTAGGATAAATAAAATGAATTTTCCTGTAAAAATTTTTCATTAATCTTTCAACCTGCTTTTTGAACAATAAATAAAACCATTAGTGCCTCGAAGTTCAAATATGCTACAGATGTTTAAGGTAACTGAATAACTACATTAAAATGCACCATGAGAAAATTCTTTATCATTTTCCATGCAGGAAGCCAATTGATATTTTTGTGAGGTACCGGTCTTTCAAAAATACTCATAAGTTAGTTACCTGATACACTTTCTGTACATGGTATATTTAAAATCTAACTGTACAGTGTTTCAATCATATATAATGCATATAATCTGCTGAATATGGCACAAATGCTAAGTTTCCACACCCACACATCCTTTGTCGTAGAACACGCTTTAGGCATAACACAACACTGAAGAACAGAAAAGTGCCTGAAACTGAAAAAAACCCCAACAAAACACTCAAGTAGTAATAAATTAAATCTCATTCAAACCAATATAAAAGTTGTTCAAGTGTTTAAAGTATCAGATGTGTCATGCAACAGAACAACAGACAATTCAGGCAGGCACACCATGCATTATAGTTTGCATTCATGGTATCACAAGGTATCTCTTCCTTCCTTCTGCATGGCCAGTGAGTTCTGGGTACCTGCGGCACTGCTAGGCTCACATGTTGAACCTCCAAACCCTCTCGGTCTCCTGCTCAGGAGGTTTTATGGAGCTATGCCTTGGAAGGATAACCAGACAACCTCATGCTGTACAGTGGTATCTTGCTGCAGCAGAAAGAGAGGCGTACTGAGCTGCATGTAAGCAAAGCAATCATTTCTTGATTATATTTTCCAGTCAGTGCAGTTCACCATAAACCTATCGATTTACCAAAATGTGCTTTTCCAAACTGGCCAAGTTTGCACACCAAGAAAACGTCTTCACAGAACATACCGCCTTTTACTTTTTTTTGGCACAAATCCTTTTGTACTCTTGCAGCAAGCTCTTCACCATATGAGAATTCAGATACTAGCCTGTACAAACACTGGTGCTTATTCTTCCATAGAGTAAACTACAAAGACAGCTAAGTGCCTGCAACAGCTCTACTTCTCCAGCAACCTTCCCTTCTCTCTCTAGGAAGAGCACCAGCATAATTACGCTTCAGACAAAGGGGTGTTCTTGCCAAGCTCTTTAATTCCCTGGAGAATTCGCTTCATATGACCCACTTTCGTTATCCCCAGGTCCTACAGAAATTAAGACAAAAAGAAAAAAAGAGAAAAAGAAAAAGAAGCTTATTTACAAAAAGGAAGGAAAAAATGCCAACACTGATTATGATCTAGTCATGCAACAGATGTCTAGAAATGTGCTCACTGCAATCAGCATTAACCAGAAAACATTCTATGGCACTAGCAAGTGTTGCCTAACAAAAAAATTGCTTAGAGCATACAATGAATCCCTTTCTGCCTTGCAAACAGAAAATTACTTACCTGCAATAATGACAATCCAAGGCACTGCAATATCTGTCAAAAACATTTCACTTCTAAATACAAAAACCTTTCACAATTTCTGGCAAAAAAAGAACAATCTCCCCCTCCTCTCTAATGCAGCAATCAAATGCTTGGTAGGATGTGATGGATTAGAGCTTCTGTCCAGCAATGTCACTTGACCTGAGGCCCTATGTTGTCTGTTTTAGTCAACAAACACACATATCCCTAGTTTCTTAAGGGAAAGTGGATGTAATGGCTACAGGCATGTAGGACAACTTCCCTTCAGAGAGCAATAGAAAAGGTAAGCATCTGTTTTTCATTCCAAGAAGGTTACATCTCCTGACATGGATCTTCCTGATTAGAGAGCTGGAAGAAAAATTCTCAGAGACATCACACTCACATCCCAAAGGAAAATGTGAAAAGCACAAGCACCAATTTCCTTGTAGCCACCACTGAAGCAATCACATCAGCTGAAACATTTCCAGTATTGGTTACTGGGACCCATCTTCATATGGGTGACAACAGACAACAACTTTTTGCAGCAAACCTCTTCCGGTACTAATAACAGGTTTAGCAGCCTCCTTTTTAAATTTTGATTGGTCCAATGGTCAGAGGAGCAAAATGGGATGCCCAGCTGTGCTAATGGTCTCCAACTGCGCTAATGAATTTTCAGCTAGGTTTGCTGGAAATCTGCTTTCCCTTATGTGTAAAACCCAGCTTTGAAAAACTCTTTAAAATCCTTCTATTTCTGATACTGAGCAAGTGGCAGTCAAACAGTAGTTATTTGTAGAATAAACCTTACGTAGATAGATTGTGATTAAAGAAAAAAACCTTAGAAAAGTTTCACTATTTTTCTGAAATAGAAATCCTTTCATTTTCATAGGAAGATTTTTCATTACAAAGACATTAAAAAGAGTGCAATTAAGCAGCTTGAAGCAATTAAGCACTCTGTATTCACATACAGAGTGAAAAATGAAACTGTATATAGTATTCTGTACATACTCTACCCAAAGACTTTATCTGCCTTTCTACAGCCACAGAAACCTCAGAAAATCTGTACATTGTAGTATTACTTATAAGTATTAGCATGCAATTAATCATTTCTCCAAAGGACGAACGAGATGGTAAGATGGGCATGAATTATGTTATTGTAAAGGTAGAACAGCACAGATTAAACTGGTGGATTAATTTTCAGAGAGACAAGACTGAATTCTAGTTATGTTAAAAAAAATCCTAAACTTCATTTTCCAGTGAATCAAAAATACACAAAACTACTGAAATAGTCTAGTTGTTATGTGGAGGAAATACTACATAAGCAAAAACCAATACAGATGCTTTCCAAACCATGAGAAGCCACACATGTTAGAGGTTAAGAACTCGCAAATTCTTCAGAACAAATATTTTTCAGAAATAGAACTTCTGTTGGATAAGCAACATTGCGAGATGCTGCCAGACTTCAAACATCAGAAGAAAGAATCACATTATGTAATTCTCAGAAAACTCAGCTACTTTTTCCACCAACCTTTACAATGTATCATCAACAACACTTCTGTTTCAGAGGCAAGAGATTTTGGTTTTATTTCCATTCCAGTTAAAGTTGGTGTAATGTAGATCAGAACAGCAAGCCTCAAGAGTCTTATCACAATTTTGGGGACCTTTTTGATAAATTCTGCCACACTTCCAAGGGAGAAAAGAAGAAACAACCAACAACATAAACTCTGAATTTTTATGCTTGTGTAATGGTTTGGTTTGGAGGAAATTAAAATTTATACATTCCTGACAATAGATGCTATCTAGTATTCTCAGTTTACTACTGCTGCAGGAAAGTTTGCAGAAATTCTCTCATCTCAGACTAAAACGATCTGCCACAGCAGTGTATCATGCAGCATTCAAAAAGCAAGATCCCCAAAGATCTGCATTTTTCTGCATGTGTTTCATCATGATCTGTGCATATTTACTTGATATCTAATTAACAAAAATTCAATTGGACTAAAATACGGTTTTGAAAACAAAAGTCTAGCCAGAGTCTGAGGAAGAAAATAGCCTTTCTTTTTCCCCAGCTGTGGCCTTAAAACTACAGGATCACCTCTCCTTCCCTAACCACTTTGCCTTCTCTAGGCCTTCAGCAGGTAAGGCTCAAAAAATTCTAAGAAAAAACCCCAACCCAAACCAAAAATGTTGGGCAAGAAAAAACTGATGAAAATTCTTGCAACAGCTTTCAGGAGTTCTTCATCTGCATTATATTATGGTGATTAGGCCCCTGTCTGCTTAGCCAAGAACCCATTTATTCCAGCTTTGCCCCACAGATTTTGGCCGAACATACCATCAATGTAATACCACCAAACAATTTATATTAACACTCCTCAATATTAACATCTTCCAGATGAGAAACCCACCCTACTTGTATTCCCAGTGTCAAAAGCCATGCAGCATGTCTGAAGTCGAACAAATCGAACAAATCAAAAGCATTTTCCATGCAAGAACTTTTTCAGAACATGCTATTGCCAAACACCAAGATGAAATGCCGCAGTCCTGGGCACAGACTTCAGCTTGACTGGCACTGCTTATCAAGCTGACATGAGGTACGGAAACCCTTTCACCAAAGAAAAAACCCAACACTGCTATAGACCTCTAAGGAGATATCATCCTCGTCCTACCAAATGTCTTGCAATTCTGATTATTACTAAGTTGCTTGTATAGGAACATCGTTATCAATGCTAAGAAAGCTGCGTTTATTTCAGAAAAATCAGAATCTAGCTTTAAAGGAGTTTGCTTGTAAAATGAGGTTAAAAAGCAAAGGCACAACAAGCTTTCTGTCTACAGCAGAGTTTGCAATTCACTGCCCAGTCTTTCCCCAAACGAAAGAAAATCACATGGGTGTAAAAGTTCCTAAAAAAAATTTCCTCATTCCCCTAAATAAAATCAGGTATAGGAGGCTGAAGAAAGGGTATTACTACAGGGGCTGGGTGGAGAGAGGTATTTGGTTCCTTTTGGAGTGTTCTCCATTTGCCAGTTGCAACACAGAGCTGAGAACGGGATCCACAAACTACACAGAAATACACAGGTGTCCAATTCTTCAGTCAACATATTGATCCATTTCAGTGACGTGTGCAAAGGAAGCGAGTTTCATCAAATCCTTTTCTGTACTGCTTTTTATCTCTACTTTTGACCACAGAAAGGTGGACCCAGAGGATTCAATTAAAACAGGTAACGATTTTTCCTGTTGTAGACATAATAGATAATAGAGGTAAATCTATTGCACATGACTTGAGAGCTTGTGCATTAATGACGAGCCCATTTAGCCTGGCAGGAAGGACAAGCCTTGCACTGGAGGAGAGGCTGCAGACAGATTATAGCTTACACAAGCACCGATGACTCATCTACACACCTTGATTGCCAAAGGGAGGAAAAAGGTACCACATTACACATCTTGACTCCAGTTCAGGTCACTGGCCAGAAAACCACAGGCTCCCTGAGCCATCTTAGATTGGCTCCCTGCAGAGATCATGCCCTGAATGTAATGAACCGGACGAGAGCTAAACTCCACTATTTAAATTCAGCACTGCTCCACAGAGCACAAGCCACACTTGGCCAAAAGCCTGGCCTACCTTGCAAACAGCACCGCTTCAGAAGCTCTCAGCATCTGCTAACGAGCAGATGGGGCGATTCTAGAGCAAGACTTCTAGCACAGGATATACGCTTGCCAACTTGCATAGAGCAACTCCTCACCCAGCTATGCTGAGCAATTTCAAACATACGTGCTTCAGGCAGCACTAGATAAAGGGGACAGTGAAAGTCTGCCTCTCTGTAGGGTCTAAGGCAAGCTTTTAGATATTTCAGGGCATAGGACTTTGTGATGGGGGTTTACTTATGCTGAATCAGCATGAGTCTTAGCAACAGGGTATCAGGTGTAAAGATTACCCTGCTGCAGATATTTACTTGGCTGAAGTGCCAGTCTTCTGGGCATGCAGTCAAATTGGAACCTATCAGAAACGAGGCATGGCCAGAAGCCATGTGTAGTTTAAAACTAATCTTACCCACTGGCATTTATTCGAACAAATTTGACATCTTGATTATTTTTAAGATTTCCTAACATTTTAGCAAATGTATGCATTGTGTGATGCTGAGTTTCCCAGTTATGTTTTACATCTGTTCAGTGCCCATTCAGAACAGGGACTTGCAACATCCATCACTGGAACATTGTGATGGACAGTTTTCTATTTCTAAACTTTTTCAGGGAGATACTGCCCTGAAACTGTCTCTCCATGTCAGGAACTTCCTGAAAGAAAGGAATTTAACTTCCATGGAAAGAAATTTAGGAAATCTAATACCAAAACAATATACAACAGCCAAACAGAACATCTCAAACACAGTTCTCTTCAGCAGCTGCCTTCTACTGCAACAGTCACACAATGCAAGCACATTGGTATTTCATAAGATATAAGAAACTTTACAAAAAAATGGCCCATTTGTATGAAAGTATTGCCTCTATCTGGAGACTACTGAACTGTGGCTAGAGCAATGACTTGCACTCTAAACGTAAATGTTTGCAATTCATACAGTAACCTATTTTCTCTCTTATGTGCTAAAAGCAGTTGCAAAACACATTATCAAGAACTCATTACTACTGAGTTCCTGGAAAAAGTAATGTAATGAATCCCCAAAGATATAGCCTCTATTACATATAATGGATGCACTTAAGTCATTCTTGAAAAAGACTAGCAAGCTCAAATAACAGCCTCAGACTGCTAGGTAACATTTCTCCCTGCAAAACTTACCAGTCTGACCTCAAAGAAAGAAAGGTTTACAATTCTAGAGTCAAAAGAAAGTGCTCTTTTTTAAATCTATAAATCTAAAATCAGGCAGAGGTTGGTCATGAATGAGAAAACCTATTGCAAAGGTATGTTATGACACACGAACGCCAATGCCATGTAAGTCCAATGCTGCAATTTATTAAGCTGCTTATCTCTCTCACACCCACTATATCCAAAATATATACAATAAATCACCTGAAGCAGGTCAGCTGCTCGTAGCTGCTGACCTTGTAGTAGATAGATTCAAAATTATTATCACCACCTTCAACTGATCCATACTGTTTAATGGAAACAGCGAATTGAAGATAACATTATATTACACTGATGTCAGTAAGGTATCAAACGTGCTTTTTCTATGCCTTCTGACATAAACTATAATGCCATCATTCTACGTAAAGTGCAAAAAAAGGAGACTTCAGATAATACAGATATATGTGGTTGCAAGTACAAGTCAGCACTTCAGAAACTCAGGCCAAAGAACAGCGCGTATTAGTTTATTGCATATTTGCACAGTGTAAGCCAAGCTACAAGCACATAACAAGTGCAGGGAAAGAAGAAAAGTTGGTTGTTGTTTTGTCAAAGAAAATGGTCAATAGCAGAAAAGTAGCACAAAGGAAATACCTTAAGATCTCGCCTTTCCAGATGTAAAAGCTCAGAGCCTCGGATGTCATGGCTGATGAAGATTTCTTTGTACTCTCCCAAACTGAGCAGATCCAGCCAAGCAGCAACTTCATCTGTGCCCCATTTTTGAACTACCAAAGTTAAGAGCAAAACCCCCGTAATTTCTACATGCTCAAATGCATCACAAGCAAAGGTTAGGCCAAAGAGAGTGGAAAACAGAGTAGAATTGCCGTGCTAGCAAAGGGAAAGGTTAGAGGTGTCATTTCCACAAAAATTTTCAATTTCCTTTTTACATGCAGGTTACAGATTAGCAGTTAACATGAGAAAGTATCTAAACAAAGTTGGGGTTCTTTGCTTTGCAGCCATGCTTTCAGCTTTACTCCAGTTTCTTCAGTAAAGCCATTAAAACCTGATGCCCCAACAAATTCATATTAAACCATCTTAGGATCAGTGACGCAAAGTCTAACGTTGTTCTACTTTATACCATTAATTTATTAGTAGTCATCCAGGGAGAGGAGAAGCCTTCTAAAACTAATTAACACATAAAATTAAAATATCAACCATACCTCAGATATAGCAATGGCAGCAAGCAAGTCCATCTTGAATTAACAGATTCCAGTATTCTTAATTAATGCAACAAGTATTCTTTAAGCTACTGTGTTACATAGGCCATTAAAAAGCTCTCTGTAAAACATTGTTCTCTAAGGTTAGTTGCCCACATTAGTCCTAATAATACCACATTTATTGAAAAAAAAAAATCAGTTATGCTACTTATTGCTAGAATTTTGCAACTTTGTTCAATGCTGATCAGTTTTACAGTGAAATGAAATCCAAAGTCTAATCTGAAATCTAAAGTCTGATCAACAACTGCAAGATTCTGCAGATTATGACCAACTGTCCATTAAAAAGATAAAGATGTAGAAACAGTTTTAGGACCATCTGATCACTAATTAACTCCTGGACATAATCTTAAGGAAGTAAGTTTATGGATAAAAGTGGGAAGAGAGGAGAGTGGAGTTTGTTCAACTTCTTCTAATTAAAAAATCAGTATTAACTATCATGGACTTTTGTTTGATTTGTCTCACTTGCTGAACCCATCTGAAATTTAAGAATAACTGGTTAATTAAACCAGCATGATAAAAGCTATTGCACACCTTCTGAAACTAACCTGAAAAACCTGAATTGGAGCTTACCAATGGCTTGTATTGCTATGAGTTAACCAAATGTAACCACCAGCAAAGACACAGGTCCTGTTGCATGATAAAACTATCTAAATAATTTCACAGTAGTTCTATGGTTCATTTGGAACACTGGGGTCCTACTGAACGCTTTCTACATGCACTGAAAGAAATCTTTATCCTAATGAAGATGCCCGTTATCTCCATTGCTTTTCACTTTGACTTTACTCTTAGGTAGGGTGCCTCATGTCCCTTCTTACATAAAAAAAAATCATAAAATCACATTTTCCCAAAATACAACATTTTTTTTCCTGTAATTTCAAAACACATACCAGGCTGAGGGCTGGTCTTATGCTTCTGAATTTTTTCTTTTTTAAACTTAGGCACTATGCGAAACACTGTACTTCTGTTGTTTCTTTTAGCATAATCCAGAGGGGGATCCTGCATGAAAGAAGGGACAGTTACCTTCAATTAACAGAAAACAACAGTTAAAATACATGTTTGAGATGGTAATTCATAGTTAATCTCAAAAACTAAGACCAAATTTAACTTCTGTAAGGAACAATGTCAGGACTTAACTGTAGACATGTTTCATTTATTAACCATTCAAACCCTTTACATTCATAAAAGAGAACAAAACACACAAATAGCCCTAAACTGAGAAGTTTGTTCACAGCAGACAGAAATGATCCAGCATCACTACTGAAATTGCCTCTCCAGATCATGAGGGACTCTAATGTACTCTACCCTACTGAAAGAAAATTAAGTTCAATTAGAAATAGGAAGTATAAATCAAACTCACCTCATCATCATTTGGTTGAAAAACATAATAAAGCCAAGGAATCTCAGCAAGTTTTCTCAACTCTATTTCCACGCTGTGCAAAGCATCAGACAAGAGTTCTTCATGGGGAGCTTCTAACTGCTGTTTATAAACAGGCCAGAAAAATAGTAGTTTCATTAAGATACAACATTTAAATCTAGACATGTTGTTACCATACACAAATAGATCTACTTCATGGTGAATGTAAACAAATGGTGAAAACAATCTTCCAAAATCAGATTTTCTTCCAAAGATGCATCAGATACTACATTTATATGGTCCCAACCACAAACGGGTGACTGAGACAGCTGAGACTTCTCGTGCAGACCAGCTGGATCTAGCTGTCAATCACTGTCATCATTCACCGCACTCCTGAGTCTTCACAGAACAAAAGTTATCTGATAACACAAATACTAGAATAGTAGAAATGGAAACTACCAGCAAAAGGGAGGTAACACCTGACCAGAAGAGCAAAAGCCTGGAAAATCTTTGGGTGAAAAGTGGTGGAAGAGGGACACCACTGCAGCCCCAGACAGGAGTCAAAAAGCCAAAGATATCAGAGAATGCCAAAAAGGAAAAGAAAGTGGTAGCAGTTAAATAAATTAGTTGGAATTACAAATAAAGCAATCTGAACATCTGTTTCTCTCTTTGAAGTAAAAGTAGTCCCAAAGCAGTGCAGCATATCCTTTTGAAAGGATCTAATTAAGTTACATCCTAGTGAATGCATCTTTAAAAGGGAGTTGTAAGAAAATCTTTGATCTCTAAAATCTGGAAAAAGATTTTGATGTTGTTGGGGTTTGGTGATAAATTGCAAGCCCCATTAATTTAGTCTACCTAACAATAACTTCTTTTCTTTGCTTCAATAGTTTGCATATGTTACCACCTTTCAGAGACCATCCTTCTTAAGATATTGCTGTTTTAATACTGGAAATATAAGCTCCCTCCCGCTATCACGCCATTTTCTCCTCTAAAGCTCATAGAATTCAGTGCCCAAAAGCAGACTCTGATCTTTCTTTTCCCTTGCTTTTTTTTTTCAATGTGAATAGTTCCACACATCTTTGAAAAAGTTGCAACTTTTCTTGTGTTTTCATTTTGAAGAAATTATCATCTATTGTATATAAACAAATGAAACAGAGAGTTCTGTCTTTCTCAACAAGCACTTATCTAATTGCTAGATTCTTAAAGGAAAACATTTTGCTTGAAGACAAAACAAATCTCATAAGGTTAATCCGGGTGCCTTGTTACTGTGGCTGTGAAATACTGTTCTAAACAACCATGATGTCAAATGACAATGGACATCTCTGGAAGATTACCTCTGTAACTTCCAAACAGGTTTTTTAGTAAAAGATGGGTTTGATGTAGGCTCATGAAGACATCTGCACAGACCATAATGAGAAGCAGAATTACAACATGTAAAAATCAGAAATAGACAAATGAATCAAATTAAGCTTTGGAGCCTGAACAAGGGACCAGTTTGACAACACAATGAGATCACAACTGGCTATAGAAAAGGTAATGTTTCAATGGGAAGGTTTCCATAACAACATTATTTCCAGACTGCCTTGATAAATTACTATAGCCCTAGTATTAAACCTTTTCTTCTAATTACTCTTCCTAAACAAATTTTGATTCCCCATTCAATCTGAAATATGAGGGATTAGTAATAGTAATTTGAAAAAATAGCAGATATTCTCCCTTTTCTTGGACAAAAACATCTAATGAATAACCTTGCCTTCTAAAAACTCATAAAATAGATCAAGTGAACCTAATCTTCTGAATATTTCTAGATCTTGAATGACTATTAGCCTGTAGGCCATATTACCTTTGGTTATTGTAAAGCAGACTCATGCCATTTACCAGTTGTGCAAAAAGGTATGTGAACCTGCATTAGTAAGTTTCATAACCTAACTCAGCTAAATGAAAACATTCCTATTGTTATCCATTTATAATTACAACATTTAAATACATAGTAAGTCAGTAATAGATTCGCTTTTGAATCCAAAGAAAATGTAACTGTTCCTACTGAGTATCTTCTTAATGTAAAACTGGACCAGCATAGAAATCCTGACATTTTACTTCTCTTCACAGTGTCACATATAGAAATTTTCTAATTATACATCCAGGTACAACAATATTTGAGCAGTCTTCATCATTTTAGGCACAAAAACTCTAGCCAAAGAAGATGCAAAGTCTGCAAGTACCATCAGAGGTCTACTGAACACTTACAAGTTAAAGGTTATAAAAGAATTCCTGCCAGATATTAGAACAAAGGTGAGATTTACTTGCCCAGATCAGATCTGTAGAAGTTGAATGTTTGAGTCTGAACAGCTGTTACCCCAAGTCCTCTTTAAACTCCGAAGACAGTCACATAATAGAACTCCAGAAGTTCTCTTAAATTCTACATCTCCAGAAAATTATTTATTTTTGTAAGATAGGCCTCCAAAACACTTGAGTGTGAATCAGCCTCAACAGGGCTTATTTTTCTCCACTGACTGTTAAAAAGAAGAGCCCAGGCAATGAACTTTTAGATATCTGAAGTGAAGTAAGATGTATGCCAACCTAGGACAAGAATTCATAACTCACTCTCGATCCACACCACAAATGCACTGTAATATCCTCCAGTCAGCCTTACAGAGCTTCTTGTAGCATGTCATAAATCCTGAGCCAATTAAAAAAATCAGCAAAGAACAAATCACAGATAATCTGAATGAGGGAATAGAATATGTATTTTGTGACCTTACCAAAGGAACTCTTCCTACTAGCAGAGATTCAGTTTCATTATGTAGGGCCTTCACATTGACAGCTATCTCCATGGCAGTATTTCTGGTAAGGCTCTAGGGAATAAGAAGCATAGAAGTTATTTGAAGTGATCCAAGTCAGACTGAGACTAAGTTCTTTGGTCTTACAGCACAGATCTTTGGTGTCTTTCCTAGAAGAAACGCATCAATCTACACTGACAAGTTCTTCAGCACTGAGAACAGAAAACAAAAATGTAGTATCTATTTCCTGTCTTCTCCCCAAGTTCATTTAATATGACCTTATACAATCCTGAAGATCACCAAGTGACCAGCCACCTGTGAGACAATTCCATGATCTAACACCAGGAGAGGACTCTCCTCTTTATTATCCTTGCTGTAAAAAAGCAGTTCTCCTAACTCCTATTCCTGGCATTATTAATGAATTTCAGAATCATTGAGCATGATCTCTACCAAATTCATCAGCTATGAAGTGTTTCCCTGTGCATGGGAAGGGCTGAGACGCCCTGCTGCTATAGAGTGCAGCACCTTCAGAATCAAAAGTAACTTTCCCTTTTCTTTCACCTTAGAAAAAGTGGCAAAAAGAGGGAGATGCATCCATTCATCTGTTAAGTAATTTCATTTAAATTTGAGCATGTGTATGTATTGCTTATCAAAAACTTAAAGAATTTTAATATGGGGACAGGGAGACACAATACAGCTCCCGTGTCACAAGTTTAAGTACACAGATATTGTAGCTTATTTATTTATACATAAATGTTTGTTCTTCCTTTACCTCAGGAAACCTTGGGTTGGCTTTATTTAATGCATGTGAACATGCATTAACAGCATGAGCAAGCTCCTGCTCCAAGAGGCCATGTATTTTTGCTGCTTCACAGATCCTACAAAAATATAAAAAGGATAAAAATATTTCTTACTCCCTTTAAAGAATAATTCTGAAGAGTACACAACTTTATCGGATGAGAAAATATACAAAGATATGTTTCACAAAACACTTAAAAATATAGTCCTTTACAACAAAAGCTGAAATACATGTATGTTTTCAAGCAGTACAACACCTCATATAAATAACATCCATAACAGATTATTTATTCTGCTAAGAAATACTGTGACACATTTATGTCTTAGAACATAAATGCTATCCAAAAATTGTACTAAAAAATGTTTGGGCTGTTAATTCAAATAAGTTCTAGAGGAAAACCCTAGCACATTAAGATAACTTACTTGAAGTTATCTAAAAAGCCATAACACCTATTTCACGAGGCATATCCTTCAGACGTGACATTAAAATTGGCTGCAATCATTTGAGATTATGGGAAGACCAGCTGTAATTACAACCTCAGGGCCATCCCTAGAACAGTAAAGTTTTTAAGCTGTCTTGGCTAAACTTCACTTTGGGTAATTTACAACCTAAATTATTCTTCTATGTCTACTTAAGTCATCCATACAGTAAAAAAAGAATATGTAGTTCTTCAATTCCATTTTTATATCACCTGTGCAACTCAACACATACTCCAAGAATTTCTTTTGATGCTTAAGATAATTCGTTAGCATGATGAACTGAATAGCAGCTTTGTAAAATGTTCTGATTTAAAAACAAAAATGCTTCTCTTAAAAGAACCCTTTTTTTTTTTCTGTGAAAATAGAAGTGTCTTTATTAATATACCTACATCTCAGGAAGAAAGTAGTTCTTGAGAATAAGCAAGACCGTGGGATCAGTTTTATACCATCAGCTCACCACCATCTCAACCCACACAAATTACTGAAGTGTCCAGGGGCACAGAGATGGGGGTTTTGAGCATGAGGAATGAAATAGAAAGTTGTAATAACAATGACTGAGTGGATGAATACAAAAAAGTATGAAGATTTTGTGGCAATTTGGGATCATTGAATGTTTGTGCGTTAACTGTTTACTTGTACAATATTTTAAAAATACTTTCAGGTTTATTGAAAAGTGCTCATCTTTTTGAAATTGAAGTAACAAGGCTCTAAGGAGAAAAAAGGTCAGAAATTAAGGTCAGGTGGATACATCTACACTGTTGAATTCTAAAGTGGACTTCCATGTTTGTTTGTTTTCAACACATTTTTGCTTTTGCATAAAACAAGAAGTTTCAATCAAAAGCCTCTCTGAAAAGAAGTTTTCCAGTTTTCCATTTCCACTGCTCCTTCAGAAAGTCACAAGGAAAAATATTCATAAACACAGAAAAAGAAAATTACAAAAATACATAAGAAAGTTGAGCCTTAGAAATAAAACTAAATAAAAAATAATAAAATAAAATTAAAAAGTAAGCTAAAATAACTGATTGAGTGGCAGCTAAACATTAGTTAAAACCAAGGAAAACATACACTTTCTAAGTCTATGTATGCATTTGCATGAATAATTCAGTCTTGGTGTCTAGGTTGCCAATCTAAACTTATTAATTTTACTGTACCTGGTAATCAGTTCTTCTGCAGCTTGTGAGCACAGCTGGATCTGTGCAACTTCTTCTTCTGTAGCCAACTCAACAGCCTGCTGAGGGTACAAGGGAGATCGAATGACGGGCTTACAGGAATCATACTTCTGTTTGTCTTCCCAAGACTTCAGGGTGTTTTCAAAGGCCTAATCAAAATGAATTATACATTCAGTTCATAGCATTTAGAGTATTCTTACTTATTAAAAACTTTATATTTTATATAAAATTTTAGTTTAATTTCACAAGGTTTTAAATTTGATTTTGATTTTATATAAATAATACGATCTGTATAAATAATAAAATTACATTTCTTTTTTTAAAACTTATTCTAGAGAATGAGTCACTTCTGAAAGCTCTTTCTCTCTTCCTCCTCCCTATTATCCTCAAAAAGTGTCTTCCAAAAGAATAATATTCCAAAATAAATATCACACAAAGACAGTGATATCATATGCACATTTTATGCAGACAGCAAAATCCAAATCTGAAATTAATAGAGGATTCAAACTTAAAAAATGGTGTAAAAAAGTAACAAATTTCCTAAAATAGAGTTCAAATGCCGTTAACTCCACCCTAAATTCAGCATTCAGTTAGTGAAGGGCAGTTAACGCCTTTCACACAGGAATCCTAGACAAGCATGAACTCGCTAGTGACTTTGTGACTAGGTTCTGCTTGAACTTTGCTATTTATGCAACTGTGCTAAAACTTCCAATATGTGATTGTGTGTAACACACACAGAGAAAGGGGAAGGGGAAGGGGAAAGAGACTGAGAGAAAGGGGAAAAGAGAAGAGAGTGAGAAAGAGAGGAATAGGAGGGATAGCAAAAATTTTTACTATTCTTACTATATATTAATAAGAATAGAGGAATAGTACTAATAAAACTGATAAAAGCCAGAAAAGCTTTGTTACTTATACAAAAGAACCATTATCTATCTGGCTTAATATAGAATCATGGAATGGTTTGGGTTGGAAGGGACCTTAAAGATCATCTAGTTCCACCCCCCCCAAATATAGAAATTATGTAACTGTAAGTAATCCTGTAAGTTATACAAATTGTTATAAAACATTTTTGTAAGCACTCTTTTGTTCATGTTACAACTGAATCCAATTATTACAGAAAACAATGTTAATAATGGTATCTCATAACACACTTTCTGCAACATACTCTGTCTCGTGTTAGCATCTGAGCTCTGTTTTTATGTATGATCTTAATAACTCCTGGGGGCTGGATCCATGCCTCTCCATCAACTTGCACTGGAACCCCTTCATCACCAAGTATGGTGATCTTCACTGACCGACACTGGAAAAGAACAAACACATTATTTTACAGAGCAATAAATACTAATGAAACTGACAGGCCACCTGAAATATGTTGACTAAGGAGCTGTGGCTTCCCTCCAGGACTGTCTCAGGATGAAGCACTTTTATATTTCATTCATCACTCAAGACAATTTGTTACCCGTTAAAATTAAAACAATGTCAGCACTTTATTAATGTATAGGGTGGTGGTCATAGTTGCCAGCATCCCAAACTGCTACCAACCATGTTGCATGCTTTCAAGTGAGAAACAAACCTGAGCTATTCTGTGGTGCTGCAGTTTGATGACTCTTGAAACTGCCATCTGCATGCTGCCAAACACTGCAACAACTTCTAAGATTTTATCATCGAATGATGGAGCCCCAAATATCTGAAAGGAAAATATTCCATTTTGATGATAAAGCTAGTGGTTAGATTGCATGTTCATTGAAACACGGATTCACTTACAGATTAGTTTTCATCATTTAAATGCTCTAATTTATTTACTGTAGAATAACTACACTGTATCTCAAGTCATACGAGAGAGATACTATAGACAGGAGGCAAATACTATTTTCAAACAGCAATGCTAATAGCATTTCAAATTCTTAATAATGAAGCATATCTTTATATAGGAAGGATGGCATGTTTCAGCATGCAGATTAGGAAATGTTTTTCAAGACAAGATGAAAGGCCAGTTCAAATCTCTGCTTGGTTAATGTACTTAACATCTAAGAGATTCTTGAAGTTAAGAGGAGTAATGATGTCTTTTTTCTCAGAAGAGCTTATCTTCTTATGTTCTGAATTCTCTGAAAACCAACATCTGAGTCCAGACTTGGCTTTGTTAAACACAGCTTTCATGCTGAAGAGGATCTTGTTTGCGCTGTATACAATTATCTACTATAAATATGAAAACTGCTTCTGTATGGGACAAACATCCTGATATTCAGCCAAGACATTGAACTTCCATGAGCTTATGCAAAGTCCAGGACGTCCCGTGTGTGTGATTGCCACCTGGTGTCCTGCAGGCAAATTCAGCCATGCCACAGAACAAGTCTTAGGCTGGACTTCAACTGGGTCTGGCAGGAGATACCATACTAAAGTCACTTGAAGCTTGACCATTTCATCCTTAGAGGCAGTAGGGAGCAATAAGGGAGAAAAATCATCAGGAGAAAACACTCCAGGAGTTTAACTGTTAGAGGTCACCTCTCTGAGTGGTACACCGACTACCTCAGTTGGCATCTTGGGCAGAAAAAAGATGCATCAGGGACGCCTGAGACCAGACTGGTGAAAAACCCTGAAAGGAGCTCAAATGCCACAACTAGTTGGGTCCTGTCCCCCATAGAGGGTTTCCTGGAGATGAAGAACAAGAAGGTTCCACAACTATGTAATCCACATAGTGCCTGCAGCAATGGCTCAGGGAAGAAGAGGATGGGGAACAGGGCAAGGACTTTAGTCCCTGATGCCCACCATGCCAGTGGGAGCCTTCACCCCAGGGCAGTGAGTGGTGGCTTTGGCCAGGAGGCTGAGGAGGGCTTCCAGGGAAAGACCTACACAGCACAGCTGCCATAGTCTAGTGCCACATCCAGGTGACACTGCCCTTCAGAGCACCCCAGGATTGCACAGCTAGGTCTTGCGCAGGTGAGTGTCAATTAAAATGCAATTTTACTGAGCATAGACTGTTTTGAAGCAACAGGTTTCTCCATCTGGATTTTTCCAATCTCCATGGAAACTTTTCCATTTCTCACATGGGGACATGAATGCCTTGAAAAGAGCTAAGATAGTGATTCTGTACTTCAAAGGTAAAAAATATGGAGAGTCCTTGATCTAGCTTAACAAGTATAACTAACATCTACAGGGCTAGTTCTCCATGGGTTAGGAAAAAGTAGTTGTAAAGTTTCATTTATTTTGTGCTTCCATTTTATCAAAAGGATGGCTAAACCACAACTCAGTCTCCTGTGTTTCTATGCCAGTAAAACATATCTGTACTGAAAACCACTTTTTTTTTTTTTTTAAGGCAACCAAATCTCTATGGATAAATATTCAAGAAACAATTCCCTCCTTTCCTGCTGCAGGTCATGTTTTAAGCCTGCCTTCTGGAGACCAAAAAAGCATGCCTAAACAAGCCTTGCTCAAGTCAGTCAGTGTAGAGCTGCCTTGCTTGGCTCACCAATAGTGCTTCTGGAACCTTTCCTTTGTCTTTCCTTATCTTTCCTTTGTCCAGATAAGCAGAACCATCAGCACTTCAGACCACCACCATCACCTCTGATGATCAGTCATTCAAGACTACACTGAAGCAGTGAATTACGCTCCTAACTCTGTCCAAAACATGTCACTTTGCTGGCATATCTGATTACCAGAAGACTGAATATCAGTAAAACTGTCCCAAGACACACATTTGCTGTATACCAGTATGACAGCTAGGGCAGATCTTCACTTCCAGTGAGGTAGTCCAGGAAGAAAAATAAACTCCCGAACAGGAGCTGAGCAGACATTAGAGATGCCTTCAAGTTATGAATATGAACACAGAGTATATAAAAACTTTAGATATCCATAGTGAAATGTAAACACAACTGCCATCCTCTGAAATATACCAAAAATAAGAACACTGAAACATGTTTAAATATGTATATGTTTATATATGCTTGTATATAGAAAAAAGCAAAGGATAATAACTCACAAGAAACCAAAGCATTATGTCAAAAAATTCCTGGATTGTTTACATTAACATCACTAGCTAATTTGCAGCTACAGTTTTAGGTGATTCAGACCTCATAAACACTAAATCAGGACATGCAAAATTAGGATAATCTGATGGTAATTACAATTGTTGCACTGTGCATGAAGTGGGTGGCAGCACTAAAACGGCTCCAAGTTGTAAGACATTTAGGTATCCATGTAGTGTAACATTTCTTATGAGACGAGAAGAAGAAGGGAAGAAACTTTAATCTTAAAATATTTTAGAATCTTATTGAAAATAGTATTTTAAAACCAGATTACTATCCCCACTAAATTATCTGTCACTAAATGCATCAGTCCTCATTCTCTGAATCACCATCCCATAGTTCAAAGCTGTGTGAAGAACAGGAGGAAAATTCAGGTATAAACTGTAAGTAATTATGCTTGCCCACCTTGCTTATTGTTAGAATATAGCTAACAGAGGAATTTATGCTTTGAGAAACCTTATTTACAGGAGTTTATAAAACAATATAGAGAGAAACTACTTGTGTCTCTGTTTATAAAATTAGCTTCTAAAAATACTCACAGAGCCATTAAAAAAAAAAATCATTAAGCCTTACTATGAACATTTTTCTGGAATGGACATGACAGAAGGCAAAAGACAGTGAAAAATCATGGATTATATTTTCAATGAAAAATCAACAGCACAATACAGTTTAAACAGACCCCCCTGCATAAGAGTTGCTATCCAAAACTATACACTGCTACTATTAAAATAAGAGAAGAGTAGTTCATGGTATTTATTGCTGGTTTCACCCAGAAGGTTACTTCTCTTTAATGTTACTCACATCATCTTCTTTGGTTCCACCCCAGAAATTAGTCCCACCAGCATAGCTGGGAATGTTTAGCACAGCTATGCCCTGCAGACTTGGAAGGGGGATGTACTGTCCGTCACACTGTAATGGATAAAAGCTCATTCAGTATATAGATAATGTGATGAAAGTCAAAAGTCCAGTCCTGCAGCACTGCTCCAAGTATGGATTTGAAGCAAGTTAGAAACATAAAGTCATAAATACTGGACACGGGTGTCAGTTTAAGGATTATGAATTTATAGGCGAGGTTGTCTTTTAAGAAGATTGCTAGATTACCACAAATTACCAGTCCCACAGAAGGATCTTAAAATGATACAAATGAAATGGAAATCCTCAGGAAATAAGGACAAAATCTGTATCAATTTTATCAGGAGAAGAAAGACATGCAAAATTATTTCCAGAATGTGCTTAGTGCTCTCTTTTTATAATGTAATCTCAGCAACAAGACAGAATTTAACATTTTAATCAAAATGTGACAGGATCCAAACTATGCTGCGATATTAATAGATGCTGCACAGTCATTTGTATTGCAGTAGAGGTCTGCCTCCAAATTCCTGAAATTGGTATTTTTTATTTTCCAATGCTGTGCACCTCATCACACATTTAGCATAAGGCTAATATTATGCAAGGCAATACTAAATATGAAATTTCTACTTGCTGGTTTACTTCCAGAAATAGTAAGAAATAATTACGGAAAGGTCAGATTTGAATGCCTTATTGAATCTTAGTCGAATCTTATTCAAAAGTTCCTTAAATTAGAATTCTATCTGCAGCATACGTAACATTCTTTCCTGTCATTATATTTGCTAACTACTGCATAATTCCTTGATAATTACTCAATCCTTAGATAACAGCAATCTGCTGCTACCAGTCAAAATCATTCTAAGTCTCAGGAGAGCGAGAAAGAGTTCCAGTCACTTCAAATTATTCTTTCAACTTAAAAAGTTATCTTCATATAAGTATCCTGAACTTCCATATGAAATATTTAGCATGAAATAAAAAGAGAAACTATGTATGTTCTCTGTCAAAATCCAACCTAGATATTCTTCAGGTGAAAACAACAGTAACCACCCCCGTAGTCGTCTTCTGCATTTGGTAATCATTTATATCTCCTTTAAGTTCCCAGTATCGTGAAGAAGACTTAGATTTGATGTTAGAACTTAAAACACAAAAAATAACTATGCTTAGATAATTTACACTGCATTTGTTGTTGCTGTGATAATATCTTGTTTCTTTCGTGTGACTGTCTCAAGCACCTATTAGAGTTTTTTACCAAGACAATCTCTGTGGTCTCCCTATATGCGTAATCAAGCTTTTGGACAGTTTGAAATAAACCTGAAGGATTAAGACACTTTCTTTCTTTCTGTATATTCATTTCTGTTGCTGTCCTTAAAACCTGGTCTCCACCTTTCATGCAGTGAACATTAAGAAACATATCCTATCTATGCAATAAAATATTTAACACCACCCTTCCCCCCCCACCCCCCCGAAAAACAGTAATTACCAGAAACATTATATGGGAGATTTTGGGATATTTAAGTACTGACATTTTACTCCAAAAAACCACATGGGGAACCACCTCTTACACATCACATTTTTACACAGTGCCTTTGAGGTCAGCTTGGGTTGACACAAGAACTCTAAAAGGTTTCAAAAGGAAGCCCAAATTCTTCACTACACATTGTGGAAGCAAAAATACTCATTTTGCCCATAAAAAAATTTACCTCAAGTTGAACTTTCTGTTCTAAGTTCTTGTAAGTTCTCTGCAGCAGCTCTTTTGTGCCAAGAACTCCATACCACATCATGTTTTTTGTCCTACTTCTGAAAACACATAAAACAAAGCTCACATTTTGATATACACATGTTATTATGTCTTGTATTTGTAGAAGGAAAAAAAGTTAAGAAATTGAAATAAAGAGATAAGAAAAGAAAATACTGAAAATGCTTTGGCTCTGTTACTGACAGTGATATTACCTGCACTTTTCGGGGTGCTCTTCTCGCTTGTTATTAAATTCTAGTGAAATTTTTGCATCTAACCCAATTCCAAAGTAGTTGTTCATGACACATTTTTCTGAATATCCCTCCCTGTTAGAAGAAAAGAGACAATTAGGTGTATGTTTGTACAGTACCTGCACACACAGAACTTTGACCAAGATTGTGGTTGATCTCAGAACAGATACCAAGAGAAGTCAAGAGATGTTTTCTCTGAATCTCCCTGAGGAAACCCAATGGCAGTTGAAGAGACAGATTGACTGCTAGCTCCTTTGCAAGGGCAAGTTACTTCCTGTAGCGCAAAGAAGAAACTGTGCCACATCCCCATCCAGCACTATCCCTACCATACCTAAAGTAAGAGTGGAATACAAGGAAGAAGCTGCTCCAGGGATGTCTCTGAGAAAGCAGCACTGCACCGGGCCAAGCACCCAGGCTGTGTTTAGGCATGCTGGTGCTAAATGCTTGGCTGATGCTGCTGGCACAGCAGTACTTTATTTTAGCAGGGCCATGGCCCACAACCCAGATACCATCTGTAACTAATTGCCAATGCTACACCCAGTTCTGGGAAGCAGGGACAGCTTAGGCCATAAAATTTCCACCCCACTGCTCCAGTCCTTATGGGAACACTCTTCTTTCCCCACTACAAAGTGCCCAGACCTGCTTCAACATCTTGCTCGTGGCTGAGCTTCAGTTCAGACCAGCAGTTTTGGCAGAAAAACCCAGCTCTGAAGGACTGCTGTCATCCTCCTCCTCCCAGAGTGAGTGAGCAAGGGGTAAGTAAGCAAATGCCTCCTGTTATTTCTGCTGCTGCAAGACAATTTTGCACTCTTCACAACTAAACAGCACAATACAATCTGTTTTCAGACCTTGAGGTCTACTGCCAAATGATAGCAAACAAGAAACAATAAAAATTACAAAAAGGTAAAAAAAAAAGCTTAAGAAAAGCAAACTAAAGCAAAACAGTAAATTTGGAAAAAAGTATTTCTTACAGGGAATCTGGATCCGGGTCAATAAACGGTGTAGCACCAAATGGATCGATGTTTGCTAGCAACATTTTGCTAATAATTGAACTTCCTGCAATAGAAGCAGCTAGACCAGCCCTCAAACCTGATTAAAAGAAACAGGAAAAAAAAGGAACAAAAAACAAATTTGTATTTTGATACATAGAGAAACATGTATTTCCATAATATAAGCCACATATTGAGAAACAAAATTCATTAAATCAATGTAGGGAATGATTGCATTTCTATCTCAGTTTTTACCTATTTTGGTTATCTTTTCAGGTCTCTGGCTCTCTTGAGCAGAAAAGCAGCTATGCTGCAGTGCAGTGCTGACTTCAGGTACCACCATTGAGAAAGAAAAGACCCAAAGAAAATTCAAGTATTCAGGGTGATTTCAGGATTTGAAGAGAAGAGAAGGCTCCAGGGTGACCTTACTGTGACCTTTCAAAATATAGAGGGGGCTTGTAAGAAACACTGAGAGAATTTTCAACAGGGCCTGTAGTGACAGGTCAAGGAATAATGGTTTTAAACCAAAAGAGAGTAGATTTAGATTAGATATTAGGAAGAAATTCCTTACTGTGAAGGTGGTGAGACACTGGCACAGGGTGCCCAGGGAAGCTGTGGCTGCCCCATCCCTGGAAGTGTTCAAGGACAGGCTGGATGGCACTTGGAGCAACCTGGTCTAGTGGAAGGTGTCCCTGACCGTGGCAGGGGCCGAACTAGATGATCCCCAGAGGACCCTTCCAACCCAAACCACTCTGTGATTTTAAGATCCTGAATTTTATTTTTCAACCTCCAGAATCAAACACAACACTTCTGCCACAGCTGGTGTTGTGCCAAGCGATCAGGAATCTTCTACATTATTTTGCATTTCCTATTATATGATACAGCACAAAGGTGTGCATGTTGGTTCAAGCAAACTTAGGGCATGAAGTAAAAATCATTATTTGACAGCAAGCAGGGGAACAGAAGGCAATATTAAAGTAGTGTAAGGAACAGCAGATTTCAAAATTATAACTACCTGGGCAGATAATCCTCGTGTTAAGCACTGGGAGGTTTTCTTTGCTTGCAGCCAAAGCTGGAGCAGAGAAAGAGCCTGTCTGAGAATGGATACCTCGGCTTGTACGTCGATCTGGAGATCTTGGTGCAGTTTTAACTGTGCAGAAGAAGTAAAAGACCTATTACAACATTACCAAATACATGGTTTTTCCAGCCCTGAAAATATTTCAAAAGCATTAATCTAATCTGTTACCATTCAGTGACAAATGTCCTTCCCTCTCACACCACAGTTTTGCTTCTAAGTATAGGGAAAATTCAGAAAAGGATCAAGTGACAAGCATAAATTAAAAGGAACAAGTGTGCATGGCATTCAGTATGACAAGTTTCCCACTTAAGCTTCAAGCTACTAGCAAAAACTGCATTACATCCACCTTAAAATGCAATAGTATTTAATGCTGTAGTAAGCTTCTGATAAACATGTTAATGAGGTAATACAAATTTAAACTTAAATTCAATCTCCATTTACTTATATACACCTAAATTATACACTGTATTATTAGCTACAACAATTTTAATATATGTAGCTATTCTAACCCACAGGCCAGTGAAATACCTGATCAACAGCCACACTATTTGCTTCAAGCAGCTAAAATGGACCCCCCTGCCTGCATCAGGTTTCTGAAAATATCAGACAAAATTCTGACATCTTTATTTACAGCCAAACTGAAAACTGAAAGGGAAGGGGAAAAGCCATGTTCAGACATAGTTGTCTTCTGCAGGTAGAGAGATGGTGGGGGGCATCAGTTTCCCATCATCTTTTCTTTTTCACAGAAAACCCCTCAAACTTCAGTAATTCCCAACATAATTGAAATAACTTATTTATTAAAATTCTTCAGGAGATGGATCGATATAACCTTGTGACAGATAGCAAGGTTTGGTAGCTGATGTAACTGTTAGTAACAAAGGCCCAGGAAAACAGAAGGGGAAGAAAATCGAGGGGAAAGCAAAGATGTTCACAAAGAGTAACTGGTAGCTCGGTGAGGCCAGTTATCCCTGGGTTTGCCTCTAGAGGTGATGAAGTAGGATAGGCTTTTCAGAGCACTGACTTCAGGTGCTGTAATTTACTTTCCTGCCAGGACTTGTTTCATGCAGACTGAGAGAATATGCCCATGCCTGCTTTAGCCTGGGGAAGTTAATCTTTGTGAAATTCGGCCCCATCAGATGTAGCCAGAAATTGGTGCCCCAGGGAAGAAAGTCTGGGTATTACCAAATGTTTTGCTACAGCATTTCCGTGTGCATGTAGAAAGCTTTTGCACACCAGACGATCACAGACAGACATTTCTTGGCTACTTCAGCTCCATGTTATCTCACATATTAAAACTACTTCAGCTTAAGACAACTTCAACCTTGAGCATCTAAAGAAGCTCAGAACAAAGAATGAAATTATTTCAAAGTGATCTGATATATTCCTCTCAAAACCTGAAAACTAATTCAGCAAAAACAGAACAATTAGGACTAGCACCAAGAGAACAGAAGAAAAACACCACCAGGACTGTGGTAGTAAGGATAAAGTATGCCCTTTTTTGTGGTAGAAGGGCGACAGATCAGTTCATATCAATCATGTAACTCAGCTTGAGAGTAATGTGGGTGTACTGTATGAAAACATTAATGGAAAGAAAATGAAGACTGGGAAAATCTAGAGACAAAGGTAATAACAAGAACCAGGGTTCAGAAATTGTATTCAAATCAATTCAGGCCAGGATTTGGGCATTTATGTTTTTTTGAAGTGATGACAATCTAGCACAGAACAGTCAAAGAAATGGCAAATTCTTCACCCTCCTGTATCTCAGGAGTAAGATTACACACCTTTCTGGATGACTTGCTGAAGTCAAAGAGAAATTATTAGGCACAAGACAGGGATAAGAGGGTGACATTATTTTGGACTGTTTTATTTGAAAAGTCTGACCAAGTGGACCAACAGCTCCTCCTGATTTTAACATAACAGCTGTAGCAGTTATCACAAAATGCTATAGTACTGCATGATAACAACACAACACAAGGATTTGTATCTGTGCACAACACTGTAATAATGTTAAAAAATGAAAACGAGTAAAAACTGCAACTGATATCTAACAAGAGTTATTAAATATTTAGATGGAGGTAATTAACATATGGAAAAATATTATCTTCATCAAATGACGAGGAAGATCCTCAGAGGATAAAATATATATTCAGAATAAACATTCATTTTTCATAATGCTCTGAAAAACTCACAGCACTGTTCATGCAGTCTGTTCTCTCTGTATTTGGGAACAAGGCAGTTATATTAAATAGGAAAATCAACAGAACAGCTGCTCTTTATTTGACAGATGAGACTCATGGGGATAACTGCAATAAAGATAAACTTTTGCTGTTCATGCTCTGATAAAAACAACAGAGCCTTAATGCATAAAACTGGTGTTTCATTGCAGATAATTGAATTCATGTTTCATGCTTTGTCCCTAAACACCTATTTTCCACTGACAGCACTATCTATTTCACATATATCAGTTGTATGTATCCCCAATAAATGCAGAAATTGTATCACCAAGAAACAAGGGGGTTATATACATTTTTACATATGGATATACATATGTGTATATTTTGTTTTACTATATATTTATGGCAACAGGACTGGGTCATCTGTAGGGCCAGAATCCTCTAGGAACTACTGTTCAAAATGAACAACCAACAAGCATTAATTCCTATAAGCAAGGGAAAAGGAGAGGGGCCAATGAAGAGACAATCACTGAAGAAAGTCTGACATCCATTCCTGGAAAATAGGAAATGTGAGATTCTGAATCAACAGAAGCCCCAAGAAGCTAACGCTGTATTTCTAAGTTAGGAGTTACCGACACAGGCACCAGCTTCAGAGCAGAGCCTCATGAGGACACCACCTTTTTAGGATGTTGGTGTGGGTTAGGGTAACAGGAGGAGATACAAATCCCAAACAAGTTAGCTCTATTTGCCACAGGAAGTTGTTCACCAAATATCTAGAGGATGGGTTTTGCTATCTACCAGCTACCATTGTTTCTCCATGACTTACAGATCATCTCGAGATCTCTCTGTCCTCTTTGGTAATATGGCAAAGACTGAAATTTCCACCTATAGTAAGAAGCAGCTTTCCTAAAATTACGATGCAGCTTGAGACAACTGAACAACCCTGGCATATAAACTAGCAGTCAACAGAAAATGTAGTATTGACGTTTATGATGGAAATGTCCAAACATGACCTCTGGCTGGATTGACTTGCTGCCAAAACCAAGAAAGAGAGGAGGTAAGTGAGGGTCCCATGTACAAAATCATCCTTCCTTTTTCTACTGCAGCCACTCAGTGGCAGACTTCATAAAGGACATATGAAGGAGAGATTTTTTCCTATCATTTGAATGTGGGAAACAGTACCATGCTATTTCAGGAGATGACTATTCTCTAAATGTCATTTTACACACAGTAACAAATACTGAATAGACAAAAGGAAAGCTTAATGACAAAATGGGCTATTACTTTACGAAAATGCTACCTTCCAAGCAAGTTGTTTTAAACACAGACCACTCAGTATTCTGATTGCTTTGTACAATACAACAAATACTACAACGTGGATGCACCATCCCTGGAGACATTCAAGGCCAGGCTGGATGTGGTTCTGGGCAACTTGATCTAGTTGAAGATGTCCCTGCTCATTGCAGGGGAGTTGGACTAGATGACCTTTGGAGGTCCCTTCCAACCCAAACTATTCTATGATTCTATGAGTTTAAAACCCAGCATGGGCTACCCATGCTCTCTTCGTTTTTTTGGAGAGTAACTGGCAGAGACCCACAGTGAGGACAGGATGATGCTCCTGCAGGAAAGCAGGAGCAGTTAGACAGCAGCAGCTGATAGTCCATCTGACCAAGAAAAGAGCAAGTAGGAGGCTTTACACCTTGAAAAACAAGAGTAGGTCGGTATAGTGGTTTGCTATATGTCTTGCTATACAGCATCCAATAGCCATAGGTAACTGGCTGGACTAATGACCTGTATTTGGGACAACAATTCAAGAAATTTTTCAGGGAAGGAACTCTAGGATATAAAAAAATTTGGTTCCAGTTTCTGTTCTGGATTAGACTAATACCAGGAGTGACCTTAGCACTGCCACTTCTCAGGAGACTTCCATGCTCTGGTTTCTGCTACATTCTTTCCTGCTTTACAGTGTTCCACTTCATATAGAAGACTAAAGCATTCATTCCCTCTGTTCCAGTAACTGTCTCAAGGAAAGTTCCCAGCTGAGACATCAGGGCTTTGTTGTCAATACAATGAATAAATATGTCTGTTTCACACAATTTGAAACCCCTTCAACAGAAATGACTAACAGAAATTCCTGTAATATGCCCCAAAATGCCTATAACTGAGACATGCTGTTGTCACTGTTACCTAGGCTCTAATCCCTGCTCACATCCGTGTAGAAAGGTGGGTTAAATGCAGACACTTCTCTCTCCAATAAATACCTTCTCAGTTTTGTAAATACACTCCAAAAGACTGTTCATCTCATTTCCTGCTTTTTTCCCTTAACTTTCATTTATCCAAATCTATCAAAATCTGTGACTAGTTTGCAGTGAAACAGGATGCTAGCATTTTTAATGATGGAGCCAACTATGCTTCATAATGCAACATAAAAAGAATGTGTAATTTGAAATTATTTTATTCCTCATTTACTCACTCGATGGGGACTCAAGTTCCTTTGTATCTTCCTCTTTTTCCTCTTCTTTGGATTCATCCAATTCTTTGCTATATTCTACTGGCGACTGGTTCACTTGTTCTTCACTATGAGCATTCTGCTCATCCACAACTGCTTATTAAAAAAACGAAGACAGAAAGTTTTGAGATTTTAAAAGAAAAAATGCATACATGGAAAATTAGCTTCTCTTTTTCTGTAGCTTCAAGTTTAAAAAGACTAACAAAAGATTTGTATTGCTAATTCAATGAAAAAGTGTTTAGCAATTCTTCGCCCATTGATAAAGATTTGCTGCCAGAAATTTTCATTTTGTGGAGGACAATAGTTACAAAAGAAGCACACTTTTATATGTGCACACACGTGCATACATATGTATTCATATATGCAGACAGAAAGCCATTAACTCCAAACAAGCTGCATTTCTTTTCCTTGCAGCTTGTAATAAGCACATAATTTCAGCTATGGAACAATGTAGAAATCAAACTTTAATCATGAAAACTTCTGCTAGTTTAAAAAAAAAAAAAAAGAAGCAACCTTATTCTATCATTAAGGATTAAAACGTCACTGATGTGCACCTTTTTCTGCTTGTTCAATGATCTGCCTCACAGCCTTCTTCAAGCTGTTTGCCCGGAGCATTAACTGTTCCCTTGGTTTGAAGAGTTTCTGGGTGGAAGACTTTGAGACACACTCTGCTAATTGCTCTTTACTTTCAGACAAGGATTCTTCACTTGAAAATTCCTCTGCTTCTTCTTCCACAATGGGGGGAGTGATGCCTGGGAGAAGGGGAGCAGCCTGGGCTTCTGTGTGAAGAGCCTGGAGCAACAGGTCTAGCTTCTCATTTAACTCGGAGCACTAAGACAAAGTGCAAAAGAACACATAGAGAAAAAACAATGAACATTTTCAGGAGATTAAGAACCAGATTATATTTAAAGCTGTAGGTGTCTTAAGTGTCTATGTAATTGTTTATGTAAAATCCAAATTTAGATCCAACACTTTGGAATATCGGATTATGAGTGGTCTGCATGTTTTTTTTCCAGACATACTCTGTGGCACCCAAACAGATTAGAGCAATTACAACAAAAAACCCCGACACTCATTAAAAGAACACACCATGCTAAACTCAGCCTGCCACATAACTAGGGTACAGATTAGATCTTACTCCTCTCCCAATGCGCTGCAGCACAGAGAATCACCACTGATCTGCCCATACCATGTACTATAAGAAATTATGGCTGCTCACTACCCCAATTTGGAGAGATAATCTATGTGGACATGCCCACCTGTTAGACTGAGACACATGAGGTTGTTTTCACAACTTGGCTGTACATTTAAGCAAGTAAGTTGTCACAGAGCAAAGAAGCTCAAGCCAGAACCAAACACTCAAACATCTCTACTCATCACTAAGCAGTTGCTCTTTCCGGGTACACTGGAGAAGAGGTGATTTTCTGTGCTTAAGGGAAAGGAAACCAACGCTGTCTGACCTTGGAACAGTAAAAAAGAAAAGCTCATTTTCTAAAATGTGCACTGAATAGAAATGTGAACCACAAATTGCCATTTAGCAAGTACATTTCCTGACTCTGGGATTGCTAGTGATTTTGTTTTCCTCTTATCTTTTTAGCTCATGTAAATCTTGTGCCTCACACCAAACCCTCCTGTTGATAACTCCTAATGCAAAATATTTCCCTTTGTCTCTATGTATGTCGCCATGAACTTTATCCTTTATGAAGGAAAAAGTATGAACAGCATTTATAGAGATCTTAGAGTTTAAAGATGGCTTGGAAATAACTGTTCTATGCAAGAAGAAAAGAAGATTTTCAAGTCATTGGTTGAAATGAAAGCCAAGCTGGGCATCCTGAAGCAATTTGAAAATTAAACATCTAAGAGCTATAAACATTAAAAACCCCACAACTTTAAACCAGAACATAGTCTTACTTTAATGGCCATGGCATCAGCTTCCTCTGCATTTTCCATTGGTTTTTCATAAGTCTTCCCTATTTTGGCAACAAAGTCCTTTACAGTTTCACATAATATTCTTCAGATAAAGAGAGGGGAGAAATCAAATGAAATAAAATAGGTATGTTTTGAACATTACATTCTTTTGGCAATTTATTTATATTCATACTGCTGTACATCATTCTTGTTGAAAACTGTGATCAAAGCTGATGACACTCTTTTCCATGGCTTGCAAAATTCAAGTTTTTAAACCAAAAACTCTTCCTACCTTTTATTTAAGGCTTTGCACACATTGTATCTCAGACTCTTATTTCTAAGAACTGAAATAAACATGACTAATTTTATCCATTCCCTTGCTTGTACACCTTCCATACCAGAGGTATTAGCAAACTTGCATTCACTTTGACAACTACAAACAGAGTCTTGCTAATTCCAATGCGAAGATGGAGCCTAGAAACCATGGAGAAAACCTACTGACTTTAATGGAGCTCTTCTTGCACACATCCCACTGCACAGCTCGTGCTTTTGAACCACAGCTGACCCTTAGGCGTATCTATGCAAACTACAGTGGCTGCAATGAATTTTCATTGTGTATATCAGAGAAAGACTTGGTTCTTATTACATACACTGCAGACAGACAGCAAACTTACTAATGTGGTGTGGATAACTGCTTAGTACTGTTCATTTTGTTGAAATTTCTTTGACAAAAATGAAATAAATTTAACCAAATACAGACCTAATTTAGAATCTGGAGTTATAATATCCTGCAGTTTCATTTTCAACACATGCTATGTATAGTCTAGAAACAAAAATTTATTAACTTGCTTTTAGCAAAAAAGAAAGTGATGTAATGACATTCAGATGTACTTTTTAAGATTCTATGACTGCTCTTTAGCATATTGCAAAATATACGATTTTTTTTTTCTTCACAGTGAAGGTATACACAGAATACTTCTGATCTCAGTTGATGTCCCTCATATGCCAAGTAATTATTTCTCATTTTTAAGTGTTTCAATTTGGGGAAAAGAACCCTTTTGTCCAAGATCACTACTGATTGAATTGACACAGCTATGGCAAAGCTACCTAGCCTGAAGTTCTGCTTCACGCTAGTGAAGTTGTTTGTTTGTCCTCTTAAAGATATGGATAAAGATACACATAAAGCAAAACAGAAGAAATGTAATGTGAAGAAGATCAAATATTTGCATTAGTAACAGTAAGTTTCATATATAAGCTGCACACTGATGTGATTTAAAATCACTTTATATTATGTGATTTTTTTAAAATGTCAATATGTTTAGTATTAAGCTATCCATTACAATTGTGCCATATAAAAATTTTGCAGAGAAAAACATCCACTCTAAAAGATATAAATCAAGATACATTAAGGCAAGCCAGTTGGGCCAGACACAAGAAAATCAGGCTTAGACAGAAGGTTATTATGGTGATGATGTTACACAGGGGATTTATCCCACACATGGTGCATAAAACAGATCAACTCACTTGGCAGATGATATGACAACAGAGTGCTGATCAGAATTGAGAATTTTTGCAAGATGAGCAGCAACTGAGTCCTCATAAGCTGATATCTGAAAACAGAAAGAAAAAAAGACTTCAATTTCCCCACGTTTCCGCAGTTTAACACCAAGTAGTGAGCTAAAATGTCTTCAAACCCAGCAGGATTTCCATTTCAGATCTATTACAAGGACATGCAGCTGGCAATGCAGATTTTACCTGCATATTGTATTTTATGTGCCAGGTTTTTTAATATTCAAAACAACAAAAGTAGAAGTCCACCTGGCATTCCTCCGACTCTTCTGCAGTCACTGGAAGTATAGAAGGCTTTGCTGATAATTTCAGCTCATATGACATTATACTCCACCTGAAAGAAACAACAGCTTTTAAGTTTCCAGATCGTTAGTTTCATCTTTTCTCCAACATAACAAAAAGAAAATTCATTGCCACACCACAGAATATCTGTTAAAAAAGAAAAAAAAGAAAAAGCAGCTTAATTTTCAATTGTAAGCTAATTACATATGTATAAAATAATTTAGATTAATGGTAACAATTAGTTTTATTGCTCAGATTATTTGTTAGTGATTTGATGATGAGCCTTATTTGTGAACAAATCATGGCATATTCGATGCAAGCAACAGATTTTGCGGTAAAACATTCATAACATAAAAGAATTTGTGAAAATTAAGTACTGAAGTCAAAGAAAAATAGACATGTTTCTAAAGAAAAAGCTCTGAGGTTACATTAGCTTTTCATCTCAACTAGGGGAGACAGACATGAGAACAAAGCTAATGGTGAAGTATCTTCATTGACACATACATATATCTTCCCCTGGTACAGGACAGTACAGCATAGATAGTATGAAACTGCTAATAGCAACATCCTTCAAAGCCTGCTGAAAAGAACAAGTGATCACTGAAGATGGCCTTGGGAGCAAGTCTACTGAAATTCGAGCAAAAAAGGAAACTGAGCTTTTTTTCAGTACAGAAAAAGGCAAACATGATTTAATCTACTAGTGTTTCAGAATGCCCAGGCCAACAATTATTTCTAAGGATCAGTAACAAGCAATTCTCTACATACTTTGCTGTAAAACCATCAAATAATCTGCAGAAAAGCTTAAAATAAAAAAAAGGACTTGTTTCTCTATTTCATATTAAAAAAACCTAAAATGAAATTGCCTTTAACGACATTCATGTGTTTGTAATTAGAGCAAGCACAGAAACACTTAGAAGAGAAAGGAACAGAGTAAGAAATACTCTTCTCAAAAACAGCTTTACACCTTCATTGGAATGACATGACCATCATCCTCTGACTTTTCTTAAACGGGGATTGCTCTTCTGCTTAATGGATAGAAACCACACAAAAGAAGGAGTGGAAAGGTCTCTTGTTTTTGACTAAAAACCCAGAAATATTAGTAGTAGATCAAGCCAAAGATGCAGTTAGCATCTTGTCCATAGCTGATGCCTCAGGAAATTATACGAAGGGTGAAAGCACACAATCTGACTTCTCCCCGCATCCAAGGAAAGAGAGCTCAGGGGTCTCCTAAATAAATCTGCTACTTTTAATGGCACTTAATAACATGCATAGAGTCCATAAAACTGCCCCAAACGGTTTTGAATCTACACAATTTCTTAATGCTTACAACTTCTTGTAACAGGCAGTTACGTAGCTTCATCAGTTATGCAATAAACTGTCACACTTTTCTTCATCTTTGGACAACACACTTCCTAGTTTCATCAACCACTCTCCCTTCTGACTCTTCAGTTTAAAAAAGACATTGAAGAGCTGTCCCCACTACTATTTCGGCTTCCCTCATGATGATGATCTGCACCCTAAAATCCCAAACCACTGAACACTAAGTCTCTAAGACGGATTTAGGCCATCAGACACCCAAACAAATGCAATTTGAATCTCATGGTAAATCAGGTATATGCATTCAAATTTACCTGTCTAACATTTTTGTGCTGGCTCGTTCTAGTTTTTCCAAAATCTGAGGAAGTTGTGTATCATCATCACAGGATCCTCCCCAACCAAGGACACGAGCAAGGTCATTTCCAGTACCAAGGGGTAGCACTCCTAACTGACACTGAAACACAACACAGGAGCAAATCTACAAGTGAAAACTTGAAAGAAAAAGTACAAACTCTTACAAATGCTTGTTGCTTCAAGCAACTAATGTTAATTATATAGCTGATGTCTAAGCTTGTAAATTCAATTGTACAATCCCGACACAACTTGCCTGGTTTACACCAGTGAAAACTTTCACTTAATAGTAACTATTGAGTTTGGCCCATATACGAGATACGACAAAGAACCAAGTCAAGGAAAAGTAACGATACAAAATTAAGGCTGGTCAGTATAGTCAAGGAAAGTAAGTATGCACACTTGCCTGTTTGTGCAAGCTGAGCTTATCAATTTCTGACAAGACCCAACCCACGCTTCCATCGCCACCACACACAAGAATCCTGAAGTTGTCAAACTTCTGAAATAACCTCAAACTGCAGAGAAAATACAGCTTCTTAGAGCCAGTAACATCCATTACTGAGAAAGCAGTCATATTCATTAGCAACTGTTATATGAAAATGTGGTCCTTTCACTGCTCTGGGGTATGTGGATACAACCATCTACTTAAATAAACCTATCTGCATCCTATCTACTGCTGTATATTCCACTTATACTGACATTTCTGATAAATAACATGCCAAGTTTTACTTAAAAAATTCCCTTGATATTGTTTTCAGGATTTTATTAATGTTATTTTATTAATATTTTTTAAAAATTCTAAGCTGTGAAATTGCAACTGCTCTGTGCTTCTCACTTCAGCCAGAAGCACAAGGCATCAATGGGGAATTTTTGGAAGAGGTCAAGACACAATGACAGGATATGCTCCACAATACAGGTGGGCTTTGCCAATGCATGACTAACTAAATGCAAGGACTGTTGGAGGCAATTACTACACGTAAGGTGATCACAACAACATAAGACAAATAAGACAAGTATTTCATATTAGATCCTTAAAGCCATATCCTGCTTTCACTTCCTCCTGTTCTCTCACTTGCAACAACTCCAGGATACAACACTTGGGCAGTACAGAAAAGGACAAGAGAGACAGAACAAACGGAAAGGTGAGACACAGAGGAAAGGGGAATGAGATGTGAAGAGACAGCCAATAAGCAAAAACAACAACGATTTAAAGAAACACCAACAAAACAAAGGTTTGTAAAGTGTAAATTCTTAAAATAATAAAACCAAAGATGTTTATTCTTAACGCATGTTATTTTCCAGAATATGTATAATCTCAGAACTATTTCTATAAAACAACATATTAAGATCACAAATATTTGAAGCATTTATATTTTTTCTAAGAAAATAGTGTCACTTCTATATGATAAGCAGATTCCTATTCAGAACAAAAGATGCAGATATTTAAGGAAAAAAATATTGATACCAAAACAATTTCTCCTACCCTGCGAAAAGGGAGAAAACACCTAGATATATACTGGCTCAAACAATGCAACTCTGCCTTTTAAATCAACTAGAAAAAAGGAATACATCAGTACAACCTGATAGAAAAACTGCTAAGGATCTCTCTTTGGAAACTGTTTGGGAAAATATTTAAAAGCAACCAAGCTGACCTATAATCATAGGTTAAAAAACCAAAGCAAGCCTCCTGAACCATGCTGCTGCTCCTAGGTACAACTATATGGCCGAACCCAGGACAATGAAGCAAGAGAACTTGCAAACAGACATATTTTTCAGACTGTCCTCTCTCAAAAATTGTCTCTCCAATTTAGATAGACTTTTTACTGTCAATTTAATTACATGTACAAAATGTTAGCCAAAAGGGATTTAGATTAAATTCAGATTATCGGGGTTATAATTAACAGAATATTACAATTTAAAGAGTTAATATAACATGTCAATAACACAGTACTGAGTACAAAAGTCCACAGCTGTATTCCATTGTATTTGTATTATTTGCCCACTGTTTGAACTGAATTTCGTGCATGTTTCATCCACATTTTTAGCATGCAAGCATAATTCTGCATCTTTAAGAGTACAAAAATTAGTGTTTCTAGTTCCTGTAACTGATATTAATAGGCCACTCAACCACAATGCTACATCTGAGTGGAATTAAGTTAGGTAACAGAAAAATGTGCATGAATTTAATCTTTATGAATGTGCAAAGATGCTTGGGGTTTGGCCACCACTATGCAAATTTCACCCCTATCTCTCCAACAATCAACCCTTAGGTTTTGTAGAATGCCTGATGGTTTTAATTGTGGTCTTGCTCCAAATTGTGAGATGCTAATTTTCTTGACCATTTGCCTATGTTGCCTAAACTATATTTTGACTGTAGCTTTCAGATGACAGAAGTTTTACTGTACTTGTCCATCACCCACTGCAGACTCCCCTACTGACACTTGTGTTCAGACTTTAAAAAAAATACAGAGTACATTTAGACAACAGTTTTATTCCATATCTATTCACAAAAAATTCACAGGAACGTCTGAATTACGCATATGAAATGTAAGAAAAGCAGCTGGGCAACTGTGCGTAAAGGCCCTGATTCAGAAAAGCATCTCAACATTTGTAATGGTTTTGAGTCTTACCAGTTAATAGAAGTCAAAGCTAGCCAAAAAGCCACTAAACACTTGGGCTGATGATAGGTTTTGGTTTTGAATTTTAGCAATGTGGGGACAACACAACACTATACTTTGCACTAAATTCCCTTGCAGAAAGGATTGCTCCAGATTTCCAAGGTCATTACCCTAAGTGAGGTCCTCCATTCATTAAATCGAACACCTGAGCTGGATTTAACGACTGTTTGAATCGCCGAAGAAACTTTACTCCCTGATTGTCTCCACTCTTTGAGTTAACAAAAACTAAAAGAGGACTGGCACAGGATGGCGGGCATGTGGCTTTCCAGAAACCTGTGAACATAGTTAGAAAGAATGAAATAAATAAAGCTTTCTAATATGAACAACACAAAAAGAAATCATGGGAAAGAGGAAGAAAGGGATGAAGGACAAAAGGAGTACATTTTATCATGCATAATGTAAACTCTAAACTGAGTATTAGCCCTGCAAGGAAAACATAATTGCTAAAGATTTACCACTTCATTTTTTTCTCTCAGGTATTTTCAGTGCCTAGATTTAGTAAAATCCTGAAGACAATAGCTTTATTGTTTTTCCATAGTGAAAAAGAGTACTAACCTTTTAGAATACTTCCCAAATCTCACCTCTGCAGATTATCACTTAATTAAATACATATTTCAGTTATAAGTGTTTGGTTTTGAATCTGATTTTTCTTCAACCTTACTGGGTTGAACTGGATCATCCACATCTGTATGAGCTTTCTAAGAGCACTCACAGATTTTAAGTTACTGTACTCAGTTACTCCAAGTGAGACTTTGCATGAGAACCTTTTTTTCAGACTGAAGTTATACTACTAATTATAATAGAATCACTGAAAAAGAGGCCTTCAGCTTAGTAAAGTCAATGCAAGTCTTAACTAATTACAGCAGGCTTTCTATAATGTCCTTAGTAAGTCATACTAATGGACACTGTTGTCCCTAACATGACCAGCCCATGAAAGCAGTGGTTTCTCAGCAACACTTCAAAATCAGACATTGCAGATACGGGTTTTGACATTTGATTCAGGCAGAGTTAAAATGACAGTATTGTTCTCAATTACTAAAAAAATTACTAAAGCTACAAATAAAAAGAATGGCATTAAAGGATGCTAATTTAATTCCACATTACCATAATGTGCAATTTAAAATAAGGTTTGATTAATTTATTTAAATGCCAAGAAAAATAATTTCACATATGGAACAATCTCCGCAGCATGAATAATAAATAGCAGCATGATGTTGTGGTCTAAGACACCACATAGCAAGCAAACAGAGTGAATATATACAGCATAAACAATCACTTTTACTAACTTCATAAAATAAAGTTCATTAAATTGTGCTAAAGTTTTTGGTCTACACTTGCCATCAACACAAACCATAAAATCAAAGCTGTTAGATTTCATGATACTCCTTATGAAATCCACTCCCTGCCTTTAAGGGCAGTCTCCACAAGTCCAGAGCTACCACTCAACACACTACAATACTACGTACCATCAGAGTCTATACTGTTTAGTGCTGTTGGAGGTATGATCGATACCTTACATTGACCAAGTGGACATTTACGAGGATACAGATCTTTACAGGCAGTGTGAACCTACAAAAGAAACAAAAATTACTTCCCTACAGTGGAATGTCAGGGTGAAAGTATAAATTATATAGTATCTATGTAACAAAAATGGGCTAATATATAACATTTAGGTGTAGCGTGAAGAGGAGTAAAACTTGGAAAAAAGTCATGACAGTGTTCAACCACAAAGGCTTTTTACTTGTTCCACAAAATATAAGTTTGGAGTACTTCACTGTCAGCTACCCCTATAGCAGACATGAATCATCCTTTCAAGGGAATCGTTTACCTCCATCCATGAGCAAGGGAGGGCCAAGTTCCCAGCAGCCAGCATCTGTGCTGGGGGCAGCAGGCACACTGCCCGCATACAAAGCAGTAACTCTGCATGTGCCTGGTCCACCTGGCTCTTCCAGAAGACCTACTGCACTAAAGCTAGCAAACCCACTGAGCTAAACCAACCCACCAAAGGTGAGTCCCATAAACTGTGCGTTGTAGAGGTCTCCTCCATAGTTATTGGAAAGACAGGCTGCACTTCACCTAAATTTCAAATCACCTCTGGAGACGCCAATCATTTCCGCCTGCCTACACAACAAAGCCACAGACATCTGTATGCCAAAAGATTCAACAATAAAAAAGCTGCTAACTTTCCACTTCTGTACCTTAGCATATGAAACCCATCTTTTTAGACAAGTTAAAAAAAAATAAGAGAAAACTATGTTTTGGGGAAACAGCAATAGCATGTTATAGAATTTCAATCAGCAATCTACAGAGTGTCCTGGAGAACTTCAAGATTATGCAGTAATAAAATATTACTACATTAATATCAATAAATATTAACTATATTACTAAAATATTATTACAGCAATATCTGCAATAAAAGAGAAAAGAAATTAACATATGATTAACAGGCTTACAGAACAGGCATCTGAACTTTCAGTTATCAGTTAGGAAAAGGCAGAGAAAACACACTGGATACCAACACCTATTAAAGCAAAGCTGCATCTGTGGGAATATTAAAAAACAACTGAAGCAAGTAGGACAGTCACAAGAAATCAGGAACATTAGAAAGACCTGAGTTTGCACAAGCTGCCTGCTCCCAGTTAATCCAAAAGCAGGTTATGAAATAAGAAAATAAAAAGAATAAAGCAATAAAGCTGGCAAAAACTTAAATGCTTGGATGGTTCACTGCACCTACCATAGCTTTACACCAAAGGCACTTCCAATCTTGCAGGCGTAAAACACTGCCACAAGTCTTGTCGCAGACTGCACATTTGGCACTGACGGGCAGATTACCCTCTAACCACTGGTGAGGCATAGCTATCTGTGAAGAAGTAGTCATACAAGTTAAATACTCAGAAATAGAAGTTAGAGGCTTTTGTCTCTCTAATGTAGCATAAGTGACACTGATGCTCACAAAGCAGCAGCTATGAATGTAGCCTATGGTGGTGTTTCACATGCTAGGCAGAAAACATGACAGCTGAAGAAGGGAGGCACATTTCGTTCAACTATTCATGGTACTATGGTAGCAACTAACCACAAAATAATGGGGCAGTTAAATCCAGAGATGCCGTAATATGAAGAAGGACCCATTCACTTAATGTTGACTACATGACACAAACCAATTAAAATAACTAAAATTCAGAATAGGCAGGACAGCAGAACACCTCTTTGGCTTTACCCCCTCACCATGGTTGGTAAGTCACAGCTCTATGAAGCAGTCCCTAAATGCAGTGCAAAGCTTTAGTCAGTACACTCTTTGTCCTATTAATACTAATGGCAACTCAGGACACTCATAGGTGTGCAACTTCATACTAACCTTCTAGGAAGAAGTTTCACACCAGTGGCACATACGTAGTTTGTTGGTAAAAACAACCCATTAAAAAAATCTCTGAAAAGCTTTTTTCATTCCTCCTGCTAATTTTAAAATTCCTGCTTTTATCAGTAAAAAAAAAAACCCACACGACACTGAATTCCAAAGAGACCTCCCGAAAACAGCCATCGGTAAGGAGGACACAAAATAGATAGCCAAAACATCATGGTAACTGTATAAAATACCACCTTTGCTTAAGAGCAGTAGGAACTTCCGGGAGCAATTATCCAGCTTCTGAGTTTCTCTGCATGTGGCCTTTAAAATCTTATAATACATCTGCAATCTAGTGCCCACAGATACTAAACTTGTCTTGTGAAATAAGAATGTAACTTTTGTCTAAATACCATGTTAATCTTTTTGAAAAGTGTTCAGGAATATAGCCACCTACCATTAACTTCACTGGTTCACATGGCAATATGTCTATGCTTAGCCTCTCTTTTTTTTCGCATCAAGAAACAGCTTTAGAAAATACTGCAAATACGAGCAGTACTTACACCATCTTCATCTTCAATGATGTCTTTTCCAATTGAGGCTAATGTAGTCCATTTGCAGTTATTTGTTGCTCGGACAGCACATCTTTTATGTGCTTTAAACTTACACACTGGAAGGCACATATAAACACATAAACACATATACTATGTTATTTGCTGTATTTCAGTGATACATATCTTTAAAAAGTTAAACATAGATATTCCATTAAACAGCCAAATACATGTCACTTAGTGTTGTACACGACACAACCCAACTAAAAGAAAATTCAGTTCATAACCACTCCAGCTTTAACTCTGTAAACTGGATTTAACTGCTTAGTTGTAGCCCATGTTAAGTGCGTCCTCAAACCCACACTGGCCCCCATTTTTTCAGGTGTAGTGCAAGGTACAAAGGTACAAATACACCTTTAACTGTGGTTTTGCCTTTCTATTCCTCCAGTGACATAACTCAGATATATGGTTCCAATTTGCAAAAGGTGATGAGGAATGTTTTCACAGAAGTGTTTTACTTCAGGAGCTCTGTTTCTTTGCTTAATGGATCCTGTTTGGGCACCATGCTACGCCTGTTTTCCCGGAAGCTGAGGAAGTGAAGGGTTAGGTGGTGATATATTTACTCAGGATACTGACAGTTACAACATTTTCCAAGAGGTTATATTAAGTGAGGAAGAGCTTGACTCCTTAATGGATTATTTATTAAAAATCTACTAACTGGAATACTCAGCACAAGTGTGTAGTATAGGCAGACATTTTGACAATCTAGTAACTATTTGTATTTTGTTCGACTCAATTAATATGACTAGTTAATGATACCATATTAGATCAAATAGATTGACGCACCCAACTACTGGCATTTCTGCTAATGGAACTGCATGACATCATTCTATTTAGAGTGCATTATAGAAATTATTTTGGCAAAGGCCATTAAAGGTTTATGAGAACTAGCCAGCAGACCAGAAGTAGTAGTCTCTTTTCAAACAAATATTTGACAGGAAACTATCAAAAGCTTTGGCCCATCACTTGTCCACCATTAAAAAAACAGAACAAAAGGTCTTGTGAATCATAAATTTCTCATTTTAATTCCACTGATCCATTGCCAGATCAATTTAAAAGTGAATTGAGACTAGCAAGCAACAATCTGAGTCTGAGAGCAATCCTCACTGTTCTGGGAGATGTGTAAAAGTATGCGCTTAGCTCAAAGAAAAAGGAGGCAACAGGTATTTTGCTTTTATAATAACTCTCCTGGTCATTTCAAAAAGCAGCAGCATTCATAGACCCAAAGTGTGCAAATATCCCATATACCTCAACTGGCAGGGTAGGCTCACATTTTCAAAACAGCTCAACATCATATTGCGTGTTTGCCAACCTACTGCATCCCAGTCATGTATCAGTCGGGTATTGGAAATCTTTTGGAAACATGCAGATATACTGCTAGACATCAATTGCCATTACTTCACCAATGACAGTTAAAAGATGAGAAAAGAAAAAATGGAGCCAAACCAAATCTAGAGTATCCGTAGGATGTTATTTTAAATTTGCATTTCCTGTGTAAATGTTTCTAGCTGGAATATGAAACAGACCTCTCCGAAAGCCAACCAAAAGAACCACTTAATTAGCAGACTGTTGTCACAGTGATACCAACATATGCTGTCAGACACAGTGATTAAATCTAGAGCTATTACTATCTATAATGAAGAATAGTCAACATTACTGAACCTTATTATGGGATCTATTGCACTGAAAAAATACACATATGTTGCCTTTGTTATAGAACACTTCTGTCTCAAAGACCTTTCATTCTAACCACCCATCAATTAATAAGACTACACTGGCAGGACACTCAATTTTTTTCCCCCAAACCTACTTTCCTGATGAGTTTTCTCTTCTGTGTTCTTCAAAGAAGAACTGGCTGAGACTGTTCTTTTCCAACTTCGAAGGCCAAAGCCAAAGGTTTTGAAACTGATCTGAAGATCCCTGAGCTGGTATCTATAGTTAAGTTGTCAAGATGGAAGGATTTTTCTTCAGGTATTCCAAGAAACCTGGTGTTTTGTTTCCAAGAATACTATCACATTCTATGATGAACAAGTCAAAGTGAAAATGGAGTGACCCATGTGAAAACAGCAACCTAACTTCACTCCAATTTGAAGCTTATGTCTATGTTATAAAGGATAAAATTCAGGAGTGTCTTCGCAATTTTTACTATTTTCACCCAAATAAATAACTCTGTAAGTTAATTTAATATTACAGAGTGGTAAAAGAATACTCATATTACAAAGTCAAGTACTACAAAGTCGTTACTTATGCAACTTAACTTTGAAGTATAGCTTTGCAATACAGCTTTGCAATATAGCTTCTGTATGCAAGTACAAAGTCTTCAGTTATCTGATCATACACTTTTTGAGAACAGGACCCTCAATCACTGCTTGCACTGGGTGGTTCTTGGTAAGTATGCAGCTGTGCCATACTCTGGTTCATAATAATTTTCAACAGGTATTTATTTGCCTTATTTACCAAAAGCTAATGAAATACTGCTTTTTACACATCAATCTTCATTTCTTCCTGGCCTTTTAAAATTATTATTATTTTCATGCTAAGTACTACCACAATTAAGACCATTTTTTCAATACCATATATCTTCAAAGTATCAGTGACTTCAGAACAGCTTCAACTGATTTTTGCAGTTACAGAAAGCACAGCTTTTCTGTCATACACGTCCCAGATTACAAACAACACACAACCACTGATTTGATCAGAAATCTTCTTTAAGTGATTTCCTCAGGATTACGGAGGGGCACAGTGTGATACAAAGTCACAGAGCACAGTTTTCTTTTATTCCTTAATTCTTTAACAATCCACATCCCTTCTCTTCCTCACCACTTCATTCACTACTCACTCTCCTGCCTGTGCAGAAAATGTGGCAAATATCCTGGAAACAATGACTACCCATGTAGTAGATGTACATTAAGTACCCTGTGCAGTGGGCAAGAAGAACAGGGTTTTGTGGGCAAAAAAACCCAATCATGATGAAAAAAGACCAAATACATGAAGTGCATTTTGCAGAGTCAAGTTAATCCCAATATTTTCTTATTGCTGGCCTTCATGATCCTAAAGTGTTTGTTCAGTGTTGTTTGTTTGTACATTGCAGGAGAAAGCATCCCATTTAAACTGCAATCATCACCAGCATATTAGGTATATTTGATATTCAACAACCAAGGTTCAGTCGTATTGATATTGAAAACACTACATGAAAAAATACATCTTTGAGAATAATCGTAAAGGCAGTGTTCCACTGGCAATGACTTGGATAGAAATGTGGTATTAACACAGAGTACTTGAGGCTAGAGAGCTTTAAAAGAGTTTCTGTAGATAATTATCTTTAGGTTCTTTAGTTTTCTTTGCCTAAACATTCCATGTATCCCTGTGTTTACCTGATAACTTCTTAGGCTTATATTCCTGAGCATACAGCAAGCTGTACTCTGGATAAGAGAAACCTTTAAGGAGCACAAGCATTTCTTGATTGAGCTAGTTTGGAGTAATTTTCAAAGCAAGGCAAAAAAATTGTAATTTCTCTGTCCTAGTAAAGACTGTGGATGAATGTTATGGAGATCAGGCCTTTAGAGCTAGCTAAAGCAACACAACACACAGACTTTTGAAAAGTAGATTATCTTTTGTGAAGACACAAAAGAAGGAACCAGTGGGAGGTATAGCACTGCATTTCAAAGGATTGTATAATCAAATTTTTTAAAAGTCAATTGTTTTTTGAGAAGCAGAAAGAATGAAGCCTGGTTTGATATTAATTTACATCTTTAGTTTGATATATATATTGATTCTTTGACCTCTAAAAACGAGCAAGTTCACACTACAGTCTTTTCCCTACCAAAAGTATTAACATACTCTTTTTTCCTACACTGGCTTCCATAAAACTTACAGGAGTATCTTCAGGGTGGCCTGCAATTTATTTGGTCTACCTTTGCCAAAGGCTACTAGGAGGGAAGGTGCCCCAAAAGTAATAGGGCACCAATCTTACCTCCAAAATAAATGAAGCTTATTGTGTGGTCAGGCTGAAAAAACCAGTTGTGTAGCGCTGCTGGCAACCAGCAGGTCTAAGAGAATAAGATATCACAAGACTGATCTTCTAAAGTACCATAAGCTGCAAAATATCAGCAATGGGATTTATTTTTATTTTTGCCTACAGTTAACAGTAAAGAATTAGACCACAAAGAGTACAAAGTCTCTAAACTACTTTCAAGATGACTTGGTGTGCCAGTAACACAAACCACTGAGAGGAGGCAAGAGCCAATATCTGTTGAGAAGGAGCCTCTCCTGCTTCTCGATACAAGACATAATAGAGTAGCCTGGGATCAATGACCACACAAATAATTGAATTTCATATAGGTATAAATGGATTCCCAGTGTAAAGCAGTGCTGGAGGCTTCAGATGCCAGGCATGAATATTTCAACAGGTTTTTTTAAAGCTGTAATGAGAAAAAGTAGCACAGAACATGTCTGGTGAATCTTAAGACTGCATACTTCCTACATTGTCTCCTCAAACAGTGTATATTGCTAACACAGGGCAAGTCAAAAAAATAGATGGTGAAATGCACTGGAAGTGCACATGGCAGAAGCTAGTAAATATGAACTCAGTCACATAAGAATTTTAGAGAAAAAAGTAGTATGAAACCAAAACACACTTCTTTCTTAGATGAAGAAATTAAGGATGGTTAACATGTGTTTTTACAGGTCTACAGAATCAGGAACAAAGTATGAGTATTCCAGTAGAAGAGTCAACTGCCAAATGATTTAGACTAGATGCATAATTAAAGTTTTCATTTTGTTTTAAAAAACACTTGGGGGGGAAAAAAAATTATAAAGTCATAGCTAAAAAGTGAAAGGAGGTAAACTTATTAACAGATAAAAGAAAATCATAATATCTACATATAAACCAATCCAGGTCATACACTTTTATGAAACCGTGGACCAGTGAAAGCAAATCCAAACTACCTTCATCAGCCATTCGGAAAAACTGCTGAAAGATCAACTGGCATCAGAAATGTGGATAAATATAGTATTAGTTTGTAATAAGTTATGCAGAAATGTGACAAACTCCCAAACTAGAAAACCCAGAAAATTATGAACCATAACCATTAACACTGATAATCTTATAAGAATAATTCTTGCTAAACAGCCTTTTTAAATAGCTATAATATTAACTTATGGAAGGATAAATTCTTTATGAAAGAACTCTTGCCTTTCATTTGCCTGAGCAAATGTAACTGTATTTGTACACACAGGCAATACAACTGCATTTTAGTTAAGCACATGATACTTCCATCTGCCAATATCAGACATTGAAAATACCATAATTGCCTTAAAACTGTCCAAACGACTCACACACAGTGGAAAATATACACCAGAATAGCTGGAAGTAACTATGCTACTTCTAATTTCTATGAAATGGGTTTGTCCCGTTCCTCGGCAACTGCACCATTAGCTACATTAAAAGCATGGACAATTCAGGATAGTGGGTTAATGTTTCCTTTGTAAGATTTCCTTAATACACATTATTATGCTCAGACCTCAAGTATTATAACAGCATCAATAACAGAAATGTATTTGCAGTTGGGTAACATGCATCCAAAAAATAGTTTTGAACGGTGTAACTAATTCTTTTTTGGACAGTTAGCTATTTTGGAAATTAAAAACCTCTACATTTCATATATATGAAATGTATATCACGGTCACGCGTGCTTTATTTTTGGCTGGATTCTAACAAAAGACTTATTATTACTTTTTCACAGAACCTGTAGCAGAAAATAAATAAGCTGTTTCAGGTTTATTACAAATATTTGTTTGTGAAATATCATTTCTCCAGATAAGCTTCATGTTGAAGCTTACCCACACCTCCTTCTTCTTTGTGCTGGATTTCATCTGTGGAACCATCAAAATACAAAGACATCTATCTACATCTCTACCCCCTCACTGCATGGGAGAATTTTTAAAGCAATAAATCTGTCCTCATCTGTCCTGCCTGCACTGCAGAATCAGACAGCAGCAACAGAGCAAACAAGAACTGGAGGGGAAGAGGTCATAGCATTGAACAAAGTGTTAAGAATTTTTGTAGATTTGAGGCAGAAACTACCATTATGATTTTTTCCCTGAGGAATTCTGATTCTGCAAACCAGTAAGACTATTGTGTTTCACATTTTTGATGGGCAAATGAAACAAATCCTATTTTTTCTTGCAAACTGTCCACTCAGCACGTTCCAAACTGGTCACTGCAGCAGAAGGAACTGTTTTATCGACACAAGTTAGAAAGGCATCTGGAGCACGAAGTAGGTGAGCCAGATCATTACTAGTCCCTCTGCCCAAAAGTCATTCTAGTGAATAAATTTCTCCCTTCAGGCTATTTTCTTACTCATTATTTTCAGAATCATCCCTCGTCAGCCATCTGTCTACATACACAGCATTATAAACAAGGGGAAGAAAGCATTTCTTTTACCTTCACAAGACAGGCCATGAGAAGTGACTCCAGAAAGGCTCTCTCTACACACGTTACAGAAGGTAGGTCGGGCATGGGAGCAGGCGTACCAGTTATGCATCCCTGAGAAATGTTCCACATTAAACTGTGCGGTCTAGTAAAGGAGAAGTTAAGACAAATTTGCAAGTACAGAACACAGCTACGGTGACTGAAATTACCTATGGTTCCATATTACAAGGGGATGACAATGCAAGGTTCACCAAAAAGTATTTTCCAAAGGGTATTTAGCCTGTTCTCCCTCCAAACTTCTAAACAGAAGTGTAATAATAAGCTGTCATTTCACTAGTAAAGGTCTTAACATGAAGTTTCACTCTGACATTAGCCACACTTTTCACATTAAGGAGGGTGAATACTCCAGTTCTGTGTCCTCTAGCTTTATCTGTTGAGCTAGCACAGGTCTCACCGAGCTAGTACAGGTTTCACGGAGAGGGATGTCAACTTACCTCATAGTGTTCCCTGGACTGAACAGACTTCAGAGAGCTTATCCAGTCCTCCATTTCTTTTCTGTTCTCAGCACACAGTATTAGCCTCCTAAATGGAGTGATTATCTGAAAAAGAGAACACATTCTGAATAATCCAGATAGTAAAAATCATGACAGACTATAATATTTTACGTACTCTTTCCTATGAGATGACGCAAAAGGAATAAACACCCTATATCACAAAATACCAAACGCTTAAAAATATTCTCTTTAATACACTACCAACCATGAAGGAGTTTGCTTTTCTTTTTTCAGCTCCCAAGATTTGAATCAGGCTTCGCTTATAGGTCTTTACAATCTATATTGATCATTCCTCCTTCTCAGCTCTTTGTCTACGCACTGAGATTTAAATACTCAAATGGCAGGCACTTAACCTGCTAAAACAACTGTTCTGGAAATTACTAATTGACTAAAATTAGTAATAGTGATCCTATTTCATAACAGCATTACAGCAACTGCAAGGTCCATTACAATTGCTAGAAACAAAACCACATCAAAATCAAAAGCCTGGCAGTCTTAAACAACAACAAAAACTTTCATAATTTCTCTATCTTGTATATTGATACTAAATTTACACAGATTTAAACACACAAATTCAAAACAGAACTTTCTATATAAAACTCAGTAAAAGAACACATACGAATCTTTATAAAAAGACACAGAGAACTAAAGCAAACAGCTGAAATCATATCCTACTAGGATGGTCGAATGAATTCCTGGAACAAGTTGATGCTGGGGAGTTTTCAGTAGTCTGCAGCTGGATTCTAGAAATGTGAAAATGCTGTATCTTGGAGGTTCAGAGTATAAGCTGTTTTCCCCTCTCCCTCACCAACAGAAAAATAATTAAAATAACAGGAAGGCACCAGAAACTATCAGCTAACTCCCACTGAAATTATTTTGAGCACTGCACTAAAATAGACAAAGCAGTTACTTACAAAGCAAAGAATTTAAAACAAAGTAAGTATATGAAATTGAAGGAAAGCTATTTGTTTTGTTGTAGGAAGTCTGAAAAATAAAATTAAATCCTTTCTCAGTCATATACATAAATCTATTGCATAGCATGTACCTCCCAAACTTGCAAACTACTTGAGTAAAAAAGAACAAGTACCACAAAAAATTACAGCTCTGAGTATTGTTTTAAATCCTATAGGCTAGATATTGTAAGATTTGCACAATATTAGTAAACACTTATCTACAGCAGCATTTACTTACCTGATCTCTGCCGTAAAGTCTCTAGCCTTGATGTGTCCTATCCACTTCTTCATTAAACTGAGCTGCACTTTAACATATCTCAAAGGCAACGTAACTGAAGTGCAGCAAGCTGCAAGTCACATGGAAGGGAGGCAAAAACCCTGTGGGCTTGCATTTGGTTATTTCCTTTTTTTTTTATGTACTCACTTCACATGGAATGGAATAGTTTCTCTGTTTTCTATTTCCTTCAATCTTGCTTAATCTTTTTAATAAGGTTTATTAGTAGCTCTCCACAGCTCTTCCTAAAGAACAGTTAAGGCAAAGAGCAATGCTTCTCTCATTAGTTTGGAGCCAAACAGACGCTTTATTACTTCAAAATGTTTTTCTAGGCCAGGTCATCAAATGAAGCCCAGAAAAGCCATTAAAATCATAATATAACCCTGGCTCCAACAACAATGAGCATTCTGCTGAAATTTCCAGCTTTCTGTGGACTGAGAAATCTTATTTGGGTAAATACACCCACCAGATTATTTCCTATTATATAGCATGACATTATAACATGGATTAAGTAAGAACAAGTCCACCCAAAATTCTGCTTTTGCATCCATCCTTCCCCCATGCTTATTACTGATGCTAACCTGTAACCAGATGTTATGAAATGCCATTAAGCAGCAACAGCTGCATTTATTGCTGAAGACTCCTGACAATCTTGATGTTTCCAAGTAATATTTATTTATATCACTCATGTCTCTACTACTGCTGATCACAGAAATCCCTGTGTCCCCTCATTTTCCCTTTCCAAAATCAAGGCCCTAGTTTAGCTGTTCACACATAGTTATGTAGTGCCAATGGGGATGCCCTTTGGCACCCAAAGCATCAGGATGGGGCAGGTAAATGTGACAAAGGACCATAGCACCCAGAACACCTTTAAATAAGCCAGGTGGGACACCAAAGGCCATCTCAAAAGGTACTTCCAATATAATGGCAATCAAATCATGTCACCAAACATTGCTAACTAATGCATGTAAACATACAGAAATTCCTACATCCAAATTCTTATCAAGTTCAGAGCATTATAAAATTAATAAAGTTTAAGAGCATTTCAAGTAAAGAGCATTTCAACAGTCTAAAATTTAAATTATATACTAATGAACACATGAATTCAGGATCAATTATTACTAGTGGTATAAAGTGGGAAGTTGAAAGACACATATTTGTAAATACAGCATCTATAACATGATGATTAGACTACATATTCTCTTTGATTTATGTATTTTTAAGAAGAAACTTCATGAAAGTACATGGTAACATTAAAAAAACCAAAATGCACTATGCGCAAAAATATTGACAATGCTTGGAATTCACCTTAAAAAAACAAAAAAAAAAAAGAAAAAGAAAAAGAAACTAAGCAGTCCATTTAGATTCTCATCTATGTCATTCTACAAAGTCATGGAGAAGATGTACTCTCATTAATTAGGTATTTCACATAACATAAGAACTCAGGGAACCAAGGAAACAATTAGCAACAAGAAGTGTTTTTCCCTAAATGTAACGAATTATTTAGACTTGGACAGTATTCCCAAAGGATGCTGAGGACACCAGAAGTATAAATGTCTAAAAAGGTATCTGACAAATTCATCACAAATAGAGGCATCATATACTATAAAACACAACATCCAAAACCTTCAACTCGGCAAGTCCTCAAAATCCAACGAGTGAATGCTGGGAAGTTACACAAGAGGAAGAATCACTGTACATGCTCTGCTGCTTATACTCCTTTCTTGAGTACCTGCTACTGCTATCAATGAGCTTTACTCTAACTCAGTATAACTGCTCTTGTTTGTCCTAAACTAAGAATGACTTCCTATAGCTTATTTGCATTTACATAGAAGGCATGCTTTCTAAAGAATGCTGATGGAAAGTTATGATTAACTAACTGAAGTGGGAGATTTAGAGTGCATTCATTAAAGACAGCTGAATGTGTATGCAGACATAAAAAACCCCCTTGTTTTCCAGCTATGTAAATTTGGATTTTACTAGTAAACTTATCTCACTGCATGTACTCATATTCAAAGTCCTGTGTCTTTTCTTCTACCAGTCAAAGTCAGTGTCTTTTCTTCTATTACATATTAACTTTTTTTTTTTTTTAATTATTGCTTGCTGCCCCGGGTATTATTTAGTTATCACTCTGAATATGCTAAACTCTCAATAGACAAGAAGAAATTATATAATACAGTGACAAAGGAAATGTCACAGGAACCACTGGAAGACCACTGAGGTAGAAGAGTTTTCTTTTACTTCAGAGAATAAGAAAACTCTTAAATCTTGGAGGAATTCAGGTGCTAATGGTTCACACGCTGACAAAGCAGGATACAAATCAAGAAGGATGAAGACAAAAAAAGGCCTTAAAAATAAATAAATAAAGCAGATTTAATTTAGAAGATTAAGTTACTTTGAAGATTTTCACTGTTGTTAGTTGCCAAGAAGTAGTCATTGCCGATTTTGGAAAAGAGAGTTATCAAAGCCAGATACTGCAGTATATTGGAAAGTAATGAAACCAAGGTAGTGGGAATGAAAACTGCTTTTAATGCAGTAGGCATATACAGTTTTGAAAGTTGAAGACAAACAATGCAGCTCCTAAAACATCATAGGAAATAAAGAGTGTCTGGATAAAAAGAAAAATAGCCCATTACTGCAATAACGTTCTGTTCTGTTTGGAAAAATGGGAGCTTTTTGAGGGGGGAATGAAGGAGAGAACAAGAAGACGTTCAGTCTGCCACTACATAGTTGTTGCCATAAATTGGGATTTTCACACATGTTGACACTAGGATAATTTGGCTTCTAAAAATACACACATACTCGTATGTATGTACATACACATCTGGAAATTACTTTGATGAAAATTACACAGTCAAATTTTGGGCCACTACTGCAACTTTTCTTTCAGACAGCACCTATTAGGAACGAGCTTAACATCTGGAAATGAAATAAAATTGCCATTAAATTCAGTGTAAATTTGAAAACACCTTTCTCTTTCAAAGGGGCCAACTTTACTCATAGCATTCTATATGCCTTCAACCCAATGGGTTTAGGCTTACGATCTGTAAAATAAAATCACAGAGAGTTCAGTTAAAGCCTATTGCCCAATTTTTAACATATTTTATCATAGCAGCAATATATAAGAAAATACATTTCCCAAAGCTTGGTGGCTACATTTCTGTTTTCCTTTACTGATTCAAAGAAAAATGCAGGCACCAAATTTGCTAATCAAGAAATAATGGTCTACATCTAAGCAGCAACACAGCAGCTACTGCAAAGCACCCTGATTCCTGCAACATGATATTTGCATTAAGGCGCCTTCTGCTGCTCTAAACTATTATCAGACATTACACTAATAGCACTTTGTATGGCAAATCTTGAATTGACTTTAGTAATGTAGAAACATCACTCAGAATCTCAAACAGGTAGGGAAATGCTTTTCCTGTTCTTTGAACAGATATTTTTAAAATATCTTTCTGGAACTAATGAAGAGCGGATGATATAGAAAGAGAGAGCTCCCCCACCTCCCCTCTGAGGGACAGCATCCGATGCCTGGGGCATGCATGTAACGGATTTAATGCTTTGTAACTTCTCAGTGGTTCTAGACACTGGCAAGTGAATTCTGGCTAATACCAGGATAACATGTTAGGCCTCCCTTACTTTCTGTCTGCCCCTCCATTTCCCTGCCTTCATGCAGGTGGGTGCATATGAATGCAATGGATGAATGCACCTCCATCACAGTGGTGGGAGTAGACTGCTGGGGTCGCTGACGCTCCTGTACCTACCAGAACCTGTCTGCAAAAATCACAGTACTAACAGTTGGGCAGCTTTCTACAGTACTTTTAATTTCTTGGATTCAGGAGACAGTAAATAAATTGTAACAGTACTGTCACTGTCAAAAGTGCAGTTGGTGCTTTATAGTCAATTGTCACTATTCTTTTTCAAGATGAACCGAGCCAGGCAAAAGGATAAATTACAAAGGGAGCGGAGGATTTAAAAGCAAGGCAAGTAATAAATGGCTATTATATTTGCCTGAGTACAATACAGAATTTATAATCAGAACAATTAGCTCTGTCTACTCCACTAAAACGTTGCTTCCCTCTTTTTGCTGGCCACCTTCTATTTCACTGTTGCCAAGCTCACAAGTAATGAAGTAATGTGTGGTTTTGGCCTCCACAGTAAAAACTCTTAGGAGGGGAAGAAAAGGGTTAGTCCCACAGAGCATCTCCTGCACCAGTACACCAGGACAAGTAGGCTCAACTAAAAGGAAGGACAAAAGCAGCTACTTCACAGAAACAGGTTTAAGGTCTACTCTGCCTGCACTCAGAAGTAGAATCCAGCCAGGTAGTTTAGGTGGCCTTTCCTTATGCACATATATCATAAATGAAGGAGCATCTCCCACAATAAATCCAGGTACAAGTGGCTGGGAGTACTCAGCATGGATTCATCAAGGAGTGCCTTATTATCTATGTAAGTACCTGAAGGGAGGGTGCAAAGAAGATGGACCCAGGCTCTTTCCAGTGGCACCCAGTGGCAAGCTAAGTGGGAATGTCAGGAAACACTTTTTTACTGTGAGGATGACTGAGCACTGGTACAGGTTGCTCAAGGCAGTGGTGGACCCTCCATCCTTGGTGATATCTAAAAGCTGTTTGGACATAGTCCTGGGCAGCCTGCTCTAGGTGGCCCTGCTTCAACAGGAAGGTTGGAACAGATGACCTACAGAGGTCCCATTCCAACCGCAAATCACTCTGAGATTCTGTAAAAACAGAATCCGAGTAAATCAAGTAAGTCAGTTACAACATGCAGCCTTGAGCTGTGAAACAGATCAAGCGCTTTGTCAGAAATCTACAGTTCCCCATTTAACCTCATGTATCCAACAGCAACCAACTGCTAACAGAAAAATGCTATTGCTTCAGAAGTATAACTTTAAATTAAACAGTTACAAGAAGAAGGGTAGGGAAGTTACCTGAATTTGTACCGAAGAATAAGATATTTATCTTAAATCAGCATTTAAATATAACAGAAACAATAAACTATTTTTGTAAATGTAAACTAGCAAATGTTATATATAGTTCAATGCTTGCACATTTCTTTAATGTTCTTACATAAAGATTTGTTAACCACATTACTTTGCACTGCTGTGCCCTTAGCTCCAGCTTCACCAGCTCATTATGTGTCTATCAGATGGGATGGCTTCTGTGCTTACAGGAAAACATTTATATATATATATATATAATGGCATTAGGTGTGAAGTTGTACAAAATAAAAGAGCAATTGAGTATTTTTTTATCTGAAATAACAGATGGCTGTTTAAACATGATCCAGCTGCTTGAAGCCAGGGATCCTTTTCCACTAGAAGCAGGAAATTTATTCAAAGTTTACACCAGTGGTTTTGTTTATAAAATCATTTGATATACAGGAACGGCACTTTCCCTGTGTGGGATACTTTTTAAGGTTTCTCCAGGTATTTTAACCACTTTTAAAGCAAGAGAAAGAAATGTCAGAGTATAGGTAAGTGTAAAACTGCAGGAAGAACAAAATCTAGCAATCCATTATCATGTGCTTAACAAATCTCGCTTGAAGAATGTTAAAACTCTGGAAATTATCATGTTTGCTTCTTCTCCAAACATTCCAACTGCTTCACTGGTGCTATACCATGAGTTCAAAAAAGGAAATAAAAGATATTTTTAATGCATTTACTTCTATGCAAATCATCTCACAGCGTTTCACAAATTAAAGAAACTCTTAGAAAACTAAAGGAAGAAAAAAAGAGAAATTTTCTGTGAGCAATTTTCAAAAAATTCTGTTTAAGCTCAAAATCTGTTGAAAACAAGATCCAGGCAAACGCAACCAGAAGCAAAATGTACAATACAGTCCAAAAAGGTCACATTTCTAAGCAGCCCCTTGTTTTCCTCTTCTGAAAAGTGTTCAGCTTTCTTGTAATAGCTCAATCCCAAGTGATTTATCTATGGATTTTAGCCTCACAGCTGAAATGTTTTATTGCTTTTTCATAATGAAACTGAAAGCTTTAATGTCTCCAGACACTCTAGGGAGAGGGAGACAGTGCATCAAGTTGGGTCTAAGGAGCTTAAAACTTGAAAGTCACACCCAAAGCTCACCAAAGAGCTCTCAGCTTCATTACGTTTCTTTTGTCTTTATCAGAGGGAAGGGGAAAATGAACAAATGCTAAATGGAGGAAAAAAAACCTAAGTGCATTGCAAGTGCACACTAATTGCTTTTGCCTATTTTATTTTCCCTTCAGCATATTAATTTGCTATTTCAGTTTTTGTTTTGTTTCTAAGCTGCCTGAAAATAGAAAAAGAGAAAAAGAAAACTGAGTGGAAAATTGAACAAAATGGAATATAAAGCACTTCCCCTCTCTTTCTGTGGTTTGGGTATTGCCTGGGCTGGGATCATCAAAAAGCCTTCGTAATTTAGCAGCTAATCATCATCTGTATGACAGCAGATAGTTCATAACTATAAAAACTATATCCATTCGAAGAGTTAGCTACCCATGCAAAGCTGAGTCACACTGGTGAGGACAGCACAGGAACTTAAGCTGGTTCCAGCCATATTCTACCTCCCAGAGGTAAGAAAAGGCTCCAAGGTCTTCATGGATGTCACTCCAGGACTCCTATCAGCCCTGCACTTAGACTGCAAAGAAGGCATGGGGAATGTCAGGATATGCCATTCCCCCACCTTGAAATGGTGCCATGCACTGACCCTTCTGATAACACTCAGGGCAAAATTTAAAATGCAGTGCTTCTGAGAGTAGGATTTGGCTCACAGAGGAAAGTACTTTAAGTAAAGACATCTGCAAATGTGTCTGAATTCCCACAATCATCAGTATATACTGCTAGGAGTGTTAACACTCAACTGCAATGAAAAGGAAATTTCAGTGTACCCAAACCCAGGAAATGATTGCACATCTAAAGGATAAATATGATGTAAAGTATGCTGAAGGGAATCTTAAAGATAGCATCACACACAGTACACAGCACTTCACTGATATTTCTTTTGTTTTCCTTCACACAAATAACTTTTAAAGGTAACACAAACTCATTATCCATACCTGAATCACTACTAGTAGTAGCAGTAGTAGTAGTAGTAGAGTAGTATACAACTGAGTTAAGATACACCTACAGCAGAGGTTCATGCAAACTAAAGAGTGTTCACACAAGATTCTGTTTGGTTAAGTAAACTTCATGTGTAACTATTTGAAATTTGGTTTATGTAAATTCATCAAGAAACAGAAACATGAGCACAAACACAAATCCATTCCTTTTTTGCTCCTGTGGTTGATCAAAGCAAAAAGTCAAGCAAGAGTGTCTCCCTTCAAGGGAACACAAGCAGAGACTATATGTAGAAATTTACTGAAAACAGCTTTCTCACAAAGAAAACAAAATTTCATATAGCTATGCTCCAGAGTATTCCTACACAGCAAACCAGAAAGTTAAGTCATCCAGGCTAAGAACAAGGCAGTGAAAAAAGTTTGCTCAGCAATAGCTGAAACCAAGGGAAACCCCCCAAGTCTGGAACAGGCCAAAGCCCTGAAGGTGGTTGCTGACCCCGTGATCCCACAAGTGTCCCAACACTGGAGCAGCAGGATGATTTCACCAAACTACAGAAATAAGAAAGATGGTGAAAGAGAAGCAGTAGAAAGCCCGCAAAAGGTCAGTGCAACCTTTAAGTGAGTGGCCCTTGGAAAAAAAACCAGACTGAGGTAGAATAATGTCTGAAAAAGACTTGAAGCTATGAGTAAAGAAACCACTGTCATGTCCACTGAGACGAAACTGCAGTATATTTTGTAAACAAGCACGACAGCATCAGAGAAATATCTCCTGGCATCCAAAAGCTTTTCTGCGTTTAAATAAACCTCAAGACCCTGAACTTTGGGCAAATCAGGAATCAGTAATAAAACTGTATTGATGTTAGATTATTTCAATAGGAAAAAACCCCAGTATTAGGATTAATTATTCCCATATTTGGGACTATCTCTCTTTGTCTCTGATATTTGAAAAGACAGAAGACTCAAGTGCTCAAACCCAAAGATGAAAGGTTTTAAACTCCTTTGGGAAAAGGCTCTTCTCATTTCCTCTTGATGTGGCTTGAGGAAGGTTAAGCAGTTCTCACATTCCCTGAAGTTCTCGTAGTCCCTGAAGAAAAGTCTCGATAAAAGCTCTGAAAAAATCTGGGTGGCAAGAAAGGAAGCGAAGTACATCCAAGTCTAAGAAATTAACACCATCTCTCCAACATACTGCAAAAGTCTGGCAACAGATTCTGTTTTCCAACCCCATTGTGAATATTAAAACCTAACTTTCTAAAATCAATTAGAAGCAGCTAATCTCAGTGATGAGAGCTGACTGATGTCAGAAGCAGCAGGGCTGAAATAAACTGCTGAAAAGCAGTATGCTTTTTGAAATATTCAACTTGAATTCAAGTAGGCCTGTTGAAATATTCAACTTGAAATTCTGGTGAATCGCAAGAACTGAGTTTCCAGTACAACTGGGCAACCTCCCATTAAAAACAGCAGCAGGAGGATTCAAAGATGAAAAGAATTGCTTTATGCTTTAAGATGGTCCCACATAAATTATATGCCAGTAAACTTTACATCTCCAGCCAAGACATAGGATACACTACATTCAGAAATATGGTTGGGAAATATGGTAATCAGAGTTCTGGAAGAAAACAATGTGAATTTTAACCACAGTTGAAGCACAGTTGCTCCAATGGAGTATTTGGCCTCACTGGCCTATAAAAAATACCTACCTGTCTCAAAATAATAGGTCAAAGGAAAATCAACAAATGTTTAGTTTTTCAAAATCCATCCAAATTTCTAGAATATCAAGGAAATCTCAGACAACTGGATAAAGATTTTTTTTGTTTGCTTTTTGTTTTTTTGGTTTTTTGTTTTTTTGTTTAAAAACATCTTAAGCAGAACCCTCTGCTTTCAGGACAAAGTGAACTGATAAGTCTGTCCAAAAAAGTGGAAATCAGAGAAAAAACACCTTAAACTTTTTGTAACAAAATTACATTCAGGGACTACCTTGAATGAAATGCCATTCATGTTTTGGTTTTTTCTTTATATAATACGAAAAAAAAGCTTTAGACCAAAATTTAATCCCTTTAATTTGAACTAAATTAAGTACTTCTGATCAAAAAAGATACGACATCAGGTTGACCCATAATTATTTTTTGTTCAGCCCTTGAACTGAAAAGATTAATTATTTTATGTCCCAATTATGCAATGAGATGAAAAGCCACGGGAACTAAAAAAAGTAAGAAAAAATAATAAGAATTTTTAATATGGGAAAAGATTAATAGATAGTAAGCATTATTCTCTTACAAAATTTTGTGGTGCAATTCTTAAACTGGAAGAGAATTGTAAAGTAGAGGCAGATATATGAACATTTACAGACAGCACAAAAATTTTATTACTTAATTTACCCCCTTGATCAACAAGGCATTTCAGAGAGCTAAGAAAGGTATTAAACAGACAGTACAGAGACTTGAAAAAGTTCAGTGTTGGTAAAAACAAAGAAATACACACCAGAAGAAAAACACAGAAGGATAGAAGAAGTATTTATGAATTACAGAGAGCTCCAAATTAACATGAAAAAGGATCTTAATATCATTATAGAGGATAAAAAAATACATAATATGTTGCTGCTGCAGAAAACAGACAAAATGTGGGATCCATAAGGAATGTAAATGAGTGTTAATTGAGAAAATAGTCCCAAATATCCATGACTTGTGCTCCCTGAGTGCCAAACTGGTCACTTCACTTAAACATGATGCTGCAGAATTAATAGTCAGAAGAACAGCAAGAACAGGTAAGAATTTAAAAAAATGTAAAATTGTTAAATCAAAAAGAGGTAATAAAAAACATAAAACACAGAACAGTTTATAGGTTTCTGTTGCTTTTGCCTCTTAACACTAGGTGAGAATACTTAATTAAAGCCCAGCCTGATAAGAGTTCTCCAAGGAAGTATTTTTCCACAGAATAAATAATTAGACTGTATGGTCTGTATGGTCTATAGCATCACTAAAACCAAGAAATAGGCAACAATTTATATTAAACATTTTTGCAAGCATACCCAGAATCCAGTAATCAGTGTTATTGGCTGGAATAGAAAGTGCCATTTCCAGCCAATTTCTAATTACTAAGAACTGCAGTAGGCTTTCCAGGACAGCAGATCTGCCTACGGCAGCTTCCTCCCTATCAAGATGACCACTTTCAGAAGATGCATATTCAACAAAAAGTACTTGATTCAGCACCTGATTCAGAAAGCTGTAAGCAGAGTTCTGTATTTTAGGTGCCCTGGATGACAAAGCTTCTGAGTTAGTTAATAATTGGCAGAGTCTATACTGAATAGAGCAATTACAGGAACCTATCTTACAGAACTGTTTTATCCTAGATACATAATTTTGGGGTCTATAAACCCATGGTTGCATCCCACCCTGAAGTTAGGGCAAGCTGAATCCCCATCCTGAGTATAATCTAGCATGTTAATTTTCGTATTCCTAGAACGTACATTCCAGAACAACAATGAAATTATTTCCTTGTTACTCTCAGATTCAATTCAATAACAGAATTAATGTAGCCAGAATTTTCACTTTTCTGAATATACATATAGTAAGAAATTGATTGTCCATGGCTTTGTGTAATTTTTAGATGCACAAGAAGTTGGTCTAACCCACATCAAACGCCTAAAGCCAGCTATACAAAGTAATGCTTCAAAGCTAGTATTTCTACCCTAAAATTATTTACATTATTTGTATCACATTTACCACTAAAAAAACTAGAAATTAATTAAATGTTTCAAACCGTTTGGATGTATTAAATACAGGTGCTGCCACACAATGCCTGGGTATTCGACATAATACTCTAAAATAAATTTATAATAACCCAAGGCATTTTATACATCCATGTGGCTCAACAACTGAAAGGCAGCATGGTTACCACCACAGATTTATTGCATGCATCCATTCTTTGTCATCAAAAGCAAGGCAGAGGTAGAAACATAAGCCAAAATTTAACCTGTCAAAATCTCCTTTTAAATTGCAATTCATAATCACCTTTTTTGCTCTAAGGAACTTCATTAATTGAATATGCCTGTTCAAGAATAATTTTTAAATCATATTTTAAAATCCTATCTCTTATACCTAGTAGAACAAAAGCACATCACCAATGCTCCTCATGCCCATGCTTGCATGCTGAAGAGCACTATTCAGCTTCATTCAATCTCAAGTTTTGTTTTGAGAACAATAAAGAGATTTTTCTAATTGCACTTGAGATTTCAACATGCCATGTTCCATCTCTACAAACCAAGGAACATAAGGAATTACAGCTTTCAGTAGAATTGGTCACTGCCCCATATGCTTGCGTGCAGTAAGGATGGGAGACTGATTCATCCCCGAACTCTCCCCAAAGAGGTAACATGCTGTGCAACTACATTCCACTGGTTGTGCCAAGACAACAGAAACAACTCTCTGAGGCAGAAGCAAAGTGCTGTGGAAAAAACATTCAGCGGAGTACCCAACACCATCATGAGGATCAGTGCTCCCCCATGCTGCTGAACTGCAGGGATGGGGTGAGCAAAAGCCCCTGTGGGCTCCTGATGTGGCTGGTGCAGAGGTGGTGCACATCTTCTATGGCCTGCATTGGCTTTTTGAACTTCTCTCTCTTCATGCAGACTTAGGAGACTAGCACTTAACAAGTGAGTAGGAAGAATCTGGCCTTGAGGGTCTCATATAAAGACTCTGAAGTCACGGGAGACCTTTTCCTTGGTTATTTTTATCTTTGCCTCTAGATAAGAATGCTCAGAAATGCAAAATGCCTATAATCTATTACAAGGCACCCTAGTGGAAGCTTGTGCACTAGGAACTATTTGCTAGAAATGAGTTGGTTGTTCAGTGAAAAGTAATATCATCAGCAATAAAGAAAAAAACTGAAACAGATGAGCTGGTTTAAGTTTAGCAGCTTCTCATTTTAATTAGCAGATATTTATTTATCTGAACTTTTCCCTTTACCTCAATTTGTTTGTAGTAAGAAAGGAAAAGTAATTCTGGTGACTAAACAGTGATATTTAGTTACATAAAATATTCTGCAAGTACACTACAAATAAACTCAACTTTAAATCTGTGTGCTGTGACTAATTTTAGGACTTGAATTTTAGCCAAAAAAAGAGCATGGAAAATCTTGACATGCACACCTCTGTCTCCAAAGAGACAAACTAGAAAGAGCAAAAAAAAGGCAAACAGTAGCCTCTACAAGCTGGAGGTTGGAGATTGAGGGAAGGCAAAGGATTTAGCTGAAATGACAAAAAGATTTGGGAAAAAAAATAATAATAATTTTAATGTAAATCTTTAAAGGTGTATTTTCCTGGCAAAAAAATCGACATTTTGTGTATATTCCATCTACATAATTTTGTGCAGAAATATTCCCTACTGGGACAAGGAAATGAGAGGAGTACATAAACTGGAGAAAGCTAATGTTAAGGGTTTAATTTTTGCCTTTTTAACAAATGAAATGCTAACAGACCACTTAGAACACGAAGAAAAAAATAATTTTAAGAAAGGCTGGATTACATTTTTTAAGATGAAAGGGAAAAAAAGGCAAAAAGAAATGTTTCTTTTTATTTATAAGGAGTATTGCTGGAAAGCTAACCACTCACCCCACCCCCAATCCCTGACTCCAAACCAGTGCAGTCAAGGCCAGAGACGTCTTACTTCACTGAGCTGTGTTGCTGGGAGACTGGGTTAGGCAAACACAAAGTAAAAAGCCAAAAGATTAAGTGAGATGACGGGTATTGCCATATTTCACAGGCAAATCAGGTGACACTTCAATCCAGGAGAACTATAAATCATTCAAAATGAATTTGAAAACTCCTGAGAGAAAACACTGTTTGCCCTAATTTACCCAGGATATGAAAATAAATAGTGTCTCCAAAGCTGTTAAAGCTGCAGCTCCTTACATTTCTTTTTTCACTACTGTCTTCACCAGAAGTCTTGATTCAAGATACAAAACATGCCTTTAGTGAAGAATGAGATACTGAGCGGCCCTAAAAGATAAACGATTATAAAAGATACCAAAACACCAAGCATTGTAAGGAAAAACTGAAAAAAAAAAAAAAGGAAAGAAAATAACAAAACCACGCCACTTTTCTTCTCTACACACCAAGATCATAAAATCATGGAATATCTCAAGTCGGAAGGGACCCATCGAATCCAACTCTCCTCTCACTGCGCGACTACCTAAAACTAGATCATATGACTAGGAGCATTGTCCAGATACTCCCTGAACTCTTGACAGGCTTGGTGCCATGACCAAGTTCCCTGGGGAGCCTGTTCCAGTGACCAACCATCCTCTCAGTGAAGAACTTTCCCCTAACTTCCAACCTGAACTTCCCCTCACACATCTTCAATCCATTCCCTCGTGTCCTACTGCTGGTCACCAGAGGAAGATCAGCACCTTCACCTACATTGCCCTTCCTGAGGAAGTTGTAGACTGCCACGAGGTCACCCCTCAGCATTCTCTTCTCCAAGCTGAACAAGCCAAGTGACCTCAGCTGCTCCTCATAAATCATGCCCTCAAGATTCACCATCTTGGTCACCCTCCTCATAGACTGATGTTCTTATATCGAGGTGCACAGAACTGCACACAGTTCTCGAGGTAGGGCTACACCAGTGGTGTAGAGTGGGAAAATTACGTCCCTCAACCAGCTCGCTATGCTATGCTTGATGAACTCCAGGACATGGTTAGCCCTTCTGGCTGCAAGCCCTTCTGGCTGCACTGTTGACTCATATTTAACTTGCCGTCAACCCAAACCCTCAGATCTGTTTCCACAGGGCTGCTCTCCAGCCTCTCATTCCCCAGTTCATATGTACAACCAGGGTTACCATGTCCCAGGTGGAGAATCCAGCATTTGGGAAATCAACATTTTAATAGAGAATAATGGATTTGCAGATCAAGAAAAATGATGGCTTTGCAGACAGCAGGAGAACTGAAGACCTTCAGAAGGACAACTTTACCCACAATCTTCCTCATTGCTAGTTTTTGTTCACAAAATTTACTTTTCCAGAAGTTAAGAATCAGCAGAGGAACTGTGTCAGATATTATCACTTAGTTCCAACAAAGCAATTCAACAATAAATGGCAAGACTTGTGTACAAAACACGCATGTGAACTTACAGAAACAGAGATTTTTGAACACTCTTTGTTTCTTATACCAGTATCAAAATCAAGGTACAACTGTGAAGACAGCTTTTCCATGTGAATTTGAAACATACAGGGATATGACCAGCAATGAAAAAAGTAAAATACACTTCAACATGACAGAAAACAAAAAAGTATAAGAAATTAAAACAATAACACAAATACATTTGGATCAATTCAGCATGCCACCTCAAAAAGAAACTACAGCCTAAAACCAAGCTTTACTAATATGTACTAATGAAGTACTAGTACTGAATCCTGCTGTATTTTTAATGCCTTATATCATCGTCTTCTGAAGCAACTGTTATCTAACATACTAATTTCTGCTAAAAAATAAAATCACAGAAACAAAATTATCAATAGCTGATGCTACGTTATACCATTTCTCAATAAAGGACACTTTATTTCCAAATAGAGGAAAATAAGAAGCAATTCAGTGGAATCTTGATTTTCTTAGTAACAGCCTATACACAGCTTTCAAGACCAGTATTAAAATAATTCCATACCGTGAAGCTGTTGTTGACATTTTTTGTGCTTGATTCAGCTACGCTGGCATCTGACAGGTCAACTTCATCAAATATTAGAGACTGTGAATGGAAAAGAACATAAAAACATTAAATATAGTCTGAGACCACTCTCAGGTATGCTTACAGTCTGTGCTTTCATTTCCTGTGTCCATTCCAATTGGAAAATAAAAATAGAAAAAAAAAAGTGGTGAAATAAATGTTGAAATTGTTTGTTAGTGTCTAAGTAATAAACTGAAGTTTGTGGTAATTGAATTGTGCATTTAATGGACAGTGCAAATATACTCTTAGAAGAAAAATGCAATTACATACTGCGGAAAAGAGCATTAAAATATTCTCCCTTATTTCACAGGTGCTTATCTCCTGTTTCTGTGCAAGAAACATGATAATCAAGAAAAGCAGATGTGCTATCATCTTTTTAAGTTTCATCCTGGAAATGAGGTTGGAATATTCCATGAGGAAATCAATGTCATTTTCCTACTCTCTTCTGTCTCTCTAAGAAATGATCTGCCTAAGTCCTTTAGTGACATGGTTTAGTGGTGGACTTGGCAGTCCTGGGGTAATGGCTGGACTTGATGATCTTAAAGGTCTTTTCCAACCTAAATGATTCTATGATTCTATACATAAAAAGAAAACAGAAAACACGGATGTGATAAAACTTCCTATTTGACCCCTAAACACAGCCCTATTTGCTACCTAAGCAGTACATGAGAGCATAAAAAAGTGGCTCCAAAAATATGCATTGCTTTAAAATCTCTTTTAAAGATCTTTCTTTTAATAGATGCAGCCTTGGGGTGTCTACTATGTAGCACGAATACGGTGTCAGAGGAAAGATATTCATACTTAGTAAAATATAAATTAATTAACCAGTTTTAGGATGCAACTCTAAATTCATGAAGGGGAATCTATGATATGGTATCTACATGACAAAAGGGCCTGAAGAGATCCTTTGTTTGATGCGCCAGCAAGAGAAATATATGTCGTCTTTAAACACCCCAGCCTCTGGCAAAGGATTAATTAGGTTCTGTTAAACTCATGCTGGGTTTTGAACCATGGAAGGGAAGGCCAACAAAAATGCCTCCCCCTTTTATGTAGCCATATCATGTTCTTCCATGGGAAGGAGAATCGATGCTGGGGAAGTTTCAGCATATCTGGACTCAATGTTACAGAGTATTTGTACAACTGCCTACTCATTACACCCACTTTTCTCATCTTCATGGTACAGATGATGTTGCCATTCTCAGAGCTCTTATCTGACATGTTTATTAAGTCTATATATAATCTGCTTGTGGTAGTACGATCTGCACAGAAGCGCAGCAACAGAGGTACTTCAATGCTGGGTTCCCAGGAAAGACGACGTTTTCCTTGGTTCAACACAGCCACACAACTGTGCACCATGCATTACAGTCATATAGTCCCAGAAGGAGAGGTCTCTGTGCCCTAGTAATAGTTTAATTGAGAAGACCAGGCTGTAGAAGATGACAAAGACCTGAACTACCTCACCTCTTGCTCCCCACAGGGTTAAGAAAAGTAATGCCCACCACTATGGAACAGCACTATCTGAGCCAGGCCAATGAGCTAAAATGCTCTCAGTCCCAGCCATGAGAAGGAGGGAGGAAATGTCTTTTGGAAAGAAGTATTCCCCTTTGCCCACCCCCAATTTTCCCACCAAAAATTTCAATTAATGGGAAACAGCTTTTTCCCTTGTATATCAGTTTTGGCAGAAAATCTTCCTATCTTGATTTCACATAACCACTTCCACCTCTTTAATGGCAATATGGGCATCGGATCAGAAGAGTTTTAATGGAATTCAGTTTGAAGGATAACTTCTGAGCATCATCCAATTTTTACGATTTTTTTTTTTTAACATTAGATTTGACTGCCTGAGAGACACCCCCAAAAAAACCCCCACAATTCCTTAAGATGAATTTATTATTTGTCTGCATAGTCATAAAGGTTGAAATATTAAAATAAGTGATAAACTTCATTAAAAAAATCAAGAGAAATCATCAGTCTTCTTTAGGTAAATACACTACATCTTATATACAGTAGTTTTTAAATAAAACAATCACTAAAAATTATTACATTATTATTATATATAATTATTATTGCACTGATAAATCTAAACAAAATTGGAATTACAAGTATATGGCATTAGACACTAATACCATAGAATTACCTTTGAATCCTTAGCATAGTAAAGGGTACGCCCTCGAAGTTTGAAGTAACGCTTTTTCCACCTCTGAAAAGAACTGGTTTGCTTCAGTAGTAATCCTTCTTTTATACTTGTCTGAAAAATATTAAAATACAGAAGACCATGTAAACAAATATCTAAATAGGTACACATACAGATGAAAGTTACACCTTTTAAAAATTTATGTTACACCTCATATAACTGTGAATTTAAACTTCTCTCTATTCACATAAAATTGAGATTAATTCTCTGTCAATCAGACTTTGCATTGCTATTTTTCAAACAATGAAAATATTGGCAAAATGCTAATTTTACATGTAAACAGAAAAGGCAGTCAAGAGGCATATAATTACTCTGAAGATGAACACAAAATCATTCCATTGTCTGGATAGCTGCAAACCCACAAATATTAAAGCCAGCAACAACTGATGGTGGCATAATTCAGAAAAAAAAATGCTAAAAACCACCTACACAAGGTCATTTCCAGTTCCAAATTTAATTATGTCAGTTCCACATAAGCACTAATTCAACAAGGTACTTAAATGTATGACTGATTCAAGCCCATGAATTATGCCTTTAAAATAGAGGGAATGATCCACTATGATGCAAGCCATGCATGACTTCAAGTGCGTTGGTGAACTGAAGCCTGCAGCACAAAACCAGCTTAACATTAGGAATAATTATTATATGGAAAGTGTGAGAACAGTAACAGCTAGGGATATATTTTTACCAGGCAAATATTTTTAGTCAAAAAATGTTTCACTGATCCAAACCTTTCCACTGCAGACTTAACCCTGCCTACATAAAACCCTTTTTTTTAAATCAATGTGACACAAATTAGTGTATTTTCAACATGTATGATGCTTTTGCCAGTTTGTGTGGGATTCATCCAGCCTATTACAGAAATTCTCCACTTAATCAGATGAAATTACATGACACAGCATACTAATTGCATGAGTCTTGAAATTAACTTTCTTCAGCTTTGAAGCACACAAAGGGTATAAGAAAAAGCAAGTATATTTGAATATTAGGAGAAGGAGGAGGAGGCTGGTCTCTTCTCCCAAGTAACAAATGATAGGACCAGAGGCAATGGCCTCAAGCTGCACCAGGAGAGGTTTAGACTGAATATTAGGAAAAATTTCTTCACCGAGAGGGTGCTCAGGCATTGGAACAGGCTGCCCTGGGAAGTGGTGGAATCACCATCCCTGGAAGTGTTAAAAAAATGTGTAAATGAGATCCTTAGTGACATGGTTTAGTGGTGGACTTTGCAGTCCTGGGGTAATGGTTGCACTTGATGATCTTAAAGGTCTTTTCCAACCTAGCTGATTCTATGATTCTATGATTAAATTCCAAAATGGCCTCTAATATTTCCAGAATATTTCCAATTTGTAGTGTAATAACATGATGCTACTCTTAACACAATTTCTAGACAATGTGATATAAGCATCAGTTGAAGTTATTCTAGAGCTTTTAGAGACTTAACTAAGATCTGACCTAAAGTTCATGAACATCTTCTTCTGTTATCAGATGTCAAATTCTCCTTTACACAAGTAATAAAAATACAGAAAAAGCAGAAAACACTCTAGTGTTCCTACTATTTCCTTGAAATAAGAAACATTGCTGTTACGTACATACAGCAGCCTTCATTTAGACATTCCTAACATCACAAACTAAGAATATGGTCCAACGATCATAAGGCAATTGAATTAATGCTCTTGAAAAAAGCAACCCCCTCAGACAAAATATCGCAGCTGAAAGTTTGGATTTATCTCATTTCAGACACTAAGAATCTGGACCAACGTATTGGGTCAGCCCTCCTGCTCTAGCTAAGGGGCAGCAATTCCCAGCTGAAAGGGTCTGCTCACCACACACCATTTTAAAATTGCTTGCAATTTTCTGACCAGACCCTAAGATAAGCTCGTTGTCTATAATATAAATAGATTTAATCAGTTACCGAATACAAGCACTTATTCAAGGCTGTTGGTTGTAGCCGTGCAGCACTTCTGTTTCATATCACCCTCTGAGGTTTACGAAGCTCATCACATGGGATGGGATGGGAGCAGATGCCTTGTGTGTTTATCAAAGGTCAGAAGATGTAAGACCAGAGAAATTCAGTTCCAAAGGAACAGTAGACCAAATACACAGCAAGCCCAGACTTACTGGAAAAATTTCCAAAATGGACGGAAATTCATGTTCCCTAAAACACACTGTGCATACTAGGAAACAAGAGCATACATCATACTGGATATTTTCAGGAATTTTTAAATCTGTTCAAAGAATATAAATGTCCCTAAACCTTGAGCTCTGACTCACTAAACAATTAACTCTTTCAGGTCATTTTTATGTCTGCAAAAGCCATTTCCCCCTATTTCTATTCACCCCTTAAAATACCAGTCCCAAAATCAAACCAGTAATATCAAAATTAAATCTATTTTGAAAATCAGCCATTTAAAATTAACTCCCTAAAGCTGGCTGCAAATAGCTATGTAGGCTTTATAGAATGTAAAGTTTACATTTTACCACCAACAGATACGCTGGGCTGAGGTTTGAGCATCTTAAATAGACAATTCCATGGCTGCAGGCATCAAAACTGAGCATAAAGTATTGGCCCAATATCCTTAATTAACTTCATTTAGCCTTTAAAATGTGCAAAAAACCTTCCAGCTGCCAACTGAGTCATTAGGTAATCTGCTAATAATGCTTTCCTGAATCTACACACAAGTCAGAGCACTTACAGTAATTTGAGATTGGAAGGGGCCTCTCAGGTTGTTGAATTTGGGTCCACATTATCGCCTACAAACAGGTCATGTAAAGTTTTCCAAAAGTGTATTTTCAGGCTATAGCTACACCTTAAGAAAGACTTTTTCCTCTCCCAACAGCAATTAAGACAGTGCTCCAAGATCTAGCTGTTCTGCGAAACCTTCTTCTAAGTAATGTCAGCTGGACATTAAATCTGAAGCATAAGCAATAATCACTGCCAGTTATATTAACTACTTTCCTACTGTAATGTAGGAGAAACAAGAAGTGCACGTCCCATGATCCCATGTTACTTCTCACTCTCACATAACCACCTCTTCTCTGCTTACCAAAACTTCTGACTTCCCCATATAGCATCTTGTATCATCTAGTAATACAACATTCCTCCAGAAGTATGGGACTATAATAATGATAGGGTAAGGTAGGGTAGGGTAGGGTAGAGTAGAGTAGAGTACAGTATAGTTCAGTAGAACAGAACAATTAAGATAGAATCCCTAACAATCTTTACTACCTCAGCCATTCACAATTACAAATATGATTCACAATATTACAATCACAACATCACAGTGCTCCACAGTGATATATTTTCCTGAAGAAATCTAATTATAAAAATCATCACCACATTCCATAAAATTAAGGTGTACATGTGTGATCAATTATCCAAGAATGCTGAATGTAACTCTACATTGCCATAATCTAAATGACAAAAATAAACGGGATTTGTGGGTATTTTTATCACTTAAAAAATTTAGAGGCATCTTCTATATCATCAGATTTTTAAATATTAAGTATATAGCAGTTGAAAATTCAGAACTAACATTTTTCATTTCAAAGACAACCAACCCCAATGCCTTCACTCAGTTTGTAAAGTCTCATATTTGCACAACATTTAATTTTTTAGTTGCTGCTGCTGCTAGGAAGACCCAAATACAGAAGAAAATATTCTGAACTTAGAAAACATTAAACTGGCTACGGATGCATTATTGGCAACTGCAAGCTAAAACACTGAATGATTACAGATAGAACTCTCCTCGCTACTCCTTTTCAGGTATATAAGTGGATGTGCTGCTCAAAATGTGTCAAGAAAATGAAGAAAAGAACATCAGAAAATTTCTGAAAGTGAGGAGAATGAAAATGAGAACGGGAAAGGCCATAAAACAGGGCAGGTCAAACTTAAACAGGAAATTAAGAGGGTGAAGAAGAATTTAAGATCACACTGCAACAGATGCTCATGCTGAGACTCAAATGTTCCTTAAATACTTTGAAAGATGAAAGACAGCTAGGGGGTTGGTAGGATCATTTTTCATCAGAGGTATGAAAAGGATACTCAAGGATGAGAAGGTCACAGTGAAGAAGCTCATAAAATTCTTGGCATTTGTCTTTACCAATGAAGACGATGAGACGGTATCTCACACGCCATGTTCTTTGTAACATCTTCATCAACATGAAGCACATATACAGGAAGTACTAAACCAGCCAAATCCCTAAGTCATGTGGACCAGATGGCACTGACCTGAGAGCCTTGAAAGGACCACTAACTTCCAATTCTGCTAAGACAGTAAAGTCCACACAAAAGGATAATATTGCTGAGCCCATACACATCCAATGGGAAAAAGTCAACAGAGCTTTTGTAAAGGAAAATACTGCCTTGCTACCTGCAATGATTTCAGAGGGCGGAGGGAAAAGCATGTGGATAAATGAAAATCCAGTGGACTGAGATTTTTAGCAAGCCTTTGACAAGGCTTCCCACAAATGACTACTGAAGAAATTAAGTTAGAATGGAATTGGAAAAAGGAGCTTTTTGTGGACTTAAGAGTTGCTCAAGGGATAGGAAGCACAAGTAGACTTTAACAGTCACTCTCTCTTCTGGATTCCCAAGGAATCAGCTTTATTCAAATTCAATGACCCAAAGAAGGATCACACAATGGAATCTTCAGACTTACGGAAGATACTAAGCTCTTCTGAGTAGTCAAAGTCCATGCCAATAGTGAGGAACATAAAGGAGATTAGAAACCTGAGCAGGAGGGCAAAGAGGCAGAAGATGAGCTTCAGCCCAGGTAAATATAAGATGCTCTGCTTAAGGGAAAAATCTAAACCTCACATTCTCACATCAACTTTGAGTGCAGAAGAGATCTGGGAGTCACAGTCCTCTGTGCTCAAGCACAGCCAGAAAAGCCATAAAACTTTGGCTGTCACCAAGAAAAGTAACAAAACCAAGACAGAGGGTATCATTTAGCTGCTATATAAAATACTAGAGTACCAGACAGTTCTGCTCTCTCCAACTCAAAAATCAGGGTTAACAAAAGGGACAGAGAAGGGCAACTCAAATGATTCAGAGGACGGAGAAGCTGCCTTATATGTACAAGAGAAAAAGACCCTGTAACTCTTCAGTTGAGGAGCAGAAGACTGAGGGGGTAATACGGTCAAAGTTTATAAAAGCATTAAAGCAGAGTACAGTCTATGCAGAACTATTGCTTAACAAATCCCACAGTCATAGAGTTACAGAATCATAGCATGGTTTGGGTTGGAAAGGACCTTGGAGATCATCTAGTTGCAATCCCACTGCCGTAGGCAGGGACACTTTTCACTAGACCAGGTTGCTCAAAGCCCCATCCAGCCTGGCCTTGAATATTGTAAGAAGAAAGAATGTGATAAAACTATATTGAGATCAGCTCAACAAAAAAAAAAAAAAAAAAGCACATCTTTACATAGCAGGCAGTGATTTTATGAAGCTTGCCGCCACAAGGTATTGTAGAGGCAGACAGCATCAGCAAGTACAATAATAGGATTAGACAAACTCAAAACCACCACCACTGTATGTGGTCCCTTTAATCCGCCATGGGGAAGTACCAGGGGAATGGACTGCAGCCAAACTCACGTGCTGCTCCTGAAAACCCTTTCCTATTCCACTACTGAAAACGGATTATTGTCTGACCCAGGAAATAACTTTACAACTTGGATTTTTCCCGCTATGTGACAGTATCTCTTTTGCTTTAACGTCTGATGTTTGTAAGTGGACCTAGGCTCTCATTTACCAAAATAATCCATATTTGGACTGTTGACAGACCAGGTCACTAAACTAAAAAAAAAAAAAAAAAAAAAAAAGGCATTCAATATTGTCCTCCTGTGACATTTCCTATTCATATGACTTTGCAAAGTTGATTGTTGAAATAAAACCTACCCTCTTCTTTTTAAGTATTGTGAAGAGTTTAGTACACTTTCACCATTTGCACAGGTATGGCTTTAGGCGGACAGAGTCTTCATTACATTACAAGGTAAAGTATCACAGTTCATATTAACTCAGAGACCCTTAAAATATTCTATGTGTTCAGCAGATCAAAAATTACTTTTATTATTAAAAAATGTGACAATCAGAATCTCAGTTTTGATTAAAATTATGACCCAGGAATTCCAAGCTTGTGATTTTCTTGACAACCTCTGTACAGCAGCTTCCATTAGTGTCACTATGCTGACAGATTTTTCATTAGTTATGGCAAAATAAAAATAGATTTTTATCAGCCAAGAATAAAAACTTTATCATCTGCTCAGTGCAAGGTTACATTTGTATTGAAGATTCCTGATCATAGTGAGGGGAGCATGACACCTGAAAATTAAAACCAACCAAGAACTATGTTATAGCTATGATTTTGTACAGCTAAAAATGGTAAAAATAGAATTGAAAATCAGTATGATTATGTTGACTATATAACGCTGCTTTTATTTCAAGAGCTGATCACACAGTGGAACATGTGGAGCTGTACCATGGGGTACCTAATTTGCCTCAATAAAGATGCCCCAGACTGGTGCTGCTGACACATCCTCCAGATTACATTAGTGACAGAGAAATCAGGCAAGTTGTATATGCTCAGTCTGTCATTGCTGATGACAGTTATCCCTGTCCCATTAAAGAATAAAACAGTCTGGCTATCTTTAAGAAAACTCCTTACAAAATCTCAGTGAAAGCCAGCCGCACTCCCCTCACCTCCCCACCACAACACTAACCTGTGATTAGGCATCCCCATTTTTGTGTAATAATAAAAGAGTAAGCTCTTCCAAAATTATTCTTATAATCTGTATTTTTGGAATCATTTATGTGGATGGATTCTAGCCTAAGTGAAACTGTAGTACAAATAAATGCAAATATACAGCTTATGCCATGCACTTTTTCCTCAGTCCTGTTCCTCCTCCATGTTCCCTTCCAGCCTCTGCAGAGGAAACAGATTTTTCATTACTGTTAAAAAATAATTATAAAAGAAGACTAGTTTTCAGCTTCCTTTACTTGGAATATATGGTAGTATAGTAAAATATGAAGTAAATATGAAATTGCAGTGAAATTGCCATAATAAAAACATCTTAGTAGCAAAGTGAAGTTCGATTAGCAGATTGATTTAAAAATAAAGGTTATAGCACACATCAAAAATGAATGGGATATTGCCATATGAGGATGAAACATTGCTCTTGGAATTAAAAAACAAACAAACAAACAAAACTATTGTAGATATAAACTTGTACTAGATTTAGAATTGGAGAAGAAACTTTATCTGCAGTTCAAGTATTTGAACTCCTAAATTCTACCCAGGTACATGTTGATCTCATTCTGTGTTCTCATTAATCAGGGCATGAAACAGCTGTAATATGCTGCAAAAGGATAAAACACTTCATAGGACTGTGACTTAGCGACAAAGATTTAAGGGTCTTGGTGTCATTACACAACTCAGCTAACAGTCTTAGAGTAGTATTTTAAAGCTACCGTTTGGAGCTTCAATAGCTGTTGCTTTTAAATTACACAGAGAGATTTAAAACAACTAGGTCTAACTGATTTTGAGACAGAAGAATATAAATGGTATGCACTTCAGGAAGAAAAAAAATGAAAAAAACCCCAAACCCAAAACCCATAATAAACAGTCAAAGCACACAGCTGGCAAGATTTTTTTCCTTTACCAGAGTTATTTAGGTCTTGGTCTCAACTAAACAGGAGGAGCACTCAACACACTTGCCAGCCTGTAAACTAGATGCAGTATAGGTCCAAAATAAACTATTTTCCCACCTCACACAGCAAAATGGAAAAAAAAAATATAAAATCCCATTACATTTCCAAAGAAAAGAGCAAACTCTTCCTCTAGTTCTATCCAGTGTTCACATGCAAATAACAGTTGATCAGTTAGTTGAGGAAATAACAAAATCATATAACAAAAAAATATTAAACACCGCTACAAACTTTTAAGCGATCCTTTCTTGAAAACAAATCCTAAGTTAAGCTTGTCATAACAAACCTTCTGTGTTTTACTTCTTGCAGTTTTAGGTTTTGCCCCTCTGAGAATGTTTAAACAAATTCCAGTGATGCTGTCAGATTCCCTAGGAGCTACACTGGGTAGAAGGGAGCCTATGCAGAGCCACTTAGAGCCTGTGCCTCTCTAGGGAAAGCTGGGGCACAACTCCTTTCCTTCTTGCAGGCTTTTTCCATACCTCTATCTGACTTCCACTGGTCAAGTTATGAAAGAAAAACCTTTTAGCAAATGAATTCACACAAGGCCAGGAAGAGTTGTAGGATACAAGAGAACAGTTCGGTTGGAAGAGACCTACAACAATCCTCTAATCCAAAACATACACATTGTAAACATACGATATCAGGAAATCTCAGTATCACATAAATGTGTTTAAAAAGAATAAGTTCTTAGAATCTTTGTATTTATTCATTTATTTGAAGAGATTAAAACTGTAAAAATACCATGTCATCCACTCACTCCTTAACCTTTTCTAAATTAATAGTTGTTTTTAGAAAGTGATTGGTCATTGCAGCTGATATCTTACACAAAACTCAGGTCTATAGAGACAAACAGACACCAATTTCACAGATAGTCCTGTGATCTGCAGATTCCTGATATGTTTAGAATTACAGAGAAGTTTAACTGAATACCCAAGCATTCCTGAATTCTTACAGTGTTCCCAATTGCTGCAGATACAGAGACTGCATGCTTTAATCTAATTCAGTGGCTGCACTCCATTGCAAGTTTATATTGGCCTTAATTTTGTTTTACTGGATGGCACATAAAATCCTGGATACACATTAATCATGTCTTGAATTACATTTTCTAGTATTTTTCCACTAACAGTCTTAGCTTAATACTCTACTTCTCGAATAGTTAAATCAAGAAAACTTTTAATTCCACAATAACTCAAAAGCAAGACGCTCTTGCTTACCTACACAACTTTTGAGGCATGAGGAGACCACTTATAATATATTTCCCACTACTGAAAAATTCATCTTTAAGTGAGAAGGCTGCTAAAATTATACTAGTGAAATATGCAACAAAGGAAAAAAAGAAGCAATGTACAGCAAGAAGCACTTAGAAGAACTATATTAGAGCACTAGCTGTACTACAGATAGTGAAAAAGCCTGTTGATTATCATCAAAATTATTTAGAGAAGGCAGAAATACAGGATAGGTGTGCCATAGATTGGATATCTGTTACCAGTTTGACTACAGGTTTTATATATGACCTGGGAAAAATCAGTTACTGCGTGTTCTTTGGTCTCCACACTGTGAAAAATACCTTCTTTATTCTTCTCCACAAGAGTCTGGCTGTGATTTGTTACCATTTTATTGAACGTCTCACTAGAAGTGGCATTTAATTTTAATTAAATTTTTTCTTTAATTTCTTTTTGGATGATGGGGACTTCAGAAGTATTTGAAGTGGAACTAAAAAATTCACAATCTCTATTTTTTATTATCAGAATGATAGGGGAAAAAAGTGGAAAAGCATAAAACTGCAAACAAAGCTGCAGCATTAAAAGTTCATTTTGAGACAAGGGATAACACAGAACTTTTTTAATACTCACACTCTGTAACTAATACTGGTACTGTAGGTTCAGTATAGGTATATAGTTGCAATTTAGGAGAATAGTTGTTGCAGAATCACAAAACAGTTGAGGTTGGAAGGGGCCTCTGGAGATCAATCTAGTCCAGCCCCCTTCACAAAGCAGAGTCACGTAGAGCAGTTCATCGAAGACTACATCCAGCTGAGTGTTGAGTATCTCCAAGGACGGAGACTCCACAATCCCCCTGGACAACCTGTGCCAGTGTCCAAACACCCTCAAAAGGTCCAGTGGACTTGTGTACATGCAGTTTAAATGTTTCCAAACTTGATCCTCCACCTATGGTCTTGCTTGCTCCTGACTTTCCCACTGGTCTCAGGGAGCTGGGATTGGAGAAAGCTGGTCTTAGCAATAAAGACTAAGACGAAGAAGGCATTGAGTATTTTGGCATGCTCCATATCCTTTATCACTGGATCTCCTCCCTCATTTAGCAGAAGGCACAAGTTTGCCCTAGTCTTCCTTTTTCTGCTTATGTGCCTGTAGAAGACCTTCCTGTTGGCCTTCACACCCCTTGCTAGATTCAGTTCCAGTGGTCTTTGGCTTTCCTAGGCCCATCCCTGCAGGACTGTTCCTCTAAATTCCTTCTGGGTCACCTACCACTGCTTTCATCTTTTTATGTCAGCTTTTTCAGAAGCACCTTGTTCACCCATGCTGTAGACCACTCTTAAGCCTGCAGGACTATCACAGCCAGATTCTGACTCTGACTTTCACCCTACCTTCTGTTAGTTCTAAAAGTGAAATTCCTTCTAGCAAAACCATACCTTTTTTCTACGTTTGCTTTTCCTATAATTCCTTACAAATATTACTGAGGTACCCCTTGCCCAATTTCTCCAAATCAGGATTTTCTTATACAAAAATCTAGCACTTCTAGACAATGCCTGGAGCCCAAATTGGCACCAAAAATTGGAGTTCTGGTTACTGCATTTTAATTAAATTGGAGTTACTAAATTTAGTAGGTAAATATTATATAGCTTGGTCTATTTTGGAGGAAATATAAATAAAACCAGTTTGTGATATAGTACTGAATAAGCGCCAACAAGATCTGAACTTCACTTTCCAGGCCACTAACAGTCCCCTGTAACCTCTGGCAGGCGGCTTATTCATTGCACCTCAATTCTGAACAGACAGAAAAGAAATAACACTTCCTCACCTTGAAGAGATGTTATGCTGATACATTCAGCAGCTACATATAAACATCACATGTATACCTACTGAACCACTATAAATTTAGGAAATGAATTATTACCACAAGAGTGCTGATGCACTCCCCAAAACAGCAAGGCACTTCTAGTAAAGGACAGGGTCTCAGTTGTTTCTAGCAATTCCCATGGTAAAATCCTATTTTTCTTCCCAATCTTTTGCAGCAACCCTGGTGGAAGCAGAATTCTCATATTACAATGAGAGGAGGAAATTCTCTTTTGAGACGACCAGAGTGAAAAGCAGAAGAATAATATACATCAGACCCTCCCTTCCCCTCTGTTTACTGACAGGAAATAAGAGCCTGTAATTACTTTTGAATTCACATTCCCTTTGTGACCAGGCTCATTCATATACATGCTATTTTCTCTCATTCAGAAAACAAAGTAAAGCTTCTTCTCCCAAAACACATATTTCTGACCAGAGTGGGGCAGATCAGTAATTCTCAGAGTTTTATACAGCATGGCTCATGCTTGTCTATCCATCAAGGAGCCTCTTTTCTGACTCTAAATAGGCTCTGGCTCTTACTCCGTGTCCAAACCCTTGAGTTGTGGAATACAACGCAATGCTTCACTTCAGTCCATGGGAAAACAGGGAGTGGATCCTCTTGAAACATATTTCTGGGCACATGAAGGAGAAGGAGGTAACGTGACAACACAGCATGGTCTTACCAAAGACCTGAACATCAGGAAATCTTATCTAAGAGCCCTGCATCAGACAGTAGCATCACACCTCCCATTCCAGTTGCTGTTCAACAGTTCTTACAACTAAAATAGATCGAATGTTGTAGTCACTCACTTTTTTTCTTTCAGTGAGGTGAGCAGCTAAGTATGGACTTCTTTTCAGTTTTAAACAGCTTGATGGCAATTAAACAATTTAAATTGCTATTAACAAAACAGCCCTAGTATAAAACTAAGTAAAACTAGAAACATGGAAATAAACATACTAGAATAAAACTTGACTATAGTTCTCATTGGGATTTTTTTAATTGAAGAAAGTACTTTCCATATTAATAAATTCTCAGTTTTATAAAACCTGTCACTTTGCATATCCATTGTGTAAGAAGATTTGGCACCTTGAAGGTAAGAGCATTTATGTGTTTTACAATGTGCTTGCTTTCAGACTGTGATGCAAAAGCTACTTCCAGGGGAACTAAAAACAACAAATTCTATTTCAGCTTCAATAAAAACTCAAAAATATTCTGAAATCTTCATTTAACAATGTATCCTCCATACCTACTAACAAAATTAGAGACTCATAAAGGGCCTAGAAGAGGCATAAAAAGATCTTTTAGTCCACATGCTCCTTCAACATAACACTGACTGTATACAGACTTGCAGAAACAGGTTATCCATTATTTTATTCAGGTGTCCCATTTTTTCACTTGAAATTTTTTTCTGGCCATTTGTTGGCAAAAAGGTCACTATCATCCAAGCATCTGCATCAAAAGGCAAAACACATGAGCAGTAGAGGCACTGTATCTCATAAGCCTGTATTCATTGCTTCTGTAGAGCTGATCTTCGTATGTCCAGCTTGCAATCACAAAATCCCAAGACAGAATGATGGGGAGTCTAAGATCTGACTTTTCACATGATCCGACTGTCATTTACAAAAATACACCACTGTTCACATGGATTCACCAAGGGAAAGTCATGCTTGACCAAACTGATAACCTGCTACAATGGAATGTCTGGCTGGCTAGACAGGGAAGAGCAGTGGATGTTGCTTACCTTGACTTCGGCAAGACTTTTGACACTGTCTCCTGTAACATCCTCATAGGTAAGTTCAAGTAGTGTGGGTTAGATGAGTGGACAGTGAGGTGGATTGAGAACTGGCAGAGATCAGATGGTTGTGGTCAACGGTGCAGAATCTAGTTGGAGGCCTGTAGCTAGGGTGTTTCCCAGCGGTCAAGTAGTGGGTGCAGTCTTGTTCAACTTATTCATCAGTGACCTGGATAAAGGGCTAGAATACACTCAGCCAGTTTGCTGACGATAAAAAACTGGGGGGAGTTTGGCTTTGGTTGATACACCTGAAGGCTGTGCTGCCATTCAGCAGGACCTTGATAGGCTGAAGAACTGGGTGGAGAGGAACCTAATGAAGTTCAACAAAAGCAAGTGTAGGGTCCTGCACCTAGGCAGGAGTAACCCCATGCACCAATACAGGCTGGGGGCTGACCTACTGGGAGGCAGCTCTGCAGAGAAGGACCTGGGAGTCCTGGTGGACAACAAATTAAGCATGAGCCAGTAATGCACCCTTGTGGCCAAAAAAGCCAATGGTATCCTGGGCTGCATTAGGACGTATGTGGCCACCAGGTAGAGGGAGGTGATCCTCCCTCTCTACTCAGCCCTGGTGAAGATGCATCTGGAGTACCGTGTCCAGTTCTGGGCTCCCCACTTTAGAAAAGACAAGGAATTACTGGACACGGTCCAGTGGAGGGCTACGAAGATGATTATGGGACTGAAGCATCTCTCTTATGAGGAAAGGCTGAGAGAGAGCTGGGCCTGTTTAGCCTGGAGAAGAGATGACTGAGAGGGGATCTTATCAGTGCATACAAATACCTTAGGTAAGGGTGTCAAGAGGATAGGGCCAGTTTCTTTTCAGTGGGGCCCAGCAATAGGATTAGGGGCTATCCTTAGACTATTCCCATATAACATTTGCCTAAGTTCTTAAAGCCCCCAGTTACAGAGATCCTCTACCACTAATATGTTTTCCCTTGTATAAACCTCGCTTGCTTTAAACCCATAAAGTGCCATTCTATGACAATGACACAGATGTAAAACACCAATAAATGAACTCAAAACTCAAAGGCTGTTCCTAACTGACAGTACTTCGCAAGGAGAAAAACAGGGAGAACAGCAATCACTTACTAGGACGATTGTCATTGCTCTTCACACGTCCCAAAATTCTTTTGTTCAAATCACAATAACTTTACATCAGGAGAATATATTATGAAGACACAGTTATTAAATGAGTCATAAGGTTGTTTTGCTTTTTGACCAAACTAGTAAATTTGCATCTAGGAGTATTTTGAAACAGAACAAAGATGGAGAACTGCAAATGTTTTTCCACAGAGGATATAGGTTATGAAAGTCTTGTATCCTGCTATGTACTAAGATTAGGCTTAGCATACAGCATGTAAAGATATGATATGATTATGCTGTGTGAAACCTCTCCATGAAGTACCATTATCAAGAGCATTTACGAGCAAGAAGCTCTACTCTCCTCTGGGATGTGGATCGAGTGTCCTATTTATTTCACTGGCATTTCAGGTAAAAGTGGAAAGCATGGAAAATATTTTTTAAAAATAGATGTGGTTAATCAGATTTCTTCTTGCATTTCCTGATCATGTTTCTTTGGTATCTACTTTCTTCTGTTTAAAATACTTTTATTCTCATAATTGCTTACTTGTGTTCAATACAGGTACTATAAGCTTTTGAGACTTCTCCAATTTCTAAGCATTAAGTACTTAAGGAACGTCTGCAGTCGCTGTCTTTTCCCTATGACAAGAGCTGGAGGACTTTGGCAGATAAACCCTAGAAGATCTTGCCCATCCTGTCTCCTATGCTCTGACAGTCACAGAAGGGAAGATGCACCCACTGTGCAAGCTTTCAGATTAAGCAGCTAACAATAGAAAGGCTGAGTTGAGACCACACCACTAGGAGCTTCAACGATTGAGGCACAAACACGCATGTTTTGGGACCAGTAATTTTGAATACAAAGGCAGGGCAAGTGCTCCTTATCTCTAAACCCACCAAAACTTCTGTGCCAGAGCATCCTGTTCTCTTGCCACACTTGTGCTGGAAACTGAGTTACATTAGAACTTTCCCCACGCACAGGGGAAGTCCTCGAAAACAAGCTAAAATCATTAAAAATATATTAATCAGATCTAAGCTGTTTGATGAAAATTTTAGATCTACAGGATGATCTTTCATCTTCTTTCAAATTAGCTAGGCTTCAAAGCAAATTCCAAGAAGAATAATTCTAGCTATTTGTTACAATGCTTTTCTTGATACGCAATGAAAAGCCCTTTAGTTAGAATAATTTAAGAAAAAATTATTAGTCAAAAATCTCATTTGCACAAAGATACTGTGAGCTTATTAACTAGCTCCAGACAGTAGTTAGAGGAGCTGACCACAAGACCTGGATGAGAGAAAGGTCACAACAAAGTCAAAGCACCCACATCAAGAGTAATTTCTGAGTCATCTGAGGGTACCACTCTCACTTCTTCCAACCAGATTCCTGATACGGCCTTATACTAGCAAGGAGTCTGGGAATAAATGTGATTAATACTCCTTTTATTTTTTTTCCTTTCCCTTTTTATTTTTAACACCAAGGTGATGCTTCTCAGCTAAACCATCTGTGTGCTTCATATCTTGCTATGCTAGCCCCACTGATTCATCTGGGGAAACAGAAGAAAAACTACACTTCCCTATTTATATGTATGATATGCTGGCTTCAACTGGGCTATCATCACTAGCATTTCTAGAGACACAGTAGTTAATAATACCACAAAAAAAAAGGATGTTTCCTTTTTCAAATCAGCAGTGCTGATTTTAAAGCCGTTCCATTGATTTATCTCATCAGCTACAGAGACTGCAAGCGTTTTCCTTTAACACCATAGTTACTAGCTGATTTTCAGGTTGCCAGTTGAAAAGTGATCCATCAGTGAAACTGGTTAACAGCAACCAGAGATTTCAAGAGGGTATTTGATTAAGCTTCATTGAGCAGCTCCTCTAAGGGTGCTCATTTGCTCTACAGTTACCCAAACTGAGAGGATTATTTATCGAATGACGTAGTTGCTGCTTTTAAACCATCGTTCAAGACGTTGAATAGGTTTTCCATACACAACATGAGCATACAGCAAAAACATAAGGTATTTTAATTACAAAAGAGAAAATACTTCTCACCAGACTTTTCTCTCTAAACTACAAATCAGAACTGTTAAACCCTTTCATCTGCACTTCAAAATGTAGCTCCAAACCCTCAGAAGCGGACAAATATATTAAGGTCTAGGAGTACGTTCCCCTTCATTAACTGGTGTGACAAATGGCCTGTCAACACAATACCATGGGTGCCACTGCCAACAACAGCCTTAAACCTCTTTATTCTCCATTGGAAGTCATGATTTAATTTATATACCTTTTAGTTAATGAAGGTCTTAAACTCACAAGAGAAGCTCATGGGGGAAGACGCACAGACAGGCGCTGACAAGCTAATAGATGATGAGTACAGCAGGAAGCCTCAAGGTAGATTGGTTATGGAAGGCTAATGGGCTCCTCCATCTTCCTTGTACCCACCCCATCTATTTAGAATGTAGCACCAAGCCACAGACACCCATTTAATTGATGGGTCCTGCTAGGCACCAGGCCTTTTGCTTTTTATATGCATTATAAAGAAAACTGGTTGGGTTATAATTCTGAATGAGAAGGCTGAAGGTTTCTTCATGTGTTTTCTAATATACCTTCAGGTTGACAGAATAAAAATACTATCTTTCTGTATGTAAAAAAAAAATGACTGTCCAAGTTTGAGTCAAAAATCAGGGATGTTGTAATTTTTAAACTTCCAATACAGATTTCTTTATTATTAGTAGTATTTATAACCCTCTATCTACTTCAAAACTTTACTTCAAGGGGGTAGGGGATTAATGAAGAACATAACTAAAAATAAATATTCTGACACTAAAGCACAGTGACTGGGAGGGGGGAGGTGTTTTCTTTACAGGTTAGTGTGTTTTTTCTTAAAAGTTTTACAGTAGTTTTACTTTCTGCTGCCTTAATCACCAAAGATGAATGCAGAGCCTGCTGTGCCTTGGAGCATCCTTTTGGTGCCATTTATATTTGGATAAAACATGGGCTGAGTCTGGTCCAGGGCACAAAAGAAGGAGTTACCACCGCAAAGAGCCTGCAGCTTTAACAATCAAGATACAAAAAAGGATGCACTGAGACACCCTGAGGAAGGAATATGTCAGGTTTTAACTAAGGAGCAACAAAATTTATATTACTGTTTGAATACCAAAAGGAAATTAAGGCATTTAAATGGAGAGAGAAAAGTGGCATGATATGTGTGAAATGAGAAAGAGGATCCTTAAAGCAGCACTGGCACGAAAAAAGAACAAGGAAGCAAAAAGACGGGATTATTAAGTCTAGCATCATTGCCAGTGATGGAAAAAGCCACACACAGATCAGCAAGGGTATCCTGCAGTGTGAGCTTACATCCTTTGATTTACAGTAACCATTCATATATGCTATGAATAATCAAGAATTATTCACATGAATAATCATATTCATTATGAATAATCAACAATTGAGAAAAACTACACTTTGGAGTAGCTGCTTAAATTTGTTAACAACATTTGTTATCAGTTGATACATGCTGTCAATGAAATCATACAGTTGAGTTTGGCTGTTTAATTCACCCACCTACCAATCTTTTCAATGAGCAAATAGGATCAATACTGAAACAGAGAAAATGTGCACTAACGTTGCTATTAAGAGGGGGGACAGCTTTCTGGATAAGCAAGCCCCAGCAGCATTAAACAGGAGAGTGATACAAAGCACATCTCCTCACCTACTGGTACGCAAAGTAGAATATTATTGATCTAAGGATATCCGGAAACTGGTTTTAACCAGTTGTCTGAAGAAGATCCAACCAAAAAAAAAAAAAAAAAAAGGTATAAATACAACTGATTTTAAAATTAGGCTAACATTTCTCTTGTATGAAAGAGAAATAATCTAAGAGCAGAGTCCAACTAGAGCATAACTGGATATGTTAACAGTAAAAACTGGGGAAAACAACTAAAAAGTGGAAACCACTGTTTATTTCAGAATAGATGTTGGATATATTAATACAGAAAAAAATATTTTCTGATTCATGCATTGTTATATACAAATTAAGATTTAAATAACAAATGATGACCACCTTTTTGTATTTAGTGAAGACCAAGACAGGTTCTTTAAACGGGCTGAAGAAAAAGCCCTCTCCACCATGAACTGCCCTACCACATGATGCTAAACTTTACATACAAGATGCAACAGAGTTACTCCCCAGATCTTGATAGTTGGCAAAGACAGTAATTAAACCTAGACATTACTTGCTGTAATTGCGCCTACAGCGACAATGAAGACAATATGGAAGCTATCTATAAGAAGGAACCATACGTTATACCTTCCCATGGGACCCACATGTAGGTGAGAATATTCAATCCAAATAGCCAAATGAGTTAGCTTACCCTGCAAGACACAAAGGCAGCTCCACTACCAACTTGGTATTAATTGTAAGGAATTCTGATAGAACTTAGAATTTAGGTATGACCATGATAATTTTTACTTTAAAGGTATATCATTAGCATGCACAAAAATAATTTAATCCTCTGTAAATTCTAAAAGAGATCCTTATGAAGCAAAAAATCATTATGAAGCAAGTTTCCTGCAATGTTTCAAAAAATACATTGCAATTATTTCTAAAATTTATTACATATTGCAGGAGCAATAAATTATTTTTTAATTTAAGCATTTCACACTGTATAATTAATACTTGCCTATATACTTCCTGAAAAGAGATAATAAACTGCTTTATAATTAATAATTCTGCTTTCTACAATAAATAGACAAGTCATACAAAGAATATTTCCACAGCTTCCTAGAAGTTATCCATTGCTTTGAACCAAGCATTTATTTCATTAATGTCTCTTGTACATCATTCTGAGACCTCTTGTTCTTTACACTGCTCTTTTATGTAGCAGGATGTCACAGACACTTCAAATGCATGAACTGCTTCTGGACATAGAAACTACTTTGAAAGTAAGTAAGTAAGTACTGCACCTACTATTTTAATACAAAATAGCTGATGCCAATGAAAGCTCATGTTAATCTTTATATACATTCCCTCTTATGTTTCATAGGTTATTAAAATAATTGCAGATTCTATACCTGAAATTTCTAGGTGTTGTTTTTCTGATCAAACCACAAAAGCTGTTCTGGAAAAGCTAGTTCTTAAAGCAACTTCCTAACACTGTCACGACAATATTATTTGAAAAGGAGAACACATGCTGATTTTTACAATTTCCCAGTGCTCTACATCTAATGTCTTGAACGAATACTAAGACAAAACACAAACACAATGTCCTAGAAACAGTAATTTCGTTATAAATGAAAAAAAATCCACAAAGGCTGTTATTGCTTCTTATAAAAATTGGATTATAGCTAATGACCACGGGGGGGTAGTAGTGTGATGGTAATGCTCAGGTACAGGGTCTTGTGCTTAGCAGCACACAACAACACAAGCTTAGTGGCTGTGTGAAATCAGTGTACTTCTGCGGGGAGAAGTTGATTCTTTGTAGCATATATATTTTAACTATAGGACATGCATACATGTGGCCAGTTGCAGTATCAAAATCTGAAATTTGGGAGAGTCAGGGAAGAAGTGCTTTAAGTTATCCTTTCATTCAGTAAAGGGTTGCACCAAGAAGTTGTGGCTACCCCATCCCTGGAAGTGTTCATGGCCAGGTTAGATGGGGCTTTGAGCAACTTGGTCTAGCGGAAAGAGTCCCTGCCTGTGGCAGGGGTTTGGACTGGATGATCTTTCAGGTTACTTCCAATTTAAACCATTCTATGATTCTATGATTCTGTGATTTGTTGTGGAAAACCAGGACAGTCACTAATTAACATTTAGTGATAAAACACACAAAAATCTTTTGGCAGTCATTTACTGAAAGCTGACATTTTCAGTCCCTAAATTACAGAAGAGTAAACATATTTGCTAAGGCAAGTTGGTAAGTTATCAGTGGTTAGTCACTTCTCACATTAAATATAGATTTGAAATTTTTATATATAAATGAGGATGCTCAGGCTTTACTCTTATAAAAAGAAAGGTTAATTCCTATTCTCTTTTCAGTGTAAAATAGGGTCAATCTTTTTTTCTCTTAGTTACATCATCCAAGTATCATAAATAACTCACAAGAGTTGGTCTTGTGAAAGTCACTTGCCTTTTTAAAGATAAGTATATAAATATTTATAGATTTGTACTGCACACAAACACAATAGAGGAGAAAAAAGGCAAAAGTGCTTACTTGCTATATAAATAGCTATAAGTACATACAAAATCATAGAGTGCAGCTAAGTCTTATAACAAATTGTTTGTGCCATATGATTTGTTCCTATTCAACTATGTTGATTCACAGACTTATTTTTTACTCACATATATTCTATTTTGACAAATAATAACACATATTACAAATATATATTATTTTTACTCATACAAGAGTCCCAAATGCATTTGATAGCATTGTTATATATGGTCAGAGACTGTCAAAATAATACAAGCAGGAAAAGAAAGAAGTCTTGAAGTTGGCAAGCCAAGCTGAGCCACAGGCCACCGATCCATTTGTCACCAACTTTTTCTCCCCAATGCTTTTGCAAGTAATATGTCACAAAGTCAATAAACTCCAGCTTTCCTACAATCTGTGTACATGCAGCATTTGTATTAAAATCCAAAGAAGTATTGTTAAGGGCTTGCCCAGACTTGAAAGTTGATGCAGGTTATGGGAGCGTTTGACACTGAAGCATAATAGCCGGTCCATGTGCAGTCACTCTTACCCTCAAGCAAAAGCATCACATTCCTGTTTTGCTTAATCCCCAGCTAAAGAACTTCATTGCTGTCAGGATGATTCATAAAATCAACAGCTACATCTGAAATAAGTCTTCAACAGAGCAAATTCAGCTCTGACAACCCAAGAAAAACACAGGAAATACAAAGAAAAAGGTCAGAATGAGGCAACATATCTCACAGTAAAAACAAGACAGGTGGACAAGTTAGGGCAGGATCATCTTCACTGGTGACTGCTACAGATGGCAAAATTCAAGAGCATGAAACTTCCCACACCATCTCTCTCAAAAGAAGAGAAGGTTGCTTTTAGACAGGAATTTCAGCTGCCTGGTTGAATGCAATGCTATCTCACTTTATCTGAATAAAAATGTTACCATTTTATAAAAGTATAAGATTAATTAATATTAATTAATAGGATATTACCACTGTAATTCCTAAGAGCTTCATTTGTTAGTTAATACCCTTTTTCCTAAGCCAGAAGTGACTGAGCAGTTTGTACTGGCACAACTATCTTGGTAAGTAAAATGCCTGTATTAAACATGCTTAAAATGACCATAATCAAAGGGGATTAGAAAAGCTATTCTTGTTTTTACTTTGTGTTGTTATTTGCTAAATCTTACAAAACAGTTGCTTTAATTATAAAATCTGGTAAGAGTCAATTCTTCCCCTTTGTAAATCTCTCCACAGTGCAGCACAGAATGACATTGCAAAACAGTAATAAAACAGGAAAATGCAACTTAAAAAACCCACACAGAGTGTTTTAAGAACATGACAAGTATTGAACATTTCTTAGAATTATTTAAAGTATTTCTGCCCTTTCGTTTCCAACAGTCAAAGCTTGCAGGCTGTAAATGAAGGTAAGAGGAATAGTGTACTCTTAGGCTGAGCTGCTGCTATGTAGAAAACATAAGTGACTTGCGTAAGGTCACGGTGAGTCAGCACCAACAGAACAGTGAATCGAAATCCTATTGGGAAGTATGAGGAATCCCATTTTCAAACTACTGGATTGACTCATTTCCCACATCCAGTTACTCTGTATTTTATGCAACGCTCAAACCATGGAGTTGCTTCTGCAAATGAGATTTTTGGTGTTACGGCCCATTCTTGCAAATCGATCAAGGAAACATTTCATTTCTTTTTAATGAGCTTCTGTGATCTCACTTCCCATGTCACATTGTATATCCTTGCTTAATGCTAGATAAATGAGTCAAGTTGGACATTCCAGATGACTGATATAAAACAGTTTTAATGCATCTTCACAGGCATATGTTTCTGCAAAAAACCCTAATGACAAAGTAAATAAGCTAAAACCTAGCTATCATCATACCCGTAAATCAATGCACAATATTCTTCATGCTCTGGCTTAAAAATAACATATCTTCAGATTTTTTTCAGACAAAATCGTTTGACCATTTCAAAATGCCAAAAGGTACTAATAAATGATGCCAAGGATCCTAAGAAAGTTTGGTCTCCCAAACTCATGAAAGGTCCCCTGTGGAAAAAAAGCACTTAAGAAGTCTGACAGCTTAGGCTGGATCTGATCACTGAAAGTTCTAGCATTACCTGCTGAAAAGTGGGCAGTGTCTCATGCTGACTCTGGCTATTACGGAAAACACACTACACTTCCCCTAAATCTGTAAATCTTCATGTTTCAAACTTCACTGAGGAGTAAGAGCTGCTTTACTTGTCAATGTTTTAACTGTACATTTTTAGCATTTTAACATTTTTAGCTTTGAGGGAGTCAAGAAGAGTGTTACAAACGCAGGGAATCCATGCCTATACATCAAAAGCCATAGAGGTCTCAGGGCTGGGTGATGACAGTTCCATGTCATTGGTAGGTACCCAAAGGATGTGCCCAGCCAAGTTAAGGAAGAACCTAAAACTCTGAAGGGCACCGGGGACTCAGACAGCCTTCTCTGGCTTTACCTCAAATGCTGGCATTTGCCAGCCACACTCCGATTACAAAATTCTCTTTATCTCTTTATTCACAAACAAACTAAAAGGAAGAGACAAAAATCTTGGTTGTTAATATATTAACTGCTGCATATAGGAAATAGTTGAATTTCTTATCGTTCTGTTGCAATTTCCTCATACTTCCCAAGGCTGCAGCAGCACAGACTATCAGTCAATTATGGGAAGTAGGAAAGATGTGAAATTCTGCCTGGAGACAGTCATAACACAAAGATGTCTTAAACTGTACATTACGTTTCTAGAGCAGAAATCAGATGCATGGTACACCTGGTTGTGTTAATCACTCTGGAAGCTATGAAAAGGTTAGTTCACTGTTTAAAGAATATCCTTGTGAATGTGAGGCCATCTAAAGTACCTGAAAGACTATAATAACATAATCGATACGTTGTATTTATTTGTGTTTATATATTTTAAAATATTTAAAGCAAACCTAGTATTTGCTAGGTTTGCTAAACCTGACAAAATTCAAACATATGAAAACAAAGAAAAGTAAAGAACACAAAATTTGGAATAGTGCAGAGCAGACAGTGGTTATGGGGCCACTGGACACCCTTCCTATACATCACTTCCTCACTCCCCTAAAGCTACTGATATGAAACTTTCTGTTACCAATTGCTCAAGAGCTGGAAAATTACCTGAAACCTGGAAGCACATGAGGTGTTACGGGTTACTCCTAGAAAAAGGCTGTGAACTCATGGGTATTATAGCAAAAACCATTCAAAGCCCAGAAAAGAAGAGAAACCAAAGAAAAATCTACTAATAGCTTCCACCAAGATTTGTAACTCAGCAATCTCAAAAACACTCCATTTGAGTTGCATTAGAAAGTGGTAAAACTGTAATGACACACGTGTCTGTATGACAACAGACATTCACAGATGCTGTGAAAGTCAGACAAATATATTAGCAAACTGAATTTTTGCCAGCAGACGTTATATCAGTTGTCTGAAGAATTGTAAGCCGCACTAGGGAAGAATTTTAACAAACTGTACTAGAAAGCTGTTAGTGGCTTTTTATATAGTTTAGATTCCCGATGAAAAAATACAAGCAATCATACTCCAACCCCACACTCATAATGACACAAGTTTCTCTTGGGTTTCCTAGATCCCAAACCTCTGTGCAGATGCACAAACACTGTCTGAACACATCCTGCAAGAGCACTTGTCTATCCCTAACTCTGATGGAATCGAGTCCGAAAAGGTTTTCTGCACTGTCAAATTTGATCAAATAACATCAAATCTATGTTAAAGAGATTAGCAGACTGCATACCCACTCACTTCATAACTAGAAATCTGGATAGAATGAAAGGTTTCAATCAGTTTAAGCTACTATCCAAATTAAAGACCTTTACATTCCATCTCCAGAACAACTCCAATGTCAGCTATCCACAAATCTTTAAGAGCAGTGTATCTAATGTGAGAACATGGAAATAACTCCATAAAATGCTAGCCCAGACTGCACTTTTCCATGCTGCCTTCTAACACACAGACAGAAACTACTTCTGAATTAAAGACTACATTATTTAATATAGCGGTAAAAGCACTCCTCTTGCTTAGAAAATATAAACCTGTTTTATAAAATAAAGTGGATCAGAGACAAAGTACCCTAGACCAGTAAACTGAGTATTGATGTGATTACATTTTTCATTCATTGGACAGGTGTAATTTTGAAACAAGTCTAACAAAATTATGTATTTCCAATTACTTCTCCTGGAGTAAAGAAATTATGGGTTGTTTGGTGTTTGATTTTAGAAAACCAAGACTGGGATCAAGCTTTCCAGATTCAAAACCCCTCCTCCCTTATTCACTAAGTAACCTTGAAAAGCCTTTGACATCTCCCAGCACGCAAGCCTCCCATGACATGAAGTATGGATAACATCTCCATTAGAGAAGGCGAAGAAGTCATTATCTAGCCTTTGTACACAGTTTGATCTCCATGCATTTTACAGTGTGCCAGGTTATTTTCAATGCACCTTGTCATGGATATAAACCAAATGATCACAACTCACAGAGAAAGCACTACTTTTTGCTTATCAGAAGACCCAGTTTTACAGTCATAACCTCCAGAACCAGAAGTATTAGCCTTATAACTTTTCCTTCTCTGTTAACCTAACACAGAACACTACTGTATATTTAAAAAGGAAAGTTAAGATCCACAGTTTACCAAAATGCATGCATTACCCATTGCTAGTTCAAAATATTTTTGATCAAATGTTCTAAAAATGGGTCTATTCATATCACAAGAGTGGCCTGTCTCATGAAGTCTAATGGAAGACCAGTTTCGTAAGTAAGAAAGAACCTGAGAGCGTTATGAGAAGTGTGGGTGTTTTTTAACTGAAACAAAATAGTTTTAGGAGGAAGTAAAGGTGTAATACAGTCATCACTGTGCAATTTTAATATCTCACTTGTGCAAAATCTCCATTATTCTGGCACATCCAATTTGTGCCAGGGGAGGTTTAAATTGGATATTAGGAAAAATTTCTTCATGGAAAGGGTTGTCAAACATTGGAACAGGCTGCCCAGGGAAGTGGTGGAGTCACCATCCCTGGAGGTATTGAAAAGACGTGTAGATGTGGTGCTTAGGGACTTGGTTTAGTGGTGGACTTGGCAGTGTTAGGTTAACAGTTGGATTCCATATCTCAAAGGTCTTTTCCAACCCAAACAATTCTATGATTCTAAATAAAGAAACAGGGTTTTGCTCTTGTTTCTCAGTTACCCCAATAAAGTAGATCCCTGCACTAGGTAAGGCTAGTTAATAAAAGCCTTCAAGTGTGTAGAGAACAGGGTTTTTTCCACTGATGTGTCATGTCTCTAACTATGGAACATACAAATCAGTATATTCTATTTTCTGCCATCAGAAATTTGCATCTCCATCTACACAACAAAATCAGATGTGCAACAGCTTCTTTGCTAAATTGCTTCCTCCCGCTCTGCCTGATTCAGAGTAGAGGTAGATCTACCTTTCACTGCTGAAACAATATATTCTCAGGTTATCCATCTTCCCTCTCTGAAAGTAAAAGGAATGTTGATTGTAAGGGAAAGGCAGAGGAGAACTCCAAGTACATCCCCTCTTCTGGAGGACTTTGTATGAAGTTTGCTAAAAGTATTTTTCAGCAAAGACAACAATAAGGAGGAACTACATTTGAAGTAATATCACTTTCTCAAATTGCTACGTTACTCATAACAATAATGTGAAACAGCAGGTCCCTGACACTGCTTTTGAGAATCTTATAAAACTATGTGCCTATGGCACTTCAGGAACCTAAAGACAGATATTATAGTTGTCTATAAATTAAAGTCATATTGCAGTGCAAAAGACACTCAATAACCAGATTCACTGAGCCCTCTCTCATTGCCTTAGAAAACAGAGAAAAACAGATGCAAGTAGTTCCTCTCCTCATGCAAAAACTAACACAGAACCACTCCCTGCTTTACAAACATTTTTTTTCTGATTAGTTCAGCCAGAGCACACCCAAACTGCAGCCACGCTCTCCCCGGCAGTGTGACCTCTCACAACCTTCCTGGTAGGCTTATGCAACCAGGAAACCAAAAAGCAATTCTGTGTAACTTGGCTAATTTCAACCCATCAGGCCATTTTAAATTAAAAACAAGTAACTGTCCCAAATTTAGAATCAGCAGGAAAAAGTGATTTAGAAAATCAGTATCAAAAGCACACTGAAGGTTCTGACACTTCTTCCAATTCTCAAGTGTTTACATCAATTAATTGTTCCTTTCCAGCTGTGAAATAGAGAATATTAGAATTCAGTAACCTGTTAAAAATACAAAAGTCTGGGTGTTAAATGTGCATTTCTGTCATAATTTCAAATGAAACTTTAACCCTACACTTGCATTACTCAGGTGATTTCTGCCAAATTATTACTTCAATAAATCTTTAGAAATTGAATTTCATTGGGTTTACTTCAACTAACAATATCCTTCACCAGAAGACTGTTTAAAAATTAATGTTATACTAGCCTCCTAAAGAAATATAGTCTTTTTGAACATTTACACCCAGACTAAAAGGCTTAAGCAAAAGTGGTACATATACATGAGGTGAGCATAAAGAATAGTTTCCAGTGTCACTGAACTATGGAAGAAGAAGAGGTTTTCATATGGATATATGAGTGTGAGCACCAGTGATACACATAATGCTTACAAAAATAGCCTATGCTGCAAGTGTTATCTGCATTCAGACAGGCTACATCTCCATCTTCTCCTCAGTAGGTGAAATCAGGAGACCAGATTTTTTCTGTCATGACAAAAGAACATCTTCTCTTTGTGGCACCTGTCTTTGAGATCAGCAGGTTCAAACCACTTAACACAAAAGCTTAAGTGGGAATTGGAACAAAAATCGCCACCTGCAGACAACTTTATGGGAAGTTTGAGGAACTGCACACCACATACATGCCACTGCTATGGAACACGGAGAACTTATGTTTTTAGGAAAGGGATGCAGGGAAAAATCAGAGCCAGAACAATCCTCATCATATCCCACACACTGATCTCTCTTCCAAAAAGGCAAACGAACAAGGGGGGACAGTGTATCTTCTACACAGCTTAAGAGGAAGAGCATGACAAGAAAAAGAAAGGTTGTCATCTAATTGATTCTATCTAAGTGATCTTACCACAGCAAGACAAAAGATCTCTGGCAAACAGCTAAATTTTGCTCTATTTTGCTAAACATAGCAGCTCATCTGAAGCACTGGACAGCTGAAAAATTAAAACGTACAGGTTTTTTTAAGCGGAGGTGACTCCAGACACAAGGAACTTGGCTTCACCACAGTCTGGTTTGCTTTCTGTCTCCATCTGCTGGTATGTCACGTTGCCATGTTAGGTAATTCAATATTTTAAAACACAGTTAAAATGTCTTTAAAATACAATAGGGTGGTGCAGCTTCCATTAGCATCAGCAGAATTACAGCTGGAAGTTCATGGGAAAAAAAGTCCATTAAAAGTTTTACCTCTACAACTACATTCAACATTGCTTCAAATAGAACAATCAACGATGGATGCCTGGAGCTGAAACAAATATACCCACTCCAAATGATTCATTTTTATCACATTTAAGTAATGATTTACTTTAAAAAGAGCAATGAACATTATTTCCTTTGGCCTTAAGAAAAGCTTTCACTTTTGCCATCATTTCTAGTCTCCTGTTATTTTATTGCATGGCTAAAAATGATTTAAAGAAAATCCTCAAGTTTATACACTGAATTATCAAATAATAACAAAACTGAAACTTTTATACACACAAAGTAACTAGTTGAAGAGTGACTATAAAGCACTACTGCTCACTGCTCTATGGTTACTTTAGTACTTAAAGACAGGTAGAAATCCCTGGCTGGTCCCCAAATTGGTCTGTACTCCCACTTCAGCTTTGCAAGATAAAACCTATGCCAGAAACCTGTTCATAAGCAAGTTCCTGATGATGTTAAATTGACCTTATTCATTGCATCCAAATTTATCGAGTACCTATTTTCGTCATAACCAGATTTATAATAATATCATACCAGGTTATGGAAGGACAATACAGCCAGGAAAAAAAAGAAAAAGAAATCAATACACTCAATAGATACATATTAATATACCCAAGGTAGCCACTGGAAGAGATGCCAGCTTGCCATAAGCTTTCAGTTAAAGCTGCAACTCCAAAGTCACTAAAAATAATGTTTTACTTTGGAAAAATTGATTTTCATTTACAAGCCAGTCACTGCAATTTTGCATCAATCCAATTATTTCACTTCAAATTACTGAAAGACAATATAGATTGATAATTATTTGGAAACAGACAGGAAGCTGGGCAATTTGTGTTTAACACAGTGAAATAATTGTGAATTAACAATATAATTTATCAAAATTTGCTTTATCTATATTCAGCTTCTTGTCAGAGTGTAAAGTTTGGTTCAACAGTCTTTATATTAAAACCGAACAGCAGAGAAGAAAGAGTTCTTAAAAGGCTCCATCCTTTAAATTAAAGAAGAAAATATCTGGTTAAGATAATTATGCATATTAATTTCTAACCACACTGAGTGACAAAAAAAATAACAAATATTGATTCTGTGATCCTGACAGACAAGTAGAGCATTGTTTTTATATTTTAAAATAAAATATCCCATCTTAGTTTCTCTCCAACTATCTGAGACAACTGAAGCCTTTGGAAAGGCTGAAGATAAGTTGAACATTTTCTTCCCAAAGCACAGCCCAGGGCCAGAGAGGGAAAGATGTGAAAAAACTGTTTCTTCTATCACTCAGTGGCATTTTTCAAGAACCTGAGGCAAGAGGCAGTTTTATTTTAAGATCTGGATCAATTGCTGAGTTGGCGAGCTAAGATTTACCAAACCATGTGTCTGCTCATGCGACTTGGCTGCCCACTTTGCCATCCAGACCCAGCTCTCTCAAGTGTTGATGCACCCTTCTTTGGTCATAAGAAAGTATTTATGTTCAGAGAGAAAAGTATTTTTTAGTTGCCCCCATCCCCTCCCCAACACCACTGCAAGGATGTACACCAAGGCAGGGATGCTGTTGGTGGCCACCTCTGACCCAAGTCTCAGAAGGAAAGAGGCTTCTGAAAAATAAATAGCCTCCTTGGAAAACAGGGATCGGAATCAAAAGCCAGGCAAAACCACTTCTTTCATCAAGCAGAAGCCATTTTGCTGCATTTCTGCAATGCAAATTTCTTACTTCCATCCCACGTATCCAGGAAAAACATCTACCTGTAAGGAAACCTTGCCTGTATCACACTGATACACCTTTCAGACAAGCAGCCGGCAGCCCTCCACCTTCTCATATGGCAATGGGAAACTCTGAAACTGCCTGTTGCTACCCATGTCTAAATTTGGAGGGCTTTGCTTAGCATTAGCTGTCTGCTGTAGAAAAGTTAACACAAAAGAAGTATAATTTTATTGATTCCTACTCAACTAAAACGTGTACCCTTTGGTAGCTCTACATTAAAAATGTGTTACTCCAAAACACTCACAGAAGCTATGAGGGTCCAGGTTCTTCAAACTCAACTTTCCCTTTTGCAGATATACCAGAGAGCATATCACACCCACATTCTTTCATTTACATCTGCACTATTACAGATGCAAAAAAAACCATCAGGTTTATTCTCTGTGTTTAAGCATCAGATTTTTGGTGGCTTGAAGTAGAAATGCAAAAATTTCCAAGTAATTTCTAAAGAGATTCCCACAACTAATAACCATTAAGGCAAATAAAGCCTTATTCATGAGTATGCATAATGACTTGGTAAAATTAATTACTTTCCTTTTTAACCTGTTAATCATCTGGTTTTCATTCTGGAGGAAGCCCAGAGTTTCATCTTCCTTTGTACTGCAACATTAAACCAAGAAAATTGCCAGTGGCAAAATAAACATCATAATGCCTCATGTAAGGTTTCCAGCATTCTGGTGGGAGCTCTGTACAGAAGTATTTCTGTACTCCAGGTTACGACATTCTGTTATTTAAATATTAATAAAACAGTGATGTAAACCACATTACAAAAGAAAACAAATCTTTTCAATTAAGCTTATTTTTAGAACGAGTCCTAGGATTCCGAATACAGCAGCATTTTCTGAACACAGTGTTTTTCCCTTAAGATTTCTCACTGGCAAGACTCCATAATCTTGGTTTGGTGGTGGGAGGTGAACTTTTGTAGAGAGAACTGAGGCAGTTTAAAGGGAACCTCAGAACACTTCTAAATCGTCAGTCAACACACTCAATAGCTGCTACAAATGTTTAACACAACAAAAATTGCAATTAGAAGTAAAATTCAGATTTTTTTTTCATGGCATGAAACACCAAGTTATAAGGAGTTTTTTCTAGAGCATTTAGTATACTAAACTGTGAGAGGTACACAAAGCATATTAGCTCGCAGCACAAGAGAAATGGAGATAAGCACTGCTATAACAAACCTCATTTATTCACCAGACTGATGCAATCTGGCCTCAACAAGATTGTATTGTCACATCTTTACATGGAAAAGAAAAAAATAAAAACCAAAAGCTGTTATTTTAGGGCAAAAAATATTTCTTTAACATTTCTGGATAATAGCCAGCAGCACAGGGCTATGTCAAGATGATGGAATAACCCAACCTTACATCTCTAAGCATCACAGTCACAGGAAACAGAGGCCAAGGCTAAAATGTGACCCATTGTGGGAGGATTTAGTTAATCTCAGGCTTTAAGTGGAGCAATTTATTTAAAAAAAAAAAAAAAAAAAAAGGAAAAGAAAAAAAAAAGGAAAAAAGACATTGATAGTTAAGTACAAAGGTCACACTGTATTTGTTTAGTAACCATAAAAAAACCACTTGCACTCTTCATGCCACACTTCCACGAGGGGGATGATGTGCTTCTCTTATTTATGCGTACATTCCCTCAGCAAAGCAGTCAGAAATGAGACACAAATTTGAACTTTGTTACTCAAGAGCAAACACCACCAAGAAAACACCGTTCCATCCACGAATGACTGGCAAAGGCCCTACCGTAGATTTCTTAGAAACAGGAGTCCAGAGGAGGGCCACAAAGATGCTCATAGGGCTGGAGCACCTCCGCTATGAGAGACAGGCTGAGAGAGTTGGGCTGTTCAGCCTGAAGAAGAGAAGGCTCAGGGGAGACCTTGTAACAGTTTTCCAATACCTAAAGGGGGCCTATAGGAAATCTGAAGAGGGACCTTTTACAAGGGCATGTAGTGACAGGATAAGGGGAAATGGCTTTAAACTGAAAGAAGGTAGATTTAGATTAGATATTAGGAAAAACTCCTTCCCTGTGAGGGTGGGGAGACACTGGCACTGGTTGTCCAGAGAAGCCATGGCTGCCCCAATCCCTGGAAGTGTTCAAGGCCAGGTTGGACGGGGCTTTGAACAACCTGGTCTAGAGAAAGGTGTCCCTGCCCGTGGCAGGGGGGTTGGAACTGGATGATCTTTAAGGTCCCTTCCAACCCAAACCACTCTATGATTCTCTGAGTTCTTCATTCCTATGAAAACACCTGCTGCTGATAGACGGTTGGCATTTTAACAGAAGTATTAGTAATGCTTAAAGATTAATACCAAGCTTTTCAACAGAGGACCTGAAAGTGTTTGCTTATCCGCTTTTACACATTCATTTAGCACAGGATGCGGGGGAGCAGGAACCCCACTGCACAGTTAGGAGAAAACAGCAGTGTTCATGCGTAGCGTAGGGTTAAAGAGGAAGGCTGGCAGGCAGGAACAGAAGGCAGCTGCCAAAACCTCCACTTCTCCACTTTACGAAAACCATTCCTCCTCTGCAGCCATGCGGCTCCTAGCGCCCCGTTAACCGAAGGTGCACATGCGGGCAAGCACGAACAGAATGTGGCTCCATAAAGGGAATCATAAATACTGCGCTCCTAAAGAATGTGCAGCATGTATAAATACTCCAAAACAAAAACAATCTGTCACTAGCAATATAGAGAGGTTTCCTTGTGGGCAAAATTCTGACACAGTTACGGGTCAAGTAGGCAAAATGCCAGGAGAAAAGGCAAAATAAATAACAAGTCTCCCTCCAAATCCTTAAGCACCTCTTAAGCCAATGTGATGCTCATGATTCACATAATCACACTTTTGGTTACACTGACATGCCAAGGTTTCCCTTCTCAAGTGATAAACCGGACAAGTTATTGGTCCCACTTACTGTGTACTGGGAAATCCAAGCATGAAAAAAGGTGGTATCAAGACCTGTTGGAAGAATTTGGTGCTTAATATGGAGCTTTTCTTTTTGTGGGTGTACCAACAAAAGAAGAGGGGTGAAAAAAGAGTTAATTTTTAAAGCAAATTACTTCAATAAAGAAATATACAGAAAAACCTCATAGTTAACAAAACAGAGCTTAATATTCAGGTGTATCACTGAGGACACTTCTTCCAGGAATTCTAGTTGTCCCATACAGATGTATCTGGAAACAGAAAACCACCACAGTATTTAACAAGAATCACAATCGTATTTAGCAAAGATCAAAGATAGGGATAAATGTCAAAAGTAATCATGATAAAAGCTGGCTTCTCTTCATAGGTATTATATAGTAGCAGCAGTATACGGGCTACATAACTTACATGTATACCTCTCTCTAAGAGGAAGGAAAATAGCAACAGATGTGATACTGGACTTTGCCATAGGTCTGGAAGATAAGTGAACAACTAACAAACATGGGGAACATAGAAGAAAGAAGGAGAATTAATACCCTTTCAGAAAAATGCCCAAAGTCAAGAGAAAAGTTTGTATAATCACACTGCAAATAGTCCAAGCCTGACCTCATGTACACATGCTTCCTAAATATTAAAACTCAAGTAAAAACAATGACTCTCAGTCATGAACATAACTTCAAGACATCCTTGTAATAATTTTCCATGTAGTAACACCAGAGAAAAAATAACCTAAACGACCTAAATCTTACAGAAGACTTCAGCCTACAGATGAGAATTAGCCTGAACAAATAAATTTTTTGAAAGAAAGAGGGTGAGAAAAAAGAAATAGTACAAAACGATGTGAGTGCACTGTACAGGTCTGCATTGCCACCCATCCTGAGGACTGTTTGCTCGCCACAGCACAAGAGCAATTAATGGAGACAAGCAAAATCAGCGGGATAGACTTTTACAGTCATTGAAAATGTACCTAACACATCTGTAAATACCACAACTGATGCAGATACTGGTTTGCACTTTTGAAAGTACAGCACCTGCTTGCAGTTCACCCCATCAGTCAGCACTGAAGAAGCACATTCCTACAGATTTTAAATCCTCTTATCCTAAGTACATTTCTAAAATCTGTGTTCTTTAAAACACATTGTCCAACACAAGTGTTAATAAGTGCCTTCCTTCTGCTCTCATCTCCACCAAGCATGGAGAGGGACATACAAAAGCAAACCTTTCTCAACAGAAACTGTGCTCTTAGGTGAAAAGTACCCAAAAATTGAAAGCTCTTCTCCCAAGAAAACCAAAGCCGATCCAGGTCATGACTCTCAGAGCTGACAAATACCCTCCACAGACATTTAAGCTGATGGAGCAAGAATCTGATTTCTCTGGTTTGGGACAAACCAGATAAATTTCTATGAATTATTTCTATGAAGTATTTAAGCTCCAAAACATGACTGTAAAAAAACACCCACCTGGTTCTTCAGGCTCCTTCAGTTTCCAAATAGTGTATAATGGGCTAAAGCTCTGTTTTTACAAGTGTCCAGATTGGACCCCACTTTGGCAGCAGTGAAGAGTCCAGATGCTCCCTCACATCAAACATGCTTGGGATTCTCATAATATCCCAGAAGTGTCTGATCTAGCAGGTACTGTCAACACAAATGGGTGCATAACCTATACCATACCACCAGGAAAGAAGTTTTCAGAAAAGAGCCATCATGAACCAAAAAGAGCCATCCAATGAGGAACATACAAGAGGGTTGACAGTCAGTAGGTGACAATTTAAGGTGCTAGCCCATGATGCAAGAAACCGATGATCACACTCCATTCTTCAGCTGGAGGGGGTCGAAAGCCATATATCCCTTTCAAAGATAGTAACTTCACTAGAAGCTGTTTAGCCATGAAACAATTGCCTTCAGCAAAGCTGAGGGTGCACTGCACCACTCGGCAAAAAATGCTCAGCAACATTCAAAGGGCTTCCAAAAAACAAGCATGGCTCCATGCAGCAACAGGAACTTCCCCAGAAAGCATCAGACCTAGATTCTGACCTCTGCTCTGTTGACCATTTATCCAGTGTATATTATACAGTCACTGCATAAACACAGCTATGTATTTTTTTGCATTGGATGCATCAGTTTGTGGATTTAATACTATGATTTTCAGGCCACAACATCGTAATTATATTTTATGCTACTAAACTCCTGAGGGAAGTGAGCTAGGTATCTAAAACATAACCAGAGCAAACTTTTAAACAAAAATATGCATCTCTGAAGTTAGAATAAAGCCAGTAATTTCTGCTGGCTTTGTCCTTATTTTCCTTCTATTTTCTGCAGCAATATGACCTCAGACTGTATTGCCTCTCCAGAATTGGTGGGCAAGATCTGTAGTACCTCCAGAAATGCTACTTGACCTCTACTGAATCCACAAACTTTGACTGAGTCTACAAAAAAGAAAACAAAACCTGTTTTACTTCCAGAATGAAACAATTAAACTCTAGTTTTATAAATGTATTTAGACCACAAAATCTTGTAAATTAGCATTTCAGTTTTACATCTGTACCTTTTTGAGTTCCTTGTCATTACTGTTCTTACGCTGTCAACAACCCAATTACCTCAAAATAACCACCAGTACCCAAAAATAACTACTTTTGAATGTGCAATGCTATATTTGACACTCATTCATCAATTAATAACCTGGTTTTAGCACGTCAGTTTACAACTTTTCAAGTCTATTTTAATCTCCACAAGTACTTTGGTTGCTGAAATTTTGATTTATTTAAAATGAACTATCACAGAAAAAAAAACAACTCCCTTCTGCCAGGTTAACACTCTAATGTCTAGGCTGCAGATAATCCCAAATAGATGCTTTCATGAGTTACTGAGTCATTTAGCACCAAGGCAAGTGATAGGATTACATTTGTTTAAGACACAACAAAAGCACATGACATCCTGTGCTATACATCCGGATACTACTGTCATGAATGGGGGAGCAATTCTGAGTACAGTTGCCAAATAACACTTTTTTCCAGCGTAAGCTCCCAACAGGGAACACAGCTTCTTCCTTTTCTGCATTGATACAGCAGTCCCAAAGGCAGATGCAGCAACTTGTTATGCCCAGACCTGATTCATGGTCCTCTCCACATTCCTTTGTTTTCAGTGGGAGGAGGATTAGGTTCCTGAAGAACTTGCAGTTCAGCTTCCCTCTGAAGCACCTTTTCACCTGAGGTCCTACATCACATTTCACAGCATCCTATCTAATGTTCCCCTTCCCTATTCTCATTTCAACTGTAGAAACAGAAAAATCTCCACGTGCTTGTAATCAAATTGGGTGCATACTCCATTTAGATGCAAATCTGGGAGCACTCCAGAACTTAATGCTAACTCAGACACACATGAAGAATTCACCGTCTGTGTTACCCCATCTGTTGCCTACCATACTTTAGAGCAGCCCAGAAGAGTTTGGCACATCTCATTTTTTTGCCACCTAAAGTCAGAAAGATTTTTTGTTACAAAAAACAACGCAAGAGACTAAAATAGTAAAATAGTACATTTTTCTATACTTTGGGATGGCTGTTTCAGATATTGTTACAAACATATTTTCTTTGGCAACTTACTGGTTTGCAAATTGTATTTGTTAAATCACTTGTAGTCTGCAAGAACCAAATAAACATGAAATTTTATGCATTAAACCAATGAAGTAATTTAAAAACAATTGTATTTTAAAAGAGCTTTTTTCACTCTTTCTTTAAATAAGTGGAGACAATAGACCTACCACACTGCATATTTAATAGCAGTTTGTATGTATTAACTATTAAGAATCAAAGTAGTATCTATCTCCTGAAATATATTTTGCAAACTTCCTTCTAAACAGTAAGCAACCAAGGCTGAAATGTCAATCATAAATAATTAGCAAACACCATTACCCATTATGTTGTTATTTCATTAACATTTCTGTCAGGAAGAAGAAAAAAAGAATAGCACCAAAATACAGAGATGCCATTTAGGACTGTGGCATCTTGCCTTTCACTTACATTGTAGATAATAAAATGCTGATACATTTATGGAAAAGTTATCCTCAGTAAAACCAGACCTGATCAAAGAACCCACGAGAATGTCAAATATTATTATTCTATGACATTTGGTCTTAAAGAACTAAAATTTCAAAACCAGCACTTCAATCTAGATTAATGTTTCAAATTTTGCATTAAAATATGACTGAAAATGCAAATAAGGTTTCTATATTTCGTGCGTATTTTTCTTAGCTTCTATTTATCTCAGCATTTCTAAAAACAACACCTCTTACAAATGTTCACATGGGCAACTGCATTAAAAGTCAGTCTAGAGGCTTCGGTGACTCTTTGCTATCATCACCTCACAAAAGAGAAACCTGCCCAATCTTATGTCAAACTTGAAGGTAAATTAGGGAGCACAGACTTCTTACGGAATATAGACAGTACTGAACAAATATATGAATTTTACAAAACACTATAAGAAGCCCAGGAAAAACAGTGTGGCAAAGGCATGACTTGTGAATTAGGGACAAGGACTCAATTCCCATCTGTCACAGACTCCCTGATGATTGCATTAGGTGACTCTTTTTTTAAATCAAAAATACTTTTTTTATCCATAGAAGAGGAAAAAGATAAATTTAGTTATTTTGATGATCAATTCAGATACAATAGCCATGGGAGTCACTCTAATATCCAGAATAAATTAGACAGGCATCATTGGCAGAAGTTCCAAATAATCCTTATGCAAATTGAATTATACTGCAGTCTATCGAACAATCAGAAGAGAACCATCTATTCTTTTAAAGAGCATTCAAGTAAGATTTCCAGAGATGGGAAAAGTCTGCATGGCATGATTGATTTAACAGTGTTAAATACTATATTATCCTATTAAATGTTTTTAATATACATCTTCCTAAATAATTCAAGAAAGTGGGTTTATACCTATATTTCTGGAAGCATCTACAGTCAGTTCAATGCCTGCGCAGAGAAGAGCTGCTTAATTTACTTCACTAGCCTGCCAGTGTGGGAGCATTGCTTACCTTTATGCAGAGGAGAGAGTATAACTCTAATCAGTGACTTTCTAGAGTAAAATACACTGTTTATTTCTAAATATAAAACCTTTCTCTTTGTATGTTTAAAAAACTTTACACAATGCAGACAATTTTTATCTGAACTGTTTAGATAAAGGGCATGATTTTAGCTACAGGAAACCTAGAAAGAATGTTTTGAGACTGTTCAGATTAATACCTGCAAAGTTGTTCAAGTTTAATCACAAATTGGAATTCATTACAATGCCAGATATGCTAACCTAGATAATAGATGGAAGAAGCAAAGATATCAAAATCTCAGAATAGAGTTTTAAATCCAAAGCAAAGTATCAAGATCAAATACCTGACTTAGAGATGTTCCCTACTTACAGCTTAAAGGATTATCTACACTTCAGAAATACAGTCACTCAAATTAATCAGCAACACAATCATTTAAATTTACAATTTATTTTTTTTTTACTATAAAACATCTGACTTTTTACACGTCATTATATTGATTTTGAAAGTATATTTTGACACTGAAGTACCTTTGCCGACAACTTCAACAAAGTAAATATATATGTCTACTTGTCCTAAAGTAATAGTTGGTTTATCTGTGAAGACCTCCAACTATTGGTCCTCATGCTTTTCTGGCTACATGGACAGGCCAGTTTTATATCTGAGTCTCATAAAAGCTAGAGAACTTCTGCATTGTATTAGATCATCCTGGGCCCAACATTAGTTTGCAATTTAAGTGCAAGCACACAGATGGTCACTCTTTATGATGCAGAATTCGTATGCAGTGTTGCATCTTTTATCACTTGAATATCAACATTGCCTCTTGACCACTACGCCATGGGGAAGAAGTGCTTGAAAGTCCATCTATACTCTGTCCTGCTTTGTTGGTAAACTTCTGGATCACTGTGCAGGACCAGAGTAGTCAAATGCAGCTCCACGTCAGTGATCTTCCACTTCTTTTACTTGAAGGCCCCCAAAACAGAGGTGTAGACCTCTGAAGAGCGGTTTTACACTCCCTTACAACAGGCTTGCCCCACATTATGACTTCTTGGAAGCTTGTGTCCCTAGACACAAACTACAAAATGCTGGTTTTTGAGAAATGCACTCCAACAAGCTAGAAGATAACGTTCCAGTTTCCAATATAGCTCTTGGAGCTCCAGTATCTATGAGACTATCCACTGTAAAAACATATCACTGCTCAAACAGTTCATTTTCTGGGAAATTCCCCATCAGTGACAACAACAACAATAAAATTCCTGGATCTTATCATCAAGAAAAACAAGATATAAATCCAGGAAGACCACGAATCAGAATGCAAATCCTGGATGATACATCACAATATCAAGGGATAAGACTGTGAGGCAGATCAGTCATAAAGTTCACACATCTGGCCAAGCATACTTCTTAAGGGTCACCAGACTAATGCAGTAAGATCCAGATTCCATTTTTTCATGAAATCAACTTCAAGTCATGCTATCAGAAACTCTCCTGAAAGCCAGCATTTCTGCAACCCATGGAGGTTCACGGTGGAGCAGATATCCGCCTCCACGTTGGAGCAGTCTGTTCCTGAAGGACTGCACCCATGGAAAGGACCCACGCTGGAGCAGTTTGTGAAGAACTGTGTAAATCTCACATAAACCATTGCAACATCACAAAATGCACACACCAGCATGGGCAGTGTTGCCAATAAGGCTTCGCACACTGACAAAGAAGGTTGTTTCCTGGCATGTGATCCTCAGAAAGAGTCCCTGCAGCTGCTCAAAACACTCACTACGAACTCATTATACTACCCATCTTTCCCAGTATCCACAGGCTTGGATCCCTTGCTCTCAGAAAAGTCTTATCAAAAGAGAAAAAAAACAGAAAACACGCAGGGAAAGGCAGGTATTTCCCCTCTCCTTAGAGCGTGGCCATGCGATAACTCAGTTCGCGTTTCAGTTTTGCAAACGCACAATCCGTTCTAACTCCGTAAATAAGCTGCAGCACCTCTCTTCCAACCACGTGTCCTTCCAAGAATGCTACAGAAGCAAAATCTTGTCACTACAAAAGGAGTCTAAACCACTCAAAAACTTCAACTTGAGATTCCTTTCCAGGAAAAGACATGCCAATGGTGGTGCAATAGAATTAGAAAGCTTAGCCTTAATATCCTACCAGTGAAACTTTCCATATGGTACTCCAGCTTGTGACCATGAAAGAAAAGTATCCTTTGATAACAGTGCAGACTTCTTCAATACAGTAGCTCTGAATTTCCACCTACCAACATCAACCTGGTCAGCTATTCATCAGAAGTACATGGGAAATAAACTAGACATGTCAAGGTGAAAAGTTTTATATACTTCTTGCCTACCTCAGAGCACTAATAGAGAGCCTGTTTCTGTATTTCCAAGGCAAATTTCCCAGATTTCTGGGAAAGCATTTCTTACATTGGTGAAAGTCATCTCATATTTTCAGGACTAACCACTCACAACTAGTAGAAAAACTCCAAAGCAGCATCCACTGATGAACTGCGTGCTTCCTGTCAGTCCCCTACTGCTCTGGTTCTCATTGCACAAGTTCAATTAGGACTCACAGCAGCCTGGTTAAAATCAGCACTGAGGAGATTAATGTCTGGCAATTTTTCAGCCCTGATGGTTTTTTACCCACTCTAGGTTCTTCCTCTACCAGCCAACATATGATACGTTGATGTCCTGAGCACATACTGAAATTTTTTAAAGGTGGAGTTTCATTTCAAGTGCAGGGTAAACTCTAATTTGAGCCTAGCTAAGGATGTGTGCTGGTTTAAAACATCCATTCTGTTCACACACCAGTGCTTTTTACTAAGATAAAATATACTGAAATGAACCAAATTTAAACTTACTTGAGCAGTGCCATACGGGATTGGTTCAAGTTGAATTAAATAGTTCTTAAATGCTGTTTTGCATTAATCTGTACAACTTGTCTGCAAGTCCAGACATTGGGACTTTAGACTCTGTGATTTCTTATTCTTTTTTTTAGCACAAAAGCAAAGAAAATTTGGGGTCAGATTTGGTTTTAATGAAGTTGTATTGAAAAAATTATGGTTTTAAACTAAAAGAGGGTACATTTAGATTGGACTAAGGATTAAATTCTTTACAATGAGACTAGTGAGACACTGGCACAGGTTGCCCAGGGAAGTTGTGGCTGTCCCATCCCCGGCAGTGTTCAAGGCCAGGTTGGATGGGGCTTGGAGCAACCCAATCCAATGAAAGATGTCCCTGCCCATGGCAGGGGGGTTGGACTATATGAAAGGTCCCTTCCAATCCAAACTACTGTGTGACTCTCTGATTCTCCTAAATATGGTTCAAGACCTGCCCAACTTCTCCATAACACACCGCCATGAGTAGTGCAGTTCTGTTATTCACACACATGGGGATGACGAGAGAGATTGGAGTGAGAAAGGAAAAGGTAAAATCAGGCCAAGGAGTCTTTCAGACCTGATAAACCATTCTAAAAGTCCCTCAGCAAATTTCCTCTAAGATGTTGTTGGATTCACTGGTCATTTCAAGGGCTGAGGAAAATAAGGATGAGCCCTAAGTTGACGTTTTCTCTTAAAAGCCTAGGCAATTTTTTTTCAAAATACAGTAGAAAGTTAAGCTAATTTTCAACAAAACACATCAATTGTACAGGATGAAGCATTAGCATATGTAACAAGTATGTTTACAGTTAGCTGACTAAGCTGTAAAGAGTCATATAAAAATAATCAACTCAAGAAGGAGAGACAACTTCTTCCCATACTACATTTTTATCAAAACACAAGGCCTCTTTGCATTTGGACTGTGATGTGGTGGACTGCACGTCAACTTTCATGTACTCCAGACTGTCACATGAAATGTTTCAAGAATTGCGGACCCACCACATTAGTGCTGAACACAAAATGGGATGGGGCTGTGTGTTGAAGCTTTCATGTTGTAGACCAGGCATAACATTTCTGGGTCCAAGAAACAGGCACAACCCTCTAGAACCATTCATGTGGCACCCAGCTTGAAGGGGATCAGCTCTGTATTGTAAGCCACCTTCTGGCCACAGGAAGGGCTTTTACATTTTTTCAAGGACTCTCTCCCACTGCATGAGTAGCTTTGACGCAAAGGCACTAGCACAAGATGGGCAAAAAAACTTCAACGGATTCTGGATGACCACAGTGATCAATAAGAGTGACTGATACCTGAAGAACTCAAGCCCCTGTGAAGTGCAGCAAATTGAGTGCTGCCCCGCAAAAGGAAAAAATAATAAAGAAAGAGGAAACACGCATTACTAGTTAATCATAAAGTCTAGTCTGGAATGTGAAACTAGCTGAGGCCTCTTTGTATTTGTCATTTGTCACAACATTAAAATAGCAGAAGTTTGTTAGCATCCACTAACTGCCCTGATATCCAAAATTTTCCTCCCCAAACCTGCACCCAGTAAGACACCTGTGACAATGTGTCTGAGGCTTATGCTTATTACCAACAGCCTCTGCTTGCAACTCTAGAACAGACAACTGAAAAGGTCTTTTGAGAGTCTACGCACTGACTCAATCAAGAAACTCAGGTTAAAGTGTGATAATTTCAGTGTTCAGCACTATCAAGCTGAAATCAATTAAAAGACAGACTTCAGGCTTGAAGTCATTTGTTTCAAATTCAATTAAGCTACTGGTATCTCCATTTTCAAATATTTGTCTGTCATTACCCTTTATTCATATAATTCCAAGGAAAATCTGGTTTAGTTGATATTTGTCCTGGCTAAAAATAAGTGAGCACTTACTTCTCAGCTGTTTCAACCTCTAATTAAAACCAGTTCTACAGCCAGACACAGACACTATGCTACGAAGAAACAGCCTCGAGTAACATCATTTTCATTGTTAAAGAAAGTGGTTCATAAGCAATTATATCTTGTCAGCTCTAACAGTTAATCTAACCTCTTCAATGACACCCAGTTATTTTCACACTCAACATCCTGCCATGAACCAGTAATTATGGCCTGTACTTGCCATCTCCACTGACACATTTCCAGACCATGGAGACATAGGCAAATGAGCTTATAATGTTAAGATAACCAAAGGACACTGAAAAGGTTATTTTTTGCTACATGACATTTATTCCTGAAATTGTTTGACCATTAAACAAAAATCATTTCATCATTTAATCTGATTCTGAGACTCTGCTTCAAATGGGAAGCTTTTCCACTGTATCATTTTTTTTCTATTTGCAGCAAGTCATTAAAACAAAATTAACAGATAATGAAAAAACTGCAATGAAAGGAAAAAAAAGAAACAAACCTTGCAGATCTTATTTTGCTCCAGGGAGATTATGATTTCTCCTGCTGGTAAAGGGAGAGGTGGGAAAATTAAAGCTGTCAAGCAGCGGTTGCATAAGTACAGACTTCAAACTCCTTCACCCACCTTCCCAAAAATGACTGGCAAAAGACATCAGCTCTCAGCGTTCCATTGCAGTCTTACAGAATTCATGCCAGAACACCAGCAATAACCTTTGAGAGGGCAGGGAATCAGGGAAGTACATATCAGGAAGACCAAAAAGAAAAACATCATCCTTGTCTTTAAAAAGAGATTAGAGGAAGAGCCAAAGAATAATGGCCAGTGTATTTTTCCTAGGAAAATACTGAAAAATACAATTGGGTAACAAACCTGTGGGTACAGCAAAAGCAACATGTCCTAAAACTTTTGACAATCCCTCATGACATTCTCATCACAAGATACAAAGTCAGTCTTGCATGGCTGTAAAAGTAGCTGGGAAACTTTACTGGGGGAAAATATAAATGGAAACACGACATTTAAAAAAGAATATGGGTTATTTACAAACTTCATGGATTTGAAGGTCATAATTGAAATATGTGCTCTCACAACAGCAAACATCAGTGGGTATTTGAACAGTTTTTTCAACTAAATATTGCAACGTCAATAGCAAGTATAAGCAAAACACTCTATAGGGTGCATCATTCTATAGATTTGCCTGAGAACACAAGGTATAAGCTGTGCCTGCAGAGACTGCAAAGGAATTTAAGGATGTTAAGCACTAAAAGAAGGAACTGAAGAGCTGGCATATCCTATTCACCTGCTATGTACAGTTGATTGTTAAGAGAGAGAGACTTATTGTATTACATCAAAAAATGTGGGACGTCATCTCTGATTTAAATTGTTTTCTTTGGTGTCCTCTCTTATCTACAGCTGATAACCCAAGCCATAATACAGCTGATTTTAAAACAAATTATACTTTTAGTAGTTATTCGAGTGGGTGGTTGTTAGAACTAGTGCTACTTTGCATGTAGTATATGGTCCAGCAATTTTGCCAGAGTAGAACAGATCTTTGAAAAGTTTTGCTTTAGGTTATTGGCCAGAAGTTTCATGTATGTATGTCATATATATCAAATTTAACATATGTAACTATTATGAACAGAAGTCTGAAGCCTGTACACTGGAACAACTTAAGCATCACAAGAATTCTGTGTTCTCATGAAGCAGATCTTCCAGATCTTTTCAATCACAAACCCAAGCAACTTTCTTCTAAAAGAGCTGAGAACTTTGAATAAAGTCCACCCAACAGGTTACAGTTACTTAAATTCTCCTGATGCAGCCTTCTGTACAAGGGGGTCAAGTGTTAAAGGAACGAAGGAAAACGTAGAATATTACTAAATAAACTTGCTTTGGGACATGACCTTAGTCCAAAACATAATTCATTAACACACTTCTCTTTTTTTTCTGTGGCTTACTGATGTTATCAAAAGTTCAGTTCCAAAGGATCAGCTCTCTTGGTTACCAAACAGAAAGATTTAAAACTTTTCTATTCCATGTTTTGTTTTCCTTTTCTTTTCCCACATCCACACTTTGTAGTTTGCCAACTGCCCTTCAGTGCCCAAATTTCCATTGAAAGAAAGTTCTAACTGAGCCAAGAAAACTGAAAGAATTTGGAGGCTGCACAGATGGGAAATCATTACATGAAAACTGTTAAAGAGAAAGACATTAATTGCTCTCTCACTTCCTCTTAAAATGAGGAACTCTTCCAATGTTCACTTAAGGTGCCATAGACAACGGACATATGTAAAGAATTAAATTCTATTTAAAATCAGAAAGTTACTTATCCTCTCAATAAAATGTAAAAAAGAAAAAATCACCACAGAAATCAAGAGACATAAAGACAATATTCTCTCCCTCTGCATCTTCAACCTATTGGATCATTCCTATTATAAAATAAGAAAAACCAAACTCCAAGAGGTTTATAAACAAATTTAGTCTAATAAAACAATAAGCAGTGGTTCAGCAGCCAAACAGGTTGGATATTCATGTGCAGCTTGGAGAACTGCCTAGGAGAACAACTATTCACAATCCAGTGTCCCCCACACAGAGATTTCACTGATAAGAGCAGAAGGAGCATGATTTGAAGTATTTAACATGTTTTCTTTTCCACAGGAATCTTCTTTTCTTTTGCTAAGCAAAAGACTTTTCTTCTAGGAACAAACTAAATACAGAGGAGGATCAGTCCTACAATGCAGAGCATACTCTGGAAAATCCTGAACACCAGTCACATTGTCCAGAAAACTGAGAGTAAGGAGGTCATGAGTTTATAGCTGGAAGCTGCTCATTCCTACCAGCAGCAGATAGTGTTTTTTCTGCTAAGTACTCACCTCAAAAAAGGTAATGTCTTTTTCTCAGAATAAACAGAAGATAAAAAGTCTGTTTAAACATTCACCATATGTAGTATATTAAGCAGCCTGTATAAGGAAGACTTAGGTAGACGTACTTTCCTTTGTTTCTAAAGCTCTCTAGGAACATAACAAAAAACACGGGAGTACGGAAAGCTGAGCTATAAATAGAAATTTTTCCTACTAAAAATTATTACTAGAATTTCTCGGTAAACAACTTCAGCTGAAAGAAGCCTGAGAGAAAGTTTGATACGATTCTCTTGCAACCTGCAAAATACCCACTTCTAGCCAGACTTCATACAAAACCAAATAGAGAACCTACTGCCTGGAATAAGACAGGCCAGCAGAGACATCTAATTATACTCTGTAACACTTTGCTATTTACACAGAACAACAACAAACAAAATAAAAACCCACTCCCATTTTTCATATAGGGAATTAAAAGCTCTAATTACACAATCAGCATTAGCAACACAAATGTTACTATTTGGAGCATGAGAAGCATTTTACAATTACAAGGGAAAAAAGAGGAACAAAGAAACAAATATTTATAGTGGCTCTATCTTTATTTCAAAAATATGATCACATTACATTCATTAAACACTTTTTTAAGTGACAAAATGAAGCACTCAGAAACTAAAACCAGAATAGTTTGGCTGAGAAATCATAATTTAGCTCTGTAAATCACATACATATTTTTAAAGACCTGTAACTACAAAATGATACACTATTTCTTCCCATGGAGCCTCGCTCCAAACAGGTAAGGCAGTAAGCAGGATATAAGATGTTCAAAGAGCAAGAAGATTGTGTATTTATTGTTATCCTGGTAATCTGAGGATGCCATACCACCCAGTCTTTACATTGGCTTCAGAACTGTAATTTCCTTTTAATAAGACACTTTTCACCGTCATGTCATTCAAGCATCAATGCATGTTATCTTCTTATCTGCCCTGTGGAATAAGAACATGCTACCTTTCTCCTTTTGTAAGGACAGTGAATCACTGATGGAGCCGAGGGCAGAACATCAGAACTTGTCTCCAGCCACAGATGTGCAGATTGCTCATTCTGTAGATCACAGATGGACTTAACATTCAATGTTCCCATGAAGCTCAGGAGAAGTGATGACTCCAATTCTGCCATAAATGGCACCCAAAAAGGTGATGACTTGCAATTTCAGTGGCCATCCATCCTAAAATTGCTTTACTTAATCCTTTAAAGAGGAAGTAAAGCTTATATACAGCCTCCTCTGTATATCATTCATCTAATTCATAAGAACAGCCTACCTGTCCTTGTAATCTTTGGCTTCACTCCCTACACACATGGTGATCAATCACGTGAGACATGGCACTTTCAAACTACAGCCCCAGTGTCTTGCCCTCATCAAACTTCTTGAGCCCTGCCCATCTATTAACCATGTATTATTGAATAAAAAACCTGCCCTTATCGCAGTTTCTTCTTGCCAGTGTTACTATTCCCTCCCTCTTTCCCAGTGAAGCACAGTGTGCTGCTAACAGCAGTGTGGGACCAGATTTTGATAAGACTATTTGTGCTCAGGCAGTGTTTTGACAAGCTGCCAAAATTCTGCAGACAACAAAAGCAAGAAGAGAAAAAGAATATCTGTTTTCAATCTTTTGTAACTGAGCTAAAAAAACACTCTAGGATTTCAAGCAACAAAGAAAAAGCACTTTTTTTGGCTTTGCAGTTATCTCTGCTGAATTCCAAAGACCTGCAGTAAGTAACAGACTTAATAGAATGTCCTTTAAAAAATAGTAGAGGTACAAAAATCTTTTATAATGAAGTGTGTTAGGCAACCTAGCCTAGAATAAAAGATATCAACTGCAGACTCTTGGTGTCCTTAAAAAATAATTAAAAGTGTAGTTCACAAGACAGCAGCAGTAGCCAAGGGCCAGATAATGGGCAAATCCCAAAGTCACCTCAGTGAAATGATACTCCCACATCTGTGCAATGTTGACCTAATTTCTTCCTTTCCCATCCCACACTCTTCCTGGTCTACCAACTATGTGCAATTAAACTAATGTCGCCTAAGGCTGTATCACTTCTTTCATACCGTGGGGCTTTTTTTTTTCCAAAGATAAGGCAGGGAAACAAGAGGGCACCAGCTAGAAGCTCAAATTCAGAAGAGGAGACACAATCCCTATATCAGTAGCTACCAAAAGCACAGCCTATGCCACAGAAAATGATCACAGTTTTGATGCTAAGTGATGAACTACAAACTAAACTGTACAAAGAAATCTCCATGGAGTTTTCCATAGAAAATATTCTACAATGCAGCTTCAAACAGCTGGGGGGGAACAGGACCAGTCAAAGGCCCCAAACTCCGTGTAACATACAACACTGAAATCTCCTTGTTCTTGGTGCTCAAAATACTAAACCCAGTGAAAAAGCAACCCCCTTCAGCAGAACTACATCAAGGCATGTATTTAAAGTCTAAAAATGTAGACTGTACAGAATGATAACTATTTCAAAGCTGTGTGAATGACTTGGTTTTCAGTGATCCTGTCAAATTATCCTCTTGGTATTCACAAAGCATCCACACAGAGGCATCTTTCTTCAAAACTTTCATTATTTAATCAACAGGTTGATTTGGCTCTGAATTGTAGGATATTCATTGCTCTGAAATATCAATATACCATTAGATTGTCCTAAAACAGCCAGCACCGTGTTGCTAATGACTGAACAGGGAAATTACATCTGCAGTCCTCTGCACATCTAGTCTTCTCTAGGGATGAGGACAAAATGCACATCCTTAGCCTAGAAACTCCTTCTTGAAATTCAAGCACTCTCCCCCCATGTCTGATTAACTACTAGAATGAAATTTATTTTGCTAAGTATACACAGAAGGCAGTCTCTGATACAGCTATGACTTCGTCCATTAATGTCTCTGAGAACTGCAATCAAGTTCTCAGCTGTCCATAAAAACCAATTGGGGATGTAATAGGAATTGCAGAACACAGAAGTGGCACAGCTGGACACAGACACAACAGGGACATGGGGAACTGCTATATAGCTATTCCCCCTTATGGTGATCAGTGGTCCATCTGCTAACAGTGCTAGAAAAAAAGGACTAGTATGTTTATTGTCTCCCTAGTAAATCTTCCCCAGCGATGGCATGGGAAAGAAAAGTTACCAAATGGTACGCAAAGGGAAACCACCTCTCATCCTCCAAATCAAGCACAGGAATAATTTAGTCAGTGGATTATTTGGTCACAAAAAAAAAAAAAAGGCACAAGCTCTTTCTTTAGTCTAATACACTTAAGAAAATAACTGGCTAATGTTTAACTGTGCTTTCAGCATGGACTTGGTAAACACACTGAAGAGTACAGCTGGATCCCCTTTTGGAAGGATGGGATGAACTCTACTAACAAGATGAAGTTGGAAAATGTTATTTCACTCTCTGTCATCACTTCATTAGGTTTCTCTCTGTTGTTGGAGGCTATAAGACTTTTTCCTCTGATGAGTTTCATTTTGTGAGTCATCAGGCTGCTTGCTTTGTAATTCAGAATCCTACCCGTGATTGTATCACAAGCTTGACTTTAAGCAACACAGTAAAAATCTTTGAGCAAAGCATCTTTTTGGATACCCTTTTGTAATCCTTGCAAAAGCTGATGCAAGTACCATTAAGTACTGTGGGATTCATCCTAGCCAGTCCCCCTAGCCTGCCTGGGCAGACAGTGGGGAAGAGGTTTCTACCATTTGATGTGCTTTATCCTGAAATAGGCATCTAAACCAGACCAGATATCAACCTAAAGGTGTCCATTTCTCTCCACTAATCATAAAATGGAAGTGACCAGCTCAATATTAGATAACATTAATATTACCTCTGTCATTCTGCCTGGTCTAGACTCATTTCTCTTTGTTGTTTGGGGTTTTTTCTGTTACTGAATAGCATAACCTGTACACTTCTCATTTCTGTTTGCTCTTCCTTGCCAGTTCTCTCTCTGAGTTACAAACTCCACTATCTACTTTCCACCATTGGAGATTTGTTCTTAACAAATGTCAGTTGAATTCTCTGCATGAAAAATACTGTGTCTTAGTCTAAAAAAAACCACACAAACCAAACAAACAACCAAAACAAGCAAAACACAAACCACAACCACCACAACCCAACTAATGAACACAAAAAGCTAATTATAACATTTGGATACAAGGTTTTGGTTACAGGTAAACTTCAGGATTTACTTTGATCAAGGCAGATGAAAGCCAATCCTGACAGCAAAAATCCAAGCAGATGACTTGTGTTTGCAGAACCCTGTCTGCATACAAATTGCTGAAGAGCTTCATAATGCACCCAATGCAGGGATTAGAGTCACTGCAAAAGGGTGATAAATAGATAAAGGCCCAGGCTTTATTTATTATTACCCACTGTATATTTACATCATTATTTTTTCATACTTCTGGGATTACTGCATGTACATTATACATGTATATCACGATATTCATTCCTCTTTTGTTCCTAGCTTTCCTAGTTACTTCCTCCCTTTGGAGAGGAATAAGGAAAACACTCCATAGGGAAGATCATGCTCAAACCACTTATTTCTCACATTCTGCTTCTTTAATAAAGTATATTAAGATTAGGACTCAAGCAGCTGAAACAGTTTTTATACGTATGTTTCCAGTTAGGACTTAGCAGATTGCTAACAACAACTATAAATTGCTGGTTTATCTGATGCATTTACTGTGTCAGAAGGGAGGGACTAGGTCAATTCACACATTTTATGGCTAATGATAGAGAGAACAAGAAGAGGAAACTATGCTGGTCACCCACAGAAATACATACACAGAATTAACAGGACTAAAATAGACCGTTCTGAAGAAAAGGGTATTTTATGCTGTTCTATACATGTTTCAGTGCTTAAATCAAATATATCTGAATTATTTTTAAGAAAAATCTTAACATCAATAATTCTGAAGAGCTGGAAATCTCAGATTAACTTGGTCAATAGTGATAAAAAACATACTCTCAGATTTATTGCACTTTTTCTTCATTAGAAATATTACATGGGCCAAGCAAATCTGATGGATTGACTATTTAAAACAATGCAATTTTAAACTCTTTACAAAACATACAGTCATATGTCTACTGAAATCAAGAATGTCAAATACTCCTTCTACTGGGGACATTCATCCTTTAATCTCATGCTTCAGATCACTGCAGGCAAGTTTAGGAAATCTGTCAGTCTCCACGTACCCTCACAAGCTGGAAATACAGCTGCATGCTCCAAAGAAAAGGTATCTGGACATTCAACATACGAGAACAGTGAGGAGACACATGTAAAGAGTCTCAGCCCAGCTCATTTGGTAAAAGTTACATCTAGCAGGATGTTTAAAAATGAAGTGTTTGTTCCTCAAAGTAAATCACCGCAACATTAAAGCAGAGTTTTAAAAATAGTTGTTTCTATCGTTTGAGGATTTACATTTTCATGTCACTCTGTATTTACAAGCAGTTTCTCTACCCAAACATCACTTTGGCATTAAAACCTCACACATATCAAAGGAATAATATGCAGAATAATCACTGAGCATCAGTGAGCAGAAATTGATTTAAAAATTAAGCCTGTTTGAATAGATTATTCTAGCAATTTAAACACTTTTTCTTAGAAAAAAAGTAACATTAATATTACATGGATTACTTTCCTCCAGATGCTACCAGTTGTTAGATAAAAGTGCCTGTTGCTGTACGTATACAAACATGACACAGAAGACACAAAACTAATATAGAAGTTAACTAAGAAGCAAATATTTTATTAAACTGTTGTAACCAAAGACAGTTTTCAAACTTCATGGAGTCCTAATGCAGCCTAGTGACCAGTTGAAAACTCACATATGAAGAGATTTATGGCTAACATTTTTCTGTTATAACATATATGTTAAATATCTATATATACTACAACTTAAAAACTGAGATAGTGGGTTCCAGCATTTCTAGAGAAAATGGGAGATATTAAAAAATTTATTTATTATTGAAAATGTTAACCTGAGCTTTCTCTATGTAACAAATAGCTGTACCACTCACTAACTCATTTCAGTCACAAAGACTAAGGTTAACTGGCAATACAGCCCTACATTTAAAAAAAGCTCTGAGGCTAGAGACTGAGCAGGAGGGAGAGCAACTTGCTTTCACTTTAAGATGTACTATCTACTGAAAGGAGGAAATTGAAAAGCATTTTTTAATCATTGAAAATTTGCAACTAGATTTCAGCAACACATTTCAATTTGAATAAACTGCAAAACAATTTGAGAATACTTAACTCCAAAATTTATGGTTAATAAAGGTACACCTCTATTTTACCTAAGACAAACATGCCTTAATTGCAGTCTTAGTGCATAAAAACCCCATAGCAAGTTAAACAGAGAATTATAAAACTCCATTAGCTTTTCAGCAGACATTTACATTAAATATGGAAATTCAGATGCAAAATTGTGAAAACAAGGTGAACCATTTTGAACTAATGCTAGAAGCGTATATACTGCCTTACAGTTCTTACAGCAAAAGCAAACAAAACCAGACACAGGCAAAACCAAGTTTTTAAAGCTTTTTTCTCTAAAAATTATCACGGTAGATTATAAGCAAAATAAATGAGAAAATCAAGGTAGATTGTGAGCAAAATAAAATTTAAATAATCAAAAAAAATACCACACAAATTATCTTCTCACACCATTCAGAATATATTGCATAACAAATTTAAGTTTAAATCTGAGCTAGAGATCGGACCAAGGTTTGCATATCTTTTAACTTAGCACACAAGCAGTTTTGGAAAGGATTGTGGGCTGGAGGTAAAGGCGTTGTAGATGGAAAACAGGCACAATGCAAAAACTATGAAGAATAGTTAAGTTGGATGGATTATGGTGGAACATTGCACAAACAACCTGACAAAAATACTACATTAAAAGCTTACAGTTCCCAAAATCTTATGTTTTAAAATTATTTGAGATCAAGTAGATACATGAAAAGGAAATGTCCTTTTATTAGTCTGATTACCCAACTTCACTGACTCCTTTGCTGGATCTTCTGCAGGTATTCATCAGCAGTTTGTTTAAGAAAAGGCATTTGCTCTCAGACACTCTTTAATGGTTTTAATATTTCCTTACAATGGAATGACAGCATCCCAGTTAATACAGCAAGACCATTTAAAGCCATGATTCTGTTTACTCTTTCCCTACCAGACTTAAAAGGAAAAGTTAGCCCTCAGTTCTTATCTTAATACACGAAACTAGCTATGCAACACCCCCCCCCCAAAAGATGGAAAATGTGTTATTACTGAGTAGTATCTAAGCAGAGACTTATACACAAAATATACGCATCTACAAGCAAAATTAAGAAACCTGGGGGCCAGTTACACTGCTAATAACTCAGTCCTAACCACACCAAAAAAAAAAAAAAAAAAGAAAAGAGAAAAAAAAGACAAATTAAATTGAAAGAGAAGACACTGGAAACGGATAATTAGAAAACATCCCTGATCCAGAAGATCCTGCCAGCTTGCAGCTGTAGTGACTAACAGAATATTGACAGAAAGCAGCCAACCCTATGCACCAATTACACATCTGTTTAAAAACTGTAATGAAGACATGGCCTTTCAAACCAACATTAATGTCCAAACAATTTTCTCCTCTTTGAGATAAAGCAGGGATGCCACTACATCAGGACAGGGTGCTGGGACATATAGTCTAGATCATGCTTTGCAAAGAAAGGTTGGAGAGGGTGATCCTTGAGGTTCCTTCCAACCTGGTATTCTGTGATGATGATACATGTTAATTCATGTGGATGGCTCTTGAGGTGAAAAAGAAGAGTGGGGAAAACATGAAGCAAAACAAAAAGTCACTGCAAAAAGCAGCCACTAACAAGCACAAGGTTCTAATATACAGGAAGGCAAGCAAACCCCATGGCAAGCACAGGAGGCTGACAATTAATAACTAAACAGCAATAGCAACTATAAATTTGATCTAGTACATCCCATTATCTCAAACTCACGTGGGGCACCAAGAAGGACTGTCATGGTTCAACCCCAGGCAGCAACTAAGCCCCACACAGCCGCTCACTCACTCCTCCACAGCGGGATGGGGAAAGAACCAGAGTAAGAAAAGTCAGGAGCTGAGATAAAGGCAGTTTAACAGGTAAAACAAACGCCACACACACAAGCAAAGCAAAACAAGGAAGTCATTCACCACTTCTCATGGTCAGGTAGGTGTGCAGCCATCCCCATGAAAGCAGGGCTCCATCGCGTGTAACAGGTTCTTGGGAAGACAAACACCATCGCACTGTGAATGTCCTTCCCTTCCTTCTTCTTCCCCAGGTTTATATGCTGAGCATGACACCATATGGTCTGGGATATCCCTTCAGTCAGTTGGGGTCAGCTGTCCTGGCTGTGTCCTCTCCAGCTCCTTGTGCACCCCCAGCCTGCTCGCTGGTGGGGTGTTGTGAGGAGCAGAAAAGGCCTTGACTCTGTGTAAGCGCTGCTCAGCAACAACAAAAACATCCCTGTGTTATCAACACTGTTTTCAGCACAAGTCCAACACATAGCCCCATACTAGGCTGCTATGAAGAAAATTACCCCAACCAAACCAGCAGAACAACATATATTTATGTATATATTTCCGTATATATTAATATGCATGTATGTTTATGTATGTGCATACGCACACACAAAATCTCAGCCACATCTGTCTCAAAATTTGCAATGCAAGAATAAGTTTAGCTGAAGAGAGACAGATAATAAATAATATATTCTTTATTAATATATAATTAATATAATTTGGACTGCAGCCTGTTTCCACAGCAGAGAGCATTAACCACTCTTATTTTCAGTCCTCTTTTTCGCACTGCTGCTCAGTACTGACAAGCCTGGAAATGAGGAGAGTTACTACTCTTCCTGTCTCCAAAGCCCCAAAAGGCACTTATTAATTCATAGGCCACAGCTCAGAAATTTATGAAAGTGAGTATCTGACACTTAATTGAAGCAAAAGGAAAACTCTTCATTTTTTTACTTACAGGGATTACTCACTGGCCTCTCTACATTTATAACTCAGTTGCTATATGTCATCATTTGATTCAACTGTTAAATATATTTAAAGCTATCAAAACATGAGAAAAATGTCAAAACTGGAAGTGCTTTCTAAACAAGGAACATCAGCTTTAAGTATTACTTCCACCCAAGGAAAATTATGCTCTCTGATTCTACCCCTACATCACACTTTCCACCCCATCCTTTAAAATCATCTGATTCTTGAAAACACAGGATCTTTACTCCACATCAGCTGCTGACCCCCTACTTTTTGCCACAAAGAGGCAGTAGGTGAAGTAGATGAGCAAAAGAAGAGCATAAATAAACTATTTTTAAAAATGCATATAAGCAATGGATTTGGGGAAAGGGTGCAGTAACGGGTTATCTCCTATTCACTAGACTATACCATGTGATGCACTTCAGAAGCGCTCCCACCCTGTGAGGAGATGGAAGACCTATCACCATCATTTCACAGATGCAGCGTGTAACATTCGGCTGTGTAACACACTAAGGGAAGTTGAGCAGAGTCTGGGGGGCTTCACCTGAATCCTACCCCAAGGTTTCCACTAACTGCATTGGGACTTTATTTACTGAAGTTGAACAAAAAATTCACAACAGAAATGCAAAACATAACAATGGATTCATTCTGGTCAACTTAGCATCTGGTTTCTGAATTAACATGGAAGGAATTATAATTATTAAACCAGAGTAATCACAACAAACAGCAAGAGCCCCCTGTCTCCACAGTGACCGACTCTACTTCCTACAAGTTACTGCTTTTTGCTTGCATCCATTTATCACTTTTTTTCTTTTTTACAAATTGTAAACACTCTCAGTTCTATCTCAAGTGATCCATGCTTCTTGTATTTATTGATCAGCATGGTCAACTGGCTCATACAGTTGACCATGCTGAATTTCATACAGTGTAAAATGCCCCAGTAGAATACAAACTTTAGGTATGGTTACCATGCATACGGTCCCATGCATACAGGTGTTCTCTTTCTGGATGAATAAGCAAACACTCCCAGGACAAGTTTTAAATTAAAAAAATAAATAAATAAAATTAAAAAGAATAAGAAAATATTCCAGTCGTCAAACGTTGGCTGTTCAGTGTGCAACAGTCATCTAATCTGCAGTGTTTTCTCAATTAGGGAGTAACTTTCCCTCTACGATTTATGTCACGCACGAGCTGAAATTGTTCCCCTGAACAGTAGGTCAATATTCTATAAAAATGGATAACTGAAACCTTGCTCTTTCTGAAGGAATCAGAGATATTAAAACTGTTGGCAAAAATTGTCCCTTTTTCCCTTGTATCTCAAAAACTGAACCTAGTGGAGAAGATTGGCCCCAAAACAAGGAGGTACACTTATTAAACTGAGAATTAAACTAACAACAGAATTCAAGACACTGGAATCTAGTCCATTGCCAAAATACTACACTGCTTTGATGGAAATGATCAAGCAGGATGGCGATTAAACCGAGCCTTTGTACAAATTTCAGCGCTTGGGTTAAATGAAGTGGAAAAGATTGGACTTTATTCCCCTTCCCACACAACTTAAGCTCCACAAATAATTGATTTTCACTTCCTGGTGCACTGCAGATCTGTCCCAACTTGCTCAGTTATAACAGCCAACACTGGTAGGGCAGATTGTGCCTCTCCTTCTTACTCATTCCAGCTAGTCTTCTGCCTTTCAACAAAATATATTACTCTTTACTAATCTCTTTTTTCCCCAATCTCATTTCAAAACAGATTGTTTCTTCTCTCTCTGACCTTTTAATTAGACTTAATAATCCAAGAAAATACTTCTTAGCACAAGTGGGCAGAAAAATGCTGTATCTAGATGAAAACATTTGCTTTGGGGGAAAAAAAATATTTAAAAAAAAAAAGTGTGTGCAGAAAGAACAAAACATAAAAGTATTTGCTCTGACATTGCAGTTGCACAGGCATCATGAAATCTCCAATTTATTTCCCAAATTCCAATCACTCAACTGGAGATACTCTGTTTAAGTTCACTGCTGGGCTGAGACGGCACGAAAATGACAGATATACAGTTACAGCCAAGAATCCCTAAGCAAACATCCCAGCTTCTCTCTCGCTTGGTTCTGCTTCCCAATTTTTTCCCAATTATTTCTGAGCCAGATCAAGTTCACCACACGGGCTGCACAAACCTCCCTCTTCCTTTCTCCATTTCCTTTCTACTTTTACACTAATAGACTGACGTAGCTCCCCTCCTCTGTTAAAAGGCTGTGTTTATCCCCAGTTTAACATAATTCTTTTTTTTTTTTTTTGCCTTAAAATTAATCTCCAGCACACTCAACGGAAGTTTTCCACATGTTCTACTTGGATGAGCATGTATTAGTTACTGGGTCCTATTTTTAGCTGTTTTGCCTTACTTTACAGTTTATTTCCTTAAATAGCAATCTGGATATCGACATAGAACTACACAGATGAAAAATAAAACATATTCCCTGTTTCACACACATTTAGGGCCATGGAATTTTAAGTTTATAAATAGGAATATCAGAACTGAGGAGTGAAATATAGCATCATAAGGTTAAACTAAAAATTTGATTATTATGACTTGGCAACTTATACAGGTTTTTTTTCATGGGAAATTGATCCACTTTACTTTAGATTTTTACCTTTTTTTAATGATGGAGCTGCAGTAGCTGCTACATAATTTACTGGTAATCATAATTATACTATCAATCAGCTCTATTCTGAATCGCCTTTAAAGTTGAGGCATCTCAACTGAGGTGGACAGGATCTCCCTCTGGAGGCCTTCAGAGGCATCTTCCTTCTCTGCCAAGGTAGGAAACTTCACTTGGTTGCACAACAGGTTAGCTCCTGCATGCAAACTCATCCTGAAGATGTTCATTCACTCCTTCCCATTCTCCATCACCCACATACTCACCTGTATTTCACTCCATCAACTATGCTGCTGCAACCTGGAGCAATGAAATGATTGAGGTTAAAAAAAAAAAATAAAAAATTATTTTGTTTAGAAGTTATTTTCAGCCCAGATCATGTCAAAGCCCTTGCTTGTTTACAGAGCAAAGCATAAAACTGCACCAGCGTAACTCAGAGGAGCAAAAGGCAAGATTGGGAAAAAACAAACAGCCATAGAATGAGGCCACCATGGCAGGCATATATTTTTTTAATGCAGTTTCATCTCCGTGTGGTGATACCAATGGTGAATAGAATCAGCACAGCTTCACCATACCAGTATTTTGAGAGTGAAACACTGCAACAAGGACACAAAAGAAAAAGAACTTGCAAAACCTCACTTCAAGTGCAACTTCTAGCGGTTTTGCAAAGCTCTGCCCAAAGCAGGGAAAAATGGTAAGCTTTCTGATTAAAGTACCCTGTTCAGTGAAGCTGAAATGAGGGAATAAATCTAATAGTATTTTCAAACGTCATGTAACCACTCTAGTTAACCACACTGGAGTAACTTCTTTTGCAAGGCAGACATATCAAAACCAGGACCAGTAGGAGCTCCATCGTATAACAGAGCTTGCTAGTTTTCATAGCTTTGAATTAACTGAAATCCCCTTCCGCATACAAGGCAAAGCATTGACCTGTGCACTTTTTGATGGGTTTCTTTAAGGTTTTCCCGTTCTTTTCATTATCTGCTTTTTCACTCTACATCTTAGCAAGCTAATCTTCCATAACCACCTAAGCATCCCAGTGACAACCCTTGCACTGAATCTACCTTAATTTTTGAGAAAGGTCATATCATCTATATGATTACATGTAACAATATATGATAATAAAAAATAACACCCTTCTCCTGTGGGGATGATTCTCTGCTGCCAATAACTTCCTGAACATACTCACTGACTCCAAACAGGCTTCCCATTTTTATAGTACTTTTTATAATACTGAAACGGGAAACTTTGTCAAGTCTGAGACTGGATTTTTTTTTTTCTTTGACTTAATTTTATATTTAATATTTTACAGCTTTTTACTAGAACCATTTAATGAAATGAACAATTTAAAGAAGGTATTTTTGATAATGGCAATATCTAGAGCACACTTCTGCTTCATAGCAATGCAGGCAGTACAATATGGATTATAATAGTCATATCAATAAATCAAACCTACTAAATTAATACCATACAATGCTAACAGTTGTCATTTAATAGTTACATTTAAAACTAACTTCAGTAAAAGAAATAAGCAGCTGTGTGTTCAACAGGCAACTGCTATCTTGCTTCTTTATGCTTTCAAAATAAGGTATTTTAAACTATCAATTTATCTACTACTGCATATCAGTAAGTATTCAACAACATGGTATAATGCTCTCCTTGACAGATTCTAAATAACTGTTCCTGCAATGTCAAGTACATAGTTATTTTAGTAAAGTAAGAGTCCCAAGTATCTGTCTTCAGAGTAAAAAGCTTCAAGAGGAAGTTGATAATCTAGCTGTTGCCAAAATGTATTTTTTAAAATTGACATTATAATTAAGAAAATTAGTATGAAGGCAGTGACAAACTATTGAGCATTTCTCTTGTAATAACTCATTATGCAATGTTTTACATGAAGGGTTCATAACTAATCATTTTCATCTTCACAGAAACGGGGATCGAAATAAAACTAGGATAATATATTTGTACCTCCAGCAGCAACACAAAATTTTGATTCCTGCATAGTAATATTCTGGATCTCTGCTATTGTGAACATGAAAAGTTTTAAAAGAAAACATTATGAGGAAGAGGGAGAAGATGGTTTCAGGTAAGTGACATTTATATGCATCAAATTAAAGAAAATTTAAGACAGGTGCTGCATGAAGAACTAAGTATCCACTGTATATTAGTAAAATAAACCTGTCACAGATAACAGCATATATTATGAGACAGCTGTAGATAAATTAAAAAAATATATAGTAAACATTGAAAATTAAAAACTTAAAGCATAAACAGACAGAAAGACCAGAAAGAGCTGAGAAATACTGAGACCATGATTTCTTCCAACATACCGACAATTATAAACCAAATCTATTTTATAAGAAATTATAACAATTAATAAGTAAACTTGTGCTCATTGCACAAGTTCACTGAACTTCAATGCTACTGCTGAAATTAGCTCAGTTAAAATCCATCATTTTCAGACACATCTGCCGTTACATAGAAATCTGGTTTTATGGATATAAGCTCATAGTTCGCAGGCTTAATTTTCTTACAATACTTACAGCTTCACTGATTCTCTAGAACTATGTCTTCAACAAAACCAAAAGCCTAGTCTAACTCTTATTTCCCAGGAGTTTCCTTACAAATCTGCTAAATACAAGATTTCAAGTAAGTACTGTGGCTATTCTGCCTCTCAAGGTTTTTATATGCCACTGCCCTCAGCCAGATTTATTACTCCCCACATAATCTAATATAGAAAGAATTCACCCGATTGGCTAAACTGCACAGAGAAATGTTTCTATATAAAGCAATATTTTGAGCTTCCAGTTTGGGATGTTCCATGAGCACAACATTTTGAAGGAAAAGAAAATTTCCATCTACGAGTAAATAGAAAGCTACACTCCAAATCTTTTCAGCTATTTGAGATATTTTTAAACATCTGCATTTCTTATCAGTGTCGGTGCGGTTTAAACTGGAGAGAAACGTGAGAATGAACCAGCCAGGAGCTCAAAGGAGGGAATTGCCTCTCCTCCTGCTCCTCCTCACTGACTACTCAGGGTCAGGTAGGAGAAAGGGGCTATTAAGAAAGAAAATGGAACACACACACAAAAAAAGCACTCCTCCTCATCTCCCAGCACCTTTCATGTTTCACACAAAAGCCTTCTTGCAAAGGACGACCTCTACCCCATGGGTAATTTAAGGACTGAAATATGAAAGGCACAAATTATACAGGTAGGAACCCAAAATACAGAAAGGCGGGAGGGAGGTGTGACATGACACAGAAAGAAGAAAGGGGGTTGGATGCATGCGCATGGGTGATTAAGGTCCAAAAGCACTGGAGTGAAGGATGGGGAAGAAAAGGCATGGAGGAAATGTAAAGAAGTGGAAGTACTGGAACCTTTACTGAGAAAAAGCCCTCTGCCTCCTGAAGTCACCTCAACCAGTTGACACCTAACATCTTGACTCATCTACACATCCCAATAACTTTTACTATCATCTTTAACTAACACCTATATTTAAACAAATTGTTGTTCCTTGTCTAAAACAGCAGTTGATTAAAGCAATCTTCTAGTAAAGAAAAATCACTTACATTCCAGCATCAAAGAGCTGTACTTGCCTTTGTTCTCATTAAATGTGCCTCATCTACACATATTATCTATTTACTTACCTACAAGGAAGTGAAACAGCTTAGGTCTTTATTAAGAGATGCATTTTCCCTGTTTTGTGAGCATCATTTTTCAACACCTATCATACAGTGTGTGTGCTCCTGCAAAAGTCAACTGAGCTCCAAATTCAATCTACCGATGTACTTAGTAAATGAAAATACAATTCTCTTTCCCATGCCATTTTGATTCATACTTTCCATGAAGATATTAACAAAATCAATCACAAAACACTTGACACTTTGTACTTCTACAGAGCAGTCTTAAACTGGTAGAACTGCCCTACCAAAAGTCATTTTCATGTAGTGGAAAAGGGCATGGGAAAGATTAGATCTGTGAGATTTGCCTTGAACAGTGAGTGAAACCATGACCATGAGCGTTCAGAAAGTTATTTGTGAGTGAATTGTTTTTGCTATCCAAATACACAGCTGCCTTGGTCAGGTTCTTATTTAATCTGCTTTTCTAAGGTAATTACTACAGCATTTCATCACGTGACCTAAATGAGAGGTGGGACTCGGTAACTCCCTCTCTACCAAGCACCAATACAGTCACCTTTTTGAAAGCAGAGCACATCAACTATCCGGAGCAATTCTGTATGTTACAGAAGGACAGAAATAATATGCCCAAAACTAAATTACTCAGAAGAGGGAAGAGAAGGGAAGCAGTAATATCCTACAGAAACCTCTGGCATCCTTCAGGCTGCATGTTAGCAGCTCCCATTGCCGGCTTATTGTCATGTGGATAAAAGTAAAATCAACTCCCATTGCCAACTTATTGTCATACAGATAGAAGTAAAATCTGACCAGATAATAGAAAGTGATAAAAAAAGAAAAGGAACACCCAAAAGATGGGAAAGAGGGGTGGGGAAATGAGAAAAAACTGCTTTGGCAAGGCACCTTTTTATTTCCCCTGGCTATAGAGGGAGGTTGGGTGACAAGGTAGATGACCTTCACCTTCAGGTGAAATGAAGTGTTATGGATCCCATCTTACCCACTCCTTTCAGAGGTTATAAAAAAAACTATTAGGTTCACAATACAAAGGCTAAAATTCCCTCCATTATCCCCTGTTAGCTGTACGTATTGCACAATTTTCATGTAAAATAATCTGGTTCAAAGTAGTTTTTTAATTATTTTTTCATACGGCTTTTCTGACAACCTATTTTCACCTCAAAAAGCACTATGGTTTTATATTCAGACTGATGGTTAAAAGCATTTCAGATGACAGATATCATCTATTTTTATTTGCATCATAAAGCAGTTTCTTGAAGGCAAAGCATGACAAAAGGAGTATGAATTCTCTAATGAAAGCGGTATTAATATTTTTATTTATGAAATTCTAAGTATTTAAAAGTAATTATTCAAAGATGGCTTGAGAAATGTTGCATGGACATGATACATGGACAATGTGAACCTAAGTGACAAAAAGATACAGCTAGAAAATTGTATCAATATAAAAAAAACAAAGATCCCTTTCCCTCAAAATAGTTTAGACTCTTTTTTCCATGTTGTCTTTAACAAAACTGATAAAGATCAGCCCATTATTACCAGACACTTTTCCAGATACATCTGCTGTACCTCAACTCTGAAGTTTATTAGTTCATGACTTTATTAGAGAAGCCTAGGAGTAACCAGGTAAATGGAACGTAGTTCATTAGCAGCTCTGAACAGAATACACACTAATTCAGTGTTGCAACATGCAAAGTGAATGGAATTAGGGAAAGCAATTTTAGATAATGAAATTTTAAATACTTTATATTCTATTAAGTTGCTTCCAGACTCCATTGGACAAAAGACAGACAGACAGAATCAGCTACAGAGTTAATTATCCCTCTTTTAGATCTTTCTAGAGAAATAGCCTGTTCTATTGATAAACTGATTCACCCAACTAATACTGATGTTTAAAACAAAGGACTTCATTACTATTTTTAAAACTTATATAAGCTTTCCAGTATCTGAAGGGGGCCTACAAGGATGTCAGAGAGGCACTCTTCACCAAGGACTGTAGCGATAGGACAAGGGGTAACGGGTTCAAACTTTAACAGGGAGATTTAGGTTAGATAAAATGAAGAAATTCTTTACTGTGAGAGTGGTGAGACACTGGAGCAGGTTGCCCAAGGAAGCTGTGGATGCCCCATCCCTGGCAGTGTTGAAGGCCAGGTTGGACACAGGGGCTTGGAGCAACCTGCTCTAGTGGAAGGTGTCCCTGCCCATGGCAGGGGATTGGAAGTAGATGATTTTAAGGCCATTTCCAACCCTAACCATTTTATTATTCTATGATTCTATTGAAACTGCTGAATTATGGCCACATTCAGTTTTTCTGAGAAAACTTACGTTTCCGGCTTTGACAAATTTCTTGGACATAATAGGTATAAAGTGTAAAAAAAAAAAAAAAAAGAAGAATGAATGCTGCAATCATTAAAAATACGCATCTTATTTCAAGATCATCCATGAGTTTTTATTGCCATCCAGTCCCTGCAACCATTGACACATTCACTGGGAAAAAATGCCGGGCGCTGCCAAGGTATATTGTTTATTGGCATAGAGACCAAGCACTCAAATGAGTAGTTCCATCAGGTATGCATTCAGCATAAACCAAACATCACTCATGACAAAATGATGTAACAAATGTAAAAGCAAAAAGCAAGAGAAGCTGTGAAAGAGGAGCAAGCGCAGTGCTCCCAATAACACTGGATGAGGAGGAGGTTTCTAGGGCACTAACCCAGGGCACAGCAATAAAATACCTACTGCAGAGTCCACCACTGTCTCTTGCATCATTTTTTTCTTGACACTGTCAAAGGCTGGCTAGCACCCGCTCCTGATGGGTGCAGGAATGCCGTGGCTGATGCCAGTTCAGCCTTGCTGACTCATAGCGACAGGTGCTGCCTGTCAATCCCCACCCTGAGAATGGAAGATGACCCTTCCGTCCATGCCACCCATAGCTGAGAAACAGAGAAGCCTTAAGTGCCCAGCAGACACCCACCCAACACACTGCACCCAAAGGTCATTCACTGGTGGTCACCTTCTCGAAAACTCACCGGCAGTTGCTGTGCATCCTTTACTTCTCATTAAACACAAGCAATAAGAAAGGTATCTGTGGATGCATAACCAGGACTGTAGAAATTTCACAGTAGAGAACTACTTCAGCAACTAAGACTTCAAAAAGGATAGCCAGTTCTTACCTCAGTATAAGAAAACATTTCAATAGAATCATAGACAGATTAGGGTTGGAAAGGACCTTATGAACATCTAATTCCAACCCCCTGCCTTGGGCAGGGACACTTTCCACTACACCAGGTTGCTCAAAGCCCCATCCAGCCTGGCCTTGAACACTGCCAGGGATGGAGTTCATTCAGAGATGCCATTCACAGTTTCTCTGGGCAACCTGTGCCAGAGCCTCACTACTCTCACAGTAAAGAATTTCTTCCTTATATCCAACTCCAGTGTAAGTTTGAAGCCATTACCCCCTTGTCCTGTCACTACAGTCCTGGATGAAGAGTCCCTCTCCAGCATCCTTGTAGGCCCCCTTCAGATACTGGAAGGCTGCTACAAGGTCTCCAGCAGCCTCCCTTCTCCATGCTGAACAGCCCCAGTTTTCACTGCCTGTCTTCATACAGAAGGTGCTCCAGCCCCCTTATCCTTGTGGCCCTCCTCCAGAGTTTCTCCAACAGCTCCATGTCCTTCTTATGTTGGGGACACCAGAACCATACTCAGTAATTCCACTGCCTTTGTAAAATCAAAGTTTTCTTAGAGGCAACTATGGTCATGTAACAGAAGTGATTTTATTTTATTTTAATTGGTTTTCCAACTAATTGGTTTCCAAGGCTTTCCTCATTTCCTGCAAGGAGAAAAGGGCCATATTCTCTATCATACCCAAGATTTTGCTCAGAATAAGAATTTCCATTTACTTAATTCACTAAACTCACAAGAAGCTGCTCCTAAGAAAGGAATAAAGCTTCAGGCTTTGAATCACCGGACAGATCTACTGCAGCCTTTTGCTGGGAGTCTGGAGCTCAAAACAAAACAGAAATCATCCCGACGCCCTTCCCAGCAAGAAGTCTTTTGATCTTCCTCCTGTGGAGCAGTTCAGAAGCTCTGCAATGAGGCAGAGAAGACACTCTCTTTATTCCACTTCAAAACCCATGTACATTTGGCTATTTCTCCCCCTTTCAAGAGCTTCTGTCACAAATCATCAGATAAGCAAGGCTTGTCCATGCCCTGATGGGAAAACAGACGCTTCTTCCACATAATGGCTTTGTAACAGCCTCTCCAGACATTCTGTTCCCTCTTTTCGAGAATGGTTTCTTCTCTAGAAGGGGGTTCAGGTGGTCCTTAGGGAGTCCTGAGTTTGTCATAGCTGCTTCTTCTTGCCTGGGAATGGAAAAGCTTTTGATCTTAGCCTAAACAGTTATAAACTGAGGTTTGGTGGTGTGCAGAGCCATTAGCCAGCTGGTCTCTTTCTTTCCCTTTAGGTGGGCATAGCAAAGGGCACCAAACAACTCTGAACCCTGGAACTAATAGTTTATTATTACATACAATATACCTATAAATAGTGAAAATTCAGAACTGCCAAGTGAAACATTTAAAAGCTTTGCACACAAACCTCTCCCTAACACTTTACAGCCTTAGAGGCCAAGTTTCTGCTTTGTAGACCAGCAGTTCTGAGGGCATTTCTCAATGGAACATGATCTTCAGAAGCCCCACTGGGCTTCTAAGTCTCTCTTTCCATCACTTCTATGACTCCCCTGGTCTCCTGCAAATTCCCAAAAGCTGAAGGTACCAACTCCGCCTCCCTCTCTTCTCCTTACCAGAGAGCAAGAGGCAGAAAATGGTAAGCAAGCTGTCTTCTACCCTGTTTCTCACACTCCTGTTGATCTGAAGAAAAAAATAGACAACATTTTTACAGGTAACTATGAATAAATTGTTTAAATACTTCTACCATCTGTCATAGTGCTTCTTGTTTCCTAAAGCAACAAATGATTTGAAAACCTGGTATGAGGTATAGCTGGCTCTTCTCAGAGAAGAGAAACTAGTCATGAGAACAAAGTAGAGCGTACACAGTAGGTGTACTAAGATGGATGTTCAGTTTCCCAAAGCTTGTACCTTCATTTTCATAGCAATCAAAATCTCAGCTCCTAAGAAATCACTGCTTTTGGCAGCCTATATATTAGTAGGATGTGTATATTGGCCTCACCCTTGAATTCATATTTCTGTTTAATAGAAAATAAAGTTACTCAGACCCTTTGTTTTATTTTCCAACTTCTGCTCTGGTCATGATAAGAAACTGCTTTAAACACCACCAGATTTTCAAAAGCATTCAGCATCAACAAATTCCGTTTAGGCACATAAATTTAGGAACTCTGGATTTGCTGGACGCTAAGTGTTCTTGAAGAGCTGCCCCATCCACTACTTCTGTACCACTTCACATACCACTCACTGGATTTAAAGACATTGATAGACAGACAGTGCACTACTCAGGAGTAACTCTGATTGTTAGGCACACAGGGGAATGGTTTTGTTATAGTACAAAAATGCACTTTTTAATGATACATTCTTCCTCACATCTCTGAACTTAAGTGTCTAAATTACATACTTTGTACAGATGTCAACACTGAAAATAAAATTATCTTCCCAAGTACCCTAATTTTTCAAACTCTTGCACAATTCACCCTAGGTTGCAGCAGGTGATCATGAAACAGACTTGCTCTTCAAGTCTTGCTCAGTGCACATAGATACATGTGTTTTAATTTTGCTCTTTTGATACTTTCTTGATACTAAAACACTTGGGAGAGCCCATTACTGAACGGCTGAAGGGAATATGCTATGATTAAAATTGCACAGCTTTCTCTTCTAGGCCTTTCATTAGGAAGGTAAGAATTCATACTCTTCTGAAAACTAAAGAGGAGGCATGGACATTCCCCGTTGTTGTCATGGATACAGCTGCCGAGAAAAATGTCATTGTACCCCTGCAGATAAATACATGTGCCAAGTGCTTGGAATACATGGTGGTAAAACCACCACAGATGTTAAACATTCTCACATGGCCATCAGGTTCTCTTGTAATGTATGCTAAATATCAAATAAACAAAAAAAAAAGAAAAATTAAAAAAAAAAAGAAAAAAGAAGACGTTACTTTTAAACATAAAGGTTATGGCATGAAGGAAGAAAAGGCTAGGCAGCAAAAAAAAAATGTTGGCACTTTCATAGTTCATGATGTCATGGAGGAAAAAATATTATGGAACAATAGTATGAGTAAAGGATCAAGTGTCAGCCCAACTTCGAGTTATCTGGATTTTGTCAGTGTGTGTTATAACAGCATTGTTAACTACAATAACTGTATTTCTTAGGTCAATGGATGATTTAAAAACCCAAACAAATTAAAAAAAAAAAAAAAAAAGCAACAAACACTCATTGGAAAATTTTGAAACGGGGAAGCTCTGATCCTGATTAGACCATCTCATAGTGTCAGCATTTTTACTTGGACCAGGGCACTTTGAGTCTCTTTCCATTTCAGCTTTACATAAACTATTTACTGGGAATAGATCACAAAAAAAAAAAAACCTAAGAGGTTGAAAATATCAGACGGTTCTTCCTCATACTATTTTCCATATCCACTTCTCTTGGTCCTTGAATGAAGTAACGCAATTGCCAGAATGCTTCTGGAGTTTTGCTGCACACCACTTGGTGGTATTTCATTGTGCCACGCAGGTGGGAAAAAGCAAGTACTATCCCTACAGAGAGCAGGCAAGGTTCTGGATTCTTCTCTCCTGGTAAAGTGGAAGCGCAAAATTCCCTTGCCTTCCTCATGTAATCCTTGAGATTCCATGCTCCTAAATAAGCACAGAGAAAAGCAAAGGCAGGCTGCTCCTAGAGCAATTGTTACCCTGAGTGAGCAAGCAAAGCACCAAGGGCTGGTTAGGATGTGGAAAGGTGAGTTTGGTGGTGAGGCACACAAAGACAAACAAGAAAAGACGTGCAAAAAGAGGCCTTCAGCAGCGCAGAAAAAAAAAATCATCTCAAAATGAGGAGCTCATTCACCACTGTGTAAAGACCAAAGAAATAAGGAAGCAGAACTGAGCACGCTGTTATAAATCTCTCCGCATAAGTATTTTGGGACAGGCCTAAACAATACAATGCCGTGTTTTGCAGAGATATGTGAGCTATCGCTAAATGAAGCACGTTGGAACTGGAAGCAAGATAACCACTTTAGCATGATGTAACACCACAGCTAATTAGCTCCTTTAGGAACAAAGCCTGAGAGGGCTGCACTGGATCCAGAAGGCAAGCAAGTTCATTTAGGGCTAGCTAGGGTACCTTAGTACAGCACTACTGTCCTTCAGATAGACATCTCCTTGGTGTATCAGCTGCAGCTATAAAGCATGATACAATAAAAATCATAATCATTATCACTGTCATCATCACCACCACAAGCAAAGGCACAGTTTCACTGCAAAAGTATTTGTGAAGTACATGCGGTAAAAATAAAGGTGAGAGCATCCAATTACACCCCAAAATATCAGTTGTTTTACAAAGCTGGAAGGAAGCTCCTTCGTTTGAGAAGCAGGCAGAGTGCAAATCCTGCCTTAGCACAGATTCCTACACTGCTGCTTTCACAACAGGTCATGATGTTTATCCCAGCCAAGAAAATAGCTGTTGATCGGCGTTCTGCCATATCTGATCATCACTATGGGCCAGCACCCTACCCTGGTGTTCACTGCGACACAAAAGTCCTTTGAAGCTATCCAGTTGTTTTAGAAAAGAAAAATCACAAGAACAGAAAATAACTTCAAACAGCTCACTCATGGCAGCCATTCCCCCTTCCCATCACTGTAACCAACAGACCTCACAGGTGTGAGGCACATAATGGCTAGGTGGTACATAGTTCAACTGAAGAAAACATTAAACGGCATTTTAAACAAGTGTTCAACAGATTCTATAGTACCCATCTCAGTTTAGGAGTTATAACTTCCTCTGCAGGAATTAAAATGTTTTCTGAAGAATTCCCAAGCTCATTTGAAAAGGGAAAAAAGAAAAAAAAGGGGAAAAAACAAAAAATCTTTCTAGTTTGACAGATAGGCTTTAAAGTATAAGTTCCTGTCATAAGAAGAGGCAATTATAGCATGAGAATACACATTTCAGAACACACATGCCCTGCAAAATGAAAATTTCTTAGTAGTTACAGAAGGGCTTCCAGTATGTGCATCCGCATCGCAGTCCTTTAATCCCATTAACCTGCTACGCCTTCCAAGTTTGTGTAGCAGACGATTAGGGAAATAAATGTTTTTAAATTAAAGTAAGTTATTATCCTTGGAACACATACAAGGCTTAAAACATCATCATTTCACTCCTGAAAGATGGAAAAAGATTTAGCTGGATTTTTAAGAAGACGGGAAATCATGTTTTACTATTTGGACTCCGATAGCACCAATCAGAAATATACTCTTAACTGAAACAATTTCATGAATTCATGGGTAAGGACCCACCTAAGGAGAAGTAAGGAAAAGAAAAATTGAAGTGCTTCAGGAGCCACACATTGCAGAAAAACAATGAAAAAATCCATAGGCTGAAAGCTGCCCTCCAGGCAACATCCTCCCTTTTAAGATCCACCCAAGAGCTAAGCATGTCCCATAAGCATCATTAGCTTCCACGAGAAAAGCTGGTACAAAGCCATTACAACAGACAATACCTGAGACAGTGCTAGAGATGGAACACCCACAGATCACCTTCCTGACCAAGCTGCCTCAAGATATTTCTTAGGTGCACACACATGCAGCAGCCAGCACAATCTACAGGCACTTAAATCCTGTTTCTTGTTTGCTATAAATTTCCTCAGTGTGATCTCCTTACTTACAAATGCAGAAGGTTAGATGCGTAATAAGCACGCTGCACAAAGCACTAAGTCAAATACACTCTCCTTCCTTCTCTAGAGATACTCCTCATTTCTCTGTGTCTGGTTCTCTGCCCAGAGCAGGAGTTTACGCAGAAGTGGATCAAGTTCTACATCCTTCCTTACTGATTCACTGAACATCCTCTCCTCCACTGATCCTTCATTTATGCCTCTGTTGGCTGTGATGGCACACAAAGACACTCTCAGAAGCTACAACAGTCCTATTCATTGGCAACACTATGCCCATGTCCAGGCCAAAACAAAAGACTTAGAGGTCACTAAAAGAGACAAGCAAGTTAAGCATTTACTAGGATGTGTAGTTCCAAGTCTCCAAGACATTGCCCAGAAAGCTGGTCCCAAGTTATTTAGCTGTCTTGCAAACAACCCTCTACCTCTGCTTTGATCTAGCTTCAGAAGGAAGCTGTCCCACACTTTACACTCCATTTAAACTGCACCAATAAAATGCGCTGGCTGCCCTCTCCATCCTTCACTCTCTTGCATGGAAGCTTTTAGGAACACTAAGCATATCCATCCCCATTGTCCAAATCCCAGGACACTGACATTTCAAATCTTACTCTCTTCTATGCAACTCGTGAAAATAACAAGAAAGATAAAAACCTCCCACCAATGCTCAGGCAGCTGCTTGCCTATATGCAATGAACCTGGCACAGGTTGCCATGAGACTGCAATGATGAGCAGCATTTACTCCTGAATACTCTCAAATGAGCCTTCACTACATATTAACTCAAAGCAATAAAACATCAAGACCACATTCTTGTTTCAGTTTAGAATTAGTTTTCACAGCCGATATATAAAAGGAGATAGTTGCAACAGACATGCTATGATCTTAACTGGTTAAGGGGGAAAAAAAAAAAAAAGCTGAGAATAAGCAATTTTCAGACAGCATGTATAGAAATTTTTCCTGTAAATTCTAATCCCTAGGGTAAAAATTAAGTGCAGATTCAGTCAAATTTAGGAGGCTCTAAAGAACAGAAAAACTCAACCTATTATACCACTTAACAAGATGCTGCTAGTGATTTTCAACCTTTACATCTAAAAATAAGGTAATTTTGCAATTAAAACAAAAGCCACCCATTAAACCTTCGGTGTCAGAACATTTTTCCCTATTTATACCCATCAAGATGAATAATCATTTTATAAACTGTGCAGCTACCTAGAGAACAAAGGTCCTACTACATATGTTTCTAATACAGCCTTGCACATATTCTTACATTTTAATCACTGATCAAATTTTTTCAAGCAAAATTCAGCACTACCAACTATTTTTTTTTCTTCCTGTGGATACTGCATATAATATTTGTCATGTAGCTTAGTATAAATTTCTTTTTGCTCAAGTTACATTACATATCTCTCCAATGAAAGGAAAAAAAGCCACAGAAGTTCTCTTCCATGCACAACAAAATTCTGCACACATCAAGAATCAGAGGCTTAGTATTGCTTAACACCATGGGGAGAAGAGCTGGAATCAGTATTTCTACAAAGCCAAATGCTATGGGTAATGGTAAAACTGATCAGTGGTATTAGCAACAATCAGCAAAGTTTAAGTGGTCCAAGGTCAAGTAAAATCACAGACCAAGCAAGGGCTCAAATGGACATACAGTCTTTCAACCAAACTGTGCAGTTTGAGAAGTTTTATAGTCACTTCCATGACAAACAATATACCAGAGGGAAAGCATTAAAAATATATCCAGGACCAAGAAGTCTACATTTTATCAAGTCCCTGTGCCAAGCATTTCTATGCTTCATGTAGACGGGTATTTTTTTGTACAGTACTCATGACCTTCGAGTCATCTGGCACCACCTGCAAGAAGTGAAGATTCACCTCCACTGGCTATACCCAGTGATGTGGGAAGAACGGTGAAGATGGTGCAGCACTTTCCAGGCATCCTGCACTGCAACTTGATCAACTGCATCTCGGTCAAACTCTAGGTCATCAAATGCGATGTGGAATGACACCGGAAACAAAAGAAAATGTGGAAATAATTTAAGTTCTTGCAATTTCCTTTCATAGGAAATTTTAGTTTAGTTTAGTTCCTACTTCCCCTCAGTGCCTCTTAAAATTCTAGCTTTCAAATTTTAACTAAAGCAGCACACAAATGCTCTTATGGCAATTAAATCACATCTATAGTAGGGAGACTATCTGAAAATAGCAATCAGTCCAGGGAGTTTTATTTAGAGAAGAGAAAGACTTCAGACCTTGATAAGGCATGACATGATTCCATGCCATTGATCTGCAATCACATAGGTTTGTCTGTAATGCAAACAAAACGTTATTTAGAGTACTCCTAATTAGGTATAATAAGTGTACACTGGCACATTACTGAATCTATAAATAGACAGCAACCACATCATTTCACTCCTGCCTTATGTTATAAGGTTGAGGGGGAGAGGGGAGGAGAAAGACACTTTCCTTTTATTAAGATCTTTCTTAAAGTTGTACCATTGAATAGAATTTTCTTTTTTTTTTTTTTCTTCCGAAGGTATCTAACCAGGCCTACAAATACTGACAAATCTTCCTCAGCAGACATAGGTTATCCTCAACACTTGTGTAAAAGGAAGAAAGAGAATACTTCATTTGAAATAAATCAGGAGCCATATTCTAGCAATCTCTAAGACATTCAGGGAAACCCAGCTCTGGGCAACCCAATGTTGCTTCCCAGTGTGTCTTCCAACCCAAATTACTATTATGATTCTGCAACAACTCCCATAATTTTATTTTTTTTTTTCCTAGAAAAAGTCCCTCTCTATAACCTCTCACACCTACACACAGCAATTTAAACTGTGGATTAGCTATAAATAACCTGGGTGTATATTTCAAAGAAAAGGTATAATCATCCTTAATGTAAAATTCAGCAGAAGCTCATTTGCGTCTTGCCCTGGCTGTGACTTATTTATTATTTTATTTTAAGCTCAAATAGAAAAATGTAAGATTTCCCAGTCATTGCCAACTTCTCACTGTGAGACAACCTCTCAGGGACACAGGTTTATCACAGACTCAAAGGGTAATTTGAAACAGGAGCCATTTGTAAAACTGTTGGCAGCAGATCCCTGGCTGATGAAGGATGGGAAAGGAGTAGAACCTGTGATGTTAACTCCTTTTATCGCGTCCTCAATGGTGCACATGGTGACCAAGTGAAAAACTGATTTTTTAATTTTTTTTTCTCCCCCACCCTAAACAGTGTAAGCAAAGCAAAAAAAAAAAAAAAAATCAGTATTGGCTCACATGCACACACACACACATGCACAGAACCACTGGTCTCTTTAAACAAGAAGTAAGATCCTCTGAAGTGTACATATAATTAGAACTAGAGGAAAATGAAAAGCTTAAAGACACTGGAATAAAGATTATGTATTCTTCTTAAAAAAAAAGAAAAAAAAAAGAAGAAAAAGCTATTCACTGCAGTTATATTTACCTGGCAACACCAGGTAACATGAGATAATACACAAAAGCACTGATGGGATTTTAAGCATACAGCTTGACATTGCCAGCACATTTAATAGCTTGCTTTTGACAAGAGCTTGTCAGAAGTTCTGTACTTCTTTTCCTTTGAAATGCTGAAGAAGCAGCAGAACGGAGTTTTGCGATGCAGCATCAGGGGCATAGATAGAAATATGACAACCCTCTGAAGCCCAGAGGATTTTTTTTAATTCATTTTATAAAATTACCAAGTAAGGCAAGGGAAAAAGCTTGTCATCTGGCAGACAGGATACAAACACAGACCCCAACTGGTGTAACTGCCTTTGAATTTTTGAAAGCTTATTTGCCAGTAGATTGGGGAAGGTTGGAGACAACCAGCCTAAGTAGGAAAGTGTCTCAGGTATAAATTTTATTTTGCCTGCACGTAGTTTGGAGGCACGATGATCAACATGTTCTCTCTACAAGAAATTAACCAATGGACTCAGCAAAGGTAAAAGTCCTTTCTTTGCTTCCTAAAGCAGCAAACATGTATATTAATCCAGCATTCATTCATATCAAAAAAAAAAAAAAAACCAAAACAAAGAACAAATCCAAGATATAGTCAACTGAGCCCATGAAGGAGTTTTCTAAAATTCTGGTTTCCCCCTACAAATCATTATAATGCAGATTTCTAGGTTATATGCAAAGTCTGCTTAAACAAGTTCATTCACTCATGGGACAGAAAACCAAGTTTAACAACACCAGATAGATGGCTCTGAAGGTTATTCTTGTTTATTTTGTCTGATAATGAGAAGATGAGTAAATGATAAAAGTATTTTTTATTTCCTCAAAAGCTTGAGTTTAATCAAAAACATGGGCTCTTCATCTCACACCCAAGTAACTTACTCCCACCAGCTCCCTGTTGCAGACCTGCATCCTCTCAGCATTCTTCCCAGGCAAAATCCACACATTATAAATATTTAAAGTTAATATACAACAGGAAGAATTTCTGTTTACACTACGAACACCACCATATTCTTTCAGTGATGGGATCCTTGACTCACAAGCCCCCTTTTACCCTTTCTGCTCTCTCTTTTTTCACTTTACCAAACCTCTGAGACTGAGGCCAATCATTGTCTATAAAGTAGCTCATATGAAGCTCTACGAGATATCAGGAAAAAAATTTCAGTAACAGCTGAAAAATCAGCAAAAAGGGTACATTAGTTTTCAAGTCAATAGCTCCCCTGTGAACCATCTGCTCCCAAGATTGATCAGAACCACTGAAGAAGGAGGCGGTGCAGAGTGAAACTATCCAGAGGAGCAACCTCATATGTCTGCACTCTAAGACTCCATCCCCAACAGACTTTTTGGTCTCGGGCAGTTCCTCTACAGGGATTATTGGGAGAAACCTCGCAGAGGCACAGGATGACAAGAAAAGGGATGTCACCCTTTCTCTGTTCAAATTCTTGAAGAAACCATGACAGCAGCAAGCAGGACAGGAGGGAAAGCACAAAAAGCAAGATGTCTCTATGGGAGCATTAAAACAAACACAGAATTATGTGCCTGTCCTCGGGATCAACACAGTGTGCATAGGGAGGGAAGAAGTCCCTGCCCGACAAGCAGCTGGGACTGCTGGTTAGCCACGCTGATCCTTTCCGACATCCTTAGCTGAACCAAAGCAAACCATGCTTATCACCAAGAGCTGGGAAGACACCAACCTCCCTCTCTCTCCGGAGCATCACTGCAGCAATAAGGACAATCAGCTGTCAAACTGAAGCCAGTCAAACTCAGTTGCTAAATTTAAGCAACCGCACAACAGGACATAACTGACCAGAGCAGCATGATAGCCCTTTAGATCCACTTAAATCTCTGCAGGCATGAAAAACCTCGGCAGATCTTCCCAGCATGAAACTATGCCAGAAGTGCAAAATGACACCAAGAGCACGGCCAGCTCTCCTCAGCAAGCACATCTAGAAAGACCCTGCCATCGGCTGGACATGCATCCTCCCAGCGGCTGCCCTCAGAGGGGCTCGTGTTGCTTCCCACTCGGCAAATACATAGGGAGACTCACCACCCACAAGCTACTACTCAGCTTCAAAACCCTATTAAGGTTGCTAAGTGACAATAAAGTAGCACAATCTCACACCATTTGCAAACCCCAAACGTTTAAAGGCAAGGAAATTAATGGTTCAGATCATAAATCTCACACCGCCCATCTAATAAACAAATAAATTCTCATCAAGTGTAAAACCTTGTCGAATTCATTATAATAACGTTAACTCTCCCTGGAGTACAGCTCAGGTTTTTGTTATTGTGCTTTCAGTATCTAAGTGGTGAAATACTTCTAAACAGGAACATTAGTCAAATGAAAAACTTAGCTGGAAAAAAATTATCTGCCCTTTCTTAATAATTGTGCAATATATCAGGATAATTCCTACACAGTAAAAGTTTTATAAGTCAGCTACATTCTGACTTCATGTACAAAATTTTTATGGCCCACATCCAAAGAGCACTTAAACACCGGCTTAATTTTAAGAAGTAATTAATCATATAAAAGTGTACAGAACCACTGAACTGTTTTGGTATGTGCTTAAATGTTTTACTACAATATATCTCTTATTCCATTTTACATAGCATTTATGGCAGTGGTCTTATTTTTAGCATATCAATGAAATAATATTTATTTGGGTCAGCATTAAACTTGTTTGCTGTGATAAATACAATGTTTACATTAAGAAAGAACAAGTTTTCTTTTCCTTATGATGTGGAGGATGTAAGTTATGGATGCCCCCAAGCTAGGCTTTTGGTTTTTTCACCATTGCTAGGAAATTGAGAGTTGTGCCTTGAACTTGGTATAGTAGAGCTGTGGTTACCACACTGTTATTTAGTAGCCTGTTCTTAGGTTTTTAAAAGAAGATTTTGGAGAACGCAATTTACTTTTTGGAGGCAGGAAGGAAAAGGATGAAATGGTCACATAAGAAGGTGGCATATACAAAGGTGAAAGGAAGAGTTATCTCTCTTCATAAAAGACACAGCCCAGGTATCAACATATCAAATTGAAATAAACGAGCAAAGCTAGCCATACTGTCAAAAACTTTATAACATCACATCCATCTATGTTACAAAAAACTATAAAGAATTTCAAAAACTTAATGGCCAACCAAACAAAATATTGGTCTTGTAGCTCCTCTGCAAGTGAGCTACTGACCTACCTTCACAAGACTCTGAACTGTATCCATATCAGAGGAAAATATCCAAAACATCAGAATGACTACATGAGCATTCATTTACACACAAAACTCCATATTCTGAGGTTCAACGAATTCACATAAAAACACACATTACCTTCTGGCTGTACTTAGATTTTGAGGTCTCCAGACTATATATATTGTTCTACAGATCCCTCACCAGCAGCATGGTTGGTCAGAGTTCAAAGAAAATTACAGTAACATTGTTTGGCGTTTGTTTTTCTTTGTTGTTTTGTTGTTTGGGGTTTTTTGTTTGCTTGGGGTTTTTGTTTGTTTGGTGATTTTCTGTTTGTCTGTTTGGGTTTGGTTGGTTAGTTTTGGTTTGGTTTGTTTTTTTCTAGTAGCCTTATGGTGCATTCCAGAGCAGGAACACTGGTCTAAGCTGCCTTTTATTGTCTTCAGCTAGTCAAGAAGATGTCCCCATCCATGAAAGTGTTCAAGCCCACAATGGATGGGGCTTTGAGCAACCTGGTCTAGTGGAAGGTGTTACTGTTCATGGCAGGGGGGTTGGAACTAAATTATCTTTAAATTCCCTTCCAATGCAAACCATTCTATGATTCTATGAACACTTCCCTTCAGATAAACACTTCGTGATAGCCAGACAGACTATGCTTTTGATCACTATTTCAATTACAAAATCACTGTAATTCTACATATTCTGCTACAGATATCCAAACTAACTTGGCTAGTCCATCTAGTCATACAGCAGTCATACAGCAGTCATACAGCAGTCTTGTATCCTGGATTCTGATGTAACTGCTGGAAACAGTTCAAAATGTCCGCAGATTATCTATATAGCCTTACATGGATAAAGATCTAGCTATAGAATAGGCCTTTCTCGAGCTCTGGCATGCCATTAGGTGTCTTCAGGGCTGCACACATGAAGTTCACAAGATAAGGCATCTCAGAAAGGGATTCCCAGTTGTCATTTATTCTTGAATTCGTCTCTTCCCATGCTTCTTAAAAAACAGAAATTCTCCCTAAACTACACAATAAGATCAATGTGTTTCACCTGATCTTTTTTGGCAGAAAAAGCATTCCCCAGCTTCTTGGAACAAAACACAAAACAATCAAAATCTCTTATATTAAAGATGAGAGTGTGATTATCATCTCTTTTTCACATTCACAGCTCACCAGCTGGCTGGCAGTTTAAAAAAAAAAATTAATAATTAAAAAAAAAAGAAATTCATGTTATCTTCAATACAAAATAGCATTAATCCTTCAAAGATTCTAGAAGGAGGAAAAAAAAATACCAAAACCAACATTATCTTTGAAGACCTGTTTGTATATATCTACTGAAAAACATTACAAGCTCCTCCTTTCTGGTACTTAGCTAGCAATTTAAGCTTTGCCAATACGTGCATCACTAAAATGCCTTAGCAGATTTCATTTCGGTTTTATACAAACATGTGTCACAATGTGGAGTGGTAATGACCAATGTGCCTTAAATAGTGTAACTCTTTCCATTCTAACCTGGCTTGCTTCTATGTAGCGCGTTCAGTCCAGTCATTTTTAACTTCCCTAACTACCATGTCTTTGGCTGAAAATTTCCATTAATGGACCCTTTTTTGAAAGCTTATGTAGAGATACAGCAAGTATGAGAAACAACAAATACTGCACACCACTTCATGCTAAAAACCGGTTTGCTTTGTTGAGGCATACTCTCGATATGAGTATCTTAATAATATATATATGTATACGAAACCTTAAATACACTGCTCTGTGCATGTGTGTCTGCATGTATCAGGAACATAGACTGATGAACTGAATAGTTCACTTAAAAAATAGGTCAAAGTCCCCAAGATGTGGGGAAGGAATCAAATTTGCCAGATTTTATAACAGTTGGGTGAAAAGGAAAAGTTGGTGAAACATCTTACTAAGGATGTACATACAGTACAACTAATCTAATTGCAGACCAAAAATGACAGAAAATATGAATACTGAAGACAGATATCCAGCAGCACCCTTCAACCTCTTCTGTGGGCACTGCCAGGTGCCAAGATCTTGAGGACAATTGCTACCCACTTGGGCATTTTAGTTCTGCCCCATGCTGTGTAAACATCATAATACAGCTTGGTGACACTACACATCTTGCTGCAGTTGCAGAATAAATCACAGATTACAATACATTTTGAAGCTGTGCAGGTTCAGACAATCCTCATGCACATAAAGGATCCCCATTAGGGTTAACTGCTACTGCAGCATTTTCCTGAGAACTTCTGTTGCATAAAAATCATGTTTCCTGAAGCAGAAAGGAATCAACCACTACTTAGCTGAGTAAATCAGGAACTATCCAGGCTAGAAAAAGCAGATTACATTGCAGAGAATGATGTTCTTTAAGTCTACTACTGGCATCAACCACAGCACTTTACATATAGGTGAATTAACAAGCTATAGTAATCGGACACAAACGTATACCAGAAACAAACAGGAAGTGACTACTGGGACTTGGCACTGTCAAATGTCACCATATGGAAGAGGTTAGAAACTTTTCTGAATGCTCAGTTCCTAAATGGCTAGTGTTATCCACTAAGGCCAATAAAAACACAGTGGGGAATTTAATTAATTTACTTTTATTACTCCATAATGATTTAGGATTACTAAAAAAATATATTAAGGCCTCAGATAAGATAATTCCAGTAACAACTCTTGCCATTTAACTAAATAACACTGTATCGTCTCCACTAATTATAACACACTCGCATTTCTGAACATCTTCCATGTTACAGCAATTTCATTATTAACAAAAAACACTGCAGTGAAGGAGAGGAAGAAAGCATTCTCCCAGATACATTGTAAGTGTATTTATCTTGCTCAATACACCATATTTTCTTGCATTTCCTGATTTACACTTTCTGCTCCAGAATGTCTGCTTCATCCAAAAATAAACACAGGCCAGATACCAAATTGCAGATTTGAGAGCAAAACACGTATCCAGCAGAGCTTTCCCATTAACTGCACATGGACCCATTAAAGTAGGAAGCCAGGTCAGCGATGAAAGTTCTATTCTTCATATGCACTTTTTAGCAGAGAGTACTCAAGAAAGAGTAGGAACTATAACTGTGCTCATCTGATGACTCTACTTCCAAGTATCCAGGGACTATTTCATATATTAATCTTGTGCTCATCTCCAAGATGAGCAGAATTTAAAGAGAGAAAGTGTCAGCTCTAATTTGAACCTTCCCTTCTCAACAGGTTCCAGCTATAAAGAACTGAAGCAAGAGCATTTTTTTAAGGAATGTACTTTGCACTAAAGTGATTAACTTTAAAGAAACTAGAAGCCAGTTGATGACAGGCAGAGTTTTTGAGCTGTAGCCCCAAGAACTGAAGCCATCTGTTTCACTTAAGAAGGCACCAACCCTGCTCGCCTTGACCACTGTCTTTAAAAGAAGCCAAGTTTAATGCAGACACAGGGAGAACTTTCTCAGGGAGAACATCTTCAATCCACCATATAACATTGTACATCATCATATATACTGCATCAAAACTGTCCAAGTACAGTTTTCCAAAGTCCTCCTAAAAACAAAATATACATTACGAAAATGATTTTTACCAAGACGCTTTTTATGTATGAAATATTCAGGTCTCCCACAGTGGTGGGAAAAGGCACATAGACACCACCAAGTCAAGAATTGTTTCAATGCTCTCCATTGAGGGATTTTGTCTCAAAACTGCTCGAACTTCACAGGGTACCTACCACCTGTTTATTCCCTTGCATTTCCTCCCGAGAATACATACGAGCTCCACAGATGCAATAGCTTCCCACATTAGGTTTAAAGATGCTGGCTTTAATCTCACAAAAGCGCTAATTGATTTTGGTTCTGACTCCCCTAAAGACACCTACAATAGTAGTTGAGCAAACAGGTAGCTAGGTAAAACAACGTGATGGCCCAAACAATAATTTAGTCCGCTGCACTAAAATTTGTTCTCTCCTCCTCAGGTTTACAGATACCAAAACATGTTGATCTTCAAGTTTTCTATTCGGGGAAATTAGTAATGGCCATATTTTGACACAGACATGCCTTTAAAGTATTCTAAAAATGCGAGGAATACATATGCATGAACTAAAAATACACCCGTAATAGAACTTACCTAAATGTCTGGCCCTATCATTCATCCATTTCTCATAGTGATTTACTGTAAAAGTAGTTCCACTTAAGTCAAGCGAGCAGTTTGCAGAGGAAGTTGCTATTCAGCGTGGGCAAGCTATGGTAAAACTGACTTCTAAGCAGAACTGTGAGCATATGATTAGCATGTCAAACAAGCAATGAACTTCAGTGTAATTACATCTGCCAATATAGTATTCTTTCATTTTCCCATTCTGTTTTTCACCCCCTGCCCTCGCCCAAATATTAATTGGTTTTATTCAGGAAGAAGAGGGCAAAGCTTAAAAACTCCCTTTGAGCACTACAGGTGTTAGAAATCTTTAGACTTATGTTTGTGTTAGCAAAAGGGGTTTGCTCTTATACATACACTTGCTAAATTTTATTATACACACGTTAAAAAAAAAAATCCACTCCTGAATGATTCTATCTACAAAGTACCACCATATGGTAGCTTTCACAAATGATCAACTGTACCAAAACATCTAAAAATAACATCTTCCTTAAGTAAAATAAAAACAATTACCAGCAGAGACTTTTGGGTATAGTTCTGAGCTAAGGAATCAATACCACGTTGCTGAAATGCTTCAAGTAAGTATATAAGCAACCTCCGGAGAAAAACAGCACAGTGTTAAACGGCTCGCAAGCATCAATGCTAAATGTAATATACATATTTTGGGTTCTTTCAAAAGTCTATTCTTAGCTGTAAGACAAACTCAATCCATTTAATTAAAACCTTAGCTTACAAACACATTCACCGAGTAAGTGAAGCTTAACAAATCTAATTTGAATGAAAGGGACTAGCTGTGTAAAAGAGCAGCTCCCTGATGTTCCTTGCTCTAGTGGTTTCATGTAACCACTGATCACCAACTACTACAACAGCAAACATACAACACCCTTAAACTAAATGGGAGTTGTCTGTCTAAATATAGCTACTTTTAAATAATGCATCGTGAGTTATAAAATAAAGTGTTCCTGAATTATTTAACATGGGTCTCATCTTTAACAAAGATATACCACTTTTAATTAAATTGAAAGAAAGTTGTTTATATTTGGAGTTGCATATTAGTGTAAATTGCAACCAGCAAAGCAGCATTTTGACTCAAATTATCTCAGCACACAGTTTTTCCTACATATACCTGATTCACAGAAATAGAACTGAGACACAAACGAAGATAAGCAAAAGCATCACTTGCAGAGCTGTCTTAGAACTTCAGGCTTTGCATTCATTCACAGCCCTCCAATACAGAATATCCCATCAACCTGTTGGTTGGTAGGAACTGGCTGGGATCTCATGCTCACAAACCTGTTTCAGTAACATTCATAATCAGCATGTCTTCCTTACACAAGTATCAACCTTTGTGAGAGCAAACCCTCAAATACACTTACCACCACCACAGCTAATAAAGCATCGTGTTCTGTCACTTTTAAAACATTCTGAAGACCGCCACACAGAAGTGGTATTAAAGCTGAAAGTTTGTGTACGACAAAGTTTTCAACACGATGCAATAATCGTGTATTATTCACTATGGTAACCCTTCAGCCAGGCCTAACATCCGCAAATGCAAAATTAATATTTAGCAATAAAATGGGATGACATGTCATGTTTAGGTTTGAGGAAAAAATTGCTTGCTACCTCACATAATGGGACAATGCTCCTGTTTAACAACTGACGCTTTCCGTTTCAAAGTGGCTGCCTTTTGGATGTAGTGTGTGAAGCAAAAGCTCAAGGGAAGAACTGCACCAATCTGACCAGACTCCACAAACAGATCCTTACTAACTTTAACGGGTGCTCTGTAAAGGAAACAAAACCACATGACCTATTGTCTAGAAATCAAAGTGTAAGTGTGATCTGCCTGGGCCTGCATGGAGTCACTTAGCCCCTCACACCAGACACTTAGCAGCAAAACCCTTCGTCTTGATGCTGCTGCACCCATAAGCACCGTCCAACGGGGCTCTGTGCAGACCCCATCTCTGGATGTGGACCATGCTCTGCAGAAAGTCACGGGATCCTCCTCCACAGAAACTAAGCCAGGTCTCGTTATTTTTATACTTTTAAACGCATGCTTGCTTAAGTTCATTTTCCAGGAAAAAACGTGATGTAAATACATCATCAAAAAGTTAATTCCCCCAGGATGACTCCGGCAGCCAAAACTGCAATAACCTGAAATTTTGACAGCTGCTTTACACATCCAGCCCCACGAGCGAGCTGGAATACAAGTTTCACTCCCGTCCCGCGAGGTCCCTTTCAAACTGGAAACCGCGTTTCCCTCCTTGGCGGCACTCCCGCTCCCAAATGGGAGTCCGATGTGCCACCACGGGCTCGCTGCCTGAGCGCAAGGCGGCGGCCCCCTGGGACCGGGGCGGGGAAGGGAGAAGACGGGGATGTGGGGAAGGAAAGTTGGTGAGGAGGGCTCGCTGTAATGCCGTGGGGAGGCAGGGCGGGATCCCCGCGGCAGCGGTGCCCGCCGCCGAGGAAGAGGAGCCGGAGGGAGGCAGCCCGCCGCTTCCCCCACACCCAGGACGCCGGGCAGGGCAGGGCGGCTGCCGGGGCAGGCGGCTTCCCCTCCGGCCCCGCGGAGCCTCGCCGCCCCGGGGGGCTCTTCCTGCCAGCCGGGGACAGATGTGGACGCAACAGCTGGACGGGGAGGAGGGGAGAGGGAAGAGAGGGAAGGAAGGAAGAGGCACGGCTGCCTCACCCCCCTGCCCCCCCCGCCCGCCGCCGCTCCCGGGGATGCGGGCGGGATGCAGCGCCCGGCCCGGCTCCGGGCTGGCCCCGCCGTAGGATGGGGATGGAGAAACTTGCCCTGGAGGCAGCGGGGCTCCCCGGGTCCTGCCGCCCTTACCTTGCTGCGGATCTGGCCCGAGGTGGACACTTTCCGGATGAGTTTCTGGGGGCCCTCGTGCTCCCCTTCGCTGTCCGACGACTCGTCCGCCGGCCCCGCCGCCGCCGGGGCTTGGGGCTGGGGCTGCTGCGGGATCCCGGCGCCGCTCATCCCCGATTCGGCCCCGGCCATCTTCCCGGACTCCTGCCGAGAGAGAGCACACGAGCCCGGCTCAGCCAGGGCAGCCGCTGCCGCTCCCCTCCCCGGGGAGGAGGAGGAGGCGGTGCGGGAGGGTGGGGAAAGAGGCGGCGCGGAGAGGACGGAGCCGGGCGCTGGCGGAGACGAGCGGACCGCCCGGCCGCCATCTTCCACCGCCCCCTCTGACGGCGAAGGGCCGCGCGCCCGCCCCGCACCGGCCACAGCGGCCGCCGCTCCCCGCTCGCAGGGGCTGGGGCGCCGCCGGGCGGGGCCGGGGTGGGCGGGCTTGGCCCCCTGCGGCCATGCCGACGGGTGGCCGCCGGCTCCGGGGGGCGCCGAGCGCTGGCGGGGGCCGTGGCCGGGCTGGCTCGGCTCGGCTCGGCTCGGCTCGGCGCGGGGTGAAGGCGGGCGCGCCGCAGGTGAGCGGCGGGGCGAGGCCGAGGGGCGAAGCGGGCGAGAGTCCCCCCGCGACCCGCGCAGCTGCCCGGGCGTCCCCACGGAACGGCAGTCCCGCGTGGTTCAGAGGGGGGAAGCCGAGTTGTAAGAGTTCCACGGCAGCACAGCGAGCCCGCCGGCTGCCCACCCCCTGTCCGGCCGGGGACCGTGCTGCTCTGCCGTGGGAGCACAGCACAGCTTTTGGGGACTGGGTGGACGGCATCTAACGCGATGGGTTCCTCCTTATTTGTGCCTCCGGCCGGTCCATCCTGTGGTATCCTTCAGCGTCAAAGCAGTGAGCAGTTTTGGTAAATGCACGCATTGCTTTCCAGTTATTTTCTCCTATTAGTTTAAATTTTCTTCTTACTCCGTTCTTTTTTTTTCTTTGTAAAAGAGGAGCCTTTTCTTCTGGGAAAAGAAAGGGTCAGTTTTCTCTTTTAATCTCAGATCTGGCAGCTCGCACGATCTTGAAATGTCACCACATGTTCTGAATTGTGGGACTTCGAAATGATTGTGGTTTGTATGTAGTCAGTGTTCAAAATAAGCATTTAAATCACAGCAATACTAAATAAAACACACAGCCCCTAGCTGCATGGACCGGATTAAACATAAGAAAGCAATCAATACTTGTGGCTTCCATATCCCCACAATTCTATTTATATTTCTAGAAAGGGAACTGACATCTCTTAATATGCTAATAGAATGCTGCAGTACCTAAATACAAGGCAGTTAATGAGAAACAAAAACAAAGCTGTAGTGTTCATCCTATCCTACACGGCAGACACCTTGCCACCACCTGAATTTCATATAAACTAGCGTATCCCATCTCTTTTATTGAGACTTTTATTCACAGTAGGGAAATTTAAATATTTCCATGAAGCCATGCAGGTCTTGTGGCATAATACTGTGTTACTGCACCAGGTACTTCAACTGTGATTCTGCTACCCTCCTCCACACAGAATCACTTAACTACTAAGTTTTATTTTAAAACATGTCAAAAAATACATTAAAAAAATAAAATTAGTATTAAATTATATTTTAAATTAATTTTTATCATTTTACCTGTATTCCCTCTTAGAATAACAATAGGGCCTAAATCCTACCATCAGTACCACATATCAAAACAGATGAAGTTCTCATATCGTCCAGTCTCCTTACAGAATATTTGTGAAACTAAGGGATGTTTCCTGTCTTGTTTCACTCTTCACCTGAGAGGGAGTTCTCCTTTTTCAAAAACATGGGATCAAACTTGGGCAAGCACAAGCGTGTACTGCTGTCAGTGAATTAATCTAGGGCACAGCTGGGAAGAAAGATACGTTAAAAGGAATATTTACGGATACTTATTCTTTCCACCCTCCCTTCCTCCTCCACCTTAATTTCAGGAACAGCAAATTACACCAGAAAACGTCTCACTGCAATTCCTTGAGACTTTTGAAGGTAAATGACAATTGAACATTGCAAGAGGACAAGATGACAGAGTTTTCTAATTCATGCTAACATGTATTGCATCACCATGACTGTGATTTGAAGAACACTTAGTGCTAACAGAACACCAGTAGGACTGAAGAACTCCATTTAATTCAACTGAATTAAACAGCACTAGCTGGACAACACTAGTTACTGTTAGATTTGTTCCCATACTAAAAAAAGCATTCAAAATATCGGTGCATGCGACTGCTATGTGTTTGTATCACAGGACTAGGATCCTGGGTGAAGTCACATGCAAAATTGGTTTCAAGTAGACGTTTCACCCAATGAATACCTTTCCAAATTCAGTCGAAAAGGAGAGATGAGAGAGTGCGAGGTAAAGGCACACAAAGACAGCATATTGCTGAAGTGTATAAATTGGGATTAGGATGTTTGAATTCAGGGAGATCGTGAAGTTGACTCCATTGATTGAGTCCCAAATTTGTACCTTTGGGGCTTTGGGTTTGTTTGGTTTTTTTTTAATAAAATATCATCTGGTTGCTTGTTCCCTATATTATTTAGACCTCAATCCTAAAAATGGTAGGAGGTGAAAGTGTATTTCCAAAATACAGCCTTCCACTGGAGTTTTGGAATCATAAATGCACAGCACCAGTATTTTCCAGAGCAAGACACTAACCTGGTTTGTTTTCGAACTGCTTTCACAAGTGGTTACACTGCAAGCTAATTTAAAAATTTGTCTTTAATTCTGGAAAACATTGGACCATTTAGCAATGGATGTAAATACATTGTTTCGTCATTGTTAGGTGAAAAAGTAGAATCATAGAATGGTTTGGGTTGGAAGGGACCTTAAAGCTCATCCAGTTCCAACCCCCTGCCATGGGCAGGGACACCTTCCACTAGACCAGGTTGCTTCAAGCCCCGTCCAGCCTGGCCTGAACACTGCCAGGGATGGGGCAGCCACAGCTTCTCTGGGCAACCTGTGCCAGCGCCTCAACACCCTCACAGGGAAGAATTTCTTCCTAACAAAGTTACTAATTTAGTTTTTATATCTAACAGCTCCTGTGACATCAAGTGGCTTATTACAATGCCAGCATAGGAGTTGGAGATCTCCTTAGGTATCTGTAGAGCCAGCTCAAACTTCCTTCACTAGATTTCATCTCAAATACATAGAAGCTGGTAAAAGACTATCTGTAGGTGAAATGGGCAATAAACACAATTCTTCAACTTCTGTCCCCTTTCAGAGCTTAACTAACAGCCCTGACTTCACACCTTTTGCACGTCACAGAGGGCATCATGGGTCCTCACATGGGCTATCCTATTGTGATCTTCCTCTCTTCTGACTGACCAAACACAAAAATTGGGTTAAGAGGAGAGAATGCACCAGCCTTTCACTTCCAAGCAAGTCTCTTCCATCATATCTTGATAAACTTCAGAGTGCGATGAAAAAAAGAAGTACTAGGAATGTTCTTTCAGGTTACCTAATGTGAAGATTTTAGTAGTATTAACCTAAATCTACAAATGATAGGAGATGTCCTGCAAGTACAGTTCAATGAGAATATGGTTTCTGTGAAGTACGTAGTGGAATCTGTGTAATTACAGGCTCTAAAATCCACAGTCACCTAATGTTTACAGAGTTCTTCAAGATGGAGGAACCAAGCAAGTGTTAAGCGTTCTTGAAAGTACCCAAGTTATTCATTCACGTCCGCATATAAAGTTGTTTCTACAAACATATATATTGCCATGCACAAAGACAGTTTAAAAGATCTCACTGTTTCCACTTCTTTTTCTTTTCAGAGGTATTAATAGTTAGATAATCAGGGTCCCGTTCCAGCCTTTACCCAGGTAAAGCTGCCTAAGATAGCCACGATAACTTCACCTCAGTAAGGACTGCCAACTTGACTTGCATCCCTTCATCTCACAGCTGAAATTTTCCCAGGTGATCTCTATCAGACTCAGTATGAGAAATACTGAATAGAACATTTCAGCTCAGTGAATATTCAGCTATGAATACTGTGGTACAAATGATACCATTAGACTTTTGTGAGCCAGGCTCTCAAAGAATATGGGGCTATATGCAACCATTAAAAACACATACAGTATTTGCATGCGCTGTGTCTTGCATTTAATATACTCGATTTCACTCTTCTTAGTAATTACCTTTAGTTTCCTAACTGAAGCAAGGGAACACTGGTGAAAAGCGTAAAGAAATGTTGGTATTTAAAGGGAGATAGCAACTGATACAGAACAGTTCCACTAACATAATTTGTGCTATGGCAATTGGTATCAGCTGATGAGCTGCCCTTTAAATTCAAAGAATCCAGAAGTGCTGGGTATATATATGCACTGTGAGAATGTTTTAACTCGACCACATCCAGTTCCAATGATAGAATATGTGTCACTAAAATGCATATGTGATGTAGAAAAGAATCCAACTACACGTGCACTCTAGCTGCACTGGAGATTATAATGCAGACTAACGCATTATTTGATTCCAGGAACATAAATTATTCCAGCTCTACTATTGTTTCCCTTTGCAACAAGCTTATTTACTTCTTTTTCTCTAGGTCACTTTGGAATCAATAACCTGAAGGGCAATGATTTTTTTTCCTCCACCTCAAAAAGAGGATGAATAGCGGTATCTGTGTCAGGTTAACAGTGTTCATCATGTTTAAGTTTTTATTCGATCTTTCTCAATTTCGGTGGTTAGTGATAACTATAGTTTTTAGCTGGGCTCCCCACTCTGAGCAAATTAGTTTCAGATCTGCCTGTCTGAACTCCCTCTGTAGATCGAGTTACCCATGTTATTCTTTCTTGGCTTCCTTACTTACCAAAGGGGAAGCCAAAATATAGCAAAATGTATGCATACCACTATTAAAGAGAGTAACTACATTGCTCAAAGCTCTTTCAGGAGTAGCCGAGACAATCCTGTAATCTGTAGGTTACAAAAACGTGTTGTACACTTCAGAGTGAAAAGGTGTAAACCAGTGGAGGTTGTCAAAATAAAGTGTTGTTTTGTAAATGTGTTAGGACCCATCTGTGCATTTCGAAGGAAAGTTAAACTCAAGACTCAAGTCTCATATAAAATACGAAAGTCAGGTCTAGACCTTTGTAAGACTTATATTACATATATTTTGAGTACAAAGCCACTGAATCTCTCTTAGAAGAATGCAGGATGAGCCTTACATTTTTGTTACTTTTATTGAACTCCATCGTGGAGGGTCTAATGGCAACTCTTAGTGGAGTCAGGAAGAGGTTTTCCATTCGAAAGTGAGCTGCGAGTTAAGGAAACGATTTTATAGAAATTTGAAACTGCACACAGACAAGTCCAGCCCTGACAGGCAAGGGAGAAGTTGTGGCTCCATTCGGTGTCCATCACTTATTTCTCAGAACAGCTACAGGAAGAGCACCTCCCAATGACTTCTGACAATTTGCATAGGTAACAAACTTGCACAGACTCAAAACCTGTAATAGATAGCTGCTTCTGTCCTGCTACTCTTTTTCTGTGTTTTGAGAGTGAGGGAGAGTTCCAGGCACTTTTGTTTTTCCCTTCATCATGCAGTTCTTCACCTCCTTTTTGCCCCCATCATAATAAAAAGCCAGCTCACGAGCAGATTCAAAGAATGATGTCGCTTTTGCCACAAAGACTGTGTATTTTACCAGCAGGTTATCAGGTAAAGGATTGAGTGGTTTAGCTGAAAATAGAGTCTTGTAAAGGAAATCAGTACAGTGGTTAACATTAAAACTGCATTCATGGATGTACTCTAACAAATGCAGCAATGAAATGATAAACATGACCCAGATCCTGGCGCTTACTGGGGGAGGGGGAAATGAAGAAAAAGAAGATGTGCTCCTTGTTTATCTGAGCCCTGTGCACAGAAGGAAACGGGTTTGGATGCTTCAGCCAGGACTCTGCATTTCCAAGTGGAGGGGCTGCAATCCATCAGCCTCTCGAGTTTCAGCTGACTTTCAGATGACGGCAGCCAATTTAAATGTCACCGTTTAATAGGATAATGCGTTCACGGGAATCAGCTTTGCTGCCTTCCTCCCACGATGTCTTCATCTCTCCAGGCAAAAATCTCGGGTTTCCCTTGCCTGATCCTTTCGGTGTCAGCTCCATGTTACCGGAACACGCATACAGCTGTTTTCCCTATCACAGCTGCATCTCCAGCAGCAGCTCTGGGGCTGGAGGACTGCAGAGGGCAGTGAGGGGGGATGTTCAAATTCACAACAAAAATGAGGCTCGTAAAAATGTACTTGGGAGGGCTACAAATCCTAACAGGGAAGGGGGTGAACCTAGTTCACCCTGGGTATTTCCAGGGCTGGGCTGCTGCTTTCCTGGGAGCAAGCACACTGAGCCAGGCAAAGTATGGCTCTCATGCGGCTGCTCTTTAAAACTGGGTTTACAAGTAAAACCAGGGGCTCTGGACCAACTCAACGAGTTAGCAAAACATGGCACAGCCATCTAAAGGGGAGACTGGCAGTGGCATGGGTCCATGCTTCACGTCACCTCACCAGGTTCAGGGCCAGAGACAGCCTAGCCTTGACCTTTCAGATAGCCTGAAATCTCCCAAGCAGCTACCCAAAGCCTATTTTTAGCTGTCCCTGCCTGATGTGTGTGTGTGTTTGCACAATGGAGAAAAGCCCAAGAGCGGGACCAGACAGCCCTGAAAAGGGAAATCTGATTTTATCGCCGGCTGAGGATGCTGGTGACATGATTTCCTTCAGTTGGAAGGAGGGTCTCCGAGTTGCTTAAACAAACCACAAAGCCACTGCACCGCAGCTTTCCTCCTGGCCAGTTCAGGCGCTCCCCTCCCTTCCCGCATCCCCAAAGTAAGGGTAGCATCGGGGGACCCCAGCCCTGGCCTGCTTTGCTGCCGTGACAGGAGTGATCCCCAACCTGGCTATAGAAGGAGAAGGGGAAAAAGAAGTGTCTCGTTCTGGAAACTGCCTCCCAACGCTGGACTTTGCTTTTGCTGTGCTAAGAGAAGGCGTTTAATGGTATCACCATCCAATCCTCCCGCCCCGGCAAAGTTGGAGACAAGGCTCTTGGTGCTAACCCAAGGCTTTCCACCCGGGCAGTGAAACTCAGAACGGGTGATGAACTCCCCGTCCCCCTGAGGGACGAGCCAGCCAGCAAATAGCCGGACACGATGGGGGGGAAAGGCTCCCACCCCCCATCCCCGCGGGGAGGGGACGGAAGCCGGCGGCCGGGCGCTGCCGCGGAGCGGGGTCGGAAGAAGGGAAGGGGCGGGGGCGAGCGGGGGGAGCACCGATAAGGATGACAGCTCGACCCCCCGGTTGAACAATGCAGGCAGGAAAAAGGGTAGGAAATGCCTGTGCAGCCGGCGAGGCACGCATATACCTACCAGTTCCTCCCAGGCGGGGCTGCGGGCGCTATAGGAAGGGTACCCATGCTGCTCCATCCCCCCGCAGCAGGTCCCCGACCTCCGCGGGGAGAGCGCCGGCGGGCAGCGGCGCAGGTTACGCGGAGCTGCGTTTCCCTCCTGCCGCTGCCGCTCCTCGGGCCGGCAGCGCGTCCGCAGCGCAGCTCTCCTCCCTCCTCCCCGGCCCCGCTCCTCCCTTTTTCTCCGCCGGCCCCGTCCAGGCCCCCTCCTCCATCGCTCCCTCCCGCCCTCCCCGCCCGGCTCGTCTCCCTCCCACGGTCCCCGGGCTCAGCCCCGCTCCCGGGGGAGCCGGCCCGCAGCTGCCGCGCCGCTCACATCGCCACCGCATCCTCCGGTGCGCGGCCCGAGCCCGCCCCACCGCCGCCCCTGGGGCTCCCCGGCCCCCCTACCCGACCCAACCCACCCCGCCCCGGGAAGCCCGACGGATTACGGGCAAATCGCCTTGGGCATAAGCCGGTTTACAGCCGCTTCGGCTGTCTGCGCCGCGAGGCCGGCGGGCGAGGATAGAGGAAGCCCCCTCGGTGCGCCGGGACCGCTGACACCCCACGGGGTTATGCATCCTTCCCTCTCCCCGAGCCCCGCCGGCTCGGAGCGAGGCGGAGAGCGGGGTCTCTTTGCGCATCACTCTGCTCCGAGCCGAGCCCTCTCTGCTGGACAGGAGGCGTCAAGGTCGGGTCCTGGCGCGGAGGGTGCCCCGCAGGAAGGCTCTGAGAGCGGGGTTCTTCACACCTTAGCACTCTTTGGGCAGCTTCTTTCCTCCACAGAGGCGCCGGGTGGTCCCACAGGAGCCTCAAGACATACTTCAGACCTGGGAACGTGGTATGGCCACTGCAGAGAAGACAGCGTGGATGTGTAGGCCATGTCCCACACGGGGTGCCTTTCATTTCCAGGGCCGTCACACCTGCCTTATGGAGTAGCAGGATTTCTCTGCCCTCCATCATGCCTTTAATTAATTAATAATTAATAAAATAATAAATAATAAAAATTAATTTATAGAGTGTGTATACTTCAGTCTTCTCAGTTTACTGGGTACCAGGATAACCTTGAACACCAACCAGTGCATTACAACACTTTATGTGGAGCTTGTGTCTCCAACAAACTCAACATTTTCACTCATTCATTTCTCCCTGTTGTTGCAGAGTAGCGGGATATGTGACAGAGTAGTACTGGAAGAGAGAATGAGAAAATGAAGCTCAATCGCCATCCAAAATAATGGTGTTCTTCACCCCAGTCTTTCTGTATTCCTTTTCATTCCTGCCTGCCTTTTGGATTTGCAGCCATCATGCTTGATTACAAAAAGTAATCTCTGGGTCACCTATTTGATAAATGCAAATACCAGAAAAGGAGATTGATTTCGCAAGAAAAAAGAAAGTAATTTGTATTTATAGGAGTTTAATTTAAAGATATATTAATTTTCTTCATGCTTTAAAGCTTTTTCATACAAAAAAAAGAAAAAAATGGCACACTGCAACGTGAGCTCCCTCTTTTGCAAAATACATTGTTGATTTACAAAAAGTAGCTCCACTGCTGAATAACGATGAAGTCTTATCTATGCATTTAACTAAGCCAACAGAAAAATCCCATAAGTTAAGATGGTGTACCCCTAGGCCAGGCCCAAACAAGTGCCACCCCAGTATAGCTCATTTGAGGAACTGAAATTGTTGCATTTCTTCCAGCAGTAGAAAAAGGAACTATTTTTGTTGATAATAAGTTTATCAGTGGTCTGTTGATGAACTGCTCTGATGGTAAGAGGGTAACCTCAGAGGGAAGGAAACAAGATGACCCAGAGCTTTTTGCTTTTTGGAAGGCAGCTTTCTAAAGCTGACAGTGAGCAACAGTTGACCAGGGATGTCTGGTCTTCTTCCCTTTGTCCTCTGTGTGTGAGACACTGCTGAGGAATGTCATACTATAAAGGGCTTTACATATAAAGGCGAGTGTCAGAGTAAGATTAGTCAGCTCCCCTTCTTTCCTCATGATGCACCGGAGGATCTCACGTGATGGTTGTTTACACCTCTCGACATCTGGCCTCTTTAGCCTTGGCCATGCTGGGCTTTGTGGTGAAAGTAGCCTGCCATGAAATATATGTCATGCTGGCACCTCGTGTTTCCTTGCTTGCTGAACCACAAAAACTGAAAACTCATATACAGGAACTTTAAGCAATTTGAAGTTACTCCTTCAGCTCAAGCACTATATGTACACTTCTGCCCTGAAATTCAGATTCTTGCTGTGCCTTCAGCCCTATTTTCTGTTTCATGTGCCCTGAATCTTGTACCTGTGATGAGATACATAATTACATTCACCTCATTTCATCCCCTGGAGTTCAAAGCTTGGTTTCCATAAGTGGAAAGCTAGTATAGGCCCCAGAAGATTACAACAACCTGCTTAGGTTGAAGGTACATTTCAAGGTCTTGTTGGATAAGGAGGGCAGACATCAGCTGCTGCACAGATCCTGATAGGTCTAAATGGAACCCGTGCAATGCAACTTCAGCTCAGCCCTGCTGCCCTTTCAGGCTTTTAAATGGCAAATTTGATTTTTCCCTTCTTTCCATGTAGAAGAAAGATTATGGCCTTCATTGAGGAGCCCTGTCCTATATGATTTCCCTGCACATGAGCTCTGCTCCCCAGGTCACCGAGCACAGTTTCTGCCAACACCAAGATCTGTGTGCTGCTTGGCTGAACTAACTGAAAACCATGGGCAAAGTACTTTGCTGAAAAACATAATTCTGTCAAAGCCAACGTGGAATTTGAGGACAGATATCAGAATCACAGGATTATTTTTGTGGTTGTTCAGGGTCGTGCTGCCACATTTACAGAAGGGCATGAGAACTAAGTCAGGCCTGAGGCAAGGATAAGCTTTGTTAGTGAGGGGTAAAGAAGCTGCCTGCTGAAACGAGGAGTAACCAACTGTCCCCTTGAGAAGATGGGAACACTGGGCTGGGAGAAGAGCTCACCGAAGGCAGGTCTTCACAACCAGCTTGGGAATAGACAGTGATTCTCCTAGCTCATCTTCCAAACTGCATCAAAACATCTCCAGCACAGCCTGAGGGTTGGTTTCATTTAATTCTAATTTCTGATTTTGTGCCAAGTCATGTTGTTTGTTCGGATTGTTTGGGGGTTTTATTCTTTTCAAGTTTTCCAACTTAGTCTAGACACGTGGGGTTGAATTTCTTGGTAGTCTGCTCCACCTACTGTGTTCCGTGATGCCTCCTCTCCCTCTGCCTCTTCTGTTCCCTGCCCTTAATGATTCAGTGAAAACTGGATCAACACAGGGAATGTTTCATTATTGACATTTTTTTTACATGAAGCACATTACAAATAGTAACACATGACTGCCTTTTCTGAGCAAAATATTTTGGATATATTGGACACACTGAAACATACAGCTTTTGATGCCAGTGCTGTGCTTAGACATTCACAAGGAAGTCCCCACCTCTTTAAGTATTTCCAGTCCCTGGTGGGTAAAAAAGGAACTTGCTGGGTTTTTCCTAATTTGAGGTAGAAAAACATTATAAAAATGAGCTTTTTTACTTTTAATTTATTTATTTATTTTCATTTTTCCACCAGCATTGCCTTTAGCGTGTATCACATAAAGAGTATACCCTAATTTTCACCAATTTATGCTAATGTGAATCTTCCTTCTTTTCTTGGCACATAGTATGCAAGGCTAATTTGAGTAAATTCCTCAAAGAAATGTTGTTGTTCATTCTCTTCATTGTAAATATGCTGGGTTTTTTCCTGTAAATAATTTTGCATAACATTTGAAGGTAGGATTTCAGCAACATGGTAGTTGGGTAGTTCCTGCCAGACAGACAAGTAGTAACAACCTGCAGTGGGTCATTAAAATGATAAATGTATTAAAAGCAGAGGAAAACACACATGCTCCTCAATTTGGTAACCTTTCCCTGAAGCAACAGAACGAGTTAAGAAAAACATTTAAAAGATTAAGGTATATTTTTTCGGTAACATTTATACACAAAATCCTGATCACTGCCTTGAAACCCACTACTTTCTGTTGTAGAAATACTTTATTTCTCCCAGTTTACCATGCCTGATGCTTGGAACCTTTGGCAAGGCACCGAAGAAATGTTTTTAGCCTGCAGTTCTCATTCATACCATGTATATTCTCTTTTCATTTTTATTATTACTCTTGTTACTCTAATAGCCACTTCTGCACGTACCTGTAAGAGACAGGATGCTTTTAAATAATTCCCTGGAGTTCTGGGTTTTACAAGGGGGAAATTATTTATGCAGCTGGCAGAAATTTGTCTATTTTCTAAATGAACAGCTTTCGGAAGAAAAAATCACAGTGAGGAAAAAACCTTGGGAAAAAGTGTTTTACTGGAGCAACAGCAGAGCCATGGAAGGACAATCCACCAGCCACTTCATTGCCCACCCACCACTTCTATTTCTCCTTCCCAGTTTTCCCCTCCCAGTGTCAGCATCTCCTGCTTGACATGCTGGTGTGGACAACCAACTCAATGCCCCCTTCTGAGAGGCAGCACCAGGAGCTAACAGGGCCGAAGTGTGTTTTCCCTTATGGACTTCATTCAGAGACATCTGGAAGGGGTATGCTTGTCATCCCACCCTTCTGGCCACCCTGACTTGCTGCTGCAGTTGCAAGAGGTACCCTGAAAGTCAGCAGAAAAATGGCATGAAAGCACAGATGGCTGTGACCTCTGCCAGTGCCCCTGGCTGAGGGCACGTACCAATACATTTACTTAAGGATATTGCTGAACCAAATTTGAGGCATTCTAGCTTGCCATGGATGGTTTCATAAAAATACCTTTGGAAAGAGTCATTTACTCCAATTGCTTGACGTGAGACAGCACCAACTGTATCCAAACTATCCTCAAATGGTATTGCCAGTCCAAACCCCGATGACCAGGGTTTTATATCCTCGCTAGAGAATGTAGTCAGTGAATGACCCAAATCTGCTGTGCTGCAGTTTTCATCTCATCCCCCATGAGTACAGAGAACCCATTCCTTGTTGCTTCATTCCTTTTGGTGCATTTGGGGGCTGTTGTCACACATTTCTACCCTAAACCAGCCCAATTTCATTCTCACCTTTGACCTCTCAGCTCACACTTCCAAAGGCATTGCCAGTGCCTTGCTTAACATGCAGTGCCTATCAGGAACCATGCCCCAGCTGAGGCCTTACTTTAAATAACATCAGCCTGGGTTTGTCCACGTGTGATGAACATGCTCCTTGGATGATCATCCTGACCATTAATGAGGATTGAAGCATCCATCCAGCCTGTGTTTGAAGCAGGGCTTCCTCCTGTTGACTGTGTGTCACTGGATCTGTGAGCTCCAGGGAATATTTCAGCTGAAACATGGCTTCCTAGGAAAATGTCACACCAGTGTCAAAAGCTTTAGTAAATCCATGTACATGCATCTACCCCATCCACAGGCCTGCTTTGTTTGACATTATTTGTCCTTGAAAAACCTGTATTTGTTACAACCCTTCCTGTTATCTTCTAAGTGCTTACAAAGCCCATGGCAGGGAGGTTGGAACTAGATGATCCTTAAGATCCCTTCCAACCCAAACCAGTCTATGATTCTATGATGAAACAGTTTATTGTTATTTTGTGAAGGACTGGACTTTCTGTGATGAATCAGTAATTCCTGAGTTCCTCCTTTTTCTCCTTTTTAAAAGTTTCACTTCATAATACAAGAACGGAACCAATTAAACACAGGATATATCTTCATCTCGTTTTTATGTATGAGCCAAATACCTTTGATAGAGTTTTTAATTTGTGGTTACAGACTTTGGGAAGCCTGGCACAAAATTAAGTATTTGTTTCTTTGAATTCATTCAGACCTTGCAGATGCAGCTTTTAACAAACAGTTATTCTAAAATAGAAACAAATAATAAATCATGAGGGTTTCTAATGTGATAGTTTAAAATCACATGCACATTAATAAATATATTACTTCTGAAATGCTTAGAACAAAAATAAATGTTTTATTTAAATCATGTCTAAATCACTGGAGGTTTATAATGAGGGGAAGAATCTTGCCTCCCTCCTGATGCTTAGAAAAGGAGAAAACAGGTGGCAAAATTATTTGTATGGAAAAGGAAAAGAATTTAGCCCACCCAACAACTTGGCGCCAAGATGGAGCCCATTCCTTTTATCTCTTTATGTGTTCTATTAAGCACAATATTTGGGAGCTTTCCAATTACAGCAAATCAGTATGTAAAATTCCTGTGTAAATTTCCTATTTTCTCCTTGCAGTCTATCACAGTACATGTTCAAATAAAATTAAAACAGATCTTTTTTCCAAAAAAAAAAAACCCTACTTAATAGAGGAAACAGACAGACATCCCAGTGGAGTTTTTATTGCTGGCACGAGTGAAAGGAAGAAGCAACAAGATGTGTGTGAAGTGGTGGGAGAGAATAAATGCACCCATGTGGTCATCCCAAAGAAGTAAGTTGTTGGACTCATGGCCATGGTCCTGATCTTCCTTGATGATGAGCTAGAGAATACTGACCCAAATATTGTTGTCATAGCAAAAAAAAAAAAAAAAAAAAAAAAAAAATGCACAACAGTAAAAATTAGTTTTCATGAGAGTTGTTGTGTGTAGTGCTGAAAACCACAGAGCATTTTTGTAGCCAAGCCAGTAAGGTATGTGCTTACTTTTAAGCATGCAGTTTGTCCCATTTATTTCACTTCCAGCACATGCTGAAAGCACATACTCTCAGTAGGGAGCCCTGCAAATTGACAAATTTGAGGAGAGAAATATTTGATCTATAGAGAAAGCATGAAAGGAAGGAAGGGAGATGGCTGTGAGAAACAGAGCAGAGAATGAAGGATGTGTCTGTTTGCTTTTCTCAGATGATACATTTTTCTGACAGTAGCAAATAAAATACTCGGTAACTCCACAAATGCCAATATTAAGTCAAAACGATGCTTTTCATAATTGAGCCAAGTATAACAAGATTAAATTAATTCTTACTATAATTCTTGTGATTTAAATTCAATTATCTCAGGGACAAATTGCTCTGCAAAGTTTTTCATAGGGTTTATTAACTTACTTAATGTGGAATTGAAATTCTGGCATTGCATTAATAGTGTTCCCACATTACTTTCAAGGGATCCCATCATATGGTTTGCATAACTATTTTTACTATTTAATAAAGAGAGGATGGCACATGACTTACTAGAAAACAGAATACAGTTTTGCTACTTTAACCTTATCTAAGTTGTATTTCTAATTTAGAGTCTTAATCCATGAAACAGCCATAGTATACGGGAGAGCTCCAAATTAACATTGGCTAGACATAACCAAGCCTAGTTTAGATAAATGAAAAATAAATAGAAGAGATATTTCTGTGTATTTTAGATCAATAAAGCTGAAATGTACAGGAGCGAGTATCATTAATACTTTTATTGAAGACTCATGTTAAAAATAGTATGTTCTGAGGTTTACCATCATCTTATCATTTACCACATGTGAATGATATTTAGCCTTGTTTTTAGGGAAAAAATATTTTATTGTCTTTCTGAAGATTTGCACAGTTAAAATTTTTTATATTATTAGTACTATAAAGAGGTGTAAGGAAAAGTATGCATTGCTGCTAGGGCTTAAAGGTGTAAGTAATTTATTAAAAGAATTTACTAATTTACATTATTGCTGCCAAATAAAAGCATATCCAGGCATGTATACTTCTCTTTTCTCCTTGGTATTTTAGGATGAACCAAATTGTAAGAAATTTTAGGACCAATTTTAGGACCAAGCAAATTCTAGCTAATACCCAATTTTAGGGAATTTGATTTGTCTTTAAAATCTTACTTCACAGGAAGGTGAAGTAAAACCTATGAAATTTTTCCTACAATGATGGAAACCTCTTGTCGCTGGATGAAAGAAGGATGCCCGCTGGTGGGTCCTGCAGCCCTGTGCAGAGGGGGTGGGCTGGTGGGAAGGTGTGGGCCTCCCTGTGTGCTGCCCCCAGCGGGTATAGCAGGGATGCTGCACAGGGTGGGAGGCAAGTCCATTTGCTTGTGGCACCGTGAATGGATCCGCAGGGCTGTGAAAAACCTGAGGAGCTAATTCTTCCCTCACCAGGAAGGGTGGAGCAAGGCAGTGGGGATTAGCAAACGCATTTTTGACCGGATGAATAGCAAAAAGGGTAAATTAAGGACAAAGTTTGGAGATGCTTTTTGCTTTCTGCTTTTCTTCATACAGTGTAGGGACAGGGATATGATTTACAAAAAACTTTTCTTCCTGCATGAGGTTTGTGAAACTTAGAGGGGTTTGTGAGCTGTGGGTGAAGCTATGCCAGGAGGAAAGGTTTGTGGTTTGAATGGAAAAGTGCCAACCTGATGAACCTAAAAGAGACTGAGCAGTTCCTGGTCAACCATACTTATTAGGCACCAGTTTCTAAGATGAAAGCATCTGAATCCCATGGAAACAAGTAGAGAAGGAATCAGAGACAGGCAGCCTTTAGGTGGTAATATTTGCAGATGTCATGAAGACTGAGGGGATGGTAAATCATGAAAAGGGCATATCATTGAAATAAATTATTTGGATTGGCTGGTGAGATGAACATAAGCAAACATATTTCTAAAGAGCCAAATGCAAAGCTGTGGAAAAACACAAAGTCTGAAGGAAACACTTATCTTTATGAGGGATTCTTTAGGGGATGCCTTGATTTTGAAAAGGTATTAGGGGTCAGGGTGATTAATCAGTTGTGTAAGTTCTACAGCCAGAATCAAATGATAAGTTTGATTTATGAGTAGAATTGGGTCTATGAACAGAAGAATTTCTGGCACTTGTAAGCGAGTGATGTTGCCTCTGTGCTTGGTACTGAGGTAAACGCAGCTGCAGTATACCATCTGGTGCTATTGCCTATAGTCCAAGCCAGATTATTATTGTTTAGGAAAGGTACAAGGCAGAGCCTGCAAAGCACCTGAAAGACTATAAAGCATTCTTTATGGTTGAAGACTCAATGAGTTCTGATCAACAAGAGAAGTTAAGAGATGACTTAATCAAAGCCTGGAGGTGTCAAAATGGGACAGAGGTCAAGGGGGTTCTTCACTCTACATATGAGCTATTGGAAACTCTACCTACTATAAGTTTAAAATTATGGCTAGAAAAAAAGACAGATTTTAAAGCAAGGCTAAATTAATCATTGGAATAACATGAAGGTTTGTGGTTCAAAATTTTTAAACAAAAGACTGGGTATTGTTTTAAACAAAGTTCTCATTCAAACTCAGGTGCATCTTATGACTTGCCCTATAGAGAACTAAATAATCAACCAGTCAACAGTATTCTAGGCATGTAAAATCTTCTATAGTATATATATAGTGTACAATCTCTACTGACCAGATAATCACCAGGGAGTCTTCCGAGTTTATAATCATAGAAATATGATACATCTTCTGTAGGTTAGAAAAAAAATCTATTTTATTGGAGCAAATAGGGGCATACAAATATCCTCATCCTGCCTCAAAAGCAATATATTTTGTCAATAGAGGAAGCCTGGGCCACTGTAAAAAGCAGAGCCTTAAGAATTCTACAGCTAAGGCATGTTTTCTGCATCTTCAATCTTACGCTCCCAATGACATCTTAGATGATGATGATTGAAGCTGTCTATTTATTAGATATGACAGCTTCCACTGGTGAGGGTGTTTATAATTCTAAGCGAAGAGCAGATGCTAAGATGAAATGTCTTTAATTTTCTAATCACAGAGTTGTTGCTTTGGTAGACTACTGAGACAGCGGTTCTGTGATCATTTAATACGAGCTTTATGCAGTTGTACCTCATGTAGCAGTACAAATTCAATCAAAATCAGGCAAGAGCATATGATTCCATTTTGGTTGGTTTAGCCAGAGCACACAGCACAGTGTTTACATTCACTTTATAATTTTATGTTGATTTTATGCTGGCTGCAGGAAGACAGCATGAAGTTAGAGTTGCCTAGACAGAGGCTCTACATTAAATCTGCTAGGACAAAATTATCTCTTCAATATGTTGTTAACAAATCTGAATCAGTGGAGTGACTCTGTACCAGTATTGCATTCTTATGATTACAGTGGCTTTGAGATCTCACACTAAGTGCCTCAAAAAACAGATTCACTGTAGTATCGTCAAACCACAGTTGGAGAGCCTGGCTGAACTGGGAGTTAAAACAGAGACACTGAAAAGGAGTCTCATTGTGCCTGCTCTCCAGCCACAAGTGGTTGTACTGCCAAGCCCTAGGATACCTTTGAATTTGCCACTGATTCCCGAGGGGAAAAAAAAGCAAACAAAAATCTCCAGCCAAAACAGGAACACTTTCAGGAAAATAGCCGGAGCTAAGGACGGTTTACTTTGAACTTCCTCTTTCAAAGTCAAGTTGTGTCTCTTTAGATGTAGACCATTATTTGGAAGATGTTAAATTCCCTCACATTTGACCTACATTGAGTTCTGGGTTTGGGAGGGTGCCGTATGAGCTAGGCATGCCAATTAATATTAAGGATGGTAGCAGTCATAGTAAATGAATGATCTGCAAGAATGAATAACTTCTTTGTCAACTGGCTGAATAATTTTAGAAACCATAAAGGTGAATTGGTTGGAGGTTGCTCCACAATGATTATATTATTTTTCAAAGCTGGAAGGAGGCACGGTGACAAAGATTAACTTTGAAATTAGCTTGGGAGGGAATGCTCCATAAAACCAAGCAATAAAGGCATCAGTATGGTCAGTATAGGAATGAATTCTGGTGGACTGATTTTAAAGCATGAATGCCTTGGACAGTCTGGAATTGCAATATCAGAATATACAATGTAGGTAGCATGAGAAACAAGGACTTCAAGAAGTCTGGACATGTAATGAGTGCAGTTTTTGTGGTGGAAGTTTGGAATGAGATCATTGATCTTCATGTAGCTGAGCTTGCCCCTGTGAAAGCCAGATCAGATTCTACTCTACATTTCTAAAATGAATTTTAAAAGTACGTTTCAGGCATGGAACAGTCCCAGACAGGGCAGTGTCACTGATCTGCTAAATTTCACACTGATTTTATTGTGTGAATCCACAAAGGCTCAAGTCTCTATCAAGAGGCATTAACCTCCATATAGCCAGAACAGTTGTGTGCCAAGTCCTCAAAGCACAAAATTCACATTACTGGGTAGTTTTTGAAGTATCATTTTGAAGACCCTGAAAGCACCACTTAATAAAAACACACAATAAACCAGATGGCCTTTTTCTTCTTTTACTAGAAGGTGCAAGGGCTCCCATTTTCATGTAGTTTCAGAATGCAGAGTCTCTCAGTCAGTCATACAGTACATAGGATACATCTTGCCTTTTTTTTTTTTTTTTGGCTTATTTTCATCCCACATTGAGAAAACACATCACTAAAAATACTACAGGATGCTTTCCAGGGAATACCACCCATGTGTCCCTCGAGACTCTTCTTTAACATTCCTTAACCCACATGGTATTCTGTGTTTCCAGTGACAGACTGTGCCTCCATAAATAAGCTGCCTAAGTTCCTAATATGAGCTGTGCATTGCATACGGTGGAATAATTGCCTTAAAAGAATGTTGAGGCTACAAAAGGAAACAGTCATAGAGGTAAGAAATGCCAAAATTAAGACAGCCTGTGCAAACTCAATATGGTCCTGTTGTGCAAATGCCCAGTCTGAAGCAGTCTCTCATTAGCGCTTATTTTTCCCTCCTGATTCATCCCAACTACAGCTGCTTGCTACTCATCAGATAGGAAGCTACTTGATACTTCTTTATTTTCTTCATTTGTAGTAACCCTTCTTAGTGGCTTGACACATTACCTTTTACTTCCCACCCATACAGACTACAAACAGTGAAGTCAGTCAGTGAACATGGCTTATTTGAGGAGCCATGTTGACTCTGATCCTCTCTGCATACCTTCACTTTCTGGTGTGGCAAAGCTGTGTTCAGACCTTCATGGGACATGCAAAATAATTAATTAGTATTTAAAGGAATTTCCCTGCTGTATTTCCAAACACCTTTCAAACAACAACACCCTGATATCCCTAACAGTGGAAAGCATTATGCCAGACAAGCCCAGGGATGCTACCAGCTTTTTTTCCACCTCACATAGCATCACCCTCACAACTACCATAGGAAGGAAAACTTGATCCATGCATCAGCAGTGTCTTGTTCATGAGCCATACACCTTTGAACTACTGGGTGAAGTTATTTTCTTGGGGGAAGTAGAAAATACTGCTTCCCGATGCACCAAAGCTCTTCAGTGAGTATCCGTCCTTCCATCATCCTTCTTAGTTTCAGAGAACTGAATCCTATAGTGTGGGTCCCAAGGAGAAGCAGACATTCATCCAAATGCCAGAACTACGTTTTTTCCATGAGCAGACACCTATCAATACCAGGCTGCAGAAAAAACCCCACCACCCAAACCCTTTGAAGAAGAAAATACATTCTGTTTGAGAAATCATTGGAAAACCGAATGTGTAAAGGGGTGCAAAGCATTGCTGCTGCTACCAACGATGCAATGATTTATGATTCAAGATATTTGGGATACAGTTAACCCCTTTCATCAACTCATCTAGGTGTATGAACAACAGATTCAGGGAAAAGTACGACACTGACACGCAGAACTTCGCAGAACCTCCCTTACCATTAAAACAGGAAAAACAGAAGAAAACAAACCCTTGCTAGGCTAATGGAGAAAAAAATAGCACCATAGCTCTGAGCAGCCCTCAGGCTGCTCCCTCCAGTTGCGGAAATCTTTCTGTTTGGCCTCTGGAAGCGTGAAGGAGCCTTTACTCACATCATCCAGGGGGAATGAAGAAGACAACCCCTCCCAGGCTTCTCTAAGTCCAGTGCTTTCAAGAAAGGGTAGGCTGCTTGGAGCACAGAAGGAGAGCTGCCAGCTTTGCTTTGAGCCATTGTTTCCTACCAAATATTACCGAAACAGGGCTGTGAAGAAGCTGTAGGATGATTTTTTTTCATGGGGTTTTTTTTTTTTTTTTACTGTTTTCATAAGCTGGTTGTTTACTGTGAGATAAAACACATTGCTCACTTGCATCTTACTATCTCAGACACAACTCCTTTGAAGTAGACCTGTCTAAAAAGGTTATCCACATGTATCTGTAGCCTCCAATTTCTTGGGGAGCCTTGGTAATCCGCAGTTAAAGGGATAAGATAGGCTCCCTCTGAGATCAGAGGGTAAAAGCATGCAGAGCCTGCCTAGTGCTGATATCAATTTTACACGTTGAATCGTTGAAGCTGAGGAAGCTGCAGCTGCCAAAAAATGGGAATATTTTTAAATTAAGGCACCACATGGACCCAGGAAAACTCTTGCTTAGCAAACGAAATGAGGACAAACAGCACAAGAAAGGTGCTTCACTACTGATTTTATCAGCTGACTTTCCCTTTTTGGTTTGGTTTGGTTTTTTTTTAATCAACTCTCCTGCAGAGCGTAGAAGGGAGGAGAAGTCTAAGACCTCAGTCATCATTCAAAGCTGGTTCATGCCACAGGCGTTCCAGGAAAGATCAGTCCCATCACACCAATCCTGCTTTGCCATTAAGAAGTCAAACTTTAACACTCTTCGCCATCAGTCTTTATCACTCTTCACCTTCTGTACTCGGGCAGGGTGGCATCTCCTTTCATGTCTCCTCCTGTTTCCATGTAGCCAGTGGGTTTGAATTCCCCAGGGTAAAGTCTATGCCTGAGCTGCTGAGAGCTACCACAGGGGACTAGTGCTAGAATGTAGAAGAGGCCAACGCATGCAGTTATTCATCCCTTATGGGAAGGGAAGTGGAAATAATGAGGAGAGAGGTACATTGGTGGAACGGAGCAGCAGGAAGGAGATGACATTTCAAATGAGGGAAAATGCAAACGGGAATCTATTGAAGGCTAGTTATAGGGAAGGGAAGATGGGAGCTGAGCAGAGTATTCAACAGCAATCATGCTATCTATACACATGTTACAGTTGGTGTCGTTCTCTGTGTGCCTGTGCATAGCCTTCCCATCAGCAAAGAAGTGAAAGGAGTATATAGGTTTCTTTTTCACATACAGCGTTCTAATTCATTCAACCATACAGATTCCTTTCCACCTCAAGTAAGCAAGTGAATACAAGAAGACATAAATAAATGAGAATGTAAGAAAGACACCCTGTTTCACACTCTTATAATCATCAAACCAAATGTATAATTTCTGCAGCTCCATGGAAGGCAATGAAGTTGAAATTAGTTCTTCATGCATGGATTACAGTATTGCATAGTCATTTTTAGGCATCCATAAAATGCAGTATAAATAGTTTATGCTCAGTCCTAAGGGTGAGGTGTTTCATTTGTTTACTTCTGTTAGATCATGATTATTCTGCAAGCTCAAGGAAATACCTGATTGAAAATTTTAGTACAAATGAGAGAATTTTTTGGAAAAAGAAGGGTAGAAAAGATGTTCAGAGTGATATAATGGAAGTTTATAAGTATTTCCATTTTAAGAAAGCTGGAAAAATAGTTTAGAAAAAAACATTAGAGGTGCATAAGCCTAGAAACTACAGGAAAACCAAGCAAAGCTATTATACCTATTTTTATTTGTTCAAGGCAGGAGAAAATTAGAGAGACATGAAAGGCAGCAGAGGCATCGTGCCAGACAACTTTCTGATGGATAATGGTCAATGCAATCTTGTTATTTTGTGTTCTTTCTTTGCCTATGCTCAGCGTCCATCCGTTAGGTTTTGCTGCACGTCACATCCACATCTTGAACACAATGTCAGACAGGCTGGATTCTTAGATTTTCTTCCTGAAGGAATAAAAAGTTCATTGAGGTGGAGGAGAATTGGAATTCAGTAACCTTTAATACAGAGCAGACTCCAAATTCAGGTCATTTCACAAAAAATAATCAAAACAAAATGCAAAAAAAAAAAAAAAAAGGCAAAAAATCGGATTAGAGGGGTAGAAACATAAACATTGAGCCCAATAATAACTGATTTAAATTAAATGCGAGTCCATAAAGAGGCAAAACCTTTCAGTCACAATCCGTTTCATTAGTGTACAGTTACAGACTAGTGAATTCTGTTGTTTCTAGTTCTTGAGGAATAAATGTCACTTTGTGTCCCCTGACTACATCTGAAGTCAATAAATCCATCTGCTGCCTTTCACGCATGCAGAATGCATTTTCATCCCCTCCAAGCCATGTTCATTGGCCAGCTTGATATAATTAAATGGCTTGCATGACACATTCAGATCCTCAAATTTAAGCCATTCATTTAAGTATGCATATTGCAGTCTCCCTAGGTGCAGGAGGAAAGGGAAGCACAAATAACAATAGTCCTAAGGTGCATCCCTTGCCATTATAGGTTGTCAAATGCGATGTTAGTATATTTGACAAATAATAAATAAAGATAGCGGCTAAAGATAGATTCAACAAGTGCGGTCTATTTTAGTTCTTTTTTTAGAACCCTCTCTCAGTGTTCTTGGTAGTGCCCTGTAGACTGAAGAGAGTGTGAGAATAACATATATCTCCTTCTATTATATGAATATAACACCTTTATTCAATGGCAATATGTTAACTTGTCAAAGCTCATCATTTTCATGCTACACAATAAAACATTCCTTAATGCAACAGAGTACAGCGTTGCAAACCTAGCTCACCTAGAAGGAAAATTCCACATAAACTATTCTGTACCATCTGTTGCTTTGCATAAGCTAGTTTTCTCTTTAGAAAATAACCCCTGTGAGATGTTAATTAACATCTTGTTTGGAAAAAGTCTGAATAAACCTCTTGCATTGAACCAGACTTAGCATACTCAATTATTTCTTATTCTTCCCCATCTACATATTTCTTTTGACCAAAAGCTTATTTTCTCCTCTTTTTTTTCAGAGAAGCTTGAATTTCATTCCAATCCGGGGAGAAATGCAAGACAAACAGTTGGTAATAAAGATTGTCCCATCTTACAAAAGACTAAACCTCAATAGAAGTAGCAGTCTTTGATCCCTGGAAGTGTTCAAGACCAGGTTGGATGGGGCATTAAGCAACCTGGTCTAGTGGAAGGTGTCCCTGCCTGTGGCAGGGGGATTGGAACTGGATGGTTCCTTAAGGTCTCTTCCAACTCAAACCATTTGGTGATTCTATGATATTGCTCCCACAAATATTATGGCTGTTCTTCATGAGTTCATGTGGACATAATTTCTTTTTTAGAATAACGCCATTTCTAAGGTACCCACATAACTCTGCTCTTGGCTTGTTGAATCCATAACTTATGTTTTACATTAGGTTGTTTGGCATAGGAGTAGAATGAAAGCCCTTTGAAAGAATGTTTTTAAGAGAAAAAGTGCTCTTCTCAGTCAGAAGAATAAAGGTAATCTACATACATTTGTGCTGCTTGTCTGAAGTTTTGTCTCTTCGTTCACATTTTGTTTAGAGCTGACCTATCCCCCACAAGAAACTGTGCATCTCAAGGGAGAGAAGAAGGGAAGAGCCTGCAACCTACTATTATTCACCTGGATGTTACAAAGATATCTTTCATGTGTCAAGTGGTACCATGTGGGTGGCATAATGTGGCATTATTGTGCATTGCTACTCATCTATCACCACACTTTTTTGAAACCATCCCTGTCACTGGTATGGTGTCTACACAAAAAGTGATTGCACTTTTTACTTTGCTCCTAAAAACCCCAGACTTCAAACCACTAGATGCAGCTCAGAATAGGACTGGCTAATCTTTACTAAAATGTATATACCTATAGATAAATATACATATAAAGTGTGATTTCCAAGTTTTTATTTTATAGGCATTTATAGAAAGAGAGCTTTCTATTTTAAGGTTTATTTTACTAACTAGAAGAATGCAAATCTTGCAACAAGGATTTACGGCAGACCCATGCCGTAATATGGACCTGAATTCTGAAGTTTAAATTAGATTATTAGCAGAATTGTCTATTTTACAATCTACTTAGGAAGGTACTGGGCAAAAAGCTTTCATGGCACTTCACCTTTCCATGACTGATGTAGCAATAAGAGCTCTGGTTACTTGGGCAACTGATCAACAACTTCACCGTGGCTGTAAATGCAATGCTAGGAAGAGATTAAGAAAAGGAAACATGAAGGAGGAAGCTAATTTGAATAGAGAAAGAATAATGCCTGGGATCATGGGCAGGGAGTAGATTTAGTCATTCATAAGTACGAGAAAAGAGATCTAATTCTTACAACATGTCAGTATAAACTTAGGTTGCATTTAAAGAAGAGGTGCTGAGAGAATTTGAGAGTCCTTACCCAACAAGTCTTACCAAAAATACCAGATTCTAGTTATATAGAGTATGAAGAATGAAGGGAGTATTTTGTACAAGTACAAAATAAAACATGCAGATATTATCCTCTTCTGGCAGTAGGGAAACCTTGAACTTGAGAAGGTCTAGGTTGCTTATCTGGGGCACACCTTACTATTGTGAAAATACATAGCATTTCTCTTAAAACTACTTGATAGCACTGGACTAAAACCTGGGTTTTTTCCACCTTATAATAGCAACTGTATGATTCAAAGAGACTGCATACACATACATTATATATTTAACTTGAATAGTATCAAAATTACATAGATTAGAGATACAATTCTATTTCCATTTCTCATTCTGTTTTGTGTCCAGTCCACAAAGTCTGGATTTTTTTCTTTTTTTAACTGTTTTTCAGCAGCAAAATCCATAGGGACCTGCTTTTTACCTTGTACCATAGAGAGCCTTTCACCAGGAGGGCACAGAGATGTCATCCTAAGAAGAACCAGGTCAGTATGAAGCCAAGTTTTGAACACTCTTCTGGGGAGACTACAATAGGAAACAAGACAATGGCTAGAAGTGTGGGATGCAGTCTTTAAACCAAAAGCTCATAGATTAAGTGTGGATAAGTGAACAAGTATCTGAACAACAGTTCAGCCAGGAGAAGAGAAGGCTCCAGGGAGACCTTAGAGCAGCCTTCCAGTAGCTACAGGGGGCCTATAGGGACTTTATGCAAGGGCATTTAGGGATACGACAAGGAGGAATGGCTTTAAACTGATAGAGGGGAGATTGAGATGAGCTCTTAGGCAGAAATTCTTCCCTGTGAGGGTGGTGAGGTGCTGGCACAGGGTGCCCAGGGAACCTGTGGCTAACCCATCCCTGGCAGTGTTCAAGACCAGGCTGGACGGGGCTTGGAGCAACCTGGTCTAGTGGAAGGTGTCCCTTCCATGGCAAGGGGGTTGGAACTGGATGATCTTTAGGGTCCCATCCAACCCAAACCATTCTATGATTCTATGATATTATATAAGGCACCTGATCTGGTACCTCTTGGCAAGGTAACTGAGTATTTAGAGAAATCAAAAATTAAGATAATAATCAGTGGTTAAAAATCCACTAATTGAAAGGTGCCTTATTATTATTAAATGATTGCTTTATTAGGTCCTAAAGGGATTTGCCTTTATTCTGCAGTATAATATCATCAGTAATTCCAAATGGATACTATATTATAACCATTTCCAGATGCTACACAGTTTGCAGGCATAGCAAAGAATGCAGAATACAGGTGACCGAGCCCTCTCAATCCTTTGATAAGCTAACTCTGAAAGTTTTAGGACAGACATATGCAAAAAAAATACTTTGAAGAATGAAGCAAAGCATCTGAGGTCATGGAAGCTAGAGACTGAACATATGCTCTCAGTCTGATCCTCTTAGTAAGGGTGCACACAATCTTTACTGTATAATAGGAAACTGTATTATCTCTGACAACAGTGCAACTGTCACTATAATACAGTGGCCAGCTTTGACAATGGCCTGGACACTGTAAGTGTCCAGTAAAGAGTCACAAAAAAAAGGACTGAAAGGTTACGAAGCTTACAAAACAATCTGAATCAATTGTTCCACCATCTAAGTTAGCCTTAATTTCCTAAGTTAGGAATTTCTTGCGCCTTTCTCTGTTGGAAGAAAGACTTGTCTGTAACTAAATCACTGTTCCATGTAACAGGAATTAGAAATTGTGGTCAAGCGAAATCAAACATTTCCTTAACCAAGCTTGTAAGATTGAACCCACTCTTTTATTTTACTGCAATGCCTGATTTTTAGTCTCTTGATCACTGTAGGCTCCTGCTGTATGCTCTTAGTTTTTGTGGGAGGCAAAAGGGTTGAGGGGCTCTTTTCTGATATTTGTGTTTTGGCTACAGTTAATACAAAAGATCTCCTTGTGTCTCAAGCCAGGAGGAAAACTGTGATAAAAAGGTGGAGTCTGTTGCTGAAAATACTGCTTATGTGTTTCTTTCCACTCTTATTAATCCCATTATTTTAATGAGTGTGTTCTCAGACATGGTCAGACATCTGACTTCAGACGAAGGATTATTCTGTGAAGGTTTATACATAAATTTGACTTCATGCACTGGAAGTTAAGAGACGAGATATTCCTGCTGAGTAACATCAATTAAACGTCGAAGCTCTTTGAGCCCAAACTTCCCATTGTCTCTCTGCAAAAACAAGAATGCAATTGCAAATAGTGATATCAACTTTAAAAAGCTTGCAATACCTCAAAGTGAACTTTGTCCCTTCTGTGAAGATTAGTTTAGAAGCTTTTCTTGGGCTTTGTGGGTTTTTGGTTTTGGTTTTGTTTCAAACTAAGCGCTGAGGGCAACATTCACTCCTTTGAGGAACCCAAAGCATGGAGTTACTGCTGCTCATCTTCTGCTCTGAAGCTGAGGAAGCTTTGGTGCATGGACACAAAGCATTGTCGGTTGAGAGCTCATCTGCAGAATCTTCTCTTCTTTTTAACTCTGCTTAATTCTATGTCTGAAATAAGGACAACAGGGTCTATTTTTGGTTTTAAATGTAATTTATTATGTAATTGTTGCTCGGTAAACGAGTTTACGTGGGATACAATAATACAGAATTTCAACCTTACTTTAAGATCTGTCTTACGAATCAGTGTCATGTTGCTACTGGATTAAGATCACTGTTGTCAAATATTAACAAAATACAGGAAATATGTCCTTCTTTTTCAGGAAATGCTTGTATCATTGAGTCAGTAAAACTGCTTCAGCTTAAGAGAATCAAATTTAAATACTACTTACAGACATGCCTAACATCTTGTAACAGCAATAAATATTGCTGGTATAGTAAGTGTTCGCTTAAATTCAGAAACTAGCAGATGAACTAACTCTGTGTTAGTTTTTCTCTTCCTGTATACAATGTAACAGCTTGATGAAGCATTTGCTATTAAAACATTTCTGAAAATATTTTCAGGAAATGTACTTTCTGCACAATATAGCAATTTTGGGTCTTCTTTAATATTGCACATATGTATCTTCTTTATATATTACAGGTTTGTATTCTCTGATAGCTGAAGAGAGGACAACAGAGAAAAGTATGCTTCTTTTTTAACAGAGATAAACAACACTTTCATTTCCACCAACAAAATTGACGTTATTTGGTTTTGAAACCTAAACCACTTTAAATTTATTTAAATTTAAGTGAAAATATATGTGATATCACTAAACTGATCATAAACTTCTGATCATAATCCTGTACCTCAATTTTTCCTGTCTTTTACTGTCTTGTAACTGAAGACAGGTTAGAAGACACAGGCTGGATTCCACATTACAACTCAGCTTTGCTGAAGGGAAGAGATTAATGGAAACATCACACTTCTGGCTCCTGTCATTAAGCCCACAAGTTTGTCACTCTTAACTGCTCTTCTACTTTGTCCTTCTTGCCATGGTCTAAAGGACGATTCTGGTACTACTTCCCACTGCCAGCATTCAGTCCATTTATTATTAGAAAACTATGAGAAAAAGGAATAAAGAACAATGATGCTGGATGTACAGCAGGCAGGGAGCTTGCTTTATGCTCCAGACACATTTTGGTGATCAGTGCAATCACCTTTATTGCCCCAGCAGGTCTTTTGCATGTAACATATACATATAATACATAATATTTCATGTCCTAATCTTGCTTTGTAGAACATCAACAGTAAATTTCAAAACATTATTTCCCGCTTGCATCTGTCTGTAATTTTGCCTCTCTCTCTTCCAGTTTATTTCACATATTCTGACACGATCCAAGAAAACAACAGATGGCAACTTCATCCAAGTGGGTGTTATCCACGAGGGACTGCAAAACAAGAGCTTGTTTTCCAATAACTTCCTGCCTTTCAGGTTAAAAGTTTCAGAACCTACTGCAATTCTCTAACGTGACTCTCAAAAGCAAGTTAGGATAGAGTGGTTGGCTTAGGCAAGGAAAGGTGTGCTGTTGGCTTCCATAAATTGAGATTGAGACCTGCCCTCAAACAAAATTTTGAGCCTAACATCTGTTGACTAGGTTTGGATGTGGGATTTCTAATGTGCAATGCATGAGCAGCAATGATAATACAGTGCAGCAGGAGAAACAGAGATAGTATAAGGAAAAGGAGGAGAATGAGAAGTTGGGTGGTTATGTGGGAAACATCTGTTAAAAAAGAGTTGATAGATTAAAAGGCTTGGGAAAGAAGGAAAAGAGAAAAGGAAGAATGAAGGAATGAAGGAAGAAAGGGGAACGGGAGAAAGGAGAGAAGGAGTAAAGAGAAAAGGAAGGAAGGAGAGGAGAATGGATATAAAACATAGGAGGGCATATTTAGTCATGCAGTGGTTTTGCTGAATGTCTTCTCCTGAACAGTTGAAGTTCTTGAAAACTTCAGGGCTTCCAGTCGTGCCAAGAAACCCAATAAAAATAAATGCTGTAGAAGAGTTACAAACCGTGAGACAGATTTTTATTAGATTTCCTTGGGTAGAAGGAATATCTGTATCTTGTCCAGACAAGAAAGTGAGGAAAAGTTTTCCTTCCACTCCTCAACAAAAAATATCCTTTTGATCAGCAATGAAAGAGGAGTGCAAATACTTTGGGCTACATATGGTGATTAGCTATGAAATGGGAAAGTAAGCATATGAAGCATGAGAAATTCAGCTCAGGTCACAGGTTTTAGCTTTTTCTTCTTTTGCTGTGCCTGCTCAGGCTACAGCTTAGTTGTAGCAGGCTAAAACTAATATGATTAATATCCATTACTCAAGAAAGGGGTATATATTATTAAAAATAGTGTCAGAACACAGAAAAAATACTGAGAATAAAAAAGCAAAAGTATGGGATAATCTTTAATTCTGTGGTAAAGGAGGACACAACTGAATTAGAATATAGGACATGTCTGTTGACACCACTGAAGAGGTTTTAAAAGATATATACAAAAAGGAGATAAAGACCTCAAGTAGTTAGTTGGCTTTGTCTCACCTGCCTTTGGGTGCCTGAAGTAACCTATCCAGACCTGAGCTAGTGAGGCAAAGTTCCCATTAGAAGAAAATATTTGCTTCAAGAGAACAATTCATGTGAACACAGATACCTGCCTTAGGTATTGAATTGCCCTTTCAGGCTATCTATTCTTTTTCTCTGACTATAAGGTGGACTGTCTTTTGACTGCCCGAACTGAGATGACTAATTTCTTTTTGTTTAGGTTAGAGCAATTCAAGGCAACCTGGGATATAAAATGTCATCAACCAAAGCATGAGAAACTTTGTGAGATGAGGAAGACTTTTGTACTGGGTCTGGAAGGACTGTGGTGAGTTGACCCCAGCCAACAGCCAAACACACACAGAGCTGCTCACTTATTCCCCTCTTGCATGAGACAGGGCATGGGCAAGCATTTGCCTTGATACTTCATGTGTTGGTCAGTCTTGCACTAAAATTCTTTGCTCTATTTATTTGTCAGGAAGACTTTGTATGTTGGTCAATCTTATTGAATTAAAAGATTGCTAAATAATTGTTTACAAACCCCTGGAGCTATAAAAGCAATCTGAAATACTGCTATCATTAAATATATTTTGCACTATTCATTCCTTCTGTCAAGAAACAGTAGGAATCCAAACGATGGCTCTTTCATGTGGGCTTGTTACTAATGAGAAATCTTTCCAGTAACAAGAAATAGGGTTTGTGAAATATAGATGCCATATTTTTAATGGCAACATTTTGCCTGAGCTAACACACTTAGCAAGAAATTAAAATCTAGATTTTCTGGTACTGACAAGGAAGTAAGAGAAGTAAGAATGCTGAGTAAATTACTCCTTAAAAAAAAAGGGGGGGGGGTGCGTGCGCAGAAGATTACTGTGTTTAATTGTACATACTCTTCCTATTTCTTCCACTTCATTTTTCTAGTGATTTCAGTGCAATAGTTTCTCCAGTTGGTCTTCCTTTACTGGATTACCCCTTCTGTGTGCCAGCAGTCTTTAATCTTGAATTTTTCTTTTTTTTGTTCACTTGTATGAAGTGTGTTGCTACATGTTATTATAATAATTGAATATTCTATACACAGCAATGCCTCTATTCCATCCCTGATGACTGAATCTTTCAAGCCCTCAGATGTCTGGGCTACAATTCGTGCAAAGTATTCTCAATCCTCTTCTCACTTAAAAGAAATATAATTATACCATATTGCTTTTTGGTCATTCTTCTGTCTCCCAGATCAGTTCAGGGACTGGCTTTGAATGGAGGTCTGTGTAAAGCGGCCTTTTCAGTGGTCTAAATTAGGACCTGGTGGAACAAAGTAAACCTAGGCATAGTTAAATCATGTCATAAATTTGCAATGCCTTTTCTAAGCCTCCAGCAAGAAAAATCTGTGTCTTTTCATTGACACAGATATATCCTAGTGCTTGATGGATAAAAGACAACATGGCCTACTCTGGTTTTCAAAGGCTCCCTCTGTAATTTGGGGAAAAAATATTTAATTATAACAAACATAAAATCTGTCTTGTGCTTATTTGCATTATGTATTTTATAATCCCAAGAATTTCTGTGGTGGATCACAGCCCTTCTGTGTTTAACACCTATAAACCATGACAAAAAGGCTATTTCCTGCCCCAAAGACTTTACAAAAGGCAGGGCAGCCAAAGAAGTGGACTCAGCAAGCAGAAGGTGGGAATGGAAGGAGGTAATAAGAACTGTCAGTGGTTTCTGAGTTCTGTATTATTAGTATTAGCATGGGCTGCCAAATGTCTTTGTGATTGCATTATTTTACAGGAAGAAGGTAGGTTTCATGTGCAACTGTGGAACTGAAGAAAGAAAAGCTCATGGCCACTGGTACTGCTTTGTCCAAAGGGGCACATCTCTTCCAGAGCACTTTTTTTTTTGCCCGTGAATACCTTCAAATTGTACTGTTGATTTTCTTGCCTTTTTTGCTCATTCCAGACAGCAATGCTGTTCAAGTAGGACATTAAATAGATTCTGTTTTAATTAAGCAATTAGCTGCACAATTAAATCTGAAGTTAGATAAATGCTGTGAGCCGCACTCAGTAACTGCTTGTGAAGTGACACCCAGGCTGTTTGTTCCCTGTTCTCTGGACTCACAGCTTTTCTTCTTCAAATCCCTTCTAGTACTAATGGGAAAAATAATTAAGAATTATAACAGTAAAACTCACTGTTAAGTTCCTGCATATTGAGTTACTGAGCCAGCACGCTTTTACTTGGATGCAGTGTGTTGCATGGCAGTGAGCTGATTCATCTTATAGAATCATAGAATCACAGAATGGTTTGGGTTGGAAAGGACCCTAAAGATTATCTAGTTCCAACCCCGCCTGCCATGGGCAGGGACACCTCACACTAGACCAGGTTGCTCCAACCTGGCCTTGAACACTGCCAGGGATGGAGCATTCACAACTTCTCTGGGCAGCCTGTTCCAGTGCCTCACTACCCTCACAGTAAAGAATTTCTTCCTTATATCTAACTAAATCTCCCCTGTTTAAGTTTGAACCCATTACTCCTTGTCCTATCATTACAGTCCCGGATGAAGAGTCCCTCTCTGGCATCCTTGTAGGCCTCCTTCAGATACTGGAAGGCTGCTACGAGGTCTCCACACAGCTTCTCTTCTCCAGGCTGAACAGCTCCAATTTTCTTCGCCTGTCTTCATATCGGAGGTGCTCAAGCCCCCTGATCATCTTCATGGCCCTCCTCTGGACTTGCTCCAACAGCTCCATGTCCTTCTTATGCTGGGGACACCAGAACTGCACACAGTACTCCAAGTGGGGTCTCACGAGAGCAGAGTAGCACAGGCTCAGAGAGTGGAGAGAGGAGCTCATACCTATCCCCACTCCCCTTCATATGTCTACCTAGAGAGGAATTTCAGCTGTTGATTTAGCATGACAACTAGTGTAAGAGGGGATTAGTACCTTCCCTTCATTACCTACTGTACTACCTGCTTCCATACCACAGAACATAATGGTAGTTGGGCTGTCAGCCATTCTTTGTGCAGTGAGTAACACGGCCAAGCACACTCCAGTCTTGCAAAAAAAAGTCCTCCCTCCTGTGAAGTTATTTATAATAGTTCTGCATGGACCAATTCTGCAAACGCCTACCCACTTGAATAACTGTACTCATTCTTCAAAATCAAAGTGTGACTGACTATTTGCACACAAACTGGGTTAAGCCCTTAAATTCTGAGCTTTTGAAGACAAAAGTGCATCTGACATGCTTTGCAGTACTTTTGAACTACTTCAGCATACTATGAAGTAAGAAAAGGAAAGTAGAAATGGGGACAAGGCTTTTAAGATGTCCTTAAATTGACCTTCAGACAAGACCAATGCTGAGTACTGAGGAAAGAATTGTGAATGAAGAATAGCGTTCCAAGTGTAAACGAAAGCTCCACAATCCCATTTAAGCATCCTTAGAACATTAATCCATTTAAGACACTAGGACAGCAAAGGACCATTGTTCAGGACAGCAAGTGAAAGTTGAGATGGGCTGGGTTACTCCTTCCAACACAGAGAGATACCGTATTTTAATTCTGAAAATGTATTCAGAGGAATTTGAGATCCTTTTTTATTATTTAGAGAGGCTCTAGTGGGAGCTTTTAAAGTGTTTATTTTAAAAAGAAAAACCCTACAGCCATTCATGAAAGAAAGGAAAAAAGTCCACCTCCTAATGTATGAGCTAAACATGTACTGCATTAATCTCCTCATAATTACCATTTTCACATTTCTTTCACTTGTCATAAAATTGAATCTTCCCAGACAGACTGTCTGATAAAATTACATAGTTAGCTACGGTACATCAAAGAGAGCAGGTGAAAATAAGTTGCATATTCACACACACTGAAATTCTGGTTGACCTAAAAGGAAAGAGGTTTTTGTATCTTTTGCCTCTTCTTTTGGAATCTATCCTTACTTAATACAGTTAATGTTTCTAATTTGCAATTTGAAGTGTTTCATCTGAACATATAGAAGAAGCAAAACAAATAGCTGAAACAACAATCAGATTGTATAAGGTTTGTCTTTGCCTGGTTTGTAAAAGAGAATGCTGCTCTACTGAAAACACTAGGAGAATTCTAATCAAGTCAGAGTTTCCCTGGAGGACCAGTGTTAAATAGTCTTGTCCTGAGAAAGTAAAGATTGTACTTCACTTCAGATACGGAGTTCATGAGAGATGAATATCAAACATTTTCAAGGTCTTGTCTTTTAGAAAGAAAATCTCATCATGGCCTCATGACAGCTGGTTTAGGGTTTTTTATTTCTTAAAGATTTTTTAGGTCATTTCTTAAATACGGATTTAATAAATTTTCAGTTTAAAATTCCTGGGAAAAAATAATCTCGTTCATTCTAATTTATATTAAACACAAGAGATTATATCAACACAACTCTGCATGGGATTTCAAACCTCAGGCCGGGTCATTTAGAGCTATTTTAAATCTGCACTTTCATGCACACAAAGCCTGTGAAGGTTTTCATTTGGTGTTCATGTAATGCTAATGCAGTCATGACATGCAAGCCGTAATGCCTCTTCCCTCAGATGACAGCACAGAAGGCACAATTTTGCATATTTTATTTACATTGACAAGGTCGAGGGGTCAGGCTGCTGATTATGAACTGTCCTGCTAGACAGACCCAGAACATATGCAGGCAGGGGATTCACTGGCAGCTCCCTTAAGCAAGGATTTAGGATATCAGTGTCTAAATGGAACAGTTGGGTGCTCACCTCAGCCTTGTTTCTGGGCTAAATCTTTCACTGCATATCACCCACAGCTCTGCCCTGTGGCCAGCCAGGCAGGTTGATGATTTTTCATGAAAGTAATGCCTCTGGAGAGTTAAAGGTTCAGGAATGAGGCAATAAGAATTTTCATCTTTTGGGATTGTGTAAGTCCCACAAGTGGCCTCAGGCTCTTCTGAACTAATGTTGCAAGTTCCACAGCTAAAGTTTTGTTCGTTAACAGCAAACACGAGCTTGTGAGATTGCCTCACAATTTACTGCAATTTAAATAACCTCTGCGATAAATGGAATTAGCCTGTGCTTAAGAGGGATGACACTGAATTATAAGGGAGTAAGATTAATCCTGTCTTCAGGAACTTTGGCATTTTATTGATGATGTTGTGTCACCAGCACATGCTGCCAGTGACCCTTGAGAGATTATTCTGTAGATAGCAAAATGCAATCCATCAAGACATAAGCATTAGGAAAAGCCAAGGTGTTTGTAACTTAAGAAAAAAAGAAACCTGTCATTTCAACATGAAAACAGATCAAGCTTTCAGGCAATCTTTGATCAGATATTTTGCTTACCTTTTAATGTAACAGCTCTACTGACATTTTGTGGCTGCCTTTGAGTTATGGGCTGAGTCTGGAAAAGCTTTAGGGTATGGGCACATGGGACTGGGATGGAACTACCACGTTTCACCTAGACACTACCCATCCACTGTACTAAACAGCTTTGTGTACAGTTGTAGCACACTCCAGCTATAAAGTAAAACACTAAATATGAACCGGTGAAGTTGATTTAGAAGATATTTTACACCAATTTTGGGGTGGTTGAAGAGCACAGGAGACTTGTTTTAGAGGATCATGACAACTATGAAGGACACAGGGAAGGACACCAGAAATGTTTACCAATGAGCATGTTTGATCCAAGTACAGCTAAATCAAATAGGTCACAAATGAGCTGATACCCTACATTAGCAATTAATTTCTATCAGATACAGTGTGGCCAGCAGGACTAGGAAAGTGATTGTCCCCCTGTACTTGGCGCTGGTGAGGCTGCACCTTGAATACTGTGGGTGCCTTACTAAAGTTTTGGACCTGTTACCAAAGACATTGAGGTGCTGGATTGTGTCCAGAGAAGGGTAACAAAGCTGGTGAAGGGTCTGGAGCACCAGTCTTACGAGCAACAGCTGGGGGAACTGGGATTGTTTCGTCTGGAGAAAAGGAGGCTCAGGTGGGACCTTATTGATCTCAACAACAACCTGAAAGGAGGTTGTAGTGAGGTGGGGATTGGTCTTTTCTCCCAAGTAACAAGTGGATGAGAGAAAGTGGCCTCAAGTTGCACCAGAGGAGGTGTTGACTGGGTATTAGGAAAAATTTCTTCACCGAAAAGACTGTCAAGCATTGGAACAGGCTGCCCAGGGAAGTGGTGGAGTCACTATCCCTTGAAGTATTTAAGACGTGTAGATATGGTGCTTAGGGACATGGTTTAGTGCTGGACTTGGCAGTGCTGGTTTAACAGTTGGACTCGATGATCTTAAAGGTCTTTTCCAACCTAAATGATTTTATGATTCTAAACCACTCATTCCTGAGTTCCTCAAACTGCAGTAGTCACTGCCCAGGTGCTGTCCTGTTCAGTAGAAGGAACAGGATCTTGATGTGTGGTTTTTCTGTCTGTCTCTTCTTGAAGGGTCATTGTTTTCTCTAGTGTTAATGCTATCCTACATATTCCTGAACTCCATTAGTTCCTACATACACACTGTTAATGCACACTAGGCTTTATGGGGCTATGAGTATCTGTGAAGTCAATGAAATCACAGCATCTGATCATCTCACTAATTTTGTATGAATTTTCCTATCAACAGCAGTTTCATTTCAATAAATTAACAATACCATTTTTGTATTTAATTCCTGAACATTTGACTTCATGCCATTCTGAAATCACTAAGCTGCTATATTATTTTTCTGGAGCATTTTGTAGTTTTCTAGAGTTGAAAGAAATAACCATTACAGAAATCAAATAGAAACAATCCTCCTGCCCCAGAGTCCCAATAAGGTATCAGCAAGACAGCAGAGATCCCCCTACCACTAAGACTAACAGCATGAGTGGACCAGGTCAGTATATTTTTGGTGAGTTTCACAACTATTTCTGTCAGCAGCATATTATTGAGGGGTCCAGGGGTGCCCAAGACTTCTAAAACATAGTGGTCATGGTGCTTTCAGCCCCTTTCTTAACTTCATCCTTCATTACTTTATGTAGTTTTTTACTCTCAGCCTAGATCCATCTAGTGGCTTTGCTTCCACCCTGCTCCCCTTCTTCCTCTTCCCCTTTGGGTTCCTTGTGCTTAATTCACCATTTTCTAACTGTCCCTTCAAGCTTGGCTCCTCATCCCTCTGCTCACTCAGCCTGGGGAAAGAAGGAGCACCAAAAGTACATCAGAGAATGTCTTTGTAGTGCTACCTGGACTTGAAGGAGAAATAAGAGGGGAAGTGTGGCTCAACCGATGCAGTCTTATCCTAGTTTGTATTTCATACATAGTATGATCAGTTAGCTGTTAAACTATAATACATTTCCCCAGTTTTCAGAAGCTTGTGATTCAGCAAAAAATTGGGGTCATCAAAAGGCATCTTTCTGGAAACAGAACAACTCCCTTAACAGAATTCTAGCCCTGGTTCTAAAGCTCAGGAGCAGTGCAGTTCCTAGTTTAAGAACTGTTTTCATATACGTAAAACCAGACACAGATTTATCAGGCAGGATGGAGTTTATAATCTTCTTTAGTCTCCCCTCAGGTCTCTAATAACACCAAGGAAGGTAGTAAGCATTTCTCTCATGTGATGCAGCTGCTCGGTTATGTAGCCATCCTAGTCCATAAGGGTTATAGCTGCTCCTGAGTAAAAGACTCTTTTTTTTTCTTTTCTGAAAAGTGGCTAAGCTATTTTCGTTCAAGTTTTCAAAAGAAGTCTTCAGCCTGAGGCAGAAATTCAGCATGAGAAATTTCTGTCCAAATTATTAAAGAATGGTGGAATTACAAACTACTGAAAACAGATGGAGTTTGGCATAAGAAATTACAGATGCCATCACTTATAGCCTTTATATTCTCTGAACACTTATAAGACATATGAATGTGAATATGCAGTACCACTCAGCAGAGCACTTGTTTTTCTTACCTTTTATGTTCCTTTAAAAAAAATAAAATAATTATACAGCTTTACAGCTGCAGTAACATTCTTCAAGAAATTTACTTCCATGTAGCTGTTAGGTTAACCTTCCAGTGGGCAATTAGATGGCAAGAACCTCCTTACCTCTATGCCATTATTTCTTACAAAAATCAGTAATGACCTTACCCTTACTTGATGTTTTACTTCAGCGTAACAGCGTAAACTGCATAGAATAACAAAGAGGGGTCTGAACAGATACTAAAAAAGCCAGTGGATTGAATGTTAATTTATTGAAAGAAGTTGTCATACAACCAGAGAACAAAAATCTCCAACCCTTCACTAAAAAGGCAGTAAGAATACATTCTTCTGGGATCGAAAATCTATTATAAACACCATTTGTAGAACAAAATCAAGCTTTGAGTCTTGCCTGTTTTATAATAGTGCAGAAGGAAGAGATGGATATTCTAATAATTGGTAGACACAAAGAAAGAAATTATGCATGAAAGCTGCTTTAGCAAAAACTAGGAGATAACAGTTTACATTAGAACCTTAGTATCTTATTGATGGATCCATTTTTTAAATCAACTTGGATTAAAATAGGGGACAAATTTAGGGTTCAAGTCAACAAAGGAACAGCTGTGCATTTTCAATTTTATTTGATTTATACTGTTCCCAATCGATTCCATGCAAGAGAAGCACCTTCTGGTATTACAAAGGCTGATTATAGTGAATTAGAGTGGCTCCATGGCAATCAGTACTTAACATTTGTTCAAAACCAATACAGAGTAGAAGAAAACAAGTCAGACTCTCCACCTAATATCTAAAGCAAGCCATCACAGGTAATTTGTGAAAACAAGCACAAATTTTAAACCAAGGAAACTAATTTTCCCTAACTGAAAAAAAGATACAAAAGTAACCTCTTGATCTCAAGAATGAAAATTATTGGTAAGCAAGGCCTGCCTCTATGGCCTGACTTTCTCTGTTAGTATCGCCAGATGGAACCCACACCACTAGGGAATTGTATGAATTTTAATAGACTTCCTTTTTTGCCTCTTCACATTTTCTGGACATAGTTTCAAAGGAGTTTAATGTTAGACCTACCCTCTAGACACAAATTTAATAGTAAATGAAGACTGACTGACTTGTATTACTGTAGTTTAACCAGAACATTTGGGTGTAATTAAGGCCTCATTGCATTCAATGGGAGATTTCCTACTAACTTCAGATGAAACCAGGATTTCATCTCAGCTGCCTCCTCTGTTCTTGTCTAGGAGAGCTGACTACAACTAGGCAGAGATGATGCATTGTTCTTCATAGTCTGCACCTGCGTCTAATTTAGTCTTGCAGCTAGAGCTACACAGCAAAGTAGTTGACAGATACTAGAGAGAACAGTCTGGAAACTGTCAACTCACAGAAATGCTTTTTGAGCTCTCACTCTTTGGAATAAGTTCTTTTCTGTTTAATCAAAGGAAAAGTATTTTTGTTAAGAAACTTCATGTTCCAAATAAGAATGCTGTTAAGCCAGGGAATGAAAATATGAAATATCTGTTTGTTACCAGTGCTGTACATGATCTGTGAAAGCCTTCACAAACACACCAGATGCAGACTGCTAAATCCTTCATGACAGCACTGAACCACTGACAGAATCGTGCTTTCCACAGAGAGGAGTGAGCAAGTACCAGATATGTAACGCATATATATATCAGTTATGATTAGCAAGCACAGCAGATGCCATATTCAAGCAATAATGTAATACTGTATAGCCAGATAGAACTTCACATGTGGGTATACACGTGTATATACAAGAAAAACTAGGTTCTATACACTCATGTTATTAAATTATACTAAAGTTTGAGTGGTGTCATGACTGACAGCATAGGATAAAAACAATGCAGCATTCAAGTTGTGCATCAAATTGTTTATGTATGTGTGTATACATGTATATATTCAACAAAATTTCCCTCCCCATAATTATGCACAGAGATAACGTTTCCATTATAACTTTCCCAGCAATGGTTTGAAAATCCGTAAATATAGTTTTCTGTTGCTGCAAATGAATTTTGAAGGCTGAACTCAAGGCTGAATTTAAAGTTTTGGAAAAGTTAACTAATTCAGAATTTTAAGATAATGCTTTAAAAAGCAAAACATTTTATAGTCATGACTCAAAATGAGCTGAAATTTAAAGTATTTAGCTTGATGGGTGTATATATATAAACACACACAGAGGTAAAAAGAGGCTTTGAACATTCACAGAGTGAAATTTTACTGTGAATCTGTGCAAAATTTTGAAATGTCTCATTATTTCCAGCACAGCATCAAATCTAGTCAGTGTTCAGGTTATGCATTTAAACTGCTCGCCTATCTGTTGCAATTTATTGGTGTATTATTTTTTCTATAGTATGACAAGAGGATCAAAGTAATCTTATAATTTAATATCCCAGATTGGTAAGATATATTCATAAACAATTCCATTGTTATTTTGCCTCATTGGCGTTGTACTCTGTTCTACCAGACCTTCCTGTTACTTAGACTATCCTTAGCCTCCAGCATCTGCAATCTTCAGCTTACAAGAAATTAGGGCAATATCCATAAAAGGATGTTTCAATTTAGTTTACCCAGCCTTAGGCCCAGAAAGCAGGTGCATAGACCTATATTAGGTACTAAGAATAGAATTTATACCCAACCAACAGTCTAGCCAACAGGAAACACTGAAGATCATGAAATCTCACCTCTTTTAAATGATGAAAACACCTAATACCAAGCTCCAGAAATGAATCTAGAACTAAATCAACATTAGCTGTGTTGGTCAATGAGAAGCTCAACGTGACCCAGCAGCGTGCACTTGCAGCCAACTGTATCTTAAGCTCCATCAAAAGGAATGTGACCAGCAGGTCAAGGTAGGCGACTGTCCCCCACTACTCCACTCTCATAAGACCCCATCTGCAGTACTTGTGTCCTGCTCTTGGGGCCCCCAACACAAGAGGTACATGGACCTGTTGGAGTCCAGAGGAGGCCATGAAGATGCTCAGAGGGCTGGAACACCTCTGCTATGGAGACAGGCTGAGAAAGTTGGGGTGGTTCAGCCTGGAGAAGGCTCCGGAGAGACCTTAGAGCAGCTTCCAGTACCTAAAGGGAGCCTGCAAGGAAGCTGGAGAGATACTTTTAGCAAGAGCATGTAGTGACAGGACAACAGGGAATGGCTTTAAACTGGAAGAGGGTGAGACATAAGGAAGAAGTTCTTTACTGTGACAGTGTTGAGGCACTGAAAGAGGTTGCCCAGAGAAGTTGTGGCTGCCCTGCCCCTGGCAGTGCTCAAGGCCAGGTTGGACGGGGCTTGAAGCAACCTGGTCTAGTGGAAGGTGTCTCTGCCCGTGGCAGGGGGTTGGAACTGGATGATCTTCCAACCCGAACCATTTTGTGATTCCTAACTCCTAATATCTTTCGAGAGTTTAAAAGTCTATGTTTAAACTGATGCTTAGCTCACTCTTTAGTGGTTGTCCTCTGGGAAATTTGTTCAATGCTTAAAACATGCAAGAAATGGGAGATTTATTGGAGAAAAATTCTCCCAGTCCCATGGACACTGAGCTACATCAGAACTGAAGCACAGGTGATAAGGTCAGTGACTTGACTCTGACTTCTACCTTCTGCTAAGCTTCCTCACCATCTTTTTACTGATGCTGAGATCCAAGTCTCACCTGGATTTTCCTTGAAACTAGGCTTAGTTTGTTATCATGAAAGCTTCAGCCTTTCACAAATTATTCTAAAATTTACATAGATCAAAGAGCTGTAACTTTAGTTGAAACATGCCTGTTCTGAAATCTATTTCAGTAACATCTTTTAAAAAAATCTCACATCTAAGCCTTGCATGTGCAAAACGTCACTCCTGAGTAACTTGGTTCCAATTCTTCCTGAAGTATAAGATAACTTAATCTCAAGAACACAGGTGAGGCGTGGCACTGGGACAGAAGGCCCCATGAGTTCAGCATTAAGAAATCAGAGGTAGGAGATACCTCTGGCGCATGAGTTTCCCTCAGCCACCGCTGCCCACGCCTTGCTTTCCAGGGCGTTTTAAACGTTTCCAGCCACCGAGTTCAGCCTCTTTAACACATAAAATCACGCCGCCCTCACAGCTGGCGCCCCGACCCCCTGACTGAACACACCGCGAGTATCAACCCCCTCCTTCACCGCGGAGACCCGCGCTGAAGGGGCTCGGGGTCCGCCTGCCATTGCCTCCCTCCGCCCGGGTCTCCCCCACCCTCTCGGGCACCGCTCCGGCGAAAGCAACCCGCTGGCCCTCCGCCCTCCCCAGGCACCCCGCCGGACCCGCCCCGGCCGCCGGTCGGCTCGGCACTAGTTTCCGGTGGGACTTTGTGCCTCGGTTTTTTCCTTCCCCCGGGTGGCTCGGCCTGGCCCGGCCTGGAGGCAGCGGTCTCCCGGCGGCCCATGCAGTCGCGGGTGCTGTACCTGGGCGGCGGGGCCGGGGCCCCCGCTGCGCGCAGGGTCCGCCTGCTCCTGCGGCAGGTGCTGGGCGGCGGCGCGGCCGCGGCGCGGTCCGGCCGCCTGGAGATCAGGGCGCTGCACGGCTCAGGTAACGCTGCACCCCGGTCTCCCGCGGGTCCCGGCTCGGGCCTCCCTAGAGCCTTCCGCGGCCAACTCGCAGGCCCTCCGCGCCCGGCGGTGTGGGCATATGGGCAGCCCCGCTCGGCCCGCAGCCCCGCTCGGCCCGCAGCCAGGCGGGCCGGGGGAGGCCTGGAGGCGGGTTGGGGCTGCTGGTTTGCCCAGTTTGCATTAAGGTCTGTATTTCTGCTTATGCTTCTGAGTGTTGCGTGGAAGGAGAGGGCAGAGTTCGGTGACAGGCTTGCAGGGACGCTTGGTGCGGCTTTCCGTAGCTTCTCTGTTAGTGAAGCAAGGAGCAGCCTCGCAGCCTGTACCCGTCCGAAGTGCGCTTCTCCATCAAGCGGCTTATTCCCATCTTGTGATGCTCTCTGTGCCTGCATGGAATGCCGTTGTCCTTCCGAGAAGGCAAAGCCATATCCATGTCAGGGGTTGCCAAGGCTGGTGCGTGCGTGAGTCTGCTTGCAGCGTACGGGTAATGAGATAGGGGGTTGACCTTGAGCTTGCCAGTGCTAGAGAGGGTGTCCTGAACTGTCCTGGAATATCCTCTGGTGACCTTTGAGGCAGATGACAGGCCTGTGCATAGCAGAAGTGTCGTTTGGAAGTGGTGACATATGCCTGTGGGAACTGGCACTTTTCTGGTTCAATGCCAGAAGCAACACAGCTACTAAATACAGAGCAAGTGATGAGCAGCTGTAAATTAGTGAGATAGAATGACAGCAAGTGATTCTGATGGCGGGGTACTCACTAAAGCTCTTAATTTCATCCCTTGAATACCATTTATTTCCATTTTTACTTTTTTAAAAATCTGTTTATTAGTCGAGCAGGTAATTTTTTAAATATGCATTTGGTTTCTCAAGAAGAAAGCCTTTGAAGAATTGATAACCATAAAATTCCTGTAAGAATTTTTGAATAGAAAGTATTTTATTTGTGAAAAGTACTAAAAAACCTAGGGTTATTTATCTTAAAACCAATAGGAATAAAAAGGAACAACTTAATGTGTGATAAAAGCACCTGAAGAAGGTAGCTCAGCACTTTTCAGCCTTTTGTTGGAATGAGGAACTTAAAAGAACACAAAGAAATTCAGCAAAATGAAACAGTAGCAAATGCAGTATTACTAAAAATACTTCATAATTTCCATGTGCTGTGGAATGTAACTGAGTGTAACTTAGCAATATTCATGAGCATTGTATATGTATTTGAATAGCAGGAGTATTTCCAGTTACAATTAACAGTGGTAATAGTTTTGATAGAAAGATTTAAATCCAAAGCTCTAGACAGTCTTGGAGTTTATTAAATGCAGGTTAAGAGGGGATAATATTAGGGATATTTGCCCTCCCAGCACCTGAGACATCTCATTCATTAGAGTGCTTCATATTAGGAATAATATTTATTACTTGGTTTTTGTTGTTCTTTTTTTAAATTCTATTTTACAGATGGTTGCATGTCCTTTTGCAGGCCCTATAACTCCTGTGAGTTTACTAAAGTTACAAAGAGGTGGTCTGAAATTTTGTGTGTAGTATGTGGTTTTGCTATTTCTATGCAGCTACTATAATTACAGGTTTTGTTGTAAGCAGTGTTGAGATTACATATCTGTTCCCTACCAATAAAGAAAATATTTCTGAAGAGGCTGGAAGCTGTTAACAGTCAGGTAAACAGCAAATTGTTGTCTACCCGGTAATTTGGATCTGACATCCCTGCCAGATTGGATTTACTGTCAGTGATGGTACCTTTTAAGTGTAGGAGAGAAACTGTTACCTGTTTTTGTGCTGTTATATTTTGAGGAGCTGTGCTTAGCTTTTCAGCTGTTTGTAATGTGAATATGGAAGGGTTTCGGTTTGCAACTTATCTAATGAGGGAGACTTAATTTATAGAAACAAATGTTGTGGAAGGATGACTATCAGATTAATTTTTAATGCAGGTTTCATGTTTCCTTCCAAAAGACTGAAACAAATCAAGGTTTTGTAGACTGCAGAGTAATTTGTGATGAATTATTATTTTAAACACAGTTTGAGCTGATCAAAGTGAAGTTCTATGTAAATCAGTTCACTGACACTTGATTATTTGCATCTATCTGTATGTAATATGAAACTTTTGAAAAAGTCTGACAGAATCCACAATATCAAAGTTGCTTTAAGGCGTTGGTGGGAACAAATGTTGAATTTTGTGAAAACTGAAGAGCTGGAAAAAATAAAACTGACTCTTACTCAGATAGCACAGGCAAAGGAAGGTCTTGTGTGCTTTCCTGCTCACTGTACGTAAAACAATTTCCATGTCACTTGAGTAGAACAAAATACATGCTAGCTTCATTCACTGTTTTCTGCAGCTCTGCCTATTCAGGTTCACTTCCTCTGCTTTCCAAAAGCTGTCCAGCCCCATTTCCTAATCAAACCTATGTTCAGAGCTTAAAAGATCTCAGTAATACATACAAGAGTATCTGCTGAGTAGAACACAGTCAGCTGTGAAACTGTTTATCAAACTTCAGAATCCTGTAATGTCACTCATCACTGTACAGGATGTAAGTGATTGTGGTAAAAATTTATAATCTGAAAGAAGACTATGAATGGGAGGGACTGTGTGATTAGGAGGGGGTTGGGTGTTTGGGTTTTTTTTTTTCCCCAGGTCTGCCACTGTCCAAAGACTACAGAACTGGTTGATGACAGATGTAAACGCTTTCCAGCACATTCCCTTTTCTGACTTTACCTATGTAATTATCCTGTTGAAGTACACATGTTGTTGACAGCTGGGAGCGTGCTTCTGGCAATATTTTTTTTCACCAGCAAAACCTGTTTAAGAGACTTCATTCTTTCAAATTTCTCTTAGCATTCTTGCTGTTGTCCATTGCCTCCGTATTTGTACTTAGGAGGCTACATTGTGGTGACTGAAATGATTCCAGTGATTTGATTACGGCAAGTCCCTACAAACAGTTGTTGCATCAGCACAACTGAGAAGGCAGCAAATGACAGGATTTTCAAAGCCAGTTGCTGTGAAAGTTTGCAGAGTTATGCCTGAGTTATTTCAAATTATTCCAACATTTAAGAGATAAAAGGTTGGTGACAAAAAAAAAAAAAGTGTCTTTTATTAGACACTGTGATATAGCTGGAAGAAAGGGATGAGCTGTCAGGCAGATAAGCTTCTGTACTTTTTTCAGTAGGGTTTCACCGTTGTTCCTATGAGTAGATGTCAGTAAATAGCTTTTGAGTTTTAATACTTGGCACTTCTTCAAAATTTAAATTTTCCTGTTTAGCAGCTGTTACAGTCCTGATATGTGTTGATGTATTCTGCAAGTCTTGCCCATTTTAATACAGAAGGCTGAAGCTGAACCTGTTTGGCAGACTCAGGGGCTCAGGATAGTTGTGTAGGAGATGCCACAGTGAATTTTAGAGCTGTTTTGTCTATTTTGGTTATCTTTTCAGTAAATGGGAAATTTAAAAAAATTCTATTGATTTTCAGTTGTAGTTTCTTTTTGGTTGAAATTATGGTAAGCTTCCTAGATGACTGGATCATAGAATCACAGAATGGTTTGGGTTGGAAGGGACCTTAAAGATAATCTGGTTCCAATTCCCCTGCCATGAGCAAGGGCTGTCTCACGCTAGACCAGGTTGCTCAAGGCCCCATCCAGCCTGGCCTTGAACACTGTCAGGGATGGGACAGATGCCAGGTGAGATTCCACATTCATGATGATCTACTAATGCAGAAAGATGGAGGAAAAAGTTCACTTCCTGGAGCAAATACCAAGATATTTTTTTCAGTGATGCTTTGGACTTTAATCTGTTAATAGAATCATTAGCCTAAGACAGACAATTGAAAAACCAAGCATTAGCTTCAAAGCTGAAAAATAAAAAATAGGCTGTCTAAGAATAATCCTGAATAGAAATCAAGTAATACTCAAATTTTATGTTTGAAGTAATTATTTTCATTTCTTAGAGGGAAAGACTTTCTTTAGCTCATTAAAAAAAAAAAAAAGGATGTCTTAAATGACGCGATTTTTTTGTTTGTTTGTTTTTGCTTTGATTGGAGATGGGTTTTGTTGTGTAAACATCCAACTATTTCAGTCAGCAGCAGCTGTCAGTCTGCAGCATCCTATTGGCAGCAGCTGAGCTCCACCTCACCTGTATGTGGAGGCAGCAATGGTCAAGGAGCAAACCTAGTGACTGCGGGGAGTGGGTTTCTGTCCCTCATACAGGTTTGGGAGGCTGCCAGTAACAGTATAAGATGCAGAATAGGTTATAGTGGCTTTTTCTCCCCTCTCCCCCCTCTGAATAATGTATTCAGAAAGTTGAAGAAAAAGAAAAAAATCCAAACCCTGGAAAGTGTCATTTCCATTTCTTCGAAATAAGTTGGCTCTTCAAGGATGAGGGCTGAAACTCTTCTGTGCCCTTATGGAAGTGTGCTGGATAAATGTCAGTTAGAAGCATTTCCCCCCCCCATGCCTCCCCTCCTTCACTTTACAATGAAATTAAGACCTGCAAATATACATTTGAATATAATACAGATTTTGAACTTTCCTCTAGCAGGTGTGATCTTATCACACAAAAATTAATATTAGCAGAGCTTAGCACCTTCACAGTTTTAATATGCTCTTGCTGTTACTGGCTTTTGAGACCAGATGGATGGTCTGTGTACAAGTGAATGTGTAATATACTAAGATGACAATTGCAGTGTGTGATAATTTCGCAATATAGAGGAATAAAGAGGCAAAAAGGCAATCATTTCAGCCACCTAAAACCTCAATGTTCCTGAAGCTTCATTGTACTGTTTTATAAAACCCCTGATAGTATAAAGATTTATACATGAGATTGGAACTGTTTCTGTTGTGTACTCAAAAAAGTAAACACACGTGTGGATCTGTGCAAGGTGTTTTCTTTTGCTGTAGAATCTGTTTATTTAAAAATAGCCATTTAAAATTTGTTCATTTCTTTCTTAATGGGTTATTTCGCCAGAGAAATGACAAGTAGAAGAAATAAAAGCTTGTTCTGCTTCTGAAGTTCTTAAATTGTAGTTGAGATGAAATCTGTTTATCCTCAGATATGACCAGCATTGCTGTAAATAATTTAAACAGCAGTGGCTTTTTCTTCTCGACAGACAGGAAAAACAGTAGAATTGGGGAATAGTCTCTTTTTGGGAAGGGGAAAGGAGAGAGGAATAGTTGGTGTGATACTAGCCTTAAAATAGAAGATTGGTCAAAGGTGGCAAGTGCATGATAAAGCTGCATCTGCAAGAAGCCTTCTCACTGAGATTGTAACAGAAAACATCCACAGCAGGTTAGAACAAAGGTCCTTCGAGTCCTGCTATTCCACGTCAGAGAACAGTAAGTAGGAGATGCTGGAGAGAATAAATGCGCAGGGTGTTTGTGGAGGGATGCCCTTCTAAAGTGCTCTCCCAGCCCCTGGCTGCCGCCTCTGCAGCTCAGGGGCTGAGAGATGGAGGTCTTGCCTTTCTGTTCAGTAGCTCAGTGGACTGAGTGGAGGAAATAGGCCTGCTCACCTGAAGAGCCCTTGTCAGTTATCATAAAAAGCAGATGTAGGTATTAATATTGTTTTCTGTCTAATATTTAGCTCTAAAGAAGAGAGCGTATCAGGTTCAGAGCACTGCAGTTACTGGCTAGTTCTATGTGCGTGTGCGAATTGCCGTTTTGCCAGAGGTGCAATTCACACCTGTCTATACCAGGTAGAGTTAGAAAGAGCTCGCTGCATGTGTTGAGGCTGTGTTCATATCTTGTTGTTTCACAGGGTCCCTTCAGGGTCCCGTTATTGGGTCACAATCTTTATGTCCTGCCAATTTCTGACTCATATTGCATGGACTTTTAAATCACCTACTTTGTATGTTGTCTACCCCTGAATGAGATGTTCCCCTTACCTTCTGGGTTTTGGCTTATTTTGGTACTTGTTTTGTTTTCAGCAGCCATATCTCTTTGTGTACATCAGGCACTGCTTGTATCCCACTGTTATCCCCAAAGACAGTGGTACTGAAGATAACTGTTTTCTGTGGGGAAGTTAAGAACTCAGGGGCACATCTTCACTGCTTGCCTAAGCAAGCCTGATATAGGCTACAAAATCTTCACTGTAAAGCCCTGTGTGTACAGCTTTTGTCCACAATACTGTGGTAGTAACTTGTGAGGTACGTCGGAGTATTCACGGGCTGTTCTATAACTTGTTGTGGAGTGAAATGATTTAGGATACATGTTCTCAAATTATGAGACTTGCTGATTTAACACCAGCATTTTACCAAGCAGGCTGTTGTCAGTTCCTTGCCAGCTGGTGAAACATGGGAAAGATCCTGTCCAGAATGACATCTTGGTTCAAAGAGTTTGGAAATGCAATGGAAATGGAGTAACAAAATGTGAGATTTTAAGCAAATATAGAAGAAACAAATTGAGACAAGAAAATATAGCCCAGGTGGAAGTGTGTGATAAGATTAGTGGGCTAACCCTCCCTGTGCTCATTTAGCTAGGAAAATAGGCTCTGCTGTCTTGGTTTATTGTTGCTTAAAGTTCTGTTAAACACTGTTAATATTTTTGCTTTTTGGACAGATGCAAGCTGGAGGCAAAATTTGTCTCCAGGCAGCAACAAACCTGTTAAAGCTGAATGTCCTGACCGTATGCTTGGGATTTTGTGTGCTCAGCTCTCTCCATATCTTGCATGTATTTTCCCCCCAGCCCATTTTTCATGGAAGATTGTAGGGTCAATTGATGGCTGGAATATTTGTGGAATTTTTGGACATGATCAGATGTGTTCATCAAGGGTTAGCCTGTTATGGGCTGACATAAATACCACCAGAAGAGACACATTTACAGTTTTTCACCTAGACCAAACTCAGTCGTGGAGTGTTTTTGGAAACCAACCAAGGCTTTTCAGTACTGTATCAATAAAGTAGGTGATTAAAATAATCTCACGTAGATTATACCCATTCCAATGTAGTGGGAAAGTCTGATACCTTGTTGTTTCAGCATCTCGTCCCTACCGTGTTCTGGAAGATTGTTTATGCATGAAAGAGCATTTACAGCTTAAGCTGAGGTGATTTAAGTTAGGAGCTGATTAGTCATATACTCTTGTCTCATTGCATGTTGTCTGGGGAGTGGTGAGAAAATAAGCTGGCACTAATATCCTAAGGATATATCAGGCAACCTGCTCTTTTTGGAATGTTAAAATTCTTCCTAGCTGAGCTAATGAACGAGGTGTCAACTTTCACAGGAAGCAGTGGGCTCCTAGGATGTTTGCATCAACTTGGAGGCGCTTTGGTCAATCCTTTAGCTGTTCATTACTGAGAAGGAGTGATTGGAGCTGCAACAGAAGAAAGGGAAAGGGAGATGATGCTTAAGCAATAAAATAGTTTTGCTTACTTTAAAACTTCCAAAAAGTGGGCAGAACCCTAGGAGAGCCAAAGCCTACATTTTACACCCTGCAATGGTGTGTATGTTGTCCAGTGACTCTTTAATTTATGTAACAGTGCCTAGAGTGGAGACCAGGCCCCTAAGCTGTTGCAGGACTTTCTTTTGGAGTGAGTTTGAATGCTTCAGGCTGAAGAGGGCATGGTATTCTTAGGTGCATTTGAACTGCAAGTTCAGCATAGGCCAGGAAATGAGCTAAAGCCTTAAACTGCTGCCTGATCATTAGCTTAACCCCAGCTCTGTTTGGGATCATTCCACTTCTTGGCTCCTGCACAGACCTGCTAGAGAAGGGTGCTTAGCTCTAGCAGGAAGGGTGGGAACTGTTTGGTGCTGCTTGTCCTTAGGACCAGGGATGAATCCTTGGCCACCATATATTTGGCAGTACTGCTGTTGCTTAAGTGTCCCACTTTCTGGCATGTAAAATGCAGGCACAACCACCAGTTTGCTACCTTCTGCTAATATATTAAGGAAAAAATGGGATCTGATTATTTGGACTTCAGGAGCAACACAAAGACCCATGTGCAGGCTTGTCAGGCTGTAATTCCCAATCTCAGCATCATTGTTAAGCCCTTAAACTTGGGAGGAAATCGGCTATAATCCCTTCTTTGCCATTCATGTTTGTTGTAGTAGGTGGTTCTCCTCTGAGTGCTATAAATCTAGTCCTAAAAGTGTAACCTTTCCCATGGATTGTGTGAGTCATGTCAGAACCATTCTCAGTCCTGTGAGATGAGCAGTAACATCTGTGTGTGCTGGAAAAGTCACTGCTGACTGAAAGGAGAGCTGCAGTACGTATGGGAGGAGTTTTTGTTCCCTCTGTTAATTTGGACAAGCTTCCTCTTCAGCATCTCCCTCTGTGGTTCCAGCATTGGTCTTCCGAACTCTTTGACTTCTTACGCAGTGCTGGAAATAGGCAACCAAGACTGGGTCCTCTTGGATGGAGCAGGACAAGGTGCAGCTCTACAAAAGGATTTTTAGAGTTGGATCTTGTTCATGGGCTATGTACTTTCTACATCTTGTTTCTGAGAAAAAGCTCAAGACGGTTCCAAAACTTGGCTCAGTTCATGGAAAGGTAGTGTAATTAGTACTGTGGCAAAACTGCACCCCTGTGCAGCAGTCTTACTCTGGTAATCCTCTACATCCTCATGCACACACTACAGTGCCTGCTGGGCAGCAAAGGTGGTGTTATCTTCAGCAGCAGTCGTGGAAAAAACATCATTTTACTAGTGTCATCTTGGTTTCATGGTCTTAATATTTGCGAACTCATTTGCATGGCCCAGATGGTCTCTTGAAAAAAAGAAACTTTGAGTTTGTTACCAGTCAGCAGCTCATTTTCTTGGCTTCACAAGTTTTGGGTGTTGTGCTGTTTTTCTGTGTGACCACCGCTGGCTTGGTGCATGCCCATTTCCTGGCTGCAAACTAGATTTCACTTTTGATTTCCAAGAGAGAGAACACAGGGAATGCCCTGCAATTTAATTCAAGGCTGTGGTTGCAGAAAGATGGATAAGACAGGCAGGTCTTAGTAAGAGACCAGTAAATAAAATGTCGATGTGCTTTAGTTTTGGTGAAACCCAGAGCAAGAAACGCTTGATACCTCTCAAACCTTGGAAAGGTGCCAGGTTCTGCAGCCATGGAGTCAGAGAGTGCAGCAAGGACCCACTGACATGAATATGTTGTTTTGTACTTCCAACAGGTATTGTTTCAGGCTGCTTGAAAACTCATCACAACTACGAGTGTTTTTCACTGCTAGATCTGCAGACACACAGGTTAAAGATTTAATTTCAATAAATCAGTAATGGTAGCTGGAAGGGTTCTACAGTGAACTTGAATTCTATAGCTCCCAACAAAGTAAGTTATGGTTATAACAACAACAAAAGAAAAAAAAAAAAGGTAATATTAATTAAATGGAAATTGTCCTGGTACTTGATCTATTGAAAAGCAGCAGAGCCTGATTAGTAAACTAATAGTGAACACACAGTCAGCCTGACCACAGCAGGCCTATGAGTTAAACTTTAATATAAAGACATTGAACATTTAAAAAGTATCTGGGAACTAAAAGACTTATTTTCTCTTTTTTTAGGTGATACTGTCACTATTGGAGATGTGTCCTTTAAACTCAAAACACCGAAGAACCCAGAATTCGTTCCACAGAACTACAGTAAGAATCTGCTTTCCTTTTGAATGACTTTCAAGCCATTATTCAAAAACCTTTTACTCACTCAAGTCACCGCACTGAAATTTACTGAAATTATCAAAGAAAGATGTTTTGAAAAAGCGTGCAATTTGGGGAAGGCTTTCTCTGCTGAGTTCTTTACTGCACCTCTGGTTCAGCTGGTTATGTAGGAATCTCTTAACTTTGACTATAACTTGTCCTGTTGATTAGTGGGTAAAAGGATTATTTGTGTATATTTAAATATTTCATTCAAAAGGGGTATCATCCAGCAATTACTTCTAAAAATAATACAATAATCTCATTGTTTGGTCATAAACTGTGGCAGTTTAAAGTTGCTGTTCAATCGCAATATGATTATATGTCCTAAGAATTTTCTGCTGTATGGTAGATGTATGGTTTTTCTACTGTGATATTTAGTATTCCCAGATTGTCACGTTATTGTTGTCAGCAAACATACGGATCTTTGAAATTAAGTAAGGTCAAAGAAGGTGTCCTCCCCTGTGATGAGCAAGACTGGTAAACTGGTAGCAATGGACAAGAAGGCTGAGGTACCTACAAAACTTTACAGCTCTTATTTTGTCACATAATTGAGACCAAAATATTTTGTTCTTTTATGTTACCAAATTGATTTTTAACATCTTCGTTGAACCTTGTTACATTTTGCAGAAATGGGTAGGATAGGTACTGTTGGTTACCTTATGTTTGAATGTCTTTGCTTTTCAGGTCTTATGCTAGGTACTTAGCAAGTTCTGTATGAAGTACTCCGTTTTGTGAGTTAATGTAAAATATTCATCTGTTTTGCTGTTGTTGGCAAATGGCTTTTTCTTGGAAGATGATAAAGGTACATAAAATCTGAATGGTTCTTATTTTTCTTTTTATAAGTGAAAACTAAAAATGAGTCATACACGAGATTTTTTTTTTTAATGGGATTTCTGTCATAACTGTGTCTGACATTCTGGAAAGAGGGCACTTATTTTTGCACTGCTTCTTTTATCAGTAAAAATAAACCCTATATTTTTAAAATCTCACTATGCCTGAAAAGCAAGATTGTTTCTTTAATTATATTCTGGAGAAAATACAGCTTTCCATGGTAGTTTAGATCTAAAGTCGAATTGTGAGAATGCATATTAATTTATTTTTCTGTTTTTTTTACATTGAGTTCATGTCAGTGCACTGCTTTTGTTAATGGTTTCTGGAAATTTTATGAAAATGACAATGTACCTTATTGTTTGCTACCTGTATTTATTAACCTTGACAAATCAATTCCTAACATAGCTATTCCAAGACACTTTTTTCAATGACAGCAAATCCTTGTTAAGGCAGGAAAAAGGATGTTCTCTTGCAACACCATGTTGGCTCTGCTGCTCTCTGAAGGTGCAAGTGCATTTGGGAGTTTGGCTGTACTTACTTTACATGCAACTGCAGTGAACTGTGGAATTTCAAACAGAGTGTGGTTTTGTGCCAGGTGTCCTGAGTCTGAGCACCCTCCCCAATGTGTGATCAAAAGTGGCATGCCTGTGTACAAGGTGTTAAGTGATAAATCCTGTTAGTGTTGTCAGTTGCGATATATGGAAGACTAATTATTGTGAGGAGTTTAAACAGAAGGTTTGTGCATGTAATAATGAAATTTAAAAAAAAAAAAAAGTAGCACTAAATGAATTTCTGTGCTTGAAAGGTAGTTGTTTTAATGTTGAGAAAATTGGAGTTATTTCTCTGTACTAGGCTCAGTGGTGCCAGCAGTTTATGTTATTTATTTGTCACCTGAAAGATCAATATTGCTTTAAGAGTAAGATAGCTCTGTGTCCTTCACCCAGGATGGTGTGCACCATGTGCTGAAGCCGGGCCAAGCGTGTTTGTTCAGTTTCTGCTCAAAGTAGGTTCAGATTTGCACTGGAACATTCTTCTTTCTGTTAACTTTAAATCTGAGTGTCAAAGTGCAACACATTACAGAAACAGGATGTATGGCAGGATGGCTGTAATCTTTGCTAACAAAGACTTTTGCCATTACATTTCTTCTTTCCTAGACTAAGGAAAGGTATCTGTGGTCAGAGATGGTGATGATTTCAGCAGTTTGAGTTTTCATGTCAGCTTGCAACTGATCTGCTGCTTGTCTGTTACCAGCTTTCAATCCAGGATTTGAAATAGTGTGGTTTTTGTCAGTAGACGTGTGAATGTTTTACACCATTATCCTTGTTTTGTCTATACCAGGAGTGAGAACAGGGAGACACAGGGATATGGAAACCTACAGCGAAGGTCAGGGTGGAGCTCAGGGCGTTGTGTGCCCTGCTTCTTGTGCCTGAATCCAAATAATTCCTTGTTGGCTGAATCCAAATAATTCCTTAGAGATGCTTGTCCTCCTCGTGCTGGTGACATAGATTCCAGAACCTCTCTGCACACTTTGCTGCAGTAATTAACAACTCTTTTGTTAAAAGGAAAAAAAAAAAAGTAAGCTTTTTTGGATGCCTCATTAAGGTATTTTTGGACATACTTTTAGTTTTCTGGGGCTTGTTCCATCTAGCATAACCATGATGTACAGATAACTCTTTCCTTCACTGTGATTCCTGTCTTGTATATTGAAAAGCAGTCATGATTTTCAGTCTTTTATTTTCTAGACTTATTTTCAATTTCTTTTGATAATTCTTCTTTCTCTTTTCTCTCAGACTGTTTAGTGCTGAACTGAGCTGTTGCGCTCAAAAGCAGACACAATATGTCCCGCCAGTTGGAGTCTGAGTTCTGAGATAACTGCGCTGGCTATGTGTTTCCTTATGAGTTGTACATCCAGCTAAGAATAGTTTCATTTATTCCATGTTTATATATCACTAAGAGAAACTTGGTCTTCTGAATCCCATTCACAGTTCTTTCCAGAAAGCCATTTGGCTTTACATGATTCCTTTATATTCTCTTTTCGTTTATACTCACTTGGAGAAATATGATTTACTTATGAAGAACTTACAGCTTCCTGTGAAGCAATCAACTCAAAGGAATTAATTATAAATGAGTTTACAGGCCCATCCAGGAAATAACTTTCCCCTTTCTGAGCCCCAGCAAAGACTCACAACTTGTTTCCTTACCACCGCAAGAACAAAAATTCTTGGAATGAAGACTGTTTCTATTAAAAATTTATGAGGAAAAATAGTATTTCAGTGCAAACTGTCTGTGATGTAACCACGTTATGAAACTTTGAAACTCTTTGGGCTCTGTGCATCAGAATAAAATTGAAGGAGCAGCAATGTTTTACTTCTGAATTGCTAAATGAAGCCCACATAGAAGTGAGTGCCTCCCTCTTCACTTTGGCCATGCTACCTCCTTCACTGTGTCTTGGACAACTCGCTGTCTTCCCTCATTGTCCCCCAGCCTGAACAAGCTGTGAAATAAGTTACAGAACCAAAGAATCGTGGAATAATTTGAGTTGGATGGGACCGCTAAAGGTCATCTGTTCCTACCCCCCTTCAATGAGCAGAGACATCTAGATCAGGTTGCCCAGAACCACATCCAGCGTGGCCTTGAATGTCTCCAGGGATGATGCATCTATCACCTCTCTGGGCAACCTGTGCCAGGATTTTACCACCCTCATTGTATTACTGAGCTCAGTTTTTTAAACACTTTCAATTTTTGAAATGTGTTTATGATTTTAGACAAAGACGTCCCTCCCTGTCCGCTTCTTCCTCAACTGTATTTTGTGGCAGCTGCCCCCTGTGCTGGATGTACTGCAAATTGCTGTGGGAAGCTAAAGGACCCCTCTGGATAATTGAATGAGAGGGAGATCTTTTTACCTTCATGAACTTTTGCTTCCCCTGATAAAAGGAGCTATTCTCAGTCTCTGAACATGCATTGTAGCAAAAGTTAGGAGTATGCAAAGGTCTTTTTTTTTAATTCTGTTGAAAATTATGTATATTGGTGTCTTTTAAGTGCCTGTTGGTTATTATATGATGACCAAACTAGGGTCATACAGGCACATGAGCTCTAATATATTTCGTACCACATCTGGAGTAGGTATTCTTGGGAATCAGTTCATTTAACTGTGTCTGCACAGTGGGAAGAGGTAGGTAACTCCTTCATTTATGGGATTTCTTCTGTAGGTGGGCCACAAGGACTTGCCAGCAGATACTGTCTGCTATCTCTGGTGAATCTTATGGCTTCATTGAGTGTAGCATGTGCCAAGAATTCAACTATGAGTTGAACTGGAAAATTTCCGAGGCTAGCATAGCCATTTCAGTCTTGGTATTATCAAAAGCTGATTTGTGGCTCTAACAAGAGCAGCTGTTGCATTTGCTTCAAAACCTGTCTACGACATTTTCTTCTCTTACATGGGGATTTCTCCATTCAGCTTCAGCTGCTCACTTTACAAAACAATTGCGCAGATTCTAGTAGGTGTTGTCCTACTTAGCACGTATTACAAAGCAATAGAATGCAGTTTCTTTCACTGGCCATCCTTGATACACAGGAATAGCAAATTGTAGCACCGACTACTCTCCTGCATGTGCCAGATGGTGTCTTTGAGAATACACGGTAGAGGCTTCCTACGCACCATCCTGCAGATTAAGAATGTAGGGCCAGCTACTCAACTACTGCAGATCAGCAAAGTGCTGCTAAACAGATTGTGCAAACCCAGTTTGCATTAGATACTATCTGACTCACGGAATAATTAATAAAAATTGCTGTAATATACATGCTGTTGCTTTTTTCAGCTAATTTCTCGTGTCTTCTAAATGTCATAGAAAATGATTATATGGTGCCTGTAGTAAAGTTAATGTACAGTACTCGAACAGAGAGAAACTTTTGCAAGTCAAGTTAGAGAAAACTTAAAAGCTTTGCAATGCAGATACCATGGTACAAGTAGTCTAAATATATAGAAATAATATACGAAGTACTGTGTATGTGCATCTGTAGTTGCTTTTGAAAAGCATACTGTGTTGTGGAAACAGTTTATGTAGCATGGACTGCGTGTACAAAGAAAATTTTATATTCTGATTTCAGAGGGACATAACTGGGAAACTGAAGGAAGCTTAGTATCTGTAGCCATGTACAGATATTACATGATAGAGCAGAAGGAACTGACAAGTGAAAGCGGCTGTCGTGACAGTTCACCTTAGGGAGTGCTTGCTTTGAATTGTCAGCGTCATTTTTAACAGGCTTCCTTTGAGTTAGTTTGCAGATGGTCAGTGTGCTGACTTTGTGATTGAAAACCTGCATTATAATGGTTCCAACTGTAATCTCTATGTGAGGAGAATGATATGAATGGTGAAGCAGTGAAACCATTTTCTAGGAAATGTATCAATAAGGAATTGTCTTTCGTGTTCTTTTCTCAAAATAAAGCAAAGTTAGGAAATTCTAGGACACTTTTTAAAGTTGCATTTTTCATATGACTGTTTCAAAGTAGATTTCATTGTTTAAACATAATGATGAGACGCTTTAAGTGCCCTGAAATTCCTTAAGGTTTTCAGGGGGATCTTCTTCCGAAGATTTTAGATATTTTTTTTCTTTTTTTTTGAACGCTGTTCGTTCATGTTCTCTTTTACATGGCAGTTTGTCTTGCAGATGCTGCTGAACATTCTTAAATCCTTTTTCTATTTATGGTACTGCTTTTACATCTGACCTGAGATTTTTCTTGAGACCATCCTAAAAATAAAAAAGATAGCTACACATACTAATGTGAATTACACCAGAGGCATTTGTAGTCATGCTGTGTCAAAGCTGGTTTTGCCATGCTCCTAATGCATGATTTTTGACATGAAAGAATTCAGTGTTTCAGCAAGATTTCCAGGCTTATTTGCCCACTTTAAGTAACTTTTTTTTTTTGAGAACAGTTATAGAAATGCACTAAAGGCACATTGGCAAGTTCATACAACAAGTAGAAATAATAATGAATGTGCATTTCAGTAAGATCTCTCTCTTACAATTTTAATGGTTCCTTTAATATAATACTTTCTATTTGTGCAGTGCTTTTCAAATTACCATAGCTGTTCAGTAGTAGAGTTTGGATGGAGTAGTTCTGATGTGATGCATTATCCTTCATTTCACAAAGAATATATGTCATAGGAACTTTCTTAATTTTCTTGAAAATCTCATAGAAAGGAACATGTTATTCTGTGAGGAATTTATTTGCATGTGGCCTGTGACGTGTGGTACATGTGATGTGCATTGCTGGAAAACAGTATAGCAGCGAAGAAGAAGAAAATATTTCACATTCATAGGATCTTACCATAAGAGATATGAAAATTAATCCTGGGCATGCTAATGACAGTTGTTTAGAAAGCAAAGCAAAAAAGCAAACCTGAAATGTTTATTTACAATTAATCTGATAATCCTAATGCATAGATTGCTCACCTACATGTGTATGCTATTCCAGGTCATATTGGTGGTAAGGATATAGTAGATTTCTCTGGACATAGAAGATGATTTCAAATGGTTCTCCTGAGTACCAGACCAAAACTTTCAGTTAAAAATTTTTATAAAATCTTCCTTAGCCAACTTTATGCTTGAAAAATCTTCCTTGAATCTCATGCAGTCATTTAGTACTGTTTCTGTGATCTTACAAAAATGAATTTTAATGCTGGTATACCAAGATTCAACAGTGAACCAAAACCCCTCAGAACTGAGGGGCACTATTGCTTGCCATCCTTAACTCTGCCCCACACGTACTGCTTTCCTGAGATGGAAATCCGATGTAGAACCAAGGCTTGTTTTTTAAAATTCTGGCTTCTAATTACAATCAGCAATCACACTGAAAAAAAAGTAAATAACTAACTAATAATTTGAAGATTTTATCACCTCTTGCTTCTTTCTTACGGCATTTCAGTATCCCAGGCACTAGCCTTGAGGCTCCAGCTTCAAACCCCATCATTTGTCTTGTCAGATTATCCTGAAAGCAACCATATACATACATGCATACATATATCCTCCTCTGGCTTGCTTGTGTTCTCCTTCTCCTCCTGCACTAGTGCTTCAGAATGGTTTGGGTTGGAAGAGACCTTAAAGATCATCTGGTTCCACCCTCACCCTTCCCGCCATGGGCAGGGATGCCTCCCACTAGACCAGGTTGCTCCAACCTAGCCTTGAACACTGCCAGGGATGGAGCATTCACAACTTCTCTGGGTAGCCTGTTCCAGTGCCTCACCACCCTCACAGCAAAGAACTTCTTCCTTATATCTAACCTAAACCTCCCCTGTTTAAGTTTAAACCCATTACCCCTCGTCCTATTGCTACTGTCCCTGATGAAGAGTCCCTCTCTGGCATCCTTGTAGGCCTCCTTCAGATACTGGAAGGCTGCTATGAGGTCTCCACACAGCTTCTCTTCTCCAGGCTGAACAGCTCCAATTTTCTTCGCCTGTCTTCATATGGGAGGTGCTTTTTCACTTGTATCCGTGAAAGAGCCAGGGTTTGCTTGGAGGGGTATGTGAAGGACTGTTCTGGAGGCAGAGTGATGTATGGCAACAGGAACGGTGCCTCTCCTTCAGTGTGCTCTTTCTGCATGATGCTTTCCAGTGCTGCCAACATTTGTGTGCATGTAGTAAACGTTTTAGTTTAATTATAATCAGGTTATTGCTTTTTAAATAGTAAGGGTATGGTATACTTAATAGAAATAAATGGATCTGCTTTGAGTTGTTTTTTATGATGATTTTGGAAGTTGTGTGGTATTGATGTAGTGATATTGCAAGGTTTGCATTTCCTTGATAATTTAATTCTGTGTTTTATTGTGTCAAAATGTAAACAGGAATGTAGTTGTCTTTTATGAATAGAACAAATGAAATATGTCCCTGAACATTACTCTTAGTCTGATGCAAGCACAGTATTTTTAAGTTCATGAGTCACAGAAGCACTGGGATATAGGCTGGATAAATCTTTTAAAAATTATTAATAATGTAACTTCATTATATTAACTGATGCTAAGAAGTCCACTCAACATTGGGTAATAAAAACAGTCTCTGCTTTGATCAGTTTAATGTGAAATGAGAATCAACAGCTTTTTTTTTTCCTGGTTTTTATTGGGTTGTTTTTTTGAAGAATGAAGTTGGGCAGAGAAAAAGGCAATGGGTAAGACAGGTATATAAACTTTATGTAAATTGAGTAGTCTATATATAACTGTGTGTGGGATTCCCTGCTTTTCAGCTGTCCAGCTTTAGGGCAGCGTATTTTTGTGTCTGTTTTATTTTTGGAAATAAGAACAAAAAAATGTGTGAATGGCCAGGTATCTTAATACTTTTCAGAATTAAATAATGCATTCTTGTCTTTGTGTTTCAAAGTGACAGATTCTTTGGCCCAGGCCATAGTCCACCATTTAAGATGGATAATGCAGAAAGATCTTCTTGGCCAAGATGTCTTTCTTATTGGTCCTCCTGGGCCTCTCCGGCGATCTATTGCCATGCAATATCTGGTAAGTATGTTGGTTTAAATTCTTGGAGACAGTCATTAATGTCAGTTAGTCATTTCTCTGTTAGCCAAATGGTTAAAGATAGATTCAGAGCAGCCCTGCAGAAAAGGACTTGGGGGTGTTGGTTGACGAGAAGCTTAACATGAGCCGGCAGTGTGCGCTTGCAGCCCAGAAAGCCAACCGTATCCTGGGCTGCATCAAAAGAAGCGTGACCAGCAGGTCGAAGGAGGTGATCCTGCCCCTCTACTCTGCTCTTGTGAGACCCCACTTGGAGTACTGCGTACAGTTCTGGTGTCCTCAACATAAAAAGGACATGGAGCTGTTGGAGTGAGTCCAGAGGAGGGCCACGAGGATGATAAGAGGGCTGGAGCACCTCCCATATGAAGACAGGCTGAGAAAGTTGGGGCTGTTCAGCCTGGAGAAGAGAAGGCTGCGTGGTGACCTCATAGCAGCCTTCCAGTATCTGAAGGGGGTCTACAAGGATGCTGGGGAGGGACTCTTCCTTAGGGACTGTAGTGGTAGGACAAGGGGTAACGGGTTCAAACTTAAACAGAGGAAGTTTAGATTAGATATAAGGAAGAAGTTCTTTACAGTGAGGGTGGTGAAGCACTGGAATGGGTTGCCCAGGGAGGTTGTGGATGCTCCATCCCTGGCAGTGTTCAAGGCCAGGTTGGACAGAGCCTTGAGCCACATGGTTTAGGGCAAGGTGTCCCTGCCCATGGCAGGGGGGTTGGAACTAGATGATCTTAAGGTCCTTTCCAACCCTTACGATTCTATGATTCTATGATTCTATAGTCCTAGAAAATCTTAGAGCAAGCTACTTAGGAGGTAAATAAGTTTTTCCATAAATGTGCTTTCCAAAGTTCAGGTTTTGTTATGGAAGAATAGAAAGTACAAACATTTTAATACATGTTTTTCTGCTTAAACTCCAGGGGAAAAGAAAAAAAAAAGAGTTGGAAAACTGTGTTACCATATGCTATCACAAATGGAGAAACAGTTTGTTCTAGGCATTATGTATGTTAGAAGATGAAGATATCTGCCTACTGTTACAGACAACAAATCATTTTTGCATCATTATATAAAAAAAGAAATGAACGAAGGGATTTGGGAGAGGAGTGTTCTGAATAACATTTGGGAACAGTTATCATGAGTGATTAGAAAGAGTAGATGTGTGTATGATCCTCTCTTGGAATGTGGGAAGGACTTGCCTACGTCCATCTGTGTGAACCATGGCAGCACCATGTGCAAAATTTCACTTTTAGATTGTTGGTGCCCTTAAATTCAGGAAGATCAGGAAGAGGGGTTGTCTGCCCCAAAAGGTCGTGTGAGTAGGACTTTTGTCTGCCATGAGCTCTATCTGGAATCTGGTTGGGCAGAAGGGTAACAAATGGAGGTGTATAAACAGTTGTCACAAAGATCAGCCATTCTTTTAAAAATCAAAAGATATTGCTTCAAAGACTTAACTCTCAGGCGTAAAGCATACAGGAGAAAGCTGCAAGATTCTGAACTTTGTAAAGGAGAGCAAAGATTTCTTAATTCAGCAAACTAGATGTACTACTTGATAGCTTGATGAATTCCTTAAAATAAATGAGAAGAGCTTGGTATAACCTGAAAAGAGGACTTAGGGAACACCTGATATCCATGCATCAGATGTAGAATGTGTCTTCTTATTTATACCACTGTTTGTATGAGCTATATGAGCTCTATAAGAAAGGCTGCAGCTTACTGTTTCATTGCCATGCCAAACAATCACGTGAAGGCTGGTCTTTGCATGTGAGCTGATACATGCTGTGGTTTCTTTAATGAAGCTATGTAAACCTGGAAAACATATCTGCCATTGCTGAAAGCTACTACTATGTGTTTATAGATAGAGCTGTTTGTCAAAGAAAACACTCTTGTATCTCACCTTCTGGGGTTTTTTTTCCTTTAATTATAAGAAAGTAGTTGCATCTGTCTGCAGCATAAAGGAAGGGGTGGCTTTGTAACCACTAGGCACTGAAAAAGTGGAAAGGAAATAATTTTCATGGGTTTTTTCTGCTTGATTTTTTTCATACAACTATAGTTAAAAACTGTCTCTTAAAAGAGATCTGTTAAATACATCATACCTTTAGTTGAGAGTAAGGGCTAAGAGCATTTCAGCATGAATCCATTTCCCAACAGAACACATGATAACCCAGATATGGAAGTAGCAGGAACATCAGGTATAAATACATAGTTTGGGGTTTTTTCCCTTTTAGACAGAGAATTCTAAGTATATCTCATACTGAATCAAAATAAAGAAAACAATAAGCCAAGGGTTCTCATTTTTTAACTATAGTTTTACAGATGCAGGCTGCATCTCATGACATGGAAGGGAGAGATGATGAGAATAATATAGCGTACTGGCAAAGCATGTACAGATAGTAATCACAACTGTGTCACAGCGTAAGTGTTAATGAACAGTGAAACTTGAAGCTTGTCAATCTTTTATGGAAAACTTCTGGTTTTCATTCATGATTTGCAAATGCTGATTGTTTTTTAGAGTCTAAGTTCTAGAAGGTGAACTTACAGATTGTTACAGATGTTCAGTGGAAAGAATACATAGCTGGTTATCATGTTTTAGAACAGGTGTGGGGAAAATAAAAGTTTATTGAGCAGAAATTCAAACCATTTTGTTTAAGGTAGAAGACACTGTAAACATTTTAAAAATGAGAGATATAGATTTTGTTCAGAGTTATTTCAGATCACTGTGCTGCTGCCTAGAGCTCTTTTGTACAATTATACCACTAGGCCTGTTGTTAAAGTTCACTTGCTGGGGTTATAGTCTTATTTTCGTATTAACTTTAGACTATTGTCCACAGGAGCTAACAAAGCGGGAGGTTGAATATATCGCCCTGTCGAGGGACACCACAGAAACTGACCTCAAACAGCGACGGGAGATCCGAGATGGCAGTGCTTTTTATCTTGATCAGGCAAGTTGCAGTCACATACCGCCCAATTATTGTTTACAAGTAGTAAAGAGTAAAGAAGTCATGGTTTAGATGAAAAATTAGTATGTGGATTGCAGACTGACATGTTTCTGGTGTCATATAACATACTTGATCTCATTATTAATGAAAAATCTTATCTTTACCCAAATCCAAGGTAATTCTGTCTCTTCCAGGGTGCTACAGGGTTGATTTAGGCAGACTATTTTTGATATGCTTCTGTAACGGGGAGTGAGATCCATTCTGTGCAAGTTAGATAAGCACTTCTCTTGGTTTTCGCTTCCCTAACACTTGTAGCACATTAGATGTATTCCTGAAATGAATCTTCTGATCTCGGTTCAGTGAAAAAGAATCCAGTTCATGTATTTTAACACTGCTCTGTGTTGTGAAACCCAAGCACAGTAAATGGAGACAATTGGGAGATTTGATTTGAAAGCTCACTGCCAATCTGAACTTAAATAATGATTTAAACATTCCTGCCATCACTATTGCCCCAACCCATTACCTGATTTAGTACAACCATAGAGTGACTTAGTTTAGGTAAGTTTTCTCTTCGTAAGTTACCAATGGCACGTCTCCCTTTTGATTGTGCAGGTAAAATATACACTTCATTTAGAATGTCTGTTTTCCTAGATACCTAAAATTTATATACAAGTTAGGTTTCTAACTAAATAGGGTGAGTCAGTTCCTCTGATGTAGTGTGAATCTAAATGTGTTATCTGAAACAGTTTTCAGTTGGTGATGCTATAGAGGTTAATGATATAAGCATTATATGAGTGATTTGTGGGTGGAGGGGCAGATGGGATCAGGAGAGGAAAGAGAACCTGAAGGTTTTGTTTTCTGTTTTAAAGAAACATTTTCCTTCCCTCCTCCCCTTCTTTTTAAATTGCCAATGTTCTCTTTTTCAGCCTCCAAACTTCAAAGAAACCTTTAAATAGATTTTCTTGAAACCACGATAAATGGCTTTGAGCAATGGAAGATCCTCAGAATAAAGGATAACAACTAATCTAAATTTTTTTTGCTTACTTCTTGGACTTCGAATTATGTCATGCTTATCTGGAAATATGAGGGTTGCACAATAGGAGATAATTTAAAGCACTGTACTATGGATTAGGGCTGTAAATGGCCTCTCATTTACCAGAGGATAAGAGCATCTGTGTAGGCTGTAGGGTTAACTCACTAACTCATATTAACTCCATAACTGCTGTTATGGACAGCCTTATCCTCATGCTTGCTACAGGATAGTCAAGGTAATTTACCCCTGGTGTAAGAGCATTAGTTAACTAACATTTTATAAAAGCCACAGTATCAGGGAATATAAGAAGCTCGCCAAGATGTGAGATGGTCTGTGTTAACCTTGTATTTGCCTAAAGACTGTGATCCCAATGTAAGAATGAGGCAGCTTGCTTCACTTTGTACAAGCTATTTTGAGTGATCACACTCCAGTAAGAACACTATAGGAAGATTAGTCTGCTAAGGTAAAGGTCAAAAATTGCCTTTCTTCCTCAGTCTGTTAGAAATTTTCAGTTAAAAGGTTTTTTACCAGAATCAAGAGCAGACAACAACAATACTTCAGAGCAAGACTTTCCTTTATCGAGATACCAAAGTACTAGAATTGGTCGGAATCACGGTGTCTTGCCTCAGCTCATGTGTTACTCATCATATATGTAACCAATGTATGTTTAAGCTCTAAACAGAAAAGAAGAAATCATTGATATTTAGATGAGAACTTTTAAAATTCTGGAAGCATGGAAGATGTTATAGATAGTGATGCTCCAGCTAAGTTTTCTAACCCTACATTTTAGTTAAAACACATACAGAATTACATTTGAAACTATCACGCATCTCATTATCGCTTAATGATAAAAGGTAATAAAGTTTTACACTAGGGTTTGAATTTTATTTAGTTCATTTAATGATTTTCAGGTTTGCAGATGGCTGTACCAATTCAGAACATTACAGAAGGGAGGCACTACTTCCTTAAACCCCAGACCATGGGATTTCAAGACAGAGAAGGCTATCAGTAGGTAGTCTTAACAAAATATTTCCAAAAGAGCGTGGATTGCTTCTATTGCTATAGGTGAGCTAAAGAGAAGGTAAACTCATACAGGTGACTAAAGATATAGGGTATGCTTTTCAGATTTACATACCATTTCCCTTCCTGTGGAATCTCATGCTTGCTCTTCATGACACCCAAGAGAAGACAGCAAAACTTGAAAGTCTGGTTTCCAGAACATCCACTGTATGAATTCTGTAGGTCAAGTAAAACTTAGCTTCTTTACGATAGATGAGGATCTTGGCATGCAAGTCATAATATAGTAATGTAGTTATCTCACACTTTGAGTATATATTCTGTGATTCTATGATTCCATGATTCTGTGGTTTAATAGAGACAGATTAAATAGTGTAAATTGATATCTCAGAGGTTTCAAAACATCTGATCTGTTTTAACATGAAGTTACTTAATATGATTGCAGTTAGTTATTTAAGATAGATTTGGAAGATAGTAATTTGGAAGCAGTGAGTAAAATTCTATATTGAAATTAATATTGAAGGGCCAGTGTATCAAATATCCTTGCATACTAGCATTTCTTACTACTAGAGTGAATCAAATGGGAGGATATGGAGTTAGGAAGTTAGAAAAGATAGCTGATGAGGAGAGAAAAAAAAAAAAAGGGGGCATTTCCATCAGAAATAGGGGACCATTAAAATAAAGGTAGCCACCAAATTATTTAATTCATTCCCAGTTAAAATAATGTCAATAAAGGACTTAAAATGGGGTAATGGTGAATTATTTGTTTTCATTCAGTTACTAAGAGCAGAAAATTCCATTTTCTTGTGTTTACCTTGGGCCATTAATTTTGGTTTTCAGCTGTTAATTCACTGTTAAAAGCTTCAGAAATGTCATTACTGCTGTTATTGAGACATTAAGTAACCTCTTGGTTTTATTCTGTAATTTATTGCATGGGTTAATTATATTGTGTATCAAGTAATTACTTAGAATTAGTTTATATTACTTAAACATTTAAATGGCAGATTCAAATTTTGCTTTTATTGCTGGAAGAGGTTGTCTTTCAGAGTGGATTTCTGTTTCTGTAACTCTTTGTAGTTGAGCCATCAACTTCATTGAACCAGTATGGAGATTCTATTATCATTCTATTATATTTTCAAAAATTAAGGAATTAGATTTTGTATTATTATGTGTCCCCCCACTTTTCTTTTTTTTTTTTTTCCTCATTTCTGATGCAGTTTTGCTTTTTATTGTGTGTGAAGAATTATAAAAGGTTTAAACCTCTGGTTTAAACTCTTACTACTGCAGCCATCATTATTTATTACATCTAAGGAAATCCTACATCATTTTAATGTAGTGGCTACAATTGGGAGAGTAGCTAAGCCAGATCATTAGTGCTCGAGAGGTGTATTGCTCCAGGATTGTACCTCAAAACATATTGCTTGGAATGCTCAGTTTGTTTACCCTGCATCTTTCAGCTTTTGCATTAAACAAGCTTTCCAAAAATGAATCACTTAATATAGTCTCAGTCTTTTGTGTTTGGGGCAATCAAACTAACTGAGGTTGGAATAAGTAGAAAAATGTCATATGGTATGTGCTGAAAAATGACAGATACTATCTCATGTTTTGGAAGAATTGCTGATTAAGCTGGATCTACTGAGTGGGTACGTATGTATATCACTGTCATTTCTGTAGGTACAGAATTAGACTCAGTTTTGGTGTATCTTTGAGCTATGTGAACATACTCATTTTAATAGATTACTTGTGCATCCCTAACCTCACTAGCATCCAAAGTTATACAATGATAAAATATGAAATTGATTGTCAAGGTACCAGAAGAATTATCTTCTACCATGGCTTGAAAGACTTCATGTAGTAATCAATTAAACACTCAAAGTGACAGAAATGACAGCTTAAATTATCCTGTCTGTTAAATGAACATGATATGAAATCCCCTGGAGTAGCACTGCACAGACTTGAGTTTGGTTTCTTTTAATCAAAAAAGATTAGAAAGAGAATTATAAAATGAGACATGAGATTAATTGAATGAAATTATAATTGTATTTGAGAGTGTGTGTGTATTCATATGTATATACGTTTGTGTGTACGTATAAAAAAATTTTTCTATACCGTAGAAAAGAGATGGATAAGAATAATTCGCCGTATAAAAAAATTAACCAGTGAGTGCAAATTATATAATTATTTGGCTTATTAACTTAGTACTTTGGAGGTGACAGTGGGTTTTTGACAAACTGGTGAGTTAGCCACAGGAAAGGCACTGTCAGAAGGTAAAACTTAGTTGACTGTCACTGCAGTATCCTTCTGTCTAGCATAGGGAGCTAGATAGCAAAGTCTGTAGAAAGAAGAGGCAAGCAATGCAGTGCTTCAGAAGTGTGAATGTTACTATTAATTTTCTATTTCTATCCAACATTGCACGGAAGAGGGAAATATTAGGTAAAAACCATCAGTATTTGCATGAAGTTAATCTTTATTGGTGTTGACATGGTATATCTTGAATCTAAAAAGAAAATGCATAAGAACCCCTGTAGAGTAGCCTCTTAATTCGTAGAAGTGATTTTATTTTAATCGTTTGCGATACTTCTTTTATATTTCTAAATGTGTCAGCATTTAACTGGATGTGTTAGGTTAGCAGTTCAGACTCTGGTATCTTGTTTTGATGTAGAGGGCGTATAGATGAATGTCTGTGATAGAATGTGAGGAACATTAGGGCTGTGTATTTATAATTCCTTATAGATTTAAATCAAAGGTGTAGGGTTCTTTTTTCTTATGTCTGTGTTTCTGTTCATAGAATCATAGAATGGTTTGGGTTAAAAGCGACCTTAAAAATTATCCAACTCCCCTGTCATGGGCAGGAACACCTGCCACTAGATCAGGTTGCTCAAAGCCGTGTCCAACCTGGCCTGTTACAGATATATATTCTATTTCCTTTTCAGCTAGTATTTGCTACAATGCAGGAAGGGGCAATACTTTGTTAAATGTGGGGTCATAACATTCATAAGCAATATAGACATGATGGATGATGCTCTGAATTGAAGTGATTTACAAGTAACTTCATAATTTTTAGATATCTGTCAAGTACTTAATTTCCTTTGTATTCTGATACTCATCAGGAAGAAACATTTAAATAACCCATCTCTCTTAGTCTTGTCCAGAAGACAAGAGTTGTATAGAATGAAGATAAAACCCCCTAAGTTTCTTTGCAGATACTTGCACTGGTGAACCTCTTCAGAAACTCAGATTCCCTGCACCTGGGCCTGGCTCTCTGCCCAAGACACAAAATGTTTTATGTCTGATGTAAATATATTGTTGTACTGACATAGTTGGTGTAAAGCAGCTAAAATTGACTGACCTTGCCTGGGTCGAACATAATACAGTTTGAAGGCATTGTTGTGAAAATACCTGAAAGTGTTGTTAGGGGGAGGGGTGATGGAAATAAAACAGATCATTTGGCATGTGGTAGTTCAAAAAAGGAAAAGAAAAAAAAATCATATGGAGGAAGCTGAAATCAATGACTATGAAATGAGACTGTTCCAGTTCTTGTCACATTAACGTATTTATGATCTTATCACATGTTGATTGACTTCCTAGGGTAAACTTGCCTAGCCTAGTTTTCTGATTCAAACCTCCAATAAATTCAGGTTGTTTCTTTTTTAGTTGCTTTTAATTCTGTGCCGTGGTGTTGCATCATGAATTAGGTTCTAACCAGTTCATGCCATTCTTCCTCACTGAAATGTTAACTACTGCAGACAGTTGGAGTCTCTCTGGATACTAACGTGGCTGACAGTGCTCTTGTATACTGCAGTTTGTCTGTCATCATTGTGATTTGATTTGGTTTGGTTTTGTTTTGTTTTTGTAATAAAAATTGAGTGAATAACAGTATTTAAATGCAACCTGCCCTCTAATTTTCCTAACCTCGCAGGGGAAAATCAGCCATAAAACCCACCCAGAAAACACTTGATTAACTCAGCAGGGAGGTAGGCTGAACAGTGAAGATGTAGCCTCCACCCCCTTCCTTTACAGAGGGAGAAAAACATTGAATTATTTAGTTCTTAAGTTACTTTTCTAATTTGACTAACCACATTAGTTACTATTACATTGATTTTAATAAAACTAGAAGATCACATTTGGAATATGTAATTCAGTATATTTGTGGCTGACGTTCGTAGAATCAAAGAATGGTTTAGGTTAGAAGGGACCTTAAAGATCATCTAGTTCCAACCCTCTGCCATGGGCAGGGACACCTTTCGCTAGACCAGGTTGCTCAAAGCCCCGTCCAGCCTGGCCTTGAACACTTCCAGGGATGGGGCAGCCACAGCTTTGCTGGGCAACCTGTTCTAGTGCCTTACCACCATCATAGTGAAAAATTTCTTCCTTAAGCCTAACCCTCTTCCAGTTTAAACCCATTCCTCCTTGTCCTGTCACTACATGCCCTTGTAAAAAGTTCCTCTTTTCATAGGACCCCTTTAGGCACTGGAAGGCTGCTCTAAGGTCTCCCCTGAGCCTTCTCTTCTCCAGGCTGAACAACCCCAACTCTCTCAGCCTGTCTTCAAAGGAGAGGTGCTCGAGCCCTCTGAGCATCTTCATGGCCCTCCTCTGGACTCATTCCAACAGGTCCTTGTTCTTACGTTGCGGTCCCCAGAGCTGAATGCAGAAGTCAATCCAGGCGGGGTCTCAGGAGAGCAAAGCAGTGGGGAAAAATCACCTCCTTTGACATGCTGGTCAACATCCTTTTGATGCAGCCCAGCATACAGTTGGCTTTCTGGGCTGCAAGTGCGTGCTGCCTGCTCATGTTATGCTTCTCATCAACTAACACCTCCAAATCCTTCTCCTCAGGGCTGCTCTCAATCCATTTTCCACCCAGACTGTTTGTGCTTGGGGTTGACCTAACCCAGGTGTAGGACCTTGTTGAATTTCATGAGGTTTGTACTCCCCACCTCTCAAGCCTGTCAAAGTCCCTCTGTATGACATCCCTTCCCTCCAGCATGTTGACCGCACCACACAGCTTGGTGTCATTGGCAAACTTACTGAGGGTGCACTCAATCCCACTGTCTGTGTAGTAATTGTAAAATGCAAAACTAGTTATCATCATCTACAGAGTGGAAGATTTTGTAACAAAAAACAGAATACATATTTTAGATGAATAGTAGGTCTGTTTGTAATCTCAACTTTGAATGGCATTACGCATTGAAACTTTTTTATTAAATATGTATTTTTTTAAGAAAGTAGTACAAGATTTTACAAATATTTAAGGAAAATACAGTAGCAAGTTTTTATCAAAATTTACATTATTGCTTTGGAATTGTTTGAACATGGCTTTTAATAGCCCTTTATCTTACTACTTAATTTTTGACAATACTTTGATTTTGGAGGAAGTATGTTACCAGTTCAGTCCATTAAATAGTCATCCATTTCAGCACTGCTCAGCAGCTTTCTTGTTTGCTCAACTCATGAGGGAAAACAATAATTGAGGAATTAAGAGGCTTTAAACCCAAACAAATATCTTGAAAGATATTCTTTGGTAGAGGCATACCATTAGACATGCTGTTTACAGATAATTTTAAAATCTAGCAAAGTAGGTTCCCTGATAGGATACAGCCGTATATGCTTCACTGCCCTCAACATCTGTTTCTACATCTATCTTTAAATTCCTGGGTAATCTGTTATTTCCACATAAGTATTATAAAACATTTGATGATTTTATTAGTTCTGTTGCATCTTCTTAAAAGAATAACCTGAAGTGCTTACAGTAAATTACAAGTCTTGGTCAATGTCCTCTTCCTTTCTTGGTAAAATGAGGAGTAAAATGCATATTCTGCATCTCTGCAATTTCTTTTCCTTGTATTGTTTACTTGTTGGTTAGTTTTAATTATTTAAATTTGAAAAATTTCATGAGTTGTATTTGACCCATGAAATTTAGAACATACCCAGTTCCTCTGAGTTTTGTCATATTTGGTAGCTTGGTAGGTCACAGGGACTCAAATTAACGTCCATCTCCCATCCCTGGAAGACAGGCTGCACCTTGGCTTTAATAGTCCAAGTTCTGTTAGGCTGCTGCAGCCAGTCAGCATCAGTTAGCTCAAAACCAGGCAAAGTTTTGTGTTGGCTTTACCAGCTGGTTGTTAAGGATCTCTCTTCAAGAGACATCTGGACATTACATTGTTGGGATGTTTATGAGATACAGGTGGGAATGGAAAGGCTTGGGTGGATGAATTTGCGTGGGATATTCTGCGGATGGTGGGAACAAGATACTGCATTGGAAGGGACATCTGAAATGTAGGCTGCAGATGTAGGGAAACCTTACCTCATTAGTTCTCATGTTCACTGAGATACTTGTACTGTTGTTTTTCCACATTGTAGTTATGGTTGCTGTGCTTGAGATGCCATTACAGGGATCCAGTTTTCATAACACGGGCAAGTAATCTTCTTAAAAAAAACACCAAACTTGAGGTAGCTTCTGAAAAAGAGACAATTACTGATTACTGTTGAGCAATTTCTAGCAATTTTAATACAGTTCTGCAATGTAGCCTGTATGTTGTACTCGGAATGATGCCTAGATCTAAAAAATTAAAGCCCTTCAGAGTTCCCTGAGAACTTGCCTCATGGATTTCAGGGCAACCAGAGCTTTCTGGTTTCTAATAAGCATTTTCAGAGAGAAGAGAACTACCATTTCAATTCTGGTATTTTAAACTATTGTGCTTTTAAAAACTATTTTGATTAGCTTTATGAAAATGTCCTCCTTTCTCTGGTGTTTGTGCATTTTGGTATGTGCGTTGTGGTGAGTTTTTCTCTGTCCTTCTACCCTTTCTGACACTGTATAACTTTATCCATGTGTTTATATACTTTGATTTATGTCAAAATTGGGTTTTACAACTTCCTGGTTTTGTTGTCTTTTGCACTGCTCAAGTGGAGGAGCTCACTGTGGTTCAGCTACAGAAAAGGCAATGAAAGTCTGCATAGGGTTGTCTTGTTCCTAAGGTGTTTTGTCTTTAAAGATAAAAATATGTTTTTGTAGGTGCAGTGTGAAACCAGGTTAAGCACTCTTCATTATGTATTTGTTGCATAAAGCCATTACTTTGAGAGCAGCTACGCTGTGTGACAGGTTTCTGCTCCCAGCCTGCAGTAGCTGCAGGTATTCCTTGGAGCAGGTATCCAGGTTACCATCCTTCCAGAGCCCTAGGAGCATGGGCGGAAGGCAGCAGCGTCTGTCCTCCTCTGATGAGCAAAATAGTCCCTTGCTGCAGTTACAGTAAATCTGAAAGTAAACATTTAACAAATTTCCCTTGGCCTTTTAACAGGAATTAATACTTTTTCCCCTTGGCCTTTTAACAGGAATTAATACTTTTAATCTCAGGTTTATCATTAGGGTTGCACAATATAAGCCCCTCTTTCAAATTGTGTTTTATGTTAAACATTCGAGGCTAGTGAGAGAGAGAGGCAGTGCAGCTATTTCTAAATTTTCATTATAGAATTATGAATATTCCTTTCTTGGAAGCGTTTTTAAAAAACAATATTCAGTGTCAGATTGCAAACTTTTACTTTCTTTCCTCTGATTTTTTTGTATGCGTTTTAGTTTCCATACCAATCCATCAATACGCAGATAAAACTGAAATAATGATTCAGAGGATGCTTTGTAGTATGCCTAGTTTGTTGCAAAAAACCTCATTACTCATTATGAACCAGAATGCAGAAGTACTGTAGTTTTGCCAGAGATATGTAGCTGTTTTGGTCTTAAGAGCAGGCTTTGTGCTATTTAGCGCAAGAACTTCAGAGGTAAATGAATTGTGCATTTATTTCATTATATTTTGGAGAACAGTTTCCAATATTTCAATTGTGCTTTTAAGGTACATGAGGAGCACAATTTGGAAGAAAACTAGAGTAGATTAGCACCCAGGTGGTGTTATTGCTGTTAAGAGGTATCTTTGATTAAGAAGTGAGAAACCATGGTTGTGCATTCAGCCATTCCTGAGGCTGATTATAAAAGGTACTCTACGTATAGCTAGGCAAAGACCATCTGTAACATACCTTTTGAAATACTATTGTACTGAGCAGTAGACTTTTGAATAATAAAAACTTCAAATAGTTTCCAAGTTCTAGAAACTGTGTACTTTTTATATATTTTGATCCTGTAAACTGATAAGCAGCAGGCAACATAGTGCAGTAGGCTGCTTCTCAAGACTGCACTGCTAATGAAGAGCATCTTCTTTCTTGAAGTTAACGATTGTTACATACTTCCTGGTATCTGCTGCCTACCCCTAAAGCTGATTGCCTTCATGTACAAGTTTGTGAGAGAGATTTATACTGATTTTAGAAGCCTGCTATTTCAGCAAGCCTTCATCCATAGTGTCCATGTCTCAATGTGAGTCAACAAGATTCTATGGATACTCAAAATATTTTGAAACCATATGAACAGAATGTGTATTTTCCTCTGGCTACTAAAACTCAGTCATAAAGTCTTCATAGACTTATAATATGCAGAATCCAAGCAACTTGGCAAATAAATTGTTTGTTAAAGCATTTTCTGGCTGTATCTCCAAACTGCATTTAGACAAAATAGCATTTTGTTCATGCCAGGTATTGGACTGGCTGCTGGAGGCTCAGGTTTTCTATTCAAGCAGGTTGGAGCAGATTTCTGAGTTGACCAGTGACCTTCCTAGAGAAGAATGTTCATACAACATTTGTCCTTTGTACAAATGCTATGGGTTGGGGAGAGAGGAATTTTATATTGCCTGTTAGTAGAGTATGATGTCCTGAATTAACAACAACAAAAAAGTCAATTCACATACTGATTTCTTTTTGAAAGAATTGGAAGAGAAGTAATCTGAGCACTATTACTTCTTTAATGGATTACTCCAGGGTCCTCAGATACTGGTTTTGAGGCTAGATATTAAAATGTTGTCTTTCAGAGAAGGGAGCTTGATCTGGAGATGTGTACCAAGACTTGTGAGTGCCGTTTTTATTTCCATCTTAATTACAATGTGAAAAGCTTACATTATGGTTAATTTTCCAGTAGTTATTTGTGCTTCTGTACTGTACATAAGGAGCATCTAAATTAGTTAGTTTTATCATTTAGTGTCTTCTTTATCTTTTCAAATAGATCTCCAATTCTGTTTGTATATTTTGTACCATGTAGCAATTCATTTGTTGTGCTGACTTGTTCTTTGCTTCTAGTTTATGCTTATGCTTTCGTCCTTTATACATCTGCTTTCATATGTAATTTTTTGTTGTTATTTTTGTATTCTGGTACTTTTCATTATTTTTTTTTAAGTATCTTTCTTTCTCTCTGGCCCAATTTTTGGCATGTATTGTTTTCATCAGAGATTCACATCTAGTGTTATATGAAAGGTTCTTCTGTAAGAGTTCATAGGGGACTTGATGGGAAGAGGCTTCGTTTATTCTTCCTTTGCAGCTCTGCTTATGTCTAAAATTGTGTTAAAATGTAACAGAAATGCAAAGGAAGACGCTTTGGTACCTCTAAATGTTGCCTGTGCCTAAATCTGCCCCTTAATTATCTGATTAAACTTCTGCAATTTGGAAGTAGACAAGAACGCATTGAATTTCAGCGTCTTTTACAGGACAGTAATTGCGAATATTAGATATGAAGTGTAGTTAATTTTCCTGACTGAATGTCATTGACTGCAAGAAAGTTGCACAAAATTACCAGTGCCGGAGTTTAGTTTTACATTTTGGCTCCACATTATGCATGTAAATAAACAGCCACATGTAATCAACTAATAAAGTGAAATACAGAAAAGAAAGAACTTTCTATTCCAAAGGCTCCAAAGGATTATCAAGTTAATGGCTACATTTTTATTCTGATTTTGTAGAAGACCATGTTCACTGAAGGAATATAGTTCTAAATCTTTATAATTTTATCACATTTTTAAATGTCTGATTATTTATAGCACTATTTTGGTTTTATCATCCATGTTTAGTTTCAATAAACGTATATTCTAGTCAGACTAAAGAAATGTACCGAGGATGAATTTCTCTGGTGCAAAACAGGAGCAATCCAAGGCAATACCTGACTTTTTTTGTAAATATTTTAATAGAATTGTAAATATGATGAACCACCTTGGTTGCGTGTTTGCTGTATAAATAGTTGTTGCAGAATTTTTAGACGGCATTAAAGTACCTGAAAATACAAAATATTATGCAATATCAAAAAGAAAGGCTGCCACATACTGATATGTACTGGGTATACACTAAAATGTTTGCAAGGTTTTACATTTTATTCAGTATAAAATACTGGAACTTAGTTCTCTCAGTCCCTATAATAGTTAGGAGAGTAAAGTCTAGCTCATCGATGTGTAGCACTGGGGCAATCAGCTGTCACTCTTCCTGATTACTACTGATGTGAATCTTATTGATTCTTACAGAAATAAATACTGTTTTGGGAAGCACCTGCAGGTTCTTTTTCAGGAGGATTTAACGTTTATCTAATGTTTATTTTTGTATTTTCTAAAAGTGTGCAGTTCGTGCAGCTACTGAAGGCAGAATCCTTGTGCTGGAAGGTTTGGAGAAGGCTGAGCGGAACGTCCTGCCGGTGTTAAACAATTTACTGGAGAATAGGGAAATGCAGCTTGAAGATGGTCGTTTTCTTATGTCTGCAGAACGTTATGACAAACTTCTGCAGGTACGGAAATGCTGTTTGGATATTCCATGGGTTTTTTCATGTTCTTGGTAGTGCTAGAATACTGTTATGAAGGGGAGAGTACTAATTAGTGAAATGGAGGAAATCTCATCAAGGTTTCTATGTTTTTTTTCTGGGATGTTACATAGGATGACATAGGCAGGGTGAAAGCTGTGTGAAAAGTCAGACTGCTGCTTGCAAGAGCAACAGAAAGTTTTCATCTGTATCTTGTCCGTGCACATGAAAAAGAGTAGTCGATGTTAACATTGTATGAAGCCTGTATGCTTCTAAAATGTGAAAGCCACAGTGTGAGAGTAACTAAAATATACTTGAGAAAATAGATTTAAATTGAAATTGTTCACAGGAAGTTCAGATAATGCTTCAGCATTGCTGTAGCCCTGTTGCTAAGCTTTTAAAATGTTAGGATACCAAAAAAAAAACGAGGTCAAGATGAGCAACACTATATTCTTTAGTGCTGTCTTGCCTTTAATTTACAAAAGTATATGTAAACAGCCAATCTAAATTATAGGAAATGGTTAGAGAATTTTCTTTTGATAGGAAAAGGGATTTTAGCATCTGCTGCCATTGCTGCTTTAGCCATTTTACTTTTTTTTTTTCTTCAGCTTCAAGTCCTACTGCTTAAATTTGAGTGGATACTTTTCAGGCTTTTGGGGTCCTCAGTAAATCTCATCAAACAGTTTTCAGTAGTGTTCTGCACCTTACTTTCATGTACCATAGCTTCCGATCACATACCTGTCAGTCTCTCCCAGCAGTCTGACACCTGCTTGCTCATGTTTCTGTCTGTCATACCTGACAGTGGTAAAGTATGTAATTCAGACCCATGTGGCACAGGAAGGAAATTTGCAATAAGCTTTCTGTCATTGATCCTGATTGTATGAAGTTGCCAACTATGCTGAAGTGTAGTGGATTTCTGAGAATATATCATTATTTCTTATGCCTCTCATCTGATGCCTCTCTCATCATCTCTCATCTTTCTTCTGATCCATGCCTTTACCCAAAACATTTTTCTGATATTTAATTGGTAGATGCAGTTGTTGGAAGCATTATCATTGTATTTTAAATGTAAGCTTTTAAAATGTAATTGTATTTAAAGACTGAAAATGAGAATTCAAATTTAGATAGGATTTGGTTGCAATTATGCAAAGCATCTTCCTCTTTTCTTTTTTCCTTTTTAACACTTTTCCTAACGATAAAATGTTTCAAAATAAGTGCCTCAGGCACACTGCTAATAGTATATGAATTAAATAAATCTCTTGCTACAATGCTAAATCTAATATTCTTGTTTTGTTGTTTGGGGAATATTGTATTATATAAGCTAATGTTCTTTTTCTCTTCTCCTGTGTGAATAATTATTGTACATCTAGATCTGCAGGAAATGTACTTATGTATGGTTTCAAGGAAGACGTAACTGTGATGTGGGAAGACTCAAGGGTGCATTTTTTTGTGTGCAGTGAATTTTTATATAAGTGAAACACAACATTTAATATCTAGTTCTGTATTCTTGCTTATAATAAAGCATAATTTGTAAATGAAACTTTTAAAATGCAGATTTTAGTCTCTTTTACAGTTGTAAGAGGGGAAAAAAAGAAGAAAAGCTTGCTCATGGTAACCCACTTCTAATGTGTTAGGATAAAATTATTTTTGTGGTCCATTTATTTTCTGGGGTTTTTTTGTGAAATCAGTGTCTTAATGATACCTTCTCAGCTTTGACCATCTTCAGTCAAATTGCTACAGGCCAAAAGCTGCACTTAATCAAGCATTCTATCTATGTTCATTTTTTAAAAACTTGCTTTTACCAGCCCTAAATTTGACTAGTTCAGTCCTTTCTAGCTCCCCTGAATGAAAGACATTGCCACATTTAGGTTGAATGACCTGTTAGTCAGTCTACAGCATAGTCATCATAAGGTTTTAATGATGTATTCTTTTTCTTTTCTTGTTGCTTTATTTTAATTAATTTAGAGTCATACAAAATCAGAGTTAGATGCATGGAAGATTGTTCGGGTTAGTGAAGATTTTCGAGTGATAGCATTGGGCCTGCCAGTACCCAAATACTCTGGTAACCCTTTGGATCCTCCCCTTCGGTCTCGATTTCAAGCTAGAGATGTTTATCATCTGCCCTTTAAGGTAAGTGTCCTAGCAGAAGGGTCGGATTATGTGTACTGAGTAGAGCTAATATTTTGACGTTGTGTTTTACGTACCTCACCTTTGAAAAGAATCCTTGAGTAATAAATTTATCTGAAAGGGCATTTTTCATAATGGGGCCTAATAAATTCCTAGAAAGCAGGTTTATTGTTGCCAAGGAACGTCGCAGCAGAAAAATAATTTCCGTAAAACATGTAACCCTAAAAGAAAGATTTTATAATCTTTCTTCTTTTATTTGTTTATTTTTTTAATAAAATTAATTTTGTGTCAAGGAGCGAGTAGAATCCACATGTCTAAATTAGAGGGGAAAATAGAAATTTTACATCATGAGCTGTGACCTATAATCTGATCCCCAAATTAATTTACTCTGTGATTCTGTGTTCTATTTTCAGGACCATCTTCAGCTATTATATTCAATTGGATCAAACATTTCCACAGAGAGGTATTTTTTCATAATTAAAAAGAATAAAAATGGAATGAATGAAGAAAAGTGATGTCCTTTCAGGATTCCTTGCTATTTTTGGGTCTTCTTTCACTACATAGAGACCAGAACTGAAAGAAATTTTTTAATGTGTGTGGGTGTATGCTCACAGAGCTTTTCATATGCAGCCTTCGTATAATGAATCCTTAATGCTTTAGAACTTCAATCACACCTTTCTTATTTGCACTCAGAAATAGTTTCAGCATCTTATACTCTATTTAACTTTTTAGACTTTAGTATTTTAAATATAGATAGCATGTATAAAACCATGTAATTATTTTTTCCTATGCAGAATTTCTCAGCTCCTGTCTTTTGCTACAACTCTCTGCTCTCAAGAATCTTTTACATTGGGACTTCCAGATTTTCCTTTAGACAGCTTATCGGCTGCAGTTCAGATTTTGGTATGTGCATACACATGTGCTGTGAAACTGTATGGGCTTAAAATGTCTTAAAATTAGATTTGGATTATTCATGTTGTTAGAAGAAGATTAACATTTAAAAAACAAACCTGAAAAAACCTAAGGATGTTTTGAGGGAGAAAACCCTTGGTCAGATATCTCTGGATAATACTTTAACCATATGGCATGTGGCATAATAGTAAAGGACAAAATATGGCATGATGGAAGATTTGTGGTGTGATTAAGTGTATCTTAGTTCTCAAAATGGGTTTTATTCTGCTAAATCATCTTAACTGACTTCAGATGCATCTATAGCTTACCTGATGACACTGACATAGTCAGTGAAGAGAAATAAAAATCACAACCTAAAAGTTCTTCTGATTGAGTAGTATGCAAAATCAGATTGATTGCATTACAGAGACCCTATTATTCTCCATTGACACCAAGAAGGACCCAAACCAACCGTATTCAAATGTGGGTGAGACAGTTAAATTGTGTGAGATGAAGCCTACATTAGGCTTCATCTTTGGCTTGGCTGGTGGATTTTAGAATAATCATAGTCATAGAGGGTTACCTGAAGATACAGGTTGTGCACACTTGAAGATGCAGTACTTTCTGAGAGCTACAGACCACCATACGGAAATATAACTGCTGCACTTTGCTGAGTTCACAGTGACAGATCAGTCAGGTCAGGACTACAGCTGAGGCAGTCTTTCTGCTTTCTGACAGGCTTTTGTTCCTTGGACTTTATGATTACATAGTAAAAAGTCAAAGTAAAAACTGAAGATGCCTCCTGAAGGAAGTCAGGGAGATGAGACCTGTATAAAGAGAGAGAGGGGCTGGGGCTGTTTTACGTGCTGGAAGATACAGTCTTACAGTCTTTACAGGAGGGTAGAACACCAGGACAGCTTCTAAAACCCGCTCTCCAAGGTGCCAGCTGTTTGTAGAGAGGACTTTCTCTGTTTTGTCTCCTGTACAGTCATTTTACCTATGGTACTGCTCAGCTGCAGATTACTTCTACATATTTTACTGGATATACATTAAAACATAACAATTACTTGTGTTACTGTGGTGCTCAGTCCTCTCAGTTGTGCTCGATACTTACAGACATAATTTTTTTCTGAATTAGTTATACTGCATCAGATGTTAAGAAGTGATTAAAATTCAGATTCACAGAAATGAAATGGTATTTGAAGGGCTTTAGTAAAGAAATACATGTTGGATTTTAAAATAAATTGTAACTTTTTATTCGTTGAGCTCTGTAGTGAAAAATTATTTTTAAATGAATGCCAGATGGCTTTCAGAGTAATAGAAAGAAAATGAGCCTTAAGCTATTATCTAAACTATGGAATGAAGGAAGCATTTTATTTTACATTAGAGAATGTGAAGTGTTATCATTGTATGACAGTGGCTTTTTTAGGTAGACGAGAACTGTTTCTTTTAGAATTAGTTTTAATCACTTGTTTTTTCTAAGCTGACTGTTCTCAGTGATTCTAGCTACAACATTTTTCCTCCACATGCTGGGTCACTGCCATCCTCTACTTCTAGCTTGGTTGATTTACTTGTTTAAAAGTGTGAAGGGAATACATTGTAATGACTAGCTTCTTATCTTCTGTCATGGATTCAAACAGTCCCAAATGTATTTCTTCAGTTGAAAACTCTTGCCTGCTGAAAGGAAGAATTTTTACATTGGGTGCTGTTCTGAAGAGGCTAATTTCATACACGCCATTGTAATTATTATTACTTTGAGATAATGTGGACAAATTATATGTTATGTCTTTATATAGAGACAGAGCGCTTTTAAAATGCAATGAAGGGCTCCCTGATCCTTTAAGCAGGACATTTACTACAGTGACTTAAATGGTTTATTTTTACTGATCTTTTTTAAATATGGAACATTATAAATAGTATTACTGATTATAAGTATAAATGGAATTATGCATTTCATAAAATATGCATGTCCTGGCTTCATTTCTAAGCAACTCTTCTTTCAGTTGGTGCCTATGTAAATCCAAGTGTATAACTGAAAATCAGTTGATTTAATTTGAATTATATAATTTACTTTTTACTTGGATGAGGGCTTAAAAAGTAGTGCTAGTCCTCTGACTATTTTTCACTACTGTTACACACAAGAAGTTCTTAAAAATTTACAAGTCTTTTTTAAAACAAAAAATCAAGCATTACTTTAGGGTTTTTGAAATACATTTTTCCACCATGAAAGGCTTTATGCATATGTTTCTTGAGTATTCATATATGCATTTCCATTTCTTTCTCCACTACTGCAGCAAAATTATTGAATCTTTGTCTAGTTCAGGCAGCAACTGACAAAAAATTTAGTACTTGTAGCTAACAAGAAGATAGTAAAAAAAAAGTTTTCAGTTTTGTGTGGAAAGTGCAAGTAGACTTAGTATCTCATTTCAAATCAAACCAGTTTTGATCAAACTGTTCAGAAATTTCTAAGAATTGACTTAAGTAGAATCTGTACAATGTGATAGAATAAAAATTAAACACTAGAAGTTGATGTAAATGAGTAGATCATTATTGTAATATAGATTTCTTGTCGTACTGATTCTTTTTTAGTAGTACTATGAAGCTTGGTTGCCTGTGGTGGAGTTTGTCTCTCCGATCTTCAAATGTCTTTAGGTATCTGAGCCAGTTACTGTAGCTTCCATTTATGCACAGGAAAGAAAGTAATTTTTAGGATCTGGTGGTTCTCATCTACTATAGACATCTATATTATAATGAATTGCACTTGAGAAATGTCTGTTTTGACATTTGATTGAATACTTCGTGTAGTGGTCATTTATATGTTGCTCTTGCAGTTTTGTTTGAAGTTCAGCGCTATATAAGATTTTCAAGTTAATGGATGTTGATCAAATGAGCCAATAATTTCTTTTTTTAATTTGAATTATTTAATTTGAATAAGGATTCCTTTCCTATGATGTCAGTCCAGCATGTTGTTGACCGGCTTTACCCCTATAATGTTTTCCTTGGAAAGGAAGGCAGAACTGCAGTCAAAGATGCATTAAAAGTAAGTATTGTACATATATACTATAATTCCGGGGAGCAATGGATTATGACAGTAGTTCTCCTGACTAAAGTTTCTTCACTACTTCCATTAAAAAAAGAGAAATTTTAGGTAGACTGAATGGTTGTATTATTGCTGATGCTAAAACAGTATTTAAAAAAACCCCAACCTTCATAAGCTAGTAGATTTCATTATAGTGAAAGGTGAGACCTCTGTGTTCTGTAGAATATTTAGGCCGCAGTTCAAGACTACAGAAAATCCCTCATTATAGAAGCAGTTAATTAACTTGAGAGTAGCTACTTATATGGTTATGTAGTCAAATACTTAAAAAATACTTCTGGCATTTGAGTTTTAAGAGGAGATATGAAAATGACTGTAGAGGCCACATGCACAAAGTACATTCAGTATAGCATGATTATACATTGTATTAGTCTCCGGGTTTGGTCTGTGTTAGTCTTTCATTGCTTGTTGTTGGTCAGATCTGTTTTGTTGTTTTGTTCGTGTTTAATAATAATTTACAAAGCCTACAATTATGAGGAGTTACTCCATTTATCCTTTTAAAACTTTAGTGCAGTGCCAGCTTTCTTTTACTTTTGAATATGTTGTAGGAGTTCTGTACGCTGTTGAAAATAAGCATTCACATCTTAGAGCATCTCTACCAGCTCTCTCAATCCTGAAAATTAGAAGTTATTTGTACATGAATATTAGAAATAACCAACTTCGTAGCTAGTGAATTTTTATTTTTCCTAAAACCAAGCCTGTGTGTCATGAAAATGTTTGTAGCCCATCCCTGCTGACACCTCTCATATGCTGCCTCTTTGCATTGGAGCTTAGTCCTGTATTCCCTGTTTAACCAGGCTGGTCTCCTACTTGTCTTACTGAGTTTTGGGATGGACAATCCTTGCGTTTGAAGTTGACCTGCTAGCTTTCATGAGGCTTCAAAGCTGCCTCCTATGGGGTCCTACCTATGACTTCTCTGAATAAGCCAATCTGGCCTGAAATCCAGGATCTGCAGTCTGTTACTTGTCTTCATCACTTCCTCTTACGATTTTGAACTCCATTATTTCCTGGATGGTACAGCTAAGGCTGCCATTGATTGCCATATCCACAAACAATTGCTCCTTATTTGTGAATAGCAGGAGCTGTCTGTGCATCACTGCTGCCAAGCAAATGCAGCACCTGAGTTGAAACATTATTCCAGGCAGCCTCAGAAATCTAGATTGATTATCACGCTGTGTTGCCCTTCTACCACATGTCAGGGTAGTTGAAGTTACCCGTAAGAGCCATGGTCTGGGTGGAAATAGACTCCTATCTGCTAGCAGAGGAGTAGCAGTGATTTCTGTTCTTAATATGCCTTTATTTTAAATCCTTTATGTCATTTGGTTTTCCCTGTCAGTTACAGACAGTGAATGTCTTTATGTTCAATACCATCAGCTTCCTCCATTTTCCATTTCTTTGATTTTATGTGTTGTGCATGGTTTTGCTTCCCATGTAAGATGGGTTGATTTGACTAGTAAAATACCTCATTATATATATTTTTGTGGGTTAATTTTCCTTTATTTTTTTTAATACTCTTTCTCGTTACTACTTATACAAACTTGTACCATTATGTCAACAAGTACATGTAATCTTACTTGGAATTTTATTCTATTTGCACACAACAGATCTTGTTAAGGAATGAACCTTAAGAAATACAGAAAATAACTGGTTGTACTGAGGAACTTCTGTTTATAATGATATTTTAGTAATAGCAGTGCCAAAACTATATTAAATATGGGTAAGAAATTATTTTTTTTCCATTTCATAAGAAATATGATGTAGAGGAGTCTGGCAGCAGCAAGGTGATTTCTTACTCTACCTTCCTACAGATTTTCAAAGAGTGTCCAGCTAATATTTGCCATTTAATACTGTGTAACAGAATACAATTAATACAGTAATCTTAACTGGGAGATATCAAGAGTTGAAAAATAAATACTTGAAGTGTATTGCAGTTGATGGGTTAATTTGTGTGAATTGAATAACTTAGCATCAGCTATCATTTAAAGAAAATTAAAGAAAAAAATCATAAAATGTAAACTTTAGGCATCAGACTTGGAGATAGATATGGGGAAGTAGTAATCTTGCTGATAATGTATCTTAATTTCAGGAGATCTTCCCTTCCAGTCAACTGTTGGAGCTGAGAAGTGAGGTAGCCAGTGGTTAGGGTAAACAGCTAGCTTTGGCAGCTGTTAGACCCCATGCATAATTCTTGAGGAGGTCATATTCTCAAGGCACTGTCTTTCCAAACCTTATCTTTAACCTGGGTAAATCTTCTCCTTATGTGCCTCCTTGCTCACTGAGACTCCATCAAGACCTAGGTATTCCTCTTAATCCTTATTTTCAGTAATGAATTAATGTGAAATACTGACTTATACCTTCCCTGTAAGTTAAAGTAGCTTGTTACAGTGTTAATCTAAAGATGCTTTGAAATTCAAATCTCTTGTTGAGTGGATCTAGTTGGAATTAAAACCTGATTTAGAGTTAACTCTGTCTATCAGACAACTTTTTTTATTTGATGGAAATGTGTGTCCTTATGTCAAACTAGTTAGCATCAAAAAATTTTTTGTGGATTGCACACTAATCCCACATCAGCAGTGATCTAGAGAGTTGCTTATCATACAGAACATTTGTACAAGTGCTGCAGTTTGCAGTATTCATTAGTTCATTAGCTTGCAACAGACAGGACAGAATTACCAAAATAAACTTGAGAATGATGTGCCTTTGAATATCCTTATTTGAAGTTTCTGCACTTTGGAAACTGTATCGAGTTCTATTCTGATTTTTAAAGAAGACCTGAAACTTAGAAGGTCTTGGAAAGGAAAATATGAGTTGGTTTGAATTCTGGCCTCTAAAATTATTCTGTTCTGGCATGAAATACTGGCATCAAAAGTTGTTTTGACAGATGAACGTTTGAAATGTTGATTGCAAAAGTTAAGTAAAAATTTATTTAAGCTTTTTCTCTACATGTTTTTTATCTAGAGAAATTGCTGCTTTCAAGGACAACAGTCTCCAGTTAAACATTCCCAAACAATAAGCTTAAGCACATATGTCTCCCACACCATCAAAGTTTTCTATTCTTTATACTACTGCTAGGCATTTATAAAACTGGTCATCTTCATATAGGCTGAGTTTGGTGGCTCATAAGGTACTGCAATTGTTCCATACTTTGTTCCTCATGTTCCATGATATTTTAGTATTTCACTTCAGATTCATCAGAGATTTTTGGGTTTGCTTTTTTAATTCTCACATGCCTTTTGCCTGCCTTTTTTCCCCCACTGTTGGAAACAACTTGTGTTGGTTTTGGTGGGGCTTTTTTTTTTTTTTCTCACCTTCTAATCAAGAGAATCTTCCCGTCAGAGTTTAGAAGCAACATAGATCGGATTTGTCTTAATAAATGAGCAGTCCCTTTTAGCCTACTATCTTAGTGATTAACTTTGCTCTAAGGCCCTTCTAGATTATTTTTTTCATGCCTTGATTAATTCTGTGTTTACTGTCTTGATCCTGTATCAAATAAAAGCTTGTTTGTTCCCTTTGACTCATTTTTGTATTATTTTCATACGCACTTTAATATTACCTCCTTGTTGAAAACTGTTTCCCTTGCAATAGGGAGTCTTCAGAGTACGTAGGCACTCTCTCATGGGGAGTGGGCTAATATTTAGGAAACTGGAATCTTTTTTTCTTGTCAACACTTTTGTTCACTTGTAAGATATTTCTGTTGCAAATTTTGGTCTAAGGAAGGATATCTTTCTCTTTTATTCCCCCCAGAATAGTTTGTAATCTTTGAGGTTTTGCATTAAGGAATGGTCTTAGTGCCATTACGTACCATTGTAGTGGAATCTGTTCAGACTTTGCTATCTATCCCATCTTGCACTTAAAGTTCTTATAACGCTTCTTGTGAAACAGTTCAGTCCTCTTGTTCCTTGAAAAATTCTCTTTCCTTCCCATGCAGAGAATCTTCAAGAAAGATTGGTTGCCTTTGGATTACTCTTTTGGATAGCTTAGCTGTCTTGTGGGTTCAGCATAGTGGTTATCTGCAAATAAGTCATTTAAGCTTTCTGTTCCTTTGACCAGCTGGATCACCAGCATATTCTTTGTAGTTTCAGTGCTGAGACATTACTGATCATTAGATACTTCCAAGTAGCCAGAATTCCTCTTCTTCCTTTTTCTTCTTTCTTTTTTCAAATTTTTACGGTTTGCCTTTTCTCATGTGTTTCTAGGTGTAACATGCCCTGATGATTATGAACTGCCAAACTACTTGCCTTATTTTTGGTGCCCAGTCTTCCTTTTTTCTTTCCTCTTGAGTCTGAGGCACTGAGACTGCCCATTTCTGACTCTCCAAGTACCTCCCAAACTTTCTGATACTGAATGTGGTCAATAGTTGCGGCTTCCAAGCCACAAATATTTTTACCTTTGTAGCTATCAACTTGGACTTCGTGTGGAGGAAGTTGTTTCTGGCTCAGGCAGAAGAATAATGTGTTGTACATCCTTTTCATGCCACACTTTGATTCCATATTTAGCTGTCATAATTCTAAATGAAGAACTGCGTCAGAAAGATCTTTCTTAGTCTGAAAGCTACAAACATTTTTGTTTGCTGCTCCTGTTCAGGTGTAAATGTGGTAACTTGCTTACATGTGATGAATTCAGATTGTACAAATTCAGTTAGATGAAGTCAAGTTGTATAAATTCAGTAACCATCTTCACAGAGATAGTCCTCTTTCACCACCCTAATTTAGGGACTAAAAGTCTGGCTGCAGAACCTTCAACAACATTTAAAGAAAACAAACAGATAACCCCCCAAAAACTCAAACCAAAAAACACCTTAGAAATTTTAGACTCTTGAGACCTTTGTATACGACGTCTGCTGCTGCTGTCTCCAAATCTTTCTTGTTTGATGCAGAAGCTGCTGGTGAAGATGATAATCTTGCTTGCTCCCAGTTATTTTCTTTTGGTGGTATATGATTAAGGGATTTTAGTGTACAAGCAGTTTGCAATTTTGTGTATGAGCAGTTTTTACCCTATCCAAAATGCCATTAACTTAGTAAGAATATTACAGTTTACTAATGAACGTGAGAGTGGTTCATTTAACAGAATTATAGTTGGAGCATTTCTTAGAATCAGTTTTGAGATACTACGCAGTAGGCATTCCTGTCCTCTGTGGTTGTTTAAACATTTAATGGTATCTGAAGTAGACTCAGCTGTTACAATAAGAATATAATTTGGTGCAGTCCTTTACTGAGCATTTATCTTAAATTCATGTTTAAGCATGAAATTTTTGTAGGCTCTTGTTCCAGAATGGGAATTTACGAAGTGATGAAGAGCCAAAGTGTTTATATGAATGCATCTCGGTTTTCTTTCTAAACTTTAGCAGGAAGTGCTGTGAATCCCAGTAGTAATAAAACTACATGCTTTTAGAGAGTTATTTTGCATTAGTTACTTCTGTTTAAAAAAAAACTTTTTTTTTTTACTTTTTTTTTTTTTTTTTTAGGATTTAAAGAGTTGAATAATACTCCTTTTCTCTGGTTTACTCAGCTTCCACTCTGTTGAATAAAGTGGCTCTATGAATTCAGTAATTTCAGTTAGTGGCTCATTTGTGCATAAACCCCCCGACTGATTTCCCCTTCCCTAACAAAATAGACTTTGTACAGGATATTTTAAATGGTTTTCATGCTTGCTATATACAGCATAAAACAGAGTATAATGCTTAAAAGAAGATTGGGAAGACAAATGTCCCCTTTTTTTGTCCTTGATATACCCAGAACATGCTGAAGGCTTAATTTGTACAGGTTATCCTCAATTTTCATTGTATGATAAGGCTGTGGAGCTAAGTAAACATAATGTTTGATGGTTATTTTTATTGATAGCCAGATGTTTAAATCTGCAATTGGTTATAATGACCTGCAGAGGTAGGTGATCTATTTGTACACATGCTAAAGGCTATCATCTGTTTCTCTTATTATTTTGGTCTGTCAGGCTAAGACTTGGCAAAGTCACCATATGACGTTTTCACGTTACATCTGCCACTACAGTCAGAAAAAAGTAGATGATATACAATCTTTTTACTTTGGTTTTAAATGCAAAATGTATAGGCCAATATGAATATGAACACAGGTATGCGAAGTGAAAGTTGAAGTAAGTAAATGGATTTAGGGCTTCGCAAGCACTTGAATGTATATGTGGCCTTGTTTTCAGAAGGAACAGTTTTAAAAAACAGAAAGCTGTGTTTAATAATTAATTTGCTCCATCCCCTAATTCTACAGCGTTTTGAGCTTCAGGATTCAGAAAGCCACTTGCTTCCCCAAAGGATTACCAAAGTAGAAAGGGCACATGGAAACAAACCCTTCAAGGCTGATGTAACTGTCCAGATTGGTGAAAAAGAAGTGACGTTCCAGGTGTGAATTTATATCTTCATAAAACTATGTATGTTTTTAGATATTAACTTTTTTTCATGTCGTTGAGAGTTTGACACACTTGATACAAAAACACATTTACACTGAATATTTTTTGGTAGAGTATCGCATTTATTAAAAACACATTTAGATACTGTAATATTTGATTATGGATATACAAAATTTTATTGCTAGATAAACTCAGACTTTCCTACATGTGATTCATTGAAGTTTCTTGTGTTAAAAGAAATGCTAAAGAATGGATGAAAGAAAAGCCTCTAAATTTCCTTTTTTTATTATTGGATTAGAATAACAGAGTACTTATGATAGTTTTGGTGCTGTTTTGCCTTTTTATTCTAGTAAAGACAATAGTCTGTCTTCATCTACACTTCAAATAAAATCTAATGAATGTTTGGTAATGTTCTGATAGAAGATATTGGAAAAACAGAACAAAAGTAATCGCATCAATGATGGTTAGTTTGAGTTTCTTCTGATGAAGTTTATGAAGTGCTAGGCAGTGAAATAAGGTCTTATTCATGCAACATGCTGAACTGTGAATTTGAAGTTAATGTTGAATTTGGAGAGTCTAGAATTAGTGGGAGTCAGAGAGAGGTGAGGAGTATCCTCAGAGAGTTTGTACTATGACAAAGTGAAAAGGGGAACAGCAGCAAATGGGAATTTGTCAGAAAAAGGTGGGTCTGTAGAGACCTGATTTAATTCTTTCTTGAAGGGAAGATTTTTAATTTTGTTTGATGTGTAGGTGATACTTTCTGAAAATAGGTCTGCAGAATGTCTCTTTGGGAACAGGAGGGCATAAGGAATTTGCAGATGAAATGGTTCCCAGACTAGAATGGGGAGTGGAAATAGAGCTGTAACGTGGAATACAACTGAAACTTTGCAAAGTTGTGGTCAAAGTAACTCCTTCAGGATTTCACAATACAAATTGCTCTTTCACTTCCATGTTTGCCTGATGAGCAATCAATATTGGTGATTTTTATATTTTGTCTCTAGCTGGAACAGCAGACCTCAATGCTGTAATTCAATTTGTTCACACTTTGTTATTTTTTTTATTAAAACGAGGCAAAGGAAGTGTGAAGGAGGTTGTCTATTAGAAGTTGTATGATTGAATGTTTTTTAAGTGAAAGATACAAGTTTGATGGATGACAATCATCAGCAAAATACTACGGTAGTTTTGGAGAAGCATAACCCAGGCCACACAAAGCCTAGAGTTGTCACAGTGTAGCTTATTTAGCATTTTGATTTTATTAATTTTTTTCCTTATAGGTTCCAGCTGGGACTGGGCTGTTAAAAAAGCATTCTCGATCAGACACTTTTATAAAGACTTCCAGCCATAATCAACTGTTGGCAGAAATGATGCAATCCCATATGGTTAAAGATATGTGTTTAATTGGAGGAAAAGTAAGAATTGAAATTTCCTTTCTCCCTCCTTCCCTGTCTTGCTTAGAATGTAATCTAGTTCTTACTTTTTAACTTTTTAGGGCTGTGGCAAAACAGTTATTGCTAAGGAGTTTGCTGATATACTGGGATACAGCATAGAACCTATCATGCTGTACCAGGTAAGTAAACTATGCTTTAAATATGATCTAAAATATAATATACAGGTGTTGATTCTTTGTATATATTCTCTTCCTCTCTCAGTTATTTTAAAAACCGCAGTAGGGCTGCATATATAAAATACATATAATTTTAACCCATATAAAATATGGGTTAAAAAAATAAAGGTTAGCAAAGATTTCAAAGATAACAAAGTTTTCTGATCATTATAGAGCATTTTTTACTCTCTCTGTTAGAATGCTCATCTAAAATATCTTCTCATTGCAAGCCTAAATAGAGGGGGTGCTGTGCAGCAATATAGTTAGTACAATGTTACTACATATAAACTACCCCTGATACTTTCCTTTAATTCTATTGAATTCATTGTGAATGTGTAAGAGAGGTAATCTAAATAAAATGTAAGGAGAATCATTTAACAGAGTGTTTTTTCTCATAGCCACACAGAATTGACAGCTCATTCTGTGATTTGTGTCTTCTCCTTTTTGGATTTTTTTCCCTTTTTGAAATATGATTCTTGCCTTTAGATCAGAGTGTTGACTGCTTGTAATTCATGCATATTAAATGCCTCCAGAAGACCTTTTGTTGTTCCATTTCTTTCTTTCCTTCTTTCTTTTCTTTCTTTCCTTCTGTCTTTATTTATTTATATTTCCCCATATGCTATTTAATCTTACATGGAATTCTCCATTACCAACACTATTTATTTTTTTTAATTTTAATTGTTATGGAGACAGTTTCTTTATTGTATTAAGGATTTTATTTTTCTAGGCAAGTTTTTTAACAATATTTCTCATGTTCCATTAGCTTAATCTTTCTTCTGGGTTTTTTTTTCTTTTGTTTGTTTGTTTTGGTTCATTTTTTGGTTTGTTTTTTTTTTTTTTAATTGTTTCTTCTGTCGAGATCACCTGATATCCTCTTACATGTTCAATTTTTCTGATGCCTGACACGTGGAATTTTAGTCATTATAAATTCTCTGCCTTTTCTTTTTTTACATTTCTGTTTATTCTGACAGTTACAGTTGCGGTGGGATTGTGTTGCAGTAGATTAGATAAGGTTCTATGTTCAAAGTGGTTGCATTCTAGAAATATGAAACAAGGGCTTGTGTTTAAATATAATATATGCCTATCACATTCAATGAATAACTTCATTATTCATAGGTGCTATAACAAACAGACAGTAATTTTCCACTCTTAGCCTAATTATTACTAAATTGTTTATGTTATGTCTTAGTTCAGATGTGGCTTTAAAGATGAATTTGGGGTGAAGTGTGCATTAACTCTGTTTGAGACATGCACAAGCAGTTGACATATTTGCCTTAAAATAGCAGTCATGGGGTAAAGTGGCAAGAAGGAGGAACTGGAGAAGTCATAAGGGTGTCTAAGGGCTTCGATGGTGGTGGCAAGGAGTTTGTTGTTGCAGCTGTGTTTTTAATGAGTTGAAAGATGAAATTTAGAGTAATTGAAAGAGTAAGGGCAAAGCGAATGTTTTATTGAAGAAAATGTAAAGTTTGTATTTAAAAAGATTAACATTGAGTAGTAGTAATGGTTCCAGGAGGGGTGGACATGCAGAATAATAAGGGAATTAAGGTTTTGGAGCTGTCAGTTGTCTTGGCACAGTGTCAGTTGTCTAAAAATGGCCCAGTGGGACTGCTGTATGTTTGGGATTTTTCTCTTTGATTTCATCCTGACAGTGCTTCGGGCTTTTTCACCGCACTAGGGTATTTTTGCAAACTCCAAGCTCTGTTATGCTTAACAGTCCCCCATAGCCAGTGGTCACTCAGAATTGTTAGTCTTAGATCTTGATACGCTCTAACCTTGTGACATAAACTGAAAAATTACGAAATTAAAAAGCAGAATTAATTTTCTAGCTTTTCACAGTAGAGATCACATATGTAAGGTTTTCTCCACAACCCTGAGGAATGAAAACATTCTCAAATAAAATATGAAGTGAAGAGTCTCCCATTACCTTGTGAGTCAAAATACACCAAATATCACAGGATTTACAGTTCTAAGTGATAATAGGCAATGCTGCAGAGGAACATTAGCATCAGATTTAATGCAATATATTGGTCTCTTTCTTCCATACCTTTGCTGCTTGAAAGTTTTCACAGGCAGCAAGGAGACCTCCAAAGGAAGAAATGGCAGTAGCAGCTGCTTTGGAAGTGCAGTGCCATGTGGGGAGAGACACTGACAGAAATGGGTGGTGAGATTGAAGGGTAGAAACGGATAAAAAGTGAGACAAAATAGGAAAAATAAATATTACTGATGCTGAAGAAAGAAAGACAGTCCATTTTATGTTTTCCTGCACTGCTGAAAACCTCCCCAGACAGGATCCCGCTGCTTTTCCTTCCCCCTGTATGGCTTCAGCTGATAAAGGCACAGACTCTGAAACTGTGTCTGCATAGATGGAAGTCGGACAGATGACTCGTGCCCTTTTCTCATGCTTTAAGGTGACCAGATGTGAGCAGATTTGGGTTCCAAAGCTACATAGCCTCATCAATGCAATATTATGTTCATAGTAATATACTTGGATTCCCAGCAGCACCTATTACCTTCTGTGCAGTGGCATATTAAGATAGGTGTGTAGTGTCTGAGGCAGGACTGTGTGTCCAGTTAGCCTGCATACTTCTGTCTGCGCTTGTCACTGTAAACGTATTTTAAAATCATCCCAGAAAAAGACTTCTGCAACTTACCAAACCTGCTTACGGACAGGCACACCCTAACCCTTGTTTTCTTGCACGCAGTACAATATTGGGTACTCACCAGCAAAAATAGACAATTATTTGGTTAAAAACATGGCCACTGTTTTTCAACATCCTACATTTAATTAGTATGGCTTTGCTGTATAGGAGCGGAAGACTTCCTTTTTGGAAACACATAAGAAGAGCTGACAATGAAATTAGTTACGCAGTAAACACCTGAAGGGATCTGTAATTCCTACGTAAATAAAATCTAGGCCAGGGGTTTGAAGTATTTCACACTGAAGCTAACCTTTCCTTTGGTTTTACCAGGGTTTGATCAAGTTCAGAGGGCAGACGGTTTTTATAGAGAGGCTTTTTGGTGATATCAAACAATATCACTAGGGCAAATGAGTGACTGTTTCTGAGCTCATCGTTCACTATAAATTCCTGTGTAGACAAGTCTACGTAAGATCCACATGTGTATCTATATGTATAGATATTTCCTATGTACAATGTCTTACATAATCTCAGAAGTTTTTATAGGAAGCAGTTTATTAAAAAAATCATTGAATGTAGGTAAGCTATATATCTTTGGATAAATTTTAACAATGCATTTGTTTTTCTTAAAATATGAATACAGAAGCTTTGCATAGCAAACTAATGGGATAATTTAATGGCAGAACAAATGTTAAATGTAGTAATTTATATAGTAATTCAGCAGTGAAGGCTATGAGAAGCTGAATAATGCTGTAAACTTAGCAGATTTTTCTACTTTGTTCAAGAAAGTGCCTTTTGGATTTATTTTTTTTTTTTTGAGAGATAGCATATTGTCCTAAATCCATTTCTAAAATTAAGTAGGTTTTTATTTGTCCTATGGTTTATTTTTATTTTCCAATAATTTCTGCAGCACAAAAATGAGCAGTAGCGCACTTATCTTTGGAGTGAAGCAATAGCACTGTTCTTCTTCAGCCTCCATGAAGAAATGAATTCTTAGAATTGTTTACGTATATATGTATATATGTTATGTTTACTTTTAGTTTTAATATTTGCTTCATCATTCTTTCCATCTGAGGTTGATTTAAGGGTTTCAATAGTTTGAAAAGGCATAGCTCTTTATACTGATTTCACAGAAAAAACCTCTAAAAGCTTTTATGTTGTGATATGAGAATCAAATTTACCTAAACCAAGGGTTCCCAGAGCTTTTGAGCACATAGATCATCCCTTATACTAACAGTTGGCTCAGAGAACAGTTCCTGTCTCATTTGTGATATCTGACATCATTATATGGATTTCTCATTATATGCAATTCCAGGCAAATTGCTGACAAAGGAAGTTCATCCTGATTAGGAAAGGTTTGTTTTTAAGTTGTCTCTTAATGCAGTTAAGCAACAGCAAATGAGAAGCAGCAGCCAGCTAGTTCTTTGTGGACTGTAGCTAGGGAACTTTTGGTTCAAACTGTTTAAAATAAAACATTTTCTTCCCCCAGAGTTTCAGGGGGAAAAAAGCGCAATATTCAAAGTGATGTTACTACAGTTTTCCAGCAATTTGCTCCTTTTCTTCCCCAGCAAAAACAGCCTTGTAAGCACATCACTAGTGTTTGTGTACTGCGATGTTTTTGTTTCTAGGATTACTTTTTTTTTTACTTTTTTTTTTCTTTTTGCATGACCTCATAATTTTTTTTTAACAAATTCCTTCCAGGTTTTTTATTTGAGAAATACTAACAAAATACAAGTCCAAATTGGCATGAAAATTAGGAAACATAGATTTTTCACCTCATAATTGCCAAGAACATGATTAGTACTGCAAGCCATGAAAAATGGCTACATTGGAGGCTTGTATTGCTATAGCTGCTAAAAGGAGTGGAACATAGGTTATGCTACTTGTTTTCTGTCCTAAACTTCTTTTTTCCTCTATATAAGATATTTTATAGAATAGAAAACATAATGTAAAACACACAAAAAATTTACAATGACTGTTACAAATTAAAGTAAACATTTTGTTTCAAAAGACAGTATATTGCTGTTGCCATTGGTTTTCCCAAAATAAGGGCAAAGAAATTAATTCATATACTCTATTACCTCCCCTCAAAAGGGAGGGACTTCAGTGTTAGACTATTCTAACAGTATATATAATAATGTTACAATTTTAATATTATATAATAAAAATTGGTTTAGGGTAAATAAATAGAAATAATAAATAAAACCAGCACATAAATAAATAAAGAAATGAAATCTCTTAGAGAAACTTCACAGGTGTTAGCAAATGATTCTTCTTTTTAATGCATCACTAAATTTATTCTCATTCAACC